>NC_139020.1:79498292-80098292 GCF_964662115.1 Mustela nivalis
CAATGGTTTTCAAAACTTTGGGTATCTTTTTCCCCTACCCTAGTAAGTTCTCAACTGAGACCCTGGTAATAAATTTCAGATCAACAGGAGAAAAACATACAAATGTATTTAATATATTTAACATGGGGGCTTTCATAAGGAAGTAAGTATCCAAAGAAACAGTTAAACATGAGAGATTTCATGCTAGATTTGATGAGGAATGGAAACTCATGGAAAGATACTGTAGGAAAAAGAGTATGACGTAACTGTAGTCAGCTGAGGAAAACATAGCCATGCCTGTTTGCATGTGTCCCTTCATTTTCAGAGATAAAGATGCTAATGTCCTTGGGCTTTACAGGCACCTCTCACATGAGAGGTTTTATGACCTACTTCAGGGGAAGGTCAGAAAGTTCTTTTTAGGGAACCCTTCCAAACTCATTTTACAAGGCCAGCATCACCCTGACACAAAAGCTAGAAAAGGATATTACAAAAAGCTACAGACCAATATTCCTGATGAATACAGAGGCAAAAATCCTCAACAAATTATTAGTAACAGAATTCAACAGTACATTAAGAGGATCATGCACAATGATCAAGCAGGATTTATCCCTGAGATGCAAGGATGATTCAACATACACAAATCAATGAATTTGATATACCACATTAATAGAATGAAAGATAAAATCATATAATCATCCCAATAGATGCAGAAAAGGCATTTGATAAAATACAATATTCTTTCATGATAAAAACACTCAAGAAGTTGAGTATACAACAAATAAAAGAATGATCATATATGACAAACCCACAACCAACATCATACACCATGGTGAAGTTTAAAGCTATTCCTCTAAGATTGCAAGACAAGAGTGCCCACTTTCACCACTCTTATTCAACATAGTACTGAAAGTCATAGAGCAATCAGGCAAGAAAAAGAAATAAAAGACATCCAAATCAGAAAGGAAGAAGTAAAATTGTGTTTGTTTGCAGACAGTAAGATGTTATATAAAGAAAATCCTAAGACTCTACCAAAAACTATTAGAACAAATCAACAAATTCAGTAAAGCTGTAGGACATAAAATCAAATTACAGAAATTAGTTGCATTTCTAGACATTAACAATACAACATCTTAAGATTATTTTAAAATTATTTACTGCACCAAAAACAGTAAAACAGGGTGCCTGATTGGCTCAGTCATTAAGTGTCTGCTTTTGACTCAGGTCATGATCCTAGGGTCCTGGGATTGAGCCCTGCATTAGGCTCCCTGCTCAGCAGAAAGCCTGATTCTCCCTCTCCCACCCCTCCTGCTTGTGTTCCCTCTCTTGCTGTCTCCCTCTCTGTCAAATAAATAAATAAAATCTCACTTTAAAAAGGTAAAATACTTAGAAATAAATTTAACCAAGGAGATAAAAGATCTATACCCTGAAAACTATAAGACTGATGAAAGAAATTGAAAGCAGAACAAATGAATGAAAAGACATCCCATGTTCATGGATTAGAAGAATTAATATTGTTAATATGACCACACTATCGATCCAATGCAATCTGTACCAAAATTCCTATGCCATTTTTCACAAAAGCAAAAAAACAAAAAACACCTGGGGTTCTTGGCTGGCTCAGCTGGTAAAGCATGAGACTTTGGATCTTGGGGATATAAGTTCAAGCCCCACACTGGGTACAGAGATTGCTTAAGAAATAAAAATCTTCCCCAAAAAGAAGAAAAAAGAAAAACCAATCCTAAAATTCATATGGACCCAGAAAGACCATCAATAGCCAAAATGATACTGAGAAAGAAAAAACAAGCCTGGAGGAATCGCACATCCTGATTTAAAACTACTCTACAAAGTTCTAGTAATAAAGACAATATGGTACTGTCAAATAAACCGACACATAGACTAATGGAACAGAATTGACAACATAGAAATAAACCATTGCATATACACTCAACTAATATTAGACAAGGGAGCCAAGATTACTCAATGGGAAAGAGAGTGTTTTCAATAAATGGTGAAAAAACTGGATAACCACACACAGAAGAATGACATTGGATCTCTCTAATACCACTGACAAAAATTAATTCAAAAAGGATTCAAGACTTAAACATGAGGACTGAAATCCTAAACTAGAAAAAAGTATAGAGATAAGGCTCCATGACACTGGTCTTCAGAATGATATTTCTGGATAGGACACCAAAAACAAAACAGAAAAAGTAAAAATTAATAAGTGGGACTATATCAAATGACCAAGTTTCTGCACAGCAAAAAGAAACAATCCGAAATGAAAGCACAACCTCAGGAATGGGGGGAAAAAAAAAAACCTGTGAGTCGAGTATGTGATAACTGATTGATATTCAAAATACATAAAGAACTTTTACAAATAGCAACAACAAACAACCTAATTTAAAAATGGGCTGAAGGGGCGCCTGGGTGGCTCAGTTGGTTGGACGACTGCCTTTGGCTCAGGTCATGATCCTGGAGTCCCGTGATTGAGTCCCACATCGGGCTCCCAACTCCATGGGGAGTCTGCTTCTTCCTCTGACCTTCTCCTCGCTCATGTTCTCTCTCACTGTCTCTCTCTCAAATAAATAAATAAAATCTTTAAAAATAATAATAAATAAATAAAATAAAATAAAATAAAAATGGGCTGAAGACCTGAGTAGACATTTTTCCAAAGATGACATACAAATGGCCAACAAGTATATGAAAAGATGCTTGAGATCATTAACCATCAGAGAAATGCAAATGAAAACCACAATGGGGCATCACTTTACACTTGACAGAATGGATATCACCAAAGAGAAATACCGAGTGTTGGCAAGGATGAAAGAAAAGGACAACTTCTGTGTGCTTTTAGTGGGAATGTAAATCCCATAGCGACTATGAAAACAGTATGGAGGTTCCTCAAAAAATTCAAAATAGAACTACCATATGATAGCAATCCCATTTCTGTGAATATATACAAAGGAAATGAAAACAGAGTCTCAAAGAGCTATCTGCACTATGTTCATTAACACATTATTCAAAACAGCCAATACCTGGAAACAACTTAAGTGTCCATCAATAATAAAGAGGTTTTGTGCACACACACACACACACACACACACAATGCAATGAAATATTTACTATTCACTCATGAAAAAGAAAGAAAATCCTGCCATTCGCAACATGAATGAAACTTGAGGGCATTATGCTAAATGAAATAAACCAGAGAAAGACAAGTGTTATCACTTATATGTGGAATTTTTAAAAAGCTGAATGCAGAGACAGAGAATAGAATGGAGGTTGCCAGAGGCTGAGGAATGGAAATAGGGAGAGATTAGTAAAAGGTATACACTTCCAGTTGTAAGTTGAATCAAGTCTCAGGATCTAATATACAGCATGGTGAGTATAGTTGACAACGCTAAATTGTATACTTGAAAGTTGTGAGGAGAGTACATCTTAAATGTTCTTGCCACAAAAAGAAAATGGTAATTATGTGACATGGTGGAGATGTTAGCTAATTCCAGGGGAGTGATCATTTTGCAACGCGTCAGTGTGCCAAATAAAACAAACTGTACACTTCAAACTTACACAATGTTATATTAATGTAATAGAATGTTTTATTAATATAATATAATCAATTATATCTCAATAAAGCTGAGAAATAATGTCCTTCTTGGATTTTATGACCTGCTGTGGGATGAAAGTCAGAAAGTCCTTCCTGTACATGCCATTTCTTAAGTCCTTTGGTTTAAAATACTCGACATGCCAAGGTGCCATATTCTGGGGAAGCAGGTCTTGAACCCCACCCCAACCTAAACCATGAAGAACAGTAATCTCCAAGAGCTGGGAATCACATGAGGTGAATTGAATGGTTACCTCAGCTTACTGTCTGGAGAGGTTTTCTAGACTTAGAAAGGGGGAACCCAGGAATAGTTCAAAGGTCTTGAGTTGAGAAGACAAATTTGGGAGTCCACTGAGAACAAGGCAGCTAGAGTTCATATGACAGGTCACAGGAGAAGAGAGAAGTGCTTAGAGAGAGCCCTCTGGAGATTTGCAGAGGGTTGCCCTTCAGCTGAGTACTGATTAGCTCAAGTAAAGGATTAGAGGAAATAGAACTCAAAGTTTAACTTTATAATAGTAATATTAAAGGGGTCAGGATACACTACCCCAAAATACGGCACCTTGGCATACTGAATATTTGACATGGCAGGTACAGGAAGAACTCTCTGACTTCCTCCTCTTCCTCCGAAGTAGGTCATACCCAACGCTCTCTTGTGAGAGGTGCCCATCCTAAACCTCCTTATAAAGTACATCCTTACCTGTGAAGACAAGGATGCCAGGAGAAATCCAAACATGGCGCTAGTGCTATTTACTCCAGTTTACTACCCTTAGCTCAGACCCTTTTGTTGTAATACTTTTATTTTTCACTCTTCATCAAACCTAGTAAAAACACTTAGACTCAATTGTTTCTTTAGCTCTTCATTGCCTTATGAAGGATCCTTTGTCATATAAAACATATTTAAAAATGTGTATGTTTTTCTTATTATTCTGCCTTTTGTCCATCCAATTTACAGGGCCCCAGCCAGAAAACTTAGGAGAGTGGCAAGAAACAGAATTTTTTCCCTCCCTTCTGTTATTTCAAAAATATTTATTGAATTATAAAATCTGAAACTGTACTTTTGAGAAAAAGAAAAGATATTCCCAATCATTTCCCATTATTTACTCCTATGCTCTAGCAGTAAAGCACAAAGTAATTTAGTAAAGAATTACTCCTCAAAAAATAAAACTTGATTTAAAAGAAGTTTTTTTTCTACATTTAATCTCTATTCATCTTTGATGCAATGACTTCAGTCTGTCTTGATCCAGTGGTTAAATAATCCTATCTAGAGGTATGCCTTCCATAGTTGCAAAGAAGTAGTCACACATTTAATTGTGCTTTCTCCCTGGCTGCCTGCCCAAAACAATCACAGTTCAATATTACAGCTTCTCCTTCAGAAGTAATTAAGAAGTTAATCTTACTTAGAACACATAATTACCCAGCAGACCACAGAATCAACTTATCCACTTGTCATCAGTTAAAGCTCAATGAGGCAGTGCCACACTGAAAGGCAAAAATCCAAACTGTCTCCCCAGCTATCCCATTTGGAAATGTGTGGAGCCCAACACCATCCACCAGTCACTGGACGCCAAGCCTCCCCAGTTTCTCCAAAGTATGAAGAAGCAACAGAGCTAAAGACCAGGAAGGATGCTGGGTACAGGTCATTTAAGTTCCTAGTCCATCAGGATAACAGAGAATATCGGAAGGGCAAAGGAGGCTTCTGGAGCTCTAAACTGCAGAATATTCCTTTACTGCTCCTGAGTACCTGCCAAGGGTAGGTATTCTTTTTAGGGTGAGATGTTCACTCACACCTAATCTTTTTCAAACACCACTCAATCATTAGAAGAAAGATCTTTCTGCTTCATTTAACACTGGTATGTCAAGGGCCCACTATGTGATTTACTCAACATGGAAAGCAATTCTTCGACTCATTATCTATATCCATGGATGGGGGAGCCAGACGTTTTCAAGGATGCGTGGAAGTTTCGAGAAAGCACCTGCACCTGAACTATGAAGGCTCTGCCCACTCTGTGCCGTGGTCCTCAGGGCCAAACAGGCTGAACACCATCAAAAGTCAAACTTTTCTTAAAACAGCAGACTTGTGACCATCAGAACACGCCAACTTTGGAGCTATTTTCTTTTCAGAAGTCAATAGCCACTTTTACTGACCTATTCGCTCTCCAAGCTAACTCTCATAGCAAATTCTGAAATTCTTAAGAATGCTGCAGAAACTAAAGGCATCTGAAATTGAGATTGCAGCAGAAAACTCCAAGGCTATTTCCAGCCAGCAATAGTAGGTCTTATACAATAAGGACTTCTCAATAGTTAATAGCTCCTAGAAACCTGTCATGTACACCACACTATACTAACGGGTGTAGAGATTTATGAAGGAAAACAGTGCTGTTTCTGTCCCTGAAAAACATATATTCTCTCCTCATATCCTAATATCAGAGGTGCTCTAACTTCAGCTGCCCCTGAACTTTAGCTAAATTATTTCAGCTACGGCAGGAAGAGAGTGGTGGAAGTAGGTGACAACCATAATCCTTTACCTGTTTACCGGTATCAGTCTCATGAGTTTTGTCTCATGTTTTGTGCATTTGGATTTTACATTATTAAAAGAAAATCAACACCCTTCTTTTTAAAAACAAATTCACTCATTGGAAAATAAATTGACAATTTTCTTTTTCTTAAGTTACCTCAGGATGAGGGGCTCCCTTAGGGTAACTTCGTAGGTAATTCAATTTCATATGAAATTTACCGAGTAACACAGGTCTGAAGTGCTCTGCAGAACATTCCATATAGCCCAAATCCCCAACTGCCTACGGTTTTCAAACGTAATGCCACCTGAAGAACTGGCATGTTGAAGAAAAGAGGAGGATGCTCCCCTTAGTGAATCAGCAGAACTTATAGAGAAAGCCTAACAACTGACCCAAATTGAAGCTGCCATACTCCATATCCCAGCTGGGGGCCTTATCACCTGTGTAATTCAATAACATCTTGAAAGCACTGCTTAGACAAGCTTATGTTGGGGTCAGTCTCAAGAATTAGAGGAACAACTGCCATCATCTAAAAGCTTTTTTTTTTTTTTAAAGATTTTATTTATTTATTTGACAGAGAGAAATCACAAGTAGATGGAGAGGCAGGCAGAGAGAGAGAGAGGGAAGCAGGCTCCCCGCTGAGCAGAGAGCCTGATGCGGGACTCAATCCCAGGACCCTGAGATCATGACCTGAGCCAAAGGCAGCGGCTTAAACCACTGAGCCACCCAGGCGCCCCTAAAAGCTTTTTTTTCACAAGCCTGAGTCAAGGCAAAGTAGGAGGCCAGACCGAACAGAGGGTGCATTGCAACCAAACATCCCAGTCCCAGTGAGAACTCTGAACTGTTCACTGATCTTTGCCTTCTAGGTATATGTATTTCTTTCTCCCTTTGTTTTGTAAACAAAAAGGGTATTAAATCTTCCATTCCCATTGTAAAATTCCAAATATTTTATGAGTAAACAGTTATTGCATCAGACTCCATGTAGGACATTATGTCTCTCCTAAGGATACCAAGTGGAATGAGACCTTGTCCCTGTTCTGCAAATTTCTTAGAGTAACAGATCAGGTATTTTCAATAGTTCAATTCTACAAAGATTTTCTAAGTACATACCTTGTGTTTTTAGCATCATTTTTAAAATCTAACTGTTTCAAACAGAAAGACAAAAGAGAAAGCTACAAAAATGTGTGTACTAAACATAGCTGCAAAACACTTCTTTTGTAACATGTAATTTTATCAATTTAGACAAGTGCCTTTGGTTAGATTTGGGTACCTAAGAACATGCATGGAGAAGTAAATCTTGACCCAGTGCTATCATTAACTGCTGAAATCTTTTGTTCTCTTATTCTCTCTCCTCTTCTGTCCCTCTCCCCTACCTTTCCATAAATCAGCCAAACTATTCAACCTCCTCATTATCACAGTTGAAGGAATGGTTGCTCCAGATATTAATGCCTATAGAAGTGTCTCCCAGCAAAATCCTTCCTGTTTGTCAAAGGTAAGAAGAGATCTACCTATTCTTTCTACCTCTTCTTTCACTAAGCTTCATGGCCTCAAGCAGGGATGATGGGCTTATTTATCCTACCACCCTTGGCACCTAGTACAATGCACAATGTGTAACTGCTAGTGGGCATTAAGAAATGTTGGCACGACGAACCTCCCCTCTGTCATCTAGCTTACCAAATATGCTAAATGCTGAATCTGTATTGACTGGCTGATAGAAACTCTTACTTTGCCAATCATTAGAGGAGAAGAGTTACTAGATCGAGTTTGTACCACTATTGTTCAGGCTGTTGGGTCTTCAAACTAGCAAAAGTCAGGCTATGCAACAAGTGGAAACCAACACTAATAAGACAGTGCACTTGTAATACCAAAGCCTTTCTCAGTCAACTGTCCATTACAGGGATTTTACTCCCTGTAATAATCATTCACTTAATATTTGCCAAACATAATGAGTTCAATAGCAGAGCACTATAAACAGTTTGATGACTGTAGCAATTATGATGATGTTCTAGAAAGGGCATTTGCTTATGTTTAGAACAGAATCTGGCAAAGGCAGCACGGTAGAGGGGATTCAGCTGGGACTGAACTCAGGGTGCCTAATGATATTACCTATTTGGCTATTCAGAGTGCAAAGGAGCCTACAGTGTTCATCCACTTGAGTGAAGAGATATCTTTCCTATAGAAATTGCCTTGCAGGGGTGCCTGGGTGGCTCAGTGGTTTAAGCCTCTGCCTTCAGCTCAGGTCATGATCTCAGGGTCCTGGGATGGAGCCCCACGTCAGGCTCTCTGCTCAGCAGGGAGCCTGCTTCCCCCTCTCTCTCTGCCTGCCTCTCCGCCTACTTGTGATCTCTCTCTATCAAATAAATCAATAAAAATCTTTAAAAAAAAAAAGAAAGAAAGAAAGAAATTGCCTTCCAACTGCATAAATTCCGAACTACAGGGCAGTAAAAAGAGCTTTCAGCCTGAGTAAAGACTCCCTAGGTAAATGCTACATCTCAGACACTACTAAATACAAATGAATAATACCTCAGACACTCACAGTGTAGCCCAAAGGTTGGCAAACTTCTATTGTAAAGAGCCCAATGGTAAACACTGTAGTGTTTGTGGGCCATACACTCTCTCTGAAACTCATTCAACTCTGCATGTAATGCAAAAGCAGTCTCAGAAAATACATAAACTATGCAACATGGCTGTGTTCTAATAAAGCTTTATTTACAAAAATAGGCAGCTGGCCAGGTTTGGACCACAGGTTGTAGTTTACCAGTTCCTCGTCTAATCTACAGGTCAGGTACATTTTTTTTTTTTTTAAAGCCCAATAGTGAGATCTGTGTTCATGAATGTGTCCTCCTTGTATCTGCGTAACATCTCCAAGTTTATGAAGCTATTTCATGAAGGATGACTCAAAATGTAACCTTCATACCAACACTTTGTAGTGGATGGGTCTTAATATACTTCCTTTATGAATAAGAAAACTAATCCTCAAATAAATTCAAGAATTTAAAGACATTATACAGCTAGGCATGGAACTAGGAGTTGAGCTTCTGCCTATTAAGGCACCAATTACTATGTGTTCCCCAAAATTTATTTCCTCTTCCTCCAGGGAACACAAAGACTACACTTTCCAGTCTCCTTTGCAGTTAGGTCTGGCCACGTGCTTAGGTTCTGGCCAGCAGAATTTAGGCCTTGTGTATTAAAAGTGATTCTCTATTTTCTTTTCCCCTTTTGGTTGGCTGGAGAAGAGACATCGGTGGGCAACCTTATGAGTCATATGTTGACAAGAGCAGAACCACAAGACAGAAGGAGCCTGAGCCCCTGAATCACCACCTGGAAGAGAGCCACTCATCCAGGAACACCTGTGAAAGCAGCATGAGATGTATATTAAGGCCTAAAGACACAGAGCTTAATCATTTTACAATGGCTAGTATGCCTCAACTAATGCACCAGACTTATGAGGTGGAAGAGATCCTATTTCTGACAAGGGATCTGTCAAGAAACACAAAGGATGCCTTTAAGAAAGAACAAACTGTTCTAAATGGTTTGATGCTAAGTTTGTGACCTAAGCAGTGGAAGGAGAGGCGCAAAGACGAAGACTGGGAAAGGGCAACGCTGAGGAAAAGGGACTTGGAAAGAGCAAGAGACCTGCTCTTAGCACACCCAACAGGAGGAAGAGGCTGAAAGCGGTTAAGACCACCTCACGGGTCTCGGAATACCACTGGCCTAACCAGAGCACAGCTGGGAGCCAGCAAAAGACTGTTCTATGTTTTCAATATAGAACCAGATTTTTTTTTTAGAACCAGATTTTTTAAAGTAGATTTGATCTTGATCTTTTCTCAGTGGAGTATATGCTAATTACAAATGTGCAAAGAATTATAAAGATGAAAATTACACATAATCCTGTAGTCAAAGATAACTAGTAATACTAGTTCGAGGCATAAACTTCTGAGCTTACTTTACCTTTTCGTATGCACACATTTAGGCATTAAGAAAAAAACTGTCTACTAGTATACATTTAGGTTGTTAAACTTTTCCCGCCATTACAAAAAAAAAAAAAAACACTGCCATAAACATTCCTATCACCATGTCTTTGTGCAAATGTGCAAGTACTTCTATAGGCATAGTTCCTGGAAGTAAAGTCACTGAGCTGAAGGGTCTGCCTACTATCAAACTGCCATCCAGAAATATTAACTCAAATTCCCACTGGCGGTATAGAAAAGTGCTCATTTTCACACACCCCGACACTAGATATCATCTGGGGGTTTTTTGGTTGTTGTTGTTTTTTAACCCTTTACCTGTCAGGTAAGGTAAAACACACACACACACACACGTATAACAGTATTTCATTCTTTTAATTTTTGAAAACATGATTAAAAATTTTTTGGTCCTCTTCTTCATATTTTTTAAAACATCCTCTCTGGCCTGTGGAAAATCCTAATCCACAACATTGAGAAGTTATATTTAGTAAGGAGACAGTGTGCTTAATTTATGCAACAGTCTAAGTGACTAGAGGTCAAGCAAATTTTGGATTTGAAAACCAGCATGAAAGAAGTTAGAACAAATGATCAGATATTAATTCTCAAGGGATATGGATTGTGGGTAAGCTGTGATTATCAGAATTGAGTGGGAAATGTGTTTCCACATTTATGTACTCTAGTCTTGCTTATTAAAATCAATGAAGGACTTAAATGTTAACTTGTTACTTCCTTAAGTTTTTCTTTCAGACCTTTGTTGTATGCTTGACTTTGGTTTTGGTTATGCTAGGCAAATGGGTTAGAGGAAAAATACAAACAGAAAATTGATACTGGTTGTCAATCCTGAGATAAAGAAAAGGGTGTGTGTGCGTGGGTGTGAATGTGTGTGTATGTAACACAGATACTAAAATAAGTGGGCATATGTACCAACCACTGGACAAGACTTGTCCCACACTTCATCTCATTAATCTTCACAATTCTTTGAAAGGCACAGTATCCGTATTTTTTAAATGAGGAAAATGAGTACCAGAGAAATTGACCCAGGTGATTACCTAAAGAGCTAAGCTGTTATTAGAACTTTTGTTTCCTGCTATTTTACTTCAAATCCTATAGTTGTCCTCCTGCCCCGCACTATACCACAGCACTGAAAAAAGTCCTAGATTAGTACTTCTGGGGCTCTCCCTGACACTAGTGTCCTTCTCTTCTCGTTGGGGATACAAAGAAACAAACAAACGATTAAGAAAAAAGAGAACAGGGGCACCTGGGTGGCTTAGTGGGTTAAGCCACTGGCTTTGGCTCAGGTCATGATCCCAGGGTCCTGGGATCGAGCCCCGCATCGGGCTCTCTGCTCAGCAGGGAGCCTGCTTCCTCCTCTCTCTCTGCCTGCTTCCCTGCCTAATTGTGATCTCCGCCTGTCAAGGAAATAAATAAAATCTTTAAAAAAAGAAAAGAAAAGAAAAAAGAGAACAGGTTGCTGTGAGAATGGGAAAAGATTCCAGCAATATGAATAAAAAACAAGAAAATAAACTTAAGTATTGAGTGAATGAGAAATTAAGGAAATTGAACAAAGAAGTGTAAACTTGAATGAGAAATTAAGGAAATTGAACAAAGAAGTATAAACTTTGAATCATATCAGGAAGACAATAATACATGAGTACAGGATAAAGAAGAAGCACAAAAAAGCAATGGTATGGAAACCCCCCTCCCCCCAATACACATATACCTCAAAAGGAGAAATTTTAAAAAAACGAAAAACAAAAAACCAATAGTTAGAAGCCACAGATTTATAAAAGTGGATGGTCCGATCAAGAAATGTTATGTCCAGCCTCTTAAACCTAACCTGTTCCTAAAGAAAGAATCCATTTTCCATTCTGTTACTATTTGCTTTCCTCCACTACCTTCTTTAACTGCAGTGATCAAAACTGTACTCTCTCTTCAAATAAGGGAGATAGGGCCACCTGGGTGGCTCAGTGGATTAAAGCCTCTGCCTTTGGCTCAGGTCATGATCTCAAGGTCTTGGGATCAGCCCCGCATCGGGCTCTCTGCTCAGCAGGGAGCCTGCTTCCCCATCTCTCTCTGCCTGCCTCTCTGCCTACTTGTGAGCTCGCTCTCTCTCTCTCACTGTTAAATAAATAAATAAAATCTTTAAAACAAACAAACAAACAAATAAGGGTGATCACCACCTGGGAATAGAAAGAGAACATTAGCCAGGCCTGCAGACACTATTTGCGCTGACCACTGACAACTTCAGAACTTCATCACTTTGTTGCTTTCTGGTTCTCTGCAGGCCTTTTGCCAATATTTGTATTGCTTTGTGTTTGTTCTTAACGACACTTCTCTGAACTTAGAACAAGAAAAAATCATGAAAGGCATCTTAAGAAGACCCCCTAGACCAAAGAGAAGAGCAGGGAACTGCTGATGCATCTTACAGCTGATACACATCAGAGCCAGGGCAATAGCCAACCATGGGTTCTTACCTTCATGGACTCGCATGTGGCCTTATAAACCAAATTGAGCCTAAACCTTATTTCTGTGAAAAGAGAAAGGAAATGAGAAAACTAGGGCAAGGGCATCTGGAAAGAAAAAGGAAGATTTTGAGGAGGAACGATCACAACCAATAGAAGCGTGAGTGAGTACGCAGAGCCAGAAAAGTAAGAAACTCAAGTGTAGGGAGAATGGAACAGCTCCTTTCTCCGTTCCTTTTGTTCTTCTGTCCCCTAGTGTGTATCTTGCTTGCATTCATCACTTTTTCAGGAAAAAAGCGTACATTTGGTTTTTTTTATTTTGGGTTGTTTTTTTTTTTTTAAACGTGTTATTTATTTATTTGACAGAGAGAGAGAGAGAGCGAGCACAAGCAGGGGAAGTGGAAGGAGGAAAAGCAGCCTCCCCACTGAGCAGGGAGCCTGATGCAGGACTTGATCCCAGGACCCCGAGATCATGGCCTGAGCCAAAGGCAGTCTCGTAACCAACTGAGCTACCCAGTGCGCCAAAAGGCACACATTTGAGATAGGAAAAAGTAAGTAAATAGTGAGAGACTATGAAATAAAGTTCAGAATGACTATGCATCAGAATGGGAGAAGGGGACTGGTCAAATTCTTTAATTAAGATTAAAATTAAAATGATAAAGAAGAAACTGGAGACATGGTCCCTCTTCCTCCCCACGCCCCCACCAAAATTTGTATATCCCTATTTATTATGCTCCCCATGCCTGCCTTCTCTCATTTTCTAAGTGGATTTCTTGGCCTTTTCATTTTTCAAAACACAAATAAGAACATGAGAAAAGAAGTGAGTAAATTTAAAAAATGCAAAAATCAGAAAATAAGGAAAGCACAAAATGACTGAAATTAACCTTACCACCAAGAGGATGCTAACAATAGAAGAGGCATTTAGTTACTAGGTCCAAGCTGAAGTCCTGTCTCATCTTCCAACAAGGGCTGAACAAGTAGCAACAGGAAGGTAGATTGTGACTTAGCCCACACAATCTGCTTTTTCCATTGTCCTTCTTCCTCACCCACAAGTGTAATTCCCTGTGAAACCTGCACTAGTGGCGCGGTCCCTTTCCGCATTTGCGTACACACATGTACACACACACTCCTAGAAGGACGCCAAGTTCACATGCCAAAGAAAGTGTCAACTACAGTGAAATCTAAGGAGTGGGAAAGGCGAGGGAGAATTTTACTTAGTTACTTAATATGAGTCAGTATTGCTTGGTCTTTTTAAAAACAGTCATTAGATATAATTTTGGACACTTAAAGAAAAAAGAATGGGCAAATGATGATAAATGAACAAAGACATGAGAGGGGAAAATGTGCAAGGAGAAATTATAAGAGAGTAAATCAACGGTCTTTTAAAGATGTCTTTTATTTTGTCCCTTCTCTTCTGATTTTACAGCTGTTCTTGGGGGAAGGGGCGCCTCAGACCCCTGCCTGTATATTCTTTCAAGGTTTATCTTCTCACACCCTACCTGGAAAAACAGACAATATGGACACTGATTTTAAGAAGCAGGAATTAGATGAAAACCTTATACTGTATACATCTACAATCATAACCTACTCTCTAAACAGATCAATAGTGAGGTACGGGGTGGCTCAGTCATTAAGCATATGCCTTGGCCTCAGGTCATGATCCAGGGTCCTGGGATCAAAACCTGCATCGGGCTCTCTGCTCAGCGGGAAGCCTGCTTCTCCCTCTCCCACATGCCTTGTTTGTGTTCCCTCTCTCGCTGTCTCTTTCTGTCAAATAAATAAATAATATCTTTAAAAATAAATAATAAACAGATCAATAGAAATAATCATTTACCTTTCTTCAAAGAGACAGCCAAAGTAACTCTAAGTCACTCATGATAACTTCTGTTTTGTTGACAAGTAATTAAAGATAGTAATGGATCGTTCCTGAAAACCTCCATGATAGGGTTCATGGCCTTGATATGCTTGAACCAATTTCTCAGGTAGATTGCAGGATCCCTCATTGGTCCTTCATGGTACTTCTTTTTTTCCCAAAAATATACCACGTTTTTCTTAAAATACCACTCTTTTTTCCTCAACTACTACTTTTATATCACCCATCAACTCCAAAGTTCCATAGTAGTCGTTTTCTTTCCTTCTTCATTAGATGCAGCCCAGACTCCTCAGGGGGATATTAAAAACCTGCAAGATCTGGTCCCACCCTATAACCATTCTTATGCCCCTGCTTCCCTATGCCAAGCCCTATGTCAACTACCTCACAGCTCTTCCTTCTCTTAATCAGAAAGTACTCACACAGCTGCAGGCCCATTTATTCCAGGGAACACCACATGCAGAGAGAAGAAATTAAACCATAAAAATGGTAAATTTTTTTTTTTTTTTTAAACAGAGAAGGCACTCAATTGTTTCTTGCCTCTGTATCTTACCAACTCCAAGAAAGTAACAGCATCACTAAGAGAGAACATGACTGCAAGTTCAGGCTCCAAAATCAGCCAACAGTACTCAGATGTCAGCTCTACCAATTACAAAATTACACTATGACAAGTTATTTTTCTCTCTGAACCTCAGATTTGTCACCCCCAAAGTGGAGATAACAACTTTATTCATCTCCCTGAGTTATGATAAAGATTGTTAGTTGTCAAAATGACTTTTAGATACTCGATTTGTTTCTAATAAGCTTGATGTCATCATCTGGTATAGAAATCTCCAGAATCTACCCTTTTCCTCAGATACCATGTTCTGAAGCGGAATCCTTAACTAAAATTAAGCAATTAAAAATTAAATTAGGTGATTACTTGCTCTGGTGAATATTTATGTAGCCACAGTCATAACTTCATGCAGTCATAGTATGTAAACTTTGCTTATTGATAGTAAACTTTTAAAATCAACCTATGAGGGGACCTGGGTGGCTCAGTGGGTTAAGCCTCTGCCTTCGGCTCAGGTCATGATCTCAGCATTCTGGGATCAAGTCCCGCATCCGGGTCCCTGCTCGGCTTTCCCCCCACCTCTGCCTACCTGTGATTTCTTTCTCTGTGTGTCAAATAAATAAATAAATAAATATTTAAAAAAAGAAATCAACCTATGTTCGGGGGCGCCTCAGTGGCTCCGTTGGTTAAGCTGACTGTCTTCGGCTCAGGTCTTGATCCTGGAGTCCCAGGATCAAGTCCAACATCAGGCTCCCTGCTCAGCAGAGGGAGAGTCTGCTTCTCCCTCTGACCCTCTCCCATCTCATGCTGTCTCTCTCATCTCTCAAATAAATAAAATCTTGGAAAAAAAAAAAGTAAGATAAATAAAATCAACCTGTGATTGAAACATGGAAGGAGTAATAATGAATACTGAAAAGGAATGAAAGAATGTTTATATATGAGAGAAGTAAGGAGGGACAAGTGAGAGAAAGGATGGGTTAAGGGAGTACTATGGTCAGTAGGTAGAGTATTTCTATTTGGCAGAGCAGAGGAAAAAAGTGTAAGTGAAATTGTTAAAGTTACATAGATAGCCAACTAATAAAGTAACTGAAAGAGATGTGGGGATTTTACTAGTGAGCTAATTCCTCATCTACCATAGAAGGAAACCAACAGATGATATCAAAAACTGAAAAATTGGGGTACATGGGTGGCTCAGTAGTTTGGGCTGCTGCCTTCGGCTCGGGTCATGATCTCAGGGTCCTGGGATCGAGCCCCGCATCGGGCTCTCTGCTCCGCAGGAAGCCTGCTTCTCTCTCTCTCTCTCTCTCTCTCTCTGCCTGCCTCTCTGCCTACTTGTGATCTCTGTAAAATAAATAAATAAAATCTTTAAAAAAAAAAAACTGAAAAATTAACAGAGTAGTATAAATACATAATTTAGAGATATGAAAATAAAACTAAAACCCTACAAAAAAGGCTAGTAAAAAGAGTTAGAAGTCATTTATTTAGGAAAGAGGTAGAGAGGGTTAAAAGAAGAAAACATACTTCTTGTACTAGTTCTTTTATAATACTGTGTTTAAAATGGCATACATTCAGACTGAGCGTGTCTACCAAAAGCAGCTGACCATCTTTCTAAAAAAGAGAGTCCTAACTGGAGAAACTGGCAAGGAGAAGCTCCTGGGATACAATAATATCAGTCTGGGCTTCAAGATTCCCTAGGAGGCCACAGAGAGCATGTATATTGACAAGAAGTGCCCCTTTATTTGTAATGTCTCTGTCCAAGGGCAGATATTGTCTGGTGTGGCGACCAACATGAAGATGAAGAAGACCACTGTCATCCATCAAGACTACCTCCACTACATCCAAAAGTACAACCCTTTCAAGAAACACCACAAGAACATGTCTGTGAGCTTATCCCACTGCTTCAAGGATGTCCAGATTGGTAACGTTGTCAGTGTGCAAGTGCTGGCCCTTGAGCAAAACTGTGATGTTTCAACATGCTCAAGGTCATGAAGCCCACTGGTGCAAAGAAGCAATTCTAGAAATTCTGAGACTAGACATCTACCCATACCCCCAAAGAAAATAAAGTTATTTTCCCTGTAAAAAAGGAAGGAAGAAAGAAAGAAAGGAAAGAAGGAAGGAAGGAAAGAGAGAATGCAACTGACAAAAATCTATTCATAATACCAACTAAAACCACCACAAGTATTAACCTGACAAGAAATGTAGACAACTTACCTCAAGAAAAATAACTCTAGGGGCACCTGGGTAGCTCAGCTGGTTAAGAGTCCGACTCTTGGTTTCAGTTCAGATCGTGACTTCAGGGTCCTGGGTGCGAGCCGTGAGTGGAGTCCCAAGTCAGGCTCCATGCTTAGCAGGGAATCTGCTCAAGATTCTCTCCTTCTCCCTCCACCCTTCCCCCTCACTCATGCTCTCACACTCTCTCTCTCTCTCTCCCTCTCAAATAAATCTTTGAAAAAAAAAAAAAAAAACTCGAAATCTTTACTGACATACAAAAAGACTTAAAATTTAGTGAGTCCTACTATGTTCCTAAAAGGCAGTATCTTAAAGTTAGTGATTCACCTCAATTATTCCATAATGAGTGCAATTCCAATAAAAAATAAAAAACAGAATTACTTTGGAGACTATCCAGTCTATTTCTAAAATTTATCTAGAACAGAAAATATATAAAAAGAAAAAAAAAAAGGAGAAGAAAAGAAAAAGAAAAGCCAAATAAGAACAATGATAAAGAACTCACTCTACTAGGTAGTTCAGAACTAGACTAATTGATCTATGAAAGAGAAAAAAAGTACACAGTATCATGAGCTTCACCTTCTTCATTAAATAGGGAAATAGTAATTTTGAACAAAATTAAATACCAAGATATGGCCACTGACCTCCCTCTGTTATATTTGGACTGATGACACAAGCAGCATGACAACATTCAAATCAATGTCTTATAACCTAAAAGAGGTTCAGTTGGAGTGCTCTGAGCTTCTTAGGGAAAACATTTCTCGTTCTCTGTAGAAGCAAAAAAGAGGGCCACCTGGGTGGCTCATTCAGTTAAGTGTCTGCCTTCAGCTCAGGTCATGATCCCAAGTTCCTAGAATCAAGCCCCACATCTGGCTCCCTGCTTGGTGGGAAGCCTCCTTCTTCCTCTCTCACTTCTGTGTTCTCTCTCGCTCTCTCAAATAAATAAATAAAATTTTTTTAAAAAGAAAAACAGAGCTACTCATAGTCAGGCAAAATCCTGTCTAATAAAAAGAGTTTGCAAACTTAGTAAGAGCAGAAATGTTATATTTCACATCAGGTAATTACCTACTTGTAGCTAATATATTCCAACTGCAAGACAGTAATTCGACAAAATGTGCGTACAGAGGAAAAAGCAATCAAAGGGCAGCTTTGACTGGGGCAAAGGACACCAATGTCAACTTCAGAGTCCAGTATTTTCTCATGAAAGGTCTAAGCTCAGAAAGTTGAGACCACGGTACCCTCCCCTATTTATTGCAAAAGCCTTCTGGTCTCCCTTGCACTAGTCTCATCTCTCCACCCCCAGTCTCTGAACTGTTGTCAGAGATCCTTCTGAAATTCAAATCACATTAATCTCTCCCCAGCTTAAAACCTTCTCCTTTAGGTGAGGCGTGGGGCGAGGGGAGGGGGCAGGGAGAGATAACGTTCAAATTTCTTAGCCTGGATTATGAGGTCTTTATTATGACACTCTGCCCTTGCCTACTTCTTCATCTTCAATCCTTGTTTATCTACAAGATATAATCCTTCTTATTCCTCAAGGCTTAGCTCAAATATTACCTCCAGAAATCCCTTGCTTACTTCTCCACACTCAAGCTACCACTGGAATGTTCCTCTATTACGGTGCTACCATAATTACATGATAGAAGCATGTCCTTGTACTATACTATGAATTACTGAAAAAAAGGTTAATACTTTTATTCACTTTTCATGTCCCCCACTAGCACTTGGTATATAAAGCATTCAACATATCTTTGTACCAATTATTTATTAACAGTTATGGATTTCGTGAGAAACTCTCGATTTTCCCCTCCCTTATACTAAAAATTCAAATGACATAAAGACAGAAATCACAAGTATCTAAAATGCTCAGCATCTCCTAAAAGCAAAAATCTATATGATTAAATAGAGTAGGTCCAGCCATCATGATCTGGGAACTGGAGAGCTCAATTTCAGCCAAAAATCTATTTCATGTCTCAGAGAAAAAAATGTGTAGCCTATTTTTTCTCCTTAAAAGAGTAAGGTGGCTATGGTTTCATTCTGCTCTAGAAATCTAGGACTCATTCCTACACTGACATCAGCATAGGACATTCAATACACAGTGTGCACACTGCCGTCATGTAGGTTATACTAAGCCAAAGGGAAAATTAGTAGCAGATGGTACCAAGGTTCTAGGTCAACATTTTTTTATTTGCAAATAGAATTTCTCTTCAATTAAAGTAGATGAAATGTGCATTAGCCTTATTTCTAGAATTAGATCATCTTATATTTCTGGGGCTTTTCCATCTTCCAAATGCTTTCAGAGGTGTTATACCAGTAATTCTTATAACAACCTTGTGAAGTAAGAACTAGTATTAGCCCTTATTGCTGAAAGGGAGGCTGGGGTTCATAGACATAACAAGATTCTAAAAACATTCACCTTACATGCCTGAAGCTTCCTCTGACTGCTGTTTTTATGTTTTTATGTTGCAGTTCAAGTACCTTACAATTTTTGAGTGTTGTAAGAAACACTGAGATGACTTCCAGCTCAGAGGCTTAGTACATTATACCAAAATTTGAGACTAATAATATTTTCCCAAGTTAATGCATAAATACACAATGTAGGAGCAACCATTGAGTTTTATACTTAATACACAGTTTTAAGACTAGGGATATGCCATCAAAACTCGGGTTTCTTCTCTTTGCTCTTTCTGGATCTGAATGAACATTTTTCAACTTTATAGACCCATCAACTGAAACCACTTCCACTATCATTATTTAATAATAAATACAATTCAGATTTGATGAAAATTAGAATCTACCAGTTTTACATTCTGAAATGGAACTGATCTGTATAATTTAAGATATTTCACTTAAAAGCGTCCTGGAATGCAGAAGAAAGATTTCTTTAAAAATAGTCTTGCCATTCACTAAGATTAATGCCAATATGGGCAGTCAGTACAGAAAATTTTTCACTCAGCAAAATGAATCATTAAAATAATTAAAAATAAGTAAAATATGAAATATATGCTCATGAAAAAAAAAAGATAAGACTATCTGTATGTGAAAATATCATCCCTGAAACAAGACACCTCACATTCATCCATTTTACAAGCTTAGATGACTAGAAAAATTCACTCAAATTGCCATAATGTTTCACTTTAATTCAATCTTAGAGATTACTTTTATGGTAAAAGTAATGGAAGTCCTTTCCATCCTTATTTCTGTGATGTGCAAAGCCAGACAGTCCTCATAGTATGCTATGCATTTCAACTTACTCCTGCATTCAGCATACAGGAGAGTTCCCAAACATATTAAGATAAAACTCTAAATGGAAAATCCTTCTGACAAACTGCGTATTGAGTTATCCAAATTCCCAAATCCTACCCTATTTCTATGTAAAAGGTCCTTCCCAGGCTTAGAAAACTCAGCTGTGCTCTGGAAATCTCATCCATGGTCTAATTCATATTTTGAATAAAAAGCAGGCATCAAGGCTGGAACCGTGAACATGACACATTGAAGTTGATACCATAAACTAGCAACAGTCTCCAGACAGGCTCTCACAAGGAGCACTGACATGATAAAGTTACATCTGAGTAGACGCACATGAATAACCTGAAATGACAGACGAATTTCAGTTGGAAGACAAGTTTGGAAGACATTTCTTGACATGTCATTTATTCTGTCTGACCAGGCAGGAGTATTTCTTATAATTCAAGAGCAATCTCCATATAATTTAAATTCTGATCTCCTCACTCATACTTTCAAATGTTTCTCTCATGCTACAGGAGCTGACAGATTCTAAGAACATGATACATGGATTCTGCCTCCATTTTATCTATGCTGAATACTTATACCGTGTCATTTTATAAAGCTAATTATTTTCACTGTACATGACTCTTTTTAACTGATACAAATACATTCTGTACAGATTATTGTAGAAAGTTAAAATATAGCTTTACTCCTAACTCAAACTGAGTAAGACTTGAATGTTTACATCAAAGCTCACTGTTCCTAGGTGTCAGACACATACAATTTTTAAGCATATCTACATCCCTGACTTGCAACCTAAGAATACAGTGGTTTTGCCACTGACCACTTCATTACAATGAGCTTCCTCTTCATCAGCCTGAAAATTTTACTGTTATAGAAGTCTACATTTGCCAGGGGAAAACAAAACAAAACAAAACAAAACAAGCAAAAAAAAAAAAAAAACCACACACAAAAAACCACTTCGCCTCATCAAAAATACTTTACCTTTTTATCTCAGACTGAAATAGACTATCTCAAATAGGCTGTCAAGAGTTCAAATAAATATTTAAACTTAACTAAACATAAAATAAAATCACAGCTGTATCCCATCTTTCACTAGGACCATTCCACTTACCTTAAAATTAGTAGTATGACTCTTACCTTTTTCTGGACTTAAGTTTTTATACACTTCAAGGTCTGCCATTAAATTTAATACTGTTACACATTATTGGCAAGAGCAGTCAAATTCCTCTCTAAAGGCAAAGCCTTTTTCTGATACACATCTCCAGAAAGGAGAAGAGGGGGAAAAAAAAAAAGGCAAAGAAATCCTCAGCAGCCCCAAGAACTTGGCTCCTGCTGCCCTTTATGGCATGATGCGATCTTCACAATTCAGGCTTTACGGTGTGGAGAAAATAAATCCGGGAGATATGATTACAGAACTTTGTCCCAAAGTGAAAAGCACAGCCAGATAAGAGCACTGGAAGCATCTGCTCAGGGCTGCCGCTATTGTGGGAATGCAGGCGCTGTGGCTAGTTTGGGTATGAGACTTGCATGCTTAGCGCAGGGCTTAAAACCCTCAAGGCATTGTGCACATTTTATGTCTGGGAAGTGGAGCTCTTTAGCCTTCAAAGAAAAACCCTCCTCACCTACAAGGGGCCATTGAGAAACACAGATTACCAGGGTAGTGACGCAGGCTGAATGCAGAAAATGAACATGCACACACACACACAGAAAAACACAGAAGCACACACACAGACACGCACACTCTCGGAAGCAAAGATCACTCCACTGGAGGCAAAAGCAATCCATTAAAAAGGAAGCTATCTGTGCTCTTCTCCACAGCACACTACTTTCCTGCCAGTCCAGGTAAGCACAGATTACTGACAGTGTTGAAGCTTTTCCTTGATGTCTGTCCTTATTCCACACACAAACACATCCATGATTATAGAAGAGACTGGAAGGTTTCCAACTTAGAATGAAAGAGGTGACAGTTTCTAAATACTTGAGCAGTGATGGCTACTTCTCAGGTAAAAATCACATCCCTGTGGGCAAGTTAGGTAGCGAGAATGGGTCTGAAAAAGCCAGTTTTAGTGAATGAACCAGCATATTATTAAAGTCCAGTTTTCCCTAAAATATGCATAAGCATTTATTTGCATGTTTTATCAACTTCTTTACAGAGACAGGAAGACAGACAAAAAGGCAGGGCATGTCTTTCACAAGCAATTTACTGTAGTCTTGCATTTCAGACTTGTAACTAGGTGTCTCCACCCTGAGCATTAACTCCCTTACTCCCAGAATTCTCTAATACGAATGCCTCTTGCCATTTTCTTCTCCCTGCTTCCACTGAACCCCTGACAATCCCAGCACTGCCTATCCCATAAATGTCACCATCAACCCCTCTACTCCGCTCCCATCTACACCCAGCCCAGATCACTAACCCATTCCTCTCCCCTGAGGTATCATGCTCTACCCCACTTCCTGTCCACCTGTTTCCCAATTGCCATGGCCCTCATCCCATCTGCAGACCCTACTGTTTACTCTTAAATCCTCTGAGAAATCTGAATGTCACAGATGTGTGTGTGAGTATGCATAATTAGGATATCCTTCTCACAAGACTTGAGTGTGTGTGTATATATATATATATATATATACAGACAAGCACAAATATACAACAAAACAGTTAAGAGTTTAGGAGCCCATCTACCTGGGTTTAAATTCTGACTCTTCCACCAACCATCTGTGTGAACTGGGGCAAGTTACTTAAATGGTCTGATCCTTGGTTTCCTTATTTGTACAACAGGCATAATAATAGTTCCTCCTTCAAGTGTTATTGTAAGAATTTAATATGCATAAAGTGCTTAGAATCAGTTATTTTGCATTATCATTGTCATACTATGGTTATTAGTCTTGAAATCCTTTACATCAACCTAGAAATGCAGTGGAGTTCACTGTTTAAATGAAACAGTACTTTAAATGTAGAATGGTACCCCCAAATTTGAGGTATCAGAAATACCCACTTCTGTTAAATAATTCAAATGATTAATACTCCCAGATAATCTATAAAAAGACACTAGTGTCCCCAAGACACAAAATTGGTGTCAAATGATGGGTTTCTCGTTCCTCTGATCTGCCAGAACCAAAGTTATCTGAAAAGCAAAAGGCAGCTTTAGGTCAATTTCTCACTCAGTCCAAGAAAGGCAAACTTCTCCTTCCCTTTTCTTCCAGAGGTGCCCCACAACAGTCTTGGGAGAGTGAGGAAAGAGGAAGGGAGCAGACAGCTCTTCCCCTCCTCATCCACAGCGAGTCTTCTCCCAGTAGGTTCTTCATGCTTCTTGCCTTCTAGCCCTCAAAGCTCCCCAGGCTCCTCCCTGGAAAGCTGACCTATGGCTCGAACATGAAGCCCAAGCCCAACACCACAGCGATGGGCAGTACCCGCAAGCAGGCGGGCGAGCTTTAGAAAGCAGGCATGTACCCTGAGCGTGTCTGACCACCAAGGAAAACTCATGGGTTTTGAGAGTCTAGAAATATCAACACCTTATTAAATATCCAATTCTTCAGCAGCAACAAGTAATTCTCTATGCAGCCCATTGGAAGGACTAATACTGAAACACCTACTCTAGGGTCAGCAGAAACACTGGATGATTGACACACATTGCCCTGAGTTATGCCCCAGAGTTCTCGCAGCAGAAGTTCATGTATAATGTCAAGTCTAGGTCAACAGGCTTTCAGGGTCAGTGGTGCTTCCTTTGACTGGGTCACCACAAGAACCACACAGCTCTGGAATGTTTAATCTCTTATCTGAACTCCTCATTTGAAAAGACTGTGCTCTTTCCAGAGTAGTTCTAGCATAGTACTTGGCATATATAATAGGTATCTCATAAGCCCTCATTAGCTATCTCTATTTCTAACCATTAGATCTAATAGGGAATTATCTTCCACCAATCAGGTGAAAGAGAAAACTGTCTCTGAGTGCAGCTTGTCAACTGACAGTGAGAGAAGGACTTTAAACCCCATCTAACAATGATTTCCTTACATTTCACACCTGAGTTCTACTTCTGATTTCTCACAGACACATCACCGAGTAACAGACTATGGCATGGGCTTCAAAGTCAGATGGAGGAAAATCTAAGTCCCAGCTTTGTCCTCCACTCACTGCATGATCTTGGGGAAGTTATGGGTAGGGTGGCTAGATAAAACAGACACCCAGTTAAGTCTGGATTTCAGATAAACTACAAACAATTTTTTAGTGTTAAGTATGTCCCATGCAAAATTTCCTGTATTTTTACTTGTTATATCTAACTACCTGACGGAAGGGGGTCTCTCTGAGCCTAAAGAGCCTCAATGCAGAGATGTTAGCAGCCACCTCATAGGGTATTTCTGAAGGTAAATGAGCTAGTATAGGCCAAGGGCCACAGCCCTGTGCTTGGACAAATAAGTATTCAATCTCTAGAAGGTGAGTGAATGGCCACTCCAATCACTGGCTGGACAGAACTTTATTTAAATAATCAAGTCCCGGGGCGCCTGGGTGGCTCAGTGGGTTGAGCCGCTGCCTTCGGCTCAGGTCATGATCTCAGGGTCCTGGGATCGAGTCCTGCATCGGGCTCTCTGCTCAGCGGGGAGCCTGCTTCCCTCTCTCTCTCTCTCTCTCTGCCTGCCTCTCCATCTACTTGTGATTTCTCTCTGTCAAATAAATAAATAAAATTAAAAATAAATAAATAAATAAATAAATAAATAATCAAGTCCCATGCTGAAGAGGTGATATGCTATACCATCTCCACACAGACCTCAATCTCGCCAGCCACATAATTCCAAATTGAGACCAACTTAGGCCAACAGCATGGCGCACATCTGCTCCGAATCTGCCAAGTCCAACGAGAAAACCTACGGACACAAACATGGGAGCCATATCGCTTTGTGAGGCAATTCTTACAAAAGCTATCATTTACCAAACACTGTAAACAATACCTTCTCCGATCTTCATGAAAATTCCGCAAGGCGCTACATTAGTACTCATATTTTAAACTTAGGGAAGGAGACAGATTCAAGTTGGCCAAGATGTCCAAGACTGCAGAGCTGTGCTAGAACCAGGCTTCAAACCCAAGCTAACTCCAGGCCCAGATCCTTCCCACCGGCTTCATGCTTCAGGTCATGAAAACCATCTACGGGATTTCAAGCCGAGCTTCAGAATTCCTCACTCTTCCCAGTTAGAGAATCTTCCCACAATGGCAGAAGCTGTTAGGGCCTCTGGCTTGGGAACACAGAGATGCTGAGTAAGGAAAATCACCTGGAAAACCAAAATCTCAAATCAGCCATTCAGTTTTTAAATCATAGTCACAATTTTATGTGCATTTGAAGTAGTACAAAAGCAAGCAGAGAGCAGCAGTGACTTCACGGGGAAAGAGCCTCTGGGGGGGTGCCCAACCACACCCCTCGCAGACCCAGTCCTCCCGCCTCGGTAACTTAGTGAGGGTTTGGTTCTGCAGGACCTTTCACACACTGCTGAGAAACTGTAAGTTAAGGGCATAAGTTTTTAAAAAGCCATCAGGGGTATAAAAATGTATATATAAGAATATTTCATTAGTACTAGTTATTATAATTACTGCCAACAATCTAAATGCCAATCAACAAGGGAATGATTAATAAAATATGCAGTCAGATTTTAGAATACTAACTAGCCATTAACAATGTTTGAGACATTGTCATTACCTACAGAATGCCTGGTACACTATATGAAAAAAAGGATACAAACTAAATGTACAATATTTTAATTATGTAAAATATTTGTATATAGAAAGAGAATGAAGGACTAGAAAAATATAGGAAAAAGATTAACAATGAGATCTCTAGTATTTTCTTCTGATATTTAACTACATTTTAATTTTTTAGAACTGGCATTTACTTCTTTTATTCAGGAAAAAAAAAAGAACTTCTTTTTTAAAGTCTAGCCGGGAGCACCTGAGTGGCTCAGTCGTTAAGCATCTACTTTCAGCTTCAGGTCATGATCCCAGTGTCCTGGGATCAAGCCCTGCATCCGGCTCCCTGCTTGGCAGGAAGCCTGCTTCTTCCTCTCCCTCTCCCCATGCTTATGTTCCCTCTCTCACTGTGTCTCTCTCTGTCAAATATATAAAAATTTAAAAATCTTAAAAAAATAATAATAAAAAGTCTAGCCAGTTTAGTAATTCTCAACTAGGGAGAAAATAATCCCTTCCCATTGGTCTATTGAAATGATGGAGAACTTTCTTTGAGAATTACTGACATTTATGAAGCACTGACTCTATTTCAGACACATACCTAGCATTGTACATACCTTATTTTATCCTTACAATGCCCGTATGAGTGAATTAAATATAATCCTTTCTCTAGTTTCAGATGTGGAAACTGAGGCAGAGAGAAGGCAAGTAACTTCCTTCAGCTGGCCCAGCAAATGAGTGATAGACCTGAGATCTGAATCCCCACAATCTGTCTTCGGGGCCAGTGCTCTTCACCAGGTCAGGTAGTCTGGAGATCTTCAGCATGCAGTTTATACCCTGCAATCTATTTTCTCATCAGAAAGCCTTGTAGGACACCCATGAGAATTATCAGAGCTCAAGTCTTTTTGTGAAATTTCACTGTGCACTCAACTACACAGGAAACCCCAAATCCTCAGTAGACCGTATAGCAAAATCAGCAATATAACTACACAGACAGATGAAACCTCAACAAGAATCCTACACATACATGCAAAATTCAAGAGCTAGATTTTGGGAGACTTCCATGTGGGTGCTCCAGGAAGACACAAGCTCTCAGGGTGAGCAAGGACACTGGCTTTCATAAAACAGAGGGTATCCACCTATCCGCTGTAGTATTGCTCCGCCCAAGCCTCCCTTCTTCACCCTGAGCTAGCTCAGGTCATTCTGGGGACACTGGGCACCTGCCCTTCACCAAAAGCCCCATGACTCAGGGCTATGTGTACTTACTAGCCCCCCAGCCCTGAGCAGTACCTGGCCCTGAAGCAGACACAGTACTGTCCAATCACTTGGTCAGTGTGAATCACAGACATGAGAGAACAGCTCGTTGAAGGCCAGAGACCTTTGCCCCCAAGTGTCTACGGGACAGCACCAGAAATCTGCTCTCAGTTTGTATTTACAATGGACTTGACTCACTAGATGAAAGCTGCTGCCTTCCTGTGGTCTACTCATCACCAGTGCATTTAAGGAAATCACTGTTACAGGAAGCTCCAAAACCCCTGTCAGGACCACCCCAGCAAATTGCTAGAACTTCGGCATCAAGTGCCACAGGACACAATGGAACACTACTGTGAGTTCATCTTCAAAGAAAAAGCTAAGCGTTCCTCAAAGGTGTATGCAAGGTACTTAAATGCCCAATGGCAGAAACTGTGATAACCTTGCCACCCCTACATGGTCCCTCATACTCTACCCCTTACAAAGCCCTCTCAGGAACTAATGCCTTGTGAACCTGACAACAGATATATAAAGCGGAAAGAGGCACCACGATCATCTGGCCTCCACAGATGAGGAAGCTGAGCCTCCAAGACTCTTCATGACTTGCCCAAGATCACAAAGCTGACGGTGCCTGACAGTGCCAGGGGCAGGGGTTACCTGAAACAGGGCTTTCCAATCCAGTGTTCTTCCCACATAGCACATACGCACCCTTACCATCCTTGCCAGCAAGAATGAGTTGCTAGACAACAGAGGAGAACTAGGAACTGTAAACCCAGTATACTACAAAGATGTCCCCTGAGAGTCGAGAATGGCGGAAACAAGGGTTCTACCTAGACAGCAGGCTCCTCGTGGCTGTTCATTCATCACTGGAGAGAACTACATATTCTAATAATATGGAACATGTCCTATAGATCACACATGCCTGTCAAATGAACCCGTTTGGCCTCCTCCTTCATTAAAAACTTGATGTGCTTCAGTGGGCAGTAACTGCTACACGTTTTTAAGCATCCGAATCCCAAAACAGACTAAGCTTTAACCAAATCAAATATTGTTTTGTTCGGCAGGACAAAGATGAGCCAGCCACCCTTTGGCCCCACTGCCTCTTTGAAAGGATGCTTCCTTGATGATTTATTGATCTCCCCTTCAAGACTCTGGACATTAAAACTAAAAGTTCTCATTTTTTTTGGAAAGATGACTATCGGTCATGTCGCTTTAAATTTTATAGGTTAGCATAAAATTTTACAGGCACATCACTCTCTGTTTGATGAAGATGTCGCTATAAATCAAAATAAAATCCTTGGTCGGCTCAGAGCTTGATGCCAGCTAGAGCTATCCACACAAACAACAGAGACCTCACAGGCAAAATTTCATGCACACACCCTATTCTAAACCCAGGAGCTCATGGCCAGTGAACACTAGCAGCCCTCAAAACGCTTTTGGTAGAGACTTGGAAAATGTGAACATTCAGTTGACATCTGAGTTGCTTGAATGAATATCCTGATATACATAGAGGTACCCAGAAGTTATAAATCAGCATCAATTGTTTTAGATATCTCCCATCAGTTCTGATCAGGTTTAACTGTAACATCAACAGAGGAGAACTAACCAGAGATAGGCAGGCACGTGGGAATCTCTAATAGTTGTTGACAATGATATATATTAAAACAAGTATCTTCTCTCAGGGCTGAAGCTTTAATAAAATACTCAAAACTTAAGGAGTGACATATTCAAACTCCCCCACAGCACTCCAGAGGCACTTGTACCCTTGAGCGGAAGAGCCCCTATACCTCCCCCCTCGGGAGGAGGGGCTGGACGGAGGGAGTCTAAGCATCCAGAATGAACCCGAAGTACTTGTTCTCTCCAGCACTTCCAGCTAAAGCAGGACTGTTTGCTTATGTAATGACCGTGCCTCTGCAGAGCTGGTATTTTAGTGGAGAACATTTTACATGCCTTCATCTGACATCTCTGGGTGTACTGAAAATGTAAATGATGTTATCTGCCCAGGCATGGCTTGGTTACAGTCAGTTAAATAGGGATTACAGTGTGTACATTCAAATGGGAGGCACACATGGTTAGCAAAATGAAAACCCCCACATCGTATCTGGTAATCCTGAAGCCCAGAGCACTGCATGTTCAAATTGGTCCCGTGAGGAGTGCAAACACAAAGATAACCATGGGAGAGAAGAGTGGGGGAAAGGGGAGAAGAAGATTCTCGATTATGACACAACCTCCCTCTAAACAAAGCTCTGAGGAGTAGAGCGGAGAACAGCTCATGGCCCCTGACTGCAGTCAGGACAAAGAGTCAACAGCCCCGTCTCTGGAAAGTCTCCCAGGCCAGCCAAAGCCAAGGCCTGGCTAAGGAGTGACCAGACTGCAAGGCTCATTCTGCACAGCGAGCCGCCGGCAGCCCCAGCCGCCTTCAGGGCTCTTTGCCTTAGTGCAGCTGACAAGAGACTCTCTTGGGAAGGGGAAGTGGGTTTCAGGGAGAACTGGATGACCATAACCAGTAAGGACAGGAAGGAGAAGGGCTCCTCTGAAAATCTAATCCTGTAGTGTCTGGGAAGGACATTTTCATAACAAAAGATGACCTTCAAGGCAAAGGTGACCATAAATGACCTAGGCAGGGAGACAGCAGCCCTCTTTCTGGAAGAAAACCAAGTAAACGGATGGTACCGACTCCCCTGGTAACGGTGCAAGTCCTATCACAACAGTCTAAACTCCTAACCTAACCTACGTCATGAATCGAGTCCTTTGTCACTTTCTGGATGAGACAGAGAGGGGTCATCCTCCACAAGCTCAACCATGCATCTTCCACGTCTCCTTTCGCAGGCCCTCTTCCCCAAGTCTCAAGGGACTCTGCTTCTTTAGCCTTTCTCCTCATCTTGTTTTCCCCAACAACAACCCTGGTTAAGTAATTCTGTTTCTGCCGGATAGCCATCCTAGGCAGATGAGGCACAGCCACAAGGAGGACAACCACGGAAACTCCTAAGAACAGTAATAGTGAATGTCTTGTTTGCAGATGTCTTCCCAGAGCCTAGAAGGCACCAGGCCTGTCAGTGAGCCCCAAGAAAGTCTGAGAGCAGGAAGACTCCCCCAAACACAGAAACTCAGATTCCAGATAGTTCTCGAACGCCCAGCTGAAGACTCTGGGAATGAAGCAGGACCTCAGATACCAAAGGACGACAGAAGGACTCCCAAAGCTGGGAGCACAAAGAAAACCAGTTGCTGTGATTGGGATAAAGGGTTGAATGAGGGAGTGGCTAGAGGCAGCCTTCTCTCTATAAATCTGAGAGAAGATTAGGATGGAAACTACTCATGGGCAGTTCCCTTGGGACAAAAATTATCAGCTTACTGAGGTTTTCCAAATGGACTTCTAGTGAGCACTTTAGCCCAGCAATTTAGGAAAAAAAAAGAGAAATAGCCTATGGTGCCAAAAGAAGGTAAAGTTCCTGAGGAGAAAAGGAGCAAGGACAATTCTAAATCCAAAATAATTAACACAGGGCGGGGAGAGGAGGGGACACGGAATACTTGAAAGCTACAAGACAGTCAGAGAAGATGGAATTGAAAAGACTGAAATTCAAAATCTCTGCCCACCAAGTAGCTCAGCAACCTGAGCCAAATTATTTTAAATCCCTCTCAGCCTCAGATTCCTTATCGACAACACTACCTACAAAATCAGATTCAGGTATGCCAGGCAGGATGGGCTACATAATCTCCAGGTCCCATGCAAAAATGAAAATATGAGACTTTTTCCAAAAATAAAGAATTTCAAAGTGGCAACAGCAGAGTATCAAGCAAGCACAGATCACACACACGTCAGGACAGCCTCAGCTCTGGTCTTTATGATGTCACAGTATTTTTTCCATGTTTGCTAGTTTCCTTCCCCCAGGTCTATTTCCCGGTAGAGATCAGATTTAAAAAAAAAAAAAAAAAAAAAAAAGTTCAAAAATAAAGGACATTAAAAAAATTTAAAAGGCCTTATCAATTTGAAATCTACTTAAGTTGATAACTTTGTGCCATGATTATATAAGGTAATATCCCTATTCTCAGGGCATATACACTGAGGTATTTAGGAGCAGAGGACCATGAAGTATGTAATTTATTCTCAAATTATTCAGAAAAAATAATTTAGTGTGCATGTGTATGTGTAAGGAGTGAGTGTGCAAGTCTGTAATGAGAAAGCAAATGGTATAAAGGTTAACAGTAAGTAAATCTGGACAGATGAAGTTTCTTTGTTGTATTCTTATTCTTGCGACTTTTCTGTGAGGATAAAATTATTTCCAAAGAAAAAGCGTCCATCACATAAAGGTCCCATGTGAGCTTTGAGGGAGCAGATAGGGAAGAGGAGAGCAAAAGAGAGGTAAGGCTGAAACTCTCTACAGATGGGGATCATTTTACTTTGTTAACTGCCGAATCCCCAGCATAGAGCCTAGGTCAACAAACATTTAAGGCCGGAAGCAGAAAAGGAAGCAGCACCCTGTGCTCAGACTAGCTTGAGGAATAAGGACCACAGGCAGGAACAGAAGGCTGATAGTTACACCAGTACTTGGGAACCAACAAGCTGCCTCTATTTAGCATGAGACCAAGAAGTGTGTGAATACAGACACACAGTGTGGCGTGTGTATAACACACCCTGCAAAAGAGACTTCATTCTTGTCACCTGCTAACAGTTCAGATAAACTCCCCTCAGGCCCACCATTTCACCTCCCACACCTCAGGAGCCTCCCTGAGGGAATGCAGGAGGTCACTAATTCGTTCACTGACTGGATGATGTCTCTCACGTGCCAGGCTCTAAAGTCAAGTTCCCTGTTCTCTAGAGCTTTCATTCTAGAAGGATCTTGCAAGCTGGCTGCATTAAATAATTTTCTTGAGATCCCTGAGGTCTTTTCCAGCCCTGAAAATTCTACACAACAATTTCAGGGCTTTTAGTTCCAAAATAGCAGGAATATTATTGTATACAACCACCCTCTAAAGGACTCATAGAAAAATGCATATTCTCCTAAAGGTGAAAATATATTCAAGATGGCCTATGTTTAACTTTAAAAAAAAAAAAAAGTACACATGGGCAGTGAAATGCTTGGAAGCATACACAAATAAGCCTTCTGCCAAGAATCAAGTTGATTTTTGGCAGCCAAGATTCTTGTTCCTTGACAAGGTATACAAATAGTAAGAATTGCAAAAATCTACTAAAGCCCTGTAGCCAAAAAAAAAAAAAAAAAAAAAAAAAAAAAAAAAAATATATATATATATATATATATATATATATATATATATAAAACATAGAAACGCTTTTTAAAGCCATAAATTTATCAATGAGAAAATAACTATGAAGTGTAGATTAATGATTAGTATTAAAATTAAAACATCAAAAGTATTTTAATTTTCTGTTTCATTAGTTCTTCTCATTCACAGTCAACTAGCACAAAAATGGTTACAAAGGCTAATTTTGTTAAAGACCTTAGAGAAAAGAGGAAAGAATTGCTTCTTCATGAATACTAAGGATGATAAAATAAGAAACCAATAACACTTTATCTCTTTATATAAATTAACCTAATTTAGAAATAAATTAGTACTATACTATATGCAGAACTTGTTACGTATCCAAGAAAGAAATGTTACATGACTAGCATCATGGTACCTATAGTTGCCAGATATTAAACCTCTGCACTGATTTATATTATTTAGGACAAATGGTAAGGGATAGGGGATCAAAAATATAATTAAAGATTCAGAATAAGAGGCTTATGAGAATATTATTTCCCAGATGGTTTCTCAGGAGCTAAAATAGGAACATCCATCTATGAAAGCTGGTCTCAAACACAGGCCGCAAATTAAGATACTAAGTATTTGTCCTTCAAAAACCATCCTCCTGGGGTGCCTGGGTGGCTCAGTGGGTTAAGCTGCTGCCTTCGGCCCAGGTCATGATCTCAGGGTCTTGGGATCGAGTCCCACATCGGGCTCTCTGCTCAGCGGGGAGCCTGCTTCCCCCTCTCTCTCTCTGCCTGCCTCTCGCCTCCTTGTGATCTCTCTCTCTGTCAAATAAATAAATAAAATCTTTAAAAAAAAAAAAAATCATCCTCCTGACCCGGACATAATTCACAAAGATCTGGGTACCGCATTATTTTCTGGTAGATGCCGAGAGGGCCCACCTCAGCAAGGTAACTTCCACAAGTAAAGGCCATTCATCCGTGGTTTTACAGGGCAGCAGCTTTAAAAGCTTTATCCTTAGAAATGAAAAAGTTCTAAATGTCCTTTGGATTCATGGAGTCAATGCTTTACCAGACAGTAAATTACCAGATAGTGAAATCATTACCTGATCTAAATGCTACATGGATTATATTACTCTGTTTGTAAAGTTCAGCACCTGGCTCCCCACAGAGAGTTCATAATCACTTTTTAGCTACGCAGATACACACGAAAGTCCGTTGGAGGCCACCAGGTAAAGAGAGCCCTCTGTCATGGAACCCTGCTGCCCTCAGCAATGCGCCGAACGAGGCTAATGCCCAGAACATTCTGCCCTGTAGCAGTTCTGCAGTGAGTATCTTCATACTCACCTGGCCAATACACAGAGGCTTTGAAATGGTTCCAAGTGAAACTCCTTTTATGTCATAATATTCCAATGCTATTAAGATCGAACCAGTTCCAATAATCAGAAAAAGCAGAGACTTACAAGATTTATGCCACAGAAAATCCACTTAGCATTTCATAATGCTTAGCTCAGATCATGAAGGCCGGTTGAGGTGGAATGGCAAAAGGCTGGCATTTAGAATTAACTCTCCCAATAGCCGATTGGTATGAATAGGCACCAGTCACCTTCTTTTCTATAACAGGGGATCGGTTTTAGTCAGACGTTCACATCAGATTACTTTGAAATGTGATAAACACTAAAGACTGTGTTCATAGAAGGTTGCACAAAAGTATATGTATATACCTAAGAGTGTTTTGAATAATGTTCAGTGATTTCACTAATGTCCTAAAGTCCAGTTGTGGGTTCGGTTTAAAATCCTTCAGTAAGGGGCACCTGGGTGGCTCAGTGGGTTAAAGCCTCTGCCTTCGGCTCAGGTCATGATCTCAGGGTCCTGGGATCAAGCCCAACGTCGGGCTCTCTGCTTGGTGGGGAGCCTGCTTCCCCCTCTCTCTGCCTGCCTCTCTGCCTACTTGTGATCTCTCTCTCTCTCTCTGCCAAATAAATACATAAAATCTTAAAAAAAAAAAAAAAAAAAAGAATCCCTCAGTCAGATAGTTTCCCAAGTCCTTCCTGGTCTTGATGCATCAGGCGTCACTGCAGACCAGGGTACTGCTTATGTCCTTAGCTGTACCTTCCTAGGTTTTAGACGTTGGAAGTTCACATTTTTAAGTCCATTCTACAAAGAAAATTATAGCCCTCATGTCTCTCACTTGGAAATCTGAGCATTGGGATAGCCTTTGGGGTCTCTGGCTTTAGCTGTCCCCCTCACACATGTTTCCACTCTCTAAATGTGTTGTTTGGTGGGCAACAGTTCTTCCCTTCCCCCTAACTCCCTCCTCTCCAACCTGTTCCTTGGAGGTTGGAACTAACCCCTCGTGCCCAAGGGCTCACACGTAAGCCCAATGGATCTCTCTGAGAAACGCTGCTTACATTTCAGAGTGTAGACAAATCACCTGGAATCTTGTTAAAAATGCAAAGTTCAATGCAGGATTTCCAACACACCCCAAGGACGGCTCCATTTCCAACCAGTTCCCAGCCCCCACACCTACCTGGTTCTCTAAGTGCCTTTCTCAGCCTAAAGGTAACTCACATTGGTGCCTCTGTGGAGTCCTTTAGTGGCCTCTAGAGGGTCTTGAAGCTCTTCTAAAACACTCAAACCCACATCTGAGTTGCTTTAAAAGAAACAAGTTTGTATAACACATCATTGTACCACAATGAAAGAAGCAGCAGCTAACAAACCTGGGTTTGAACACCATCATATAACAATGTGTTTTGTGGCTAATTGTTTACCTCTCTGAGTTTTATCTGTAAAACTGTCTTGTTGAAAGACTCAAGAGAGATGAACTGGAAAAACAACAACCACTGCGAATTCTAGAGGCAACTTTGATTCAGGATCAACCCTAAAATTTCCTGATGGTGCCCCAAGAATATGCCAGTATAGAATCCACTGATTCCTCCTGATAGGTCTAAACTTGGTTATCTTAGCATCAGCTCCAAATTCCTCTCTGTAGCCCCCAAAGAACCCCACGTACAAAGAAGGAGGTATCATGCAACATAAGAGTAATCTAAGACAAGATTTCTCCTAACTCTGAAACTTCTAGGAATAGCGAAGGGGTCCCCAGCATTGGTTTTCTCTCACACAAAGGAGAACAGATGTCTGACACAGTTTGCCTTCTACAAGAAAATGTGTGCGCTTCTCCAAGTCTCTAGGTACCCCTTTCACTAAGATCGACAGGCATTACATCTCAGGGTTACATCTGAGCTACTCCAAATGAAGGCACTGTTCCTGCAATTCCTGTGTTTCATATTTACTTCTGTATCAACTCTTTAATTATCCTGCTGTGAACTGTGTAGTCCTCATCATGGATTAATCAAAACAAAATGCTATTTTTATATTCTTTGCTGCCTGTTCTTAAGAACCCTCCCAAAGTATTTCTGTTCACCACCAGGAGGCCATGGATAGCATTGTGAGATCAGTTAATGCTCAAAGGTTTATTTCTGTATCGTTTAACAAACAGATCTATTAGCTATGAGACAAACCACATTTTAAGGACACTAACATGATATTAAAAAGAATATGAGGGGCACCTGGGTGGCTCAGATGGTTAAGCATCTGCCTTTGCCTCAGGTCATGATCTCCAGGTCCTGGGATTGAACCCCATGTCGTCAGGCTCCCAGCTCAGTGTGGAGTCAGTTTCTCCTTCTGCTTCTCCCCGTTTGTGTCCTCTCTCTCCCCCCCCACTGAGATGAATAAAAACTTTAAAAATAAATTAATTAACAAATAAATAAAATACGAAATAAATCTTTTAGGAAAGAAAATACTGATATGAAGGTGAGCATATCACTTGCCCCCATCTGCATAAAAATCAAGATTTTCATGTAAACTAATATCTAATATAGTGGACCCATCGATGTTTCAGTCAATCAGCAACATTGGCCCATTGATTCTCACCCCTCCCAGTACATCAAAATCGCTTAAAGATAAACAGACTAGAGATATAGAGGCATAGCTATATATACACAGATAAAAATGTGGATATGAGGAATGAATGAATGGAGAAGACATCTTGGTCCCACACCCAAGAGATTATTTTACAAGACTGGAGTAGAACCCAACCATCACTATTTTTTAAGCACCCCAGAAGATGCTAACGTGTAACCAGAGTTGAGAATTGCTACTTAATGTTGGTTGTTAAATCATTTTAAGAATGTGCTGGCATAAAACACACACCGAGGGGTGCCTAGCTGGCTCAGCAAGTAGAGCATGCATGCGGCTCTTGATCTCAGGGTTGTGAGTTCAAGCCTCGCATTGGATATAGAGCCTGCTTAAAATAAATAAAATAAAACAAAACACATACTGAGATTATCGATTGTTTTTCCTGTTTCTTTGGTCTTTTCTGTACTCTCCAGCTCTCTTACAGTGAGCCTATATTGCTATCATCATAAAAATAAAGTGAAAAAAAATTTTTAAAGAAAACCAGCATCCACAAAATCCCAAGCATAAATGACCATTCTCCATTTTCCTGCTTCCTCTATACTCACACTATTTGTATCCAGAGCCGCCTTATTATATGTTCCTCTTCCCATACTTTTAAGATTTAGTATAATATAGGCTATCACAGAAAATAATCCTTAGCAAACTCATGAATACTGTGGCTCTGTTGAGACTATGTATTTATCACCTTAAGCCTGGGGTTTTCAACCCACCAGAATCTAATTGGCTGCCCAGTGGCCTCTCCCGGGGAGTTCTAAAACTTCTCCAATACCCTGGCCACACCCCAGACCAATTAGGTCAGAATCTCCGAGGGGGTCGCACACAACAGTTTTATATACCCAGATGATCCCAATGTGCAGACAAGGCTGGGAACCACGGACTCTAAGAGTTAATTAATACAAATCTCCACATCCAGAGATAAAACTCCTACGAGATTAAAAGCACAATACCTTGAAATTCTGACACCAGTGTAATTTCAAAGAATGGTCATTTGTGAATGTACATCAATATTCGATTTCAAGTTAGCAAGGAATAAAAATAGGAACTAAATAATAAATGTGTTCACCGTTCTCCCTTCTAATTGAGCATAAGTCGCCATCTTTTATATTTAAATACAAAACATTCAAAGAACTCTGTGATATGGCACATATTCTGACCAAGATCAGAAATAGGCAGAACAAAATTGGACCAAAAGAATGTTTTCACAAATTCTACATTTATCTTACCCATGTAGGTGTTGTTTCTGAGTAACTTTGCATCCTGGAAGCCAGGAGCGTACTCTTATATTGCTTGGGGACTCTTAGATGAAAGGCCTAGATGAGAACCACTTTTCTTGTTTGTAAATCTGAAATAAAGGTGCATTTCCTTAAGTTTTAAATATGCTGTTTGATTATTCTTCTCAGGTACCCCCAGGCCTCCTATCCTCCTCTTTTATGAAGGAAACTGGTGCTTTTATTTTGGAGCAGGTCTATGCGATCCTCTCTGGGGTTAAGAATTAGCCCACAGACAACCCTCAGTTCTGTGGACTGAAGATTTTTTAGACACAGGCAGCAGAGAATTTTAATAGTATGCAAAACACTGCAATTAGGCAGGTTTTACTGATAGTGTTATTTTAATGAGTGAAACCTCCATATTCAGAGTTGAATAAACTCCACACACATATAGCCAACGCAGAAATTCCAGAAAGCAGTATTAAATGAATGCAAAAGGTCCAAAATTCTTTTAAAGAAATGAGTTTGTCCTTTTCCATTTCAAGACATGATACGTTTGTAATCATCTTTTCTAAAGCATACTAGGATTCTCAGCAGAAGTGACCTTTTCCCTCTCAATCTCAGGAAGAGATGGTTTATGGGTATTCTTTTGTTCTCCACAGCAAAAGCATGAGCAAAGGAGAGAAGAGGGATGGCAGCCAGAGAAGGGATACATTCCACAGCACAAAGATTAGGAGCCAAATTCAGAGTGCAAAACTAATGAAAGAGTAGATGGTTCTTATCTCCCTTCTTAAAGGAATAAATTCATTCAGCAGCATTTTACTAAGCATCTACTATAATGCATGCAGTACACGCTACTAGGTACTGGAGACAGACGTCAAAGAAGTCTCCATTCTCCTGGACCTTAGAAGGAATGGCAGTGAGGCCACAGCCTATGGTGACAGGAGAGCCTAAAACAGGGCCTGGCTGAGTCTGGGAGGTCAGAAAGGCTTCCCTGCAGAAAGGACCTTCACTTTGGGGTCTGAAGAAGGAGTTGAAAGCTAGACAAGTGAAGAAGTAAGTTTTGTGAGCAAAAAACGCAAAGATCAGCCAATCTGCAGCATAATGAGGGAGGGGAAGAGTAGGTTGAGGCTGGCGAGGCTGACGGGCACCAAAGAGGGAGTTCTGGATCTGAGCAGTGGGGTCACAGGACCTGGACAGCATCAGTCGTGTCAGGTGAGAGGGTAGACATCAGGGTAAGGAGCACCAAGGGGCTGTCTAAGCCACAGTGCACTCTTGGGAGCTACCAGCGTGTGGACAGGAGTGGAAGCTATTGGAGGGTGAAACCACTTCACACTAAGCCAACGAGCCTTAAGTGTGAAATTTGAATACCCCTTTGACACCAAGAGTTGGAACTTACAAAAACGTCAGACACACTTGCTGAGAGAAATGAGTCCTAAGAAAATACAAAGTATCACAGAGCCTCTGGGATGACTTTTCATTTACACAGTACAAAAAGACAAACTTGCATTTTTTTAACCTGTTTTGATAGACGTGAAATAGAAAGGTTTGTGACTACAAATGCAATCCCTAATAATGATTACTGTGGTCCAAGAAAAAAAAACCTGGATCTTTTGTGCAACTAAATGAAATAATTATGTTGCCCTTAAAGAACCCTGAATTTACTCATGGAAAGACATTTCATCCTCCCATCAATCTCTGTGCATATATTAGGCACAGAGTAGAAAAAGACAATTGGGAAAATGAGAGAGCAGGGGAAAATTAATTATAATTATGGAAATGCAGCTTAAAGAACAAAGGCTTAAATTTGTAACACCGGTCTAAGGGGAAATAATTCTCATAAGCAACCATTTAAAACGTGAAAAGTCTGCAAATCTGAAGGAAACGTTGACTGTTTATTAGACATGTTATTTCTTCTTTCTAATTTAGTAATCAGAAAATTGGTATTCCCAAGCATAAAGGAATAAAACAATCAAGGGCCTTTCTGCTTGGTTGGACTCCCAATGGCCACGGTTTAAGAGAAAGAACTTGAGTCCAACAGGAAGGGCCTGCCATGGTTCTCACTTAAAGGCAACAGGCACATTACTTCTTTTTCTTTTTTTTTTTTTTTTTGCTTTTCATAATTTAACTTTTATTGAAACATAAGCAGTAATTGCAGTTGATGATTATGTTTATCTATTTAATAAAAGTATATTAAAAATTATAATTAAAAAAGCTTGGTTCTAAATTAATTATACCTATGACCATAATCAACTTTTTTTAAGATTATTTATTAGTTTATTTATTTATTTAACAGAGAGCGAGAGATCACAAGTAGGCAGAGAGGCAGGCAGAGAGAGAGGAGGAAGCAGGCTCCCTGCTGAGCAGGGTCAGGTCCCAGGACCCTAAGATCGTGACCTGAGTGGAAGGCAGAGGCTTAACCCACTGAGCCACCCAGGTACCCCAAATCAACTTTTCCTCTTTTTTTTTTTTTTTTGTTTTATTTTTTTCAGTGTTCCAAGATTGTGTATGCACCATAACCAGTGCTCCATGCAATACGTGCCCTCCATAATCCCACCACCAGGCTCACCCAAACCCGAAACCCATCCTTTCTAAAACTCTGTTTCTCAAGAGTCAACAGTCTCTCATGCTTCATCTCCCCCTACAATTTCCCCCAATTCATTTTTCCTTTCTTTCTCCTAATGTCCTCCATGTTATTCCTTATGCTCCATGAGAAAGTGAAACCATATGATAACTGACTCTCTCTGTTTGACTTATTTCACTCAGGGTAATCTCCTCTGCCTTATCCATGTTGATACAAAAGTTGGGTATTCATCCTTCCTGCGGGAGGCATAATACTCCATTGTGTATATGGACCATATCTTCTTTATCCATTCATCTGTTGAAGGGCATCTCAGATATTTCCACAGTTTTGCAACTGTTGCCATTGCTGCTATGAACATTGGGGTACAGATGGCCCTTCTTTCCACTACATCTGTATCTTTGGGATAAATACCCAGTAATGCAATTGCAGGGTCATAAGGTAGCTCAATTTTTTTTTTAAATTTTATTTATTTATTTAACAGAGAGAAATCACAAGTAGGCAGAGAGGCAGACAGAGAGAGGGGGGAAGCACTCCCTAATGAACAGAGAGCCCAATGTGGGGCTCGATCCCAGGACCCTGGGACCATGACCTGAGCCAAAGGCAGAGGCTTTAACCCACTGAGCCACTCAGGTACCCCAGTAGCTCTATTTTTAATTTCTTAAGGAATCTCCACACTGTTTTCCAAAGTGGCTACACCAACTTGCTTTCCTAACAACCGTGTAAGAGGATTCCCCTTTCTCCGCGTCCTCTCCAACACTTGTTTCTTGTCTTGTTAATTTTGGCCATTCTAACTGATGTAAGATGGTATCTCAATGTGGGTTTTTTTTTTTTATTTTTTATATTTTTATAAACATATATTTTTATCCCCAGGGGTACAGGTCTGTGAATCGCCAGGTTTACACACTTCACAGCACTCACCAAAGCACATACCCTCCCCAATGTCCATAACCCCCCCCTCCTCCCAACCCCCCCCCCCCAGCAACCCTCAGTTTGTTTTGTGAGATTAAGAGTCACTTATGGTTTGTCTCCCTCCCAATCCCATCTTGTTTCATTTATTCTTCTCCTACCCTCAATGTGGTTTTGATTTGAATTTCCCTGATGGCTAACGATGATGAACATTTTTTCATGTGTCTCTTAGTCATTTCTATGTCTTCTTTGGAGAAGTGTCTGTTCATGTCTCCTACCCAATCTCCTGCCCACATGTTTATCTGTTTTTTGGGTGTTGAGTTTGAGGAGTTCTTTATAGATCTTGGATATCAGCCCTTTGTCTGTAGTGTCATTTGTGAATATCTTCTCCCATTCCGTGGGTTGCCTCTCTGTTTTGTTGACTGTTTCCTTTGCTGTGCAGAAGCTTTTAATCTTGATGAAGTCCCAAAAGTTCATTTTCGCTTTTGTTTCCTTTGCCTCTGAAGACATGTCTTGAAAAAAGATGCTGTGGCCGATGTCGAAAAGGTTACTGACAGGCTCATTACTTCGAACTACTAAAGCTTAATAAAGCTTCAAAGACTGAACATTGTTACTTCTCGTCCATCTGGGCTTCCCAAATATCCGGATCTTCTGTTTGCCATCTTGCACTCTACCCAGATCTTTTCGTCCCCTTGTCATTAGAGAATGTGAGTAGCCCCAACATAGAAAGCATAACAAGAAATATCACAGTGGATTCAGTTACTCAGCAAAATCTCCCCATCATTAGATTCTCAAATGGGGAAAAGAGGCTGAGACAACTCAGCACGGACTTATACGAATCTAGATCATTGCTTGGTTCTGATCAACCCAGCTACATAAACTTGCACAAAGCAAATACAATGAAGAACACCAGAACCTCTGGGGAAATTAAGTCACCCAAATTCAAAATCTTAGTGGGCAAAATCCAGAGTAGAGTGGCTGTGGAGGGGTCCAAGGGGTTAAAGGGATAGCATTCCCCGTTCAAAGTCACATTCCCTGAACCCCTATTCTGTGTACAGCCTCAAGCCTGGAATGCCAGGATGGCAGTCTTGAGGAATGAAATCAGAGGAAGTACCCCTCCCCTCCAGAGACAAGCCGGGGAAGAGCTACCAAAGAATGATTCAGAGATTTCTATAGGCTTGTGGGAGTCACCCATTTAACAGTGTGAGAAGAGACAAGAGAGACTATAGTCAGTAGGTCTGGGAAGAGCAGGCAGAATGACATCTTGTGAACAAACACAGAGATAAGAAAAGGGTCAGGACCAGACAGTTGCCCCAGTGTCCCGGAGAAAGGGAAGCCACGCCTCAGTCAAAGGGAATTCGGAAAGACAATGGGTGGGGTTGGAGGGAGCCAGGTCCTGGTCCCCTCTGAAAGAGTCCCTGGTGAGGGGCCAAGTGAAATTACATTCACAGAGGATGGACCCAGAGGGAGTCTGGATCACCTCCCCACCACCAACAGACAAATCGGGTGCCCGGCTGTGGCTTCTAGAACTTTGCTTTCCATCTCTCTTCCTTCTACCAAAACCTGAAGAGCCAGGCCTGAATTCCTCAAGGGGAAGAGGTATAGCAGAGTTCCCTGAGCCTCCACCCTCAAACTCCATCTGGCAGCTCAGGCCTGTGCCAGGGAGGTCAGGAAGGAGACAGAACATGAAGGAGTTTGAGATGAATGTTGTAAATTAGATGAGACCCTCAACAACCAAAAAGTAGTCAGAAAGTAATAGAATCCACCCAAGATGTTGCGAAGAGTACTTTTTTAAAAGCATTTGCTGGAGGGCACCTGGATGGCCCAATGGGTTAAAGCCTCTGCCTTTGGCTGGGGTCATAATCCCAGGATCCTGGGATCAAGCCCCACATCAGGCTCTCTCCTTTGCAGGGAGCCTGCTTTCTCCTCTCTCTCTCTGCCTGCCTCTTTGCCTACTTGTAATCTCTGTCAAATAAATAAATAAAATATTCTTTTAAAAAAATAAAATAAAAGCATTTGCTGGAGATGGCACCCAGGTGGCTCAGCTATTGAGAGCATCTGCCTTAAGTCCTGAGATCAAGCCCCGCGCCAGGCTTCCTGCTTGGCGGGGAAGCCTGCTTCTCTCTCTCCCACTCCCTTTGCTTCTGTCCACGCCCCACCTTGCTGTCTCTCTCTCTCTCTGTCAAATAAATAAATAATATCTTTTTTTTTTTTAAATAAGAGCAATCATTGGAGAAAAACGAAACAATTTCTTGTATATGCTACACTCAATTGAGAATATGCCATAAACCAGCCACAGATGGAAAGTCCATCATAGAGAAATACAAAAAAGAAATGAACCTCAAATTTTAAAATGTAAAGTAAGTAGCATTTCATTGAGAGTTTCCTTGAGAATTTTTCTGAAAGTCCGGGAAATGAAGGAATAGCACATGTTCCCAAAAAGCTAAAAAATCATTTTGTTTCGTAACAGCTCATATTAAAAGGTTATTTCTGTTGTGTTATAACGAGTACATAAGTATCCACTTTTGTAAGGCTGGCTGTAATTTATCCCGACAATGGAAAGAGGAAAGTGCATAAATCAATTTGGTCAGTTAATTCACAGCAAATTTTCCAATTATCCTCCACTTAAAGTGGGATGAGGAGAGAAGGTTAAAAATCAAATAAAAAAATTTTAAACACAAGCACTTAGAAAGAAGTGTTGAAGTCATTTGTCCTAAATCATGGCATTTTGCTGACATGGCAACTTGATCCCAGAGGGAGAAACTCACCCAAAGCAACACAGCTGGAGGGCAGCCCCCAAAACATGTCACACCTAGGTCAGGCTCGTTCTGCTTCTGCCCAGGCCTTTAGTAACACTGGCATATTTGCGAGGGGCACCAGAACATCACAGACCTGAAGGAATACCTCACTAGATGCCTTCTGCCTTGGTGGCCATCCTTTGGTGATGAGGGATGGGGGAGGGGAAACTGGAGAAGTGGGCTAAAGAGGAATTTACTGGGGGAGGCTGTTCCAGAATTACTTCTATTATAAAAACGACTGGGGGCACCCGAGTGACTCAGTGGGTTAAAGCCTCTGCCTTCGGCTCAGGTTGTGATCTCGGGGACCTGGGATCAGGCCCCGTATCAGGCTCTCTGCTCGGCGGGGAGCCTGTTCCCCACCCCCCGCCTGCCTCTCTGCCTACTTGTGATTTCTGTCTGTCAAATAAATACATAAATAGTCTTTTTAAAAATGAATAAATAATAAAATAAAATAAAAACGACTCAATACATTTTCTCCCTTATGACCTATCTTCTTTTTTTTCCCAACCTCTCTCTCAACTCATGCTTGAAATTTTTTGCATGCAGTATTTCTCTCCCAAGAGACAATACTTTTTTTTAAGTAATCTCTATGCCCAGTGTGGGGCTTGAACTCATGACCTCAAGATCAAGAGTTGCACACTCTACCAACTAAGCCAACCACATGCTCCCAAGAGGTAATACTTTTCAACTTAATGATGCTTGCAAAATTTTGACTGTCATTGCATTAATAGTAATTCTATGTGTACTCATATTTTCTGGACCTAGAAGATGTTTATACAATCACTGGATGGAAAAATTAAGCTTAGGAATGACACTAATATAAAATCTAGTAATGCCCCCAAGCCCCAGAAGCTGCTGCTGAATTCATAATACATTAATAAAACAGCCTCATTAATGAGAACCATAATTCCCTTCTGCGTAAGTTCATTGTCCTTTCATATACACCAGGCAGGACCTGGAATTCTTCCTTCTTTTTCCAGTATAGATGGAATTCTAGTGTAGGGGGAGTAAACTTTTCCATTCTTCTTTTTTGAATATAAAGACATTTGTCCTGAAAGCTTGCATATCAGTCCTAACTAATAATCTCTCCATGGTCAGAACTCACGGGTGTTTATGGGTGCATGCATGCTTGGACGTGCACATGTGCATGCACACACACACACATCTTCTCCCTAAAGAGAAATGTAATGTTCTGCCAGTGCAAAACTAACTACAAAGTTTACAGTCAAATGATAATATTACCTCCTTCTGATGACCATTGTTCCAGCCTTTCCTTCCTGCATCTTGGCCTGAAAGCACTCTCATTCACTACATACCCATCCTGATGTCTGACTACACAGGGACCTCAAGCACTATTGCTAGCGGGAACTTTGGAAACTGGCAAAATGCTCACTTTTTTTTTTTTTAATATTTTATTTATTTATTTGACAGACAGAGATCACAAGCAGGCAGAGAGGCAGGCAGAGAGAGAGAGAGAGGAGGCAGGCTCCCTGCTGAGCAGAGAGTCAGATGTGGGGCTCGATCCCAGGACTCTGAGATCATGATCTGAGCCGAAGGCAAAGGCTTAACCCACTGAGCTACCCAGGCACCCCTACGCTCACTTTTGAGAGAGGGAAACTGAGGGACCCCCCCAAGGGGACAAAGGCAACACAAGTGAAACTAGAAACAGAACTAATCTCCAGGATTTCACTTAAAGTCTACTTTCTTTTACAAACTGGTAGTCAAGTTTCTAAACTCCCATCACTGAGAAGGCCTCTGGCCAAGAAAGGGAGGTCAGACAAAAAGCAATTCATTACATTAATTAACTAAGTTAATTAGTTGCATTAGAGGGTTGCTTGAGGCAAAGTAAGAATACATATAAGGCACTTTTTGAAAAGACATATTACACACTTAATAAGAGAACTATCCTTCACTCTATCCCTGGGTAGTAAGAGATACTCATAATTCAGTTCAAAACCTTCCTACTCTAGATTTGTGATGGTCATTCAGAAACATTCACTGTAACATGATAACAACAGAAATAAATGTCAGTGTAAGTTGGAATGATACCATAATAATTTATAGGAAAGCAATTAATAATTCTTTCCAACATCACAATTATAACTAGCAGTGCATAAAAACAAAAGTTAAGTCACCTCTAAATTTATTCTATGAAGAAACTCAAATGTGTGGAATAACATATGTGCATAAAAAATTATATATATTAATTACAAATACATTGATTACTGTTTTTAAGAATCTGTCCCAAGTCAGAAAAAATGCCACAATTCACTACAACCAAGAGAAACAGGAGACAGTGTAGGTAATTTTCAAGTAAGAATAATTCGTGGAAGTACAATCTGTTAAAACAAGATTCCAAGGCACATGCCTGGCTCAGTTAGTAGAGCATGTGATTCTCGATATCAGTGTTATGAGTTCGAGCTCCAAATTGGGTAAAGAAATTGCTTAATGGTGCCCCTGGGTGGCTCAGTGGGTTAAAGCCTCTGTTTTCGGCTCGGGTCATGATCCCAGGGTCCTGGGATCGAGCCCCGCATCGGGCTCTCTGCTCGGCAGGGAGCCTGCTTCCTCCTCTTTCTCTGCCTGCCTCTCTGCCTACTTGTGATCTCTGTCTGTCAAATAAATAAATAAATAAAATCTTTTTTTTTTTTTAATTGCTTAAAAACAAAATCTTAAAAAAAAAAAGATTCATATAACACAAATCATTCTTTGCCCAAATATTTCCCCCCTATTTCAAACATAGCAGGTGAATAAAAGCCAAGTACAGACAAACATCAGCAATTAACTTCTTCAGTAGGTACACAGTCCCTTCAGATCATTAGATTCCCTAAGAATCTGGGCAAAGGACAGATGAGTGGGAAATAAAAAACAGATTTTCATAATTCCTATCAGGGCTGCTCTCATCACTGAACACAGAACCATGTCAATTCAACCAAGTCATTTTTGTCAGCCAATACAGATCATTTTTTAACTTTTCCAGCCATTCCATTCCTACCATTAGCATTGTTGCAAAGAGGAAAGAGAAGATAAAATACTGGACAGAAACAGACTATTAACAGTGTTTCTCTTTGGGTTGTGGGTTTATGGGTAATGAAAACATACCACCACCTCCATACTCAGAAAATGAGGCTATGAATATGCTTTTGGAACTGTGGAACAGTATACAAATGGTACTTTTTGCTTTTTTATTACTTTCGTTACTTTTTGTTACAAATGTTACTATTTTTACTTTTTTGTGTGTTTATTTTTTGTTTAGGGTGCCTGGGTGGCTCAGTGGGTTAAGCCGCTGCCTTAGGCTCAAGTCATGATCCCAGGGTCCTTGGATCAAGTCCCATATCGGGCTCTCTGCTTGACGGGGAGCCTGCTTCTCCCCTCCACTCTCTTTCTGCCTGCCTTCCTGCCTACTTGTGATCTCTGTCTGTCAAACGGGTAAATAAAATCTTAAAAAAAATAAAAATAAAAATAAAAGTGATTTTTTACTTTTATTGATCACTGTAGCCCATATAGTCCATTTTTCATGTAGCTCTTTCCTCCTCAGACTATTGCTTAAACCTATATGTAAGGAGTCCAACAAGCACAATTTGCACAACAAAGTCTGCATAGTCTAAAAGTCTATTATCTTGCAGCAGAAGTGGCTTTTTTCTGTTTATAATGGAACAGATTTTCTTTCTTTTTGTTTGGATTGATTTGGTTAAATGAGAAGAGCTCTCAGCATAAACAGGGAGAAACCAAGCATCCTGCTTGAGAAACCAAGTAGGCAAAAAGCATCCAAACTCACATCCCATATTCCAGAAGCCCCTTCCAAAGGTATCAGACATTTCTGACCCAACAGGTCCTGCCTTCTCTCTTCTCTCAGGCACGCTCTGAAATCCTCTACACAGATACTGTCTCTAGAGCTCCCCTGGCTTAAAATGTACAAGACTCCTCACAAATCTCCATTAAGTTAAATAAGTTCCTATCTTAACAGACAGACGTTCATTTTTGCAGAGGTAAACAAAGAGGAGGAGCAGAGATATCACTGTTTCCCGAATTACATATCCTTAGGCACAGAAATCCAAAATGGTGGGCACCTGGGTGGCTCAATGGGTTAAAGCCTCTGCCTTCTGCTCAGGTCATGATCCCAGGGTCCTGGGATCGAGTTCCGTACCAGGCTCTCTGCTATGCAGGGAGCCTGCTTCCTCCTCTCTCTCTGCCTGCCTCTCTGCCTACTTGTGATCTCTGTCTGTCAAATAAATTAATAAAAATCTTAAAAAAAAAAATCCAAAATGGTATTTTACACTATCAGAAATACTTATAGCTACTGCCTTATTATAAATGAATACAATCATAATTCTAATTTGCTTTCATCCTTTCAATCTTGGGAAAATCTGATATCTCTAATTCCTTGAAAACCGTAGCTCTAACATGTAAGCAACCAATTCATATTTTAAGTATTCTACTGCCCCCTTGTGTATCTCATGTTCAGTGAAAAGGTACCTCACAAAAATTACTGTTGTAATTCTCAGAAGTACTTCAATAGAATCTCAGGTATTAGAACTATAGACAACCTCAAGATCATCAAGACCAGCAGGCTCATTTCACAGGGAGAGAACGAGGCTCTCAAAGGATTATACCATTTGCTCCACATCATAACACAGCTACTTAATAGCAGAGCAACTACTACTGGATCGAACTTAAGCTTCTGAGTGCTGATTTCTCTGCCAAAAGGGAGATAGCTGTCTGGAACAAAAGAAATAATGGCATTTTGGAGTTAGAAAGATCAGAGTTTGAAATTTAGATCACCGTTTCACAATTTCCCTGAACCTCAGCTTCCTCCACATGAAAAGGGATGAACATTAACCCGTGCAAAGATGTTGAACCGAAGCAATACGAGCGTTCATCAAGCCTTCAGCATGATATGATAATATACTAAGCGGTAATCCAACTATAAAAATGCACAGAAAATTGTTTTTAAGTCGTTAAGCCTTTGAGATCTCTGGACAAAGGCATTCTAAAATACTATATGAAAGCACTTAAATCTGAACTTTATCTAATTAGATGCAAAATAAATCTTGAAAAAATAAAGGTACTTTTTCTAACTCCTTCGTTTCTTCACTTACCATATTTGTTCTTTTTTTATTACAAATAAAAACTTGTAACAGAAAATACCCCACAGCAAATGCCGTGTGTGTGTGTTTGTGTTTGTGTTTGTGTGAGAGATAGAGAGAGAGAGACAGAGATGAAGCAATGAACAGAAACTTTAGATGAGGTTCACAGAAAAACAGAGTGGAACTCAGGGTCACAGGATAAGGTCACAACTCCCCTTTGCTAAGGAGTCATTCACCTGCAAGATACTGCAATGCCAGGAGAGCCAGTCTGGAAAGGTAGAGGCAGGATTTAGTTTTGACCTTGATAATAATTAACTAGGTTAACTTGGGACAGTCATTTCATCTCTGCTTCCCTTTCTTGACCTGTGAGATAAAGTACTCCTTACCCTAGAAAAGTCCTATAGTGGGATAGCATAATGAATGTGAAAAAAGAAAAAAAAAAATTGTAACCTCTTAAGTACTTTTTTTTTAAGATTTATTTATTTATTTATTTATTTATTTATTTATTTGACAGACAGAGATCACAAGTAGGCAGAAAGGCAGGCAGAAAGAGAGGGAAGCAGGCTCCCTGCTGAGCAGAGAGCCCCATGTGGGGCTCGATCCCAGGACCCTGGGATCATGACCTGAGCTGAAGGCAGTGGCTTAACCCACTGAGCCACCCAGGTCCCCAACTCTTAAGTACTTTAATAAAGTAAGTAAGTCTGAGCTTCTCTTAAACTTAACTTAAAGCAATAATAAAGCATTATAGTCTGTCACCAAATCAGGAAAGAAGAACTAAACTTGGAAAGTCAAAGGCAGCTGAGATTATAGGATTGTTAAACAGCACTCTGATCCCTGGGAAATTTCTCCCTCTACCCTCTACATCTCCCCCAGCTTTTGATGGAGATTGCTCCAAAAATACTGACCACAAGTAAATCTTTGACTCTTAAATAAATTTCACTCAAGGATATCCCGATAGCAGGATTGACAGAGCTTATCCCTGACTATGTATCACAAAACACACACGCCAGCAGGGGAAAAGCAATTCATCATAGTTTGCGGGGAGGAATGACAAGTCTCGATTCCTCTCTGATTGGTGGCTGCAGTAAGGCCACCTGAGAATGACAGGTAAGTGCTCTGAATGGCTCTGTGGCCTGACAGTACACACATACCATGCTGGTAACAAGCAGACTGATGACTTGCATTTATTAACTGAACACTTACTATGGGTTGAGCCTCCCAAAATTTCAGACATCAGAAAGGATAGGATTGGAGTTGACAGCATAAAGGAGGAAAGGCACTGATCTAAACTAATTTATAAGGAAGAAAGTGGTAACCCCATTATGGTTATTGGGGCAGGCACATTTCTTATACCTGGAGGGGATGCGACCAGTGGATGAGACCAATTTGCTTCTCAGGCAAATTATCCATAAACGAGTTAACTTGAGCTCTTGGTTCGACCCAACAACGACACCATATTTGCATCCAGGGCGCTGGAATAAAAGTGCTGTCAGAAATAAACTAAAAGCTCCAACTTCACAAACACAAAAGGCAGCTCACCATGAAATACACTGTTGTCCACCAGAAAATGCCTGCGGTACTGCACACAGTTTCTTTTCTCCAAGTTCCAGTAGCTCATTGTCAGGAGATTGCTGGCACAGCATCAAAACCAAATTGCTCTGTCGAGGGAAACAGAGGGAGACAAACATGAGGAAAATGGCAGCCACACGCTCACCGTGGTAACATAATGCATCAGTTACCCGGCATGATGAGGCAACACAGGCCCCATACAACTTCTCCAAACGTGGAACTGGGATCCCCTAAGTCCTAAGAAGTTTCCCACAAGTCTTCCCAGAGGGTAGGACGTCACTTAACACACCACGGACAGTAGCTTTTTCAAACAGCACCTTTCGGGATTCAGTCATTACCATCTCAAGGGGGGAATAAATCTACAACCAGAGAATAAGTTTCAGGACGGGCTGATGTGCTCCAGGCCTCGCTCATGTTTGGCCAGAACCAAAACCAGGCAAAGCCGATAACTTCTCAGGAAGTTTCATCTCTAGGAGGAAAGGTAACCATCATTCCCAGTTCCTGAATTTTGGCTTAGTACCCCTCTGGCAGACTGTGCAATCAATCCTTAGGCATCTTAGAAATTATAATAATGTCTGTGTAGCCATGGATAAGCCAACAGGTAAGAAAGCTTGCCTCCCTCTTTTGGTTTCACTGGTGGCCCATTGAGGACCATTAAGGCCTGGCTCAGCGCACACTACACTCACTGGTGTAAGGAGAAATGGGCACAGGTCTCAAGCCGTGCAGACAAGAAGCGGTGCCTGCCGCTCCGTCAGGCTTGCCCCAGCACAGAGAGCACAATGCTAACTAGAGCCAGCATTTGAAAAGCAGAGATCTGAGCTGATGAATTAAACTCCTCCAAAAGCTGATGTGCATAACCCTGAACAAGGCCCCCATTGTTCACAGGATTTGGCTAAAGCAACTTTTCAGAATTCCAGCTCCTTTCCTGGTCACAGAATAAAGCCAGGCAACACCAAGCAGGGCCGGCACGAAGAAAAACCCACAGGTGGGAAACGATTTGTTATCTGTCCTATTAGAACAATGTAGAGTTTTGTAAAGATACTCCAGGATGAAGTCAGCCACTTGGTGAAAAAAATAAATTATCAGAGCTTTGTCTATTCATCAATGGAACAATTGGTGAAGGCTCCTAACGCTTTTGCCAGAGCTTCTCCTTGGCTCAAAGGCTCCTTCTTAACCCTCTCCAGCAGCAATCTCACCTAACTCCAACATATCCATTTTTGTTCTGGCTTCATGCCTCACTCCCGCCTGGCTAAGTCTGGCTTAGTCGCTCCTACTTCCTCAGGCTGAAGATAAGTCCTACCAGGGGTGCCTGGGTAGCATCTGCCTTTGGCTCAGGTCGTGATCCCAGAGTCCTGGGATCGAGTCCCACATTGGGCTATCTGCTCAGCGGGGAGTCTGGTTCTGCTGCTCCCACTGCTTGAGCTTGCTCGCTTGCTCTGTCAAATAAATAAACTCTCTAGGGACGCCTGGGTGGCTCAGTCAGTTAAGCCACTGCCTTCAGCTCAGGTCATGATCCCAGGGTCCTTGGATAGAGTCCCACATCGGGCTCCCTGCTCAGCGGGGAGCCTGCTTCTCTCTCTGCCTCTGCCTGCCACTCTGCCTGCTTATGGGCTCGCTCTCTCTCTCCCCCCGCCCCACCACAAATAAATAAATAAATAAATCCTTAAATAAATAAATAAGCTCTCTAAAAAGAAAATGTGCCCCACAAATCTAAGTTAAAACCACCTATAGATCCAACTATAAAAGATAACAGCTAACAGTTGATTACTGGAGATAACACCCCCTCCCACTTAATACTGAATACTGAATACAAAGAGCTATTCTTTAAAAAAGTGTCTTTAGTTATATAAATAAAGTAGTCATATATGCTCATTAATTTTTTTAAGTCAACACTGAAATCCATCAAAAATCCTTAAAAATTTAGGGGCACCTGGGTGGCTCAGTGGTTAAGTGTCTGTCTTCAGCTCAAGGCTCCCTACTCAGCGGGAAGCCTGCTTTCCCTCTCTTCGTGCCCCTGCTTGTGTTCCCTCTCTCGCTTTGTCTCTCTCTGTCAAATAAATCAATAAAATCTTTAAAAAAATAAATCCTTAAAAATTTAAAAAACCCTTCTTCCTTCATTCCACAGTCTCTCTCTTAGAATGACCACTTTTGTTTGGTGTGTATCATTCCAGTTCATTTTCTGTGCATTCACATATGTATGTATGTGTGTGTGTGTATACATGTGTGTATAAAATACATATACATACATGCAATTTCAAAGACATCTATATATTTTTTAAATATGTGAGAGAGTACGTGTGCACATAGTGGGGAGAGAGAGAGAATCCTCAAGCAGACTCCCCACTGAGCAAAGAGCCTGATGCAGGGATCAATCCTAGGACACTGGGATCATGACCTGAGCTGTAATCAAGAGTCAGACGTTCAACTGATTGAGCCACCCAGGCACCCCAAAGACATCTATATATTTAATAATACCTTTTTGTAAGAACTGGAAATAATTTTAGTATTATCAATAGTACCTGTTTTCTACAGAAGTATATTGACTATTCATTTATATTTTTTGAAGACTTTATTTATTTGAGGGAGGGAGAAAGAGTGAGCATGAGCTGAGGGGAGGGAAAGAGGCAGAGAGAGAAGCAGACTCCCCACTGAGCAGGGAGCCCCATGTGAAACTCGATCCCAGGACCTGGGGATCACAACTTGAACCACAGGCAGACATACTCAACTGACTAAGCCACCCAGGTGCCCTGATTATTCATATTAGAAATAATTTGAGTTACATGGAATTAAAGAGAACCCTGTCTGTATTTACGCTCAATTTTCCTTACTCACTTGATCTTATGGTTTCCTGTGTCATTCTTTCCTTTGCATTCTGTTTATTCTCAATCCAGGGAAGGTTAGCAGAATTAGAAGATGAAATAATAATGTGCTTTTGTAAATAATTAGCAAAACAGATGAACATACCTGACTCTTTCTTGGCTTCCTCTTAACCAGATGAAAGAAGGAAAGAAGAGGATATTAACATAAGTGATTCACCCATGCTGCTAGGGAAGGGTAACAGTGGGACTTGAAATCATATCTTCGGATTCCAAACCCAAGATTCTAGCCATCACAGGCTAGAAGGAACTAGACTGTTATACAATATGGTGGGATTGTTTTCTTTTTTTAAGATTTATTTACTTAAGAGAGATCAGAGAGCATGCACACATGAGTGGGGGGAGGGGCAGAGGGAGAGTTAGAAAAAGAATCTCCAGCAGACTCCTCTCTGAGCACAGAGCTCCCCATGGGGCTCAATCCCATGACGCTGAAATTATGATGTGACCCCAAACAATGCAGCACTTGCATCCGAACTTAGCTGTTAAATAAAGCTGGCAGGAAACCCAGCCTCAGGAGTCTCAAAGCTGGGATTCCCCAAGGGTTCATGGTCCCATTTGCAAGAACACAATACGTGAAAATATCTACTAAAATGCAGTTTCAATGATTTTTCAAAAAACACCAATTCAGGGGCACCTGGGTGGCTCAGTGGGTTAAGCCACTGCCTTTGGCTCAGGTCATGATCTCAGGGTCCTGGGATCGAGTCCCACATCGGACTCTCTGCTCAGCAGGGAGCCTGCTTCTCTCTCTCTCTCTCTCTCTCTCTCTGCCTGCCTCTCTGTCTACTTGTGATCTCGCTCTGTCAAATAAATAAAGAAAATCGTTAAGAAAAAAAAAAAAGAGAAAAAATACCAATTCAGATTACATTAGAGATGTGTTTCCATTGCATCATTCACGTAATTTGAAGTTGTTTGGTCAATATTCAAGCAGAAGCAGAGATGTTTAAAAATTGACTCAACTTTCCTTTGGGACTTACTGCACCTCACAAGGGGTCCATGGAACATACATGTTACATTTAGAACTCTTCACAGAACACACAGATGCCTAATCCTTGCAACAATTCATAAAATTAATAACTTACAGTAACTAAAAAACTTTAGATAGGGAAGTAACTGGTTTATTAAAACTGGCTTCAGATTAATAAGATTTTTTTTTAATGGATGGTAAAGTTACAGGAAATGCTATATAAATGCATGTCTTTTAACAATTTATTTTTACCCATTTTTAGAGCTTAAAACAAGATTAATGAGATTTTTTTTAATGGATGGTAAAGTTACAGGAAATGCTATATAAATGCATGTATCTTTTAACAATTTATTTTTACCCATTTTTAGAGCTTGAAACACATACGAAAGTTCACAAAACATACATTGTGATGTCACTTACCACCCAGAGACAACTGCCATGTTTACTGTGGCCTCTTTTTTTAAAATATAAATCAGGTCCTACTATGTTGCAATCTACTTTTTTAAATTCAGTAACTTACTAATATATTGTGATACTCTAGCCATATCAACGTATTTCTATAAAATAAATGTAATTTGAAACGGAAATTGTAATCAACTCTACTCAAAGACCTCACACTCCAAAAAGTCAGTAAGAGGGGTGTCTGGCTGGCTCAGTCAGTTAAGCGTCTGTCTTTGGCTCAGGTCATGATTCCAGAGTCCGGGGATCAAGCCCACCGTCAGCGGGGAGCCTGCTTCTCGCTCTGGCCCTCCTCCTGCTGTGCTGTCTCTGTCAAATTAATAAATAAAATCTTAAAAAAAAAAAAAACAACTCCATAAGAAATAAGGCAGCCATAAGAAATGAAAAAAGCCAGGTTAAGTACACAGAGGGGAGTCACCTGTCAGATGAACTATAAATATCCACAACATTTACAAGTTCCTAAGTTTGTTTTATGATAAGTCACCTTTATAATCATTCCACATTTGTTTACTTTTGCCATTTTATCTGTAGGTTCATGACTAAAATTGCCAATGTCAAATTATATGATGCTTAGAAAGCTGTAAGTGTAGGACAGGACCACCTACAAAAAGGGAAATTTCGGATGACACCTTTAAGAAAAGCAGGAAGTATTTTCAGTAACAAGCAAAGATGTTTAAAAACGTTTTTAGCACTCTACAGAGGAAAAAGAAATCCTTTACACAAACAACTGCTTCACAAAAGTCCCCTAAGAAAAAGCGGTACAGTTGCAGGCATCCCGTGAGCTGTTGTCCCCAACCCCTTTCCTCTGGCTCTCCTCTAGAAAGCTCCTTTATGTGCACAGGTGTAGCTGGTGTCTGGCCCAAGCCAGCTCAGGTGGGCGTGTGGCTTAGACCCACCAAATCAAAGAACAGCATCCCCAGGGCCACAGCCTTTTCAGACCCCTGAGCACCAGGCATAGGGTTCTGCCTGATATTGGAAAAACAGTTTTCTGCTGGACTTGAAGTTTTGAGGCCTCGAAACCTAAAGTTCCAGGCACCCATCCTGTCACTACAAGAGGAGGATCTGGGGCGCCTAGGTGGCTCAGTGGGTTAAGCCTCTGCCTTCGGCTCTGGTCATGATCCCAGGGTCCAGGGATGGAGCCCTGCACCCTGCATCCAGCTCTCTGCTCAGTGGGGAGCCTGCTTCCCCTTCCCTACCCCCACCCCCCCCCACGCCCCTCACCATCCCACTGCCTCTCTGCCTACTTGTGATCTCTCTATCTCTGTGAAATAAATAAATAAAATATTTAAAAACAAAACAAGGGATCTGTTTGAGGATCTGTGTGAGACTGGATCCATCCCAGAAGAATGGAAAGAAAGGAAGTCTTGCCGGTATCATTGAAGCCACACCTGAAGCTACACCTATCCCTGCCCTTTTTAGGTAAATGAGACAGTACATCCCCTTTTTCGTTTAGTGTTGTTTAAGCCACATCACATTGAGCTTTCTATCACTTGCAACCAAAGAGTCTTGACTGGTGAGATGTGTCAGCAGAGCAAAATGGAAGGAGAGGCCGCCTGGCAATCACAAGCACTCCGTTTCGAGCTTCCTCTCTAACAACTGACTCAGGGGGGACAGGGGGCAAGTGTTTTTATCTAGTCCTGAGTTTCAGTATATAATTCTGTATTTTCTGGAGATTTCCTTGGAGATCTACTGCATTCAAGTCCTTTGTTCTGGTAGCAAAGTCTTCCTCATGCCCCGTGAAGGTGTAGGAAGCAAAGCAAAACCTGAAACTTTCTCTTAAGCTTCAGAATTCCCTTAGTGGTTTTTAAATGTGAGGCAAATCTCTATCACTGCTTTAACATGAGTTTTATAAAACACTGCAAATCTATTCAAGTCACTTGAATGGCTTAGTAAAGGGTAACTATTTAGGGCGCCCGGGGGCTCAGTCATTAAGCATCTGCTTATAGTTCAGATCATGATCCCTGGGTTCTGGGATCAAGCCCCGCATGGGGCTCCTTGCTCGGTGGGGAATCTGCTTCTCTGTCTCCCTCTTCCAGTCACTCCCCCTGCTTGAGTGCTCTCTCTCTATACATATATTTCTCTCTCTCCCTGTCAAATAAATAAAAAACAACTATTCAAATTCATAAATGGAAATCAGTTTTAACACTGTGCCTAAGGAATTAAAATAGGAAAATCCTTAAAAGAACTTTGCAGGATGAAGGGAACATTATATATAGTTATATAACATATATACATATATATGTATATATAACATAAATGTATATACACACAAAAAAATACATATACAATTTTTAAATTGTTTAATTCCAGTAGAGTTAACATTAGTTACGGGTGTACAATGTAGCGACTCAACAGTTCGGCACATTACTCAGTGCTCATCGGGATAACCCGCTTCACCTACTTCACCAACCCTCCACCCGCCTCCCCTCCGTAACCCCATTTGTTCTCCACAGTTAAGAGTCTGTTTTTTGTTTTTCTCTTTTATTCTTTGATCTTTTGTTTCTTAAATTCCACATGTGAGTGAAATCATTTGTCTTTCTCCGACTGGCTTTTATCTCTCAGCATTTCACTCTCTAGATCCATCCATGTTGTTGCTTTTTTGTTTGTTTGTTTTTCCTCCCTTAAGTAGAGGGATCTGTCTATGATACGCTGATATGCTGACCACTACTTCTCCCTGTTCACCTACCCCAACTGCTACCACCACAGTCCATTCTCCTTGGCACCCCTCTTCCATAAAAACTGCCACTACCCCTCTCATTCCTCCCATTCTCTCAATATATATTTTGCAAATCACTATGGTTTGTACAATATTCCATTTATATCTTGCCTTTTAAAAAAACTGACACTTATTGGAGTGGCTGGGTGGCTCAGTCGGTTGGTTAACCCTCCAACTCTTGGTTTCAGCTTGGGTCATTATCTCAGGTCCTAAGATGGAGCCCCCCTGGTGGGCTCTGCTCTTGTTGCAGAATTCACTTGACATTCTACCTCTACTTCCCTCTCCACCCCCACTCACACCCTGCCCCCCCACCCCATGCATGTGCACTCTCTCCCTAGAATAAATAAAACACTTTAAAAATAACAAAATAAAATAAAAACCTAACACAATAGCCCTATGAGTCGTTGATTTTTTTTTTTTTAAGATTCCATTTATTTACTTGACAGAGACAGAGCAAGAGAGGGAACACAAGCAGAAGGAGTGGGAGAGGGAGAAGCAGGCCTCCCGCCAAGCAGGGAGCCTGATGCAGGGCTTGATCTCAGGACCCCGGGATCATGACCCGAGATAAAGGCAGACACCCAACAACCGAGCCACCCAGGCGCCCCAAGTCATTGATTATTAAGCACGAGTTCAAAGAGGTTAATAGGACACAACAGGTTGCAAACCCATGTCTTCAGACTCCAAATCCACTGTGTCCAGTCCAACGCTATACTCCGTCCAGCTGAGTTCCTTCCCTAACACTCCGCTTCCCTATGGAAGTAGCCTAGAGCTGTGGTATTAGTGATAGGCAAGACTTACTCTTCCCATCCCAACCCTTCAATTCAACTCCAGTAGGGGCCAATCAATGAAGGAAAGGAGGCAGGAGGAGAAGCTTAAATGTGACTTCAAAAACCTGCATACCCTGTTCCTCCAGCCAGGAGCCTTTGAAGTAGACAGATTGCAAGAGATCAGAGTCAAGTGTCAGTCCTCTGATTATCAGATAGTGGGAGGTTTCTTTGCAATGAAATTTGAGTGAGCTACTTGGACCAAGTTCAGAAACACCAAGGCCAAATTTGCTGGCCAGCCAGCATTGTGAAAACTGTTGAAGAGATCAGTGTATTCTCCAGATTGCTAGGGGAAGAAGGCTATAGCCCGAAATTAAAACATAATGAATGGGGGCACCTGGGTGGCTCAGTGAGTTAAGCCTGTGTCTTCAGCTCAAGTCATGATCTCAGGGTCCTTGGATCAAGTCCCACATCAGGCTCTCTGCTCAGCAGGGAGCCTGCTTCCTCCTCTCTCTCTGCCCGTCTCTCTGCCTACTTGTGATCTCTGTCAAATAAATAAATAAAAATCTTAAAAAAAAAAAAAACATAATGTATGCACTCACCCTGCTATTGGAAAAGAAATAACTAGCTCACAGGATGTAGTAAGGCATCAAAGGGCAATGGAAAAATGCCTGACTGGAAGTTAAGAGGCTCGAGGTGCAAACCAGTCCTACCTCTAAATTGTCAGGTAAATCTCTTCACACCCCTGTACTTCAGCTGCTTCATCTGTGTACAAAAAAGGGGTGGCGGTGAATGAGATGCTCTCTCAGACCTTCTGACCTTTAATATCCCACACTCTATTAATAAGGATTATGGGCAACCCCTCCCCAATATCCCAATCCCTATGTCTTTTTATTTTATTTTAGATTTATTTGACAGAGAGAGAGGGAACACAAGCAGGGGGAGTGAGAGGGGGAGAAGCAAGCTTCCTGCTGAGCAGGGAGCCCAATTCGGGGCTCGATCCCAAGACCCTGAGACCATGACCTGAGCCAAAGGCAGAGGCTTAACAACTGAGCCACCCAGGCGCCCCCGCTTTGCCTTTAATTATGAATTAAAATAGCCCTGAGAAAGCACAGCTTATTCCCATTAGCAGTGTAGCATTTAGCTTATATGGAGAAGTACTGATTTCCCTTTCTTTAAGCCTTGCTGTGAGATAAAAGACATAATTAATAGGCTCTGACAGTAATGTTCATAAAGTAATAAGTGCTTAGAAACAGGAAGGCATGGGGCGCCTCAGTGGCTCAGTGGGTTAAGTGTCCGACTCTTGATTTCAGCTCAGGTCATGATCTCAGGATCGTGAGATCGAGCCTCTTGTGGAGCTCTGAGTTCAGTGGGGAGTCTGCTTAAGAGATTCTCTCCCTCCCTCTGCCCTTTCCCCTCTAAAATAAATAAATTTTTAAAAAAGACAGGAAGGCATATGGGAAAAGTTCCCAAAACTGCATCCTGCACCTCATGGCTTTTAAAAACACATTTGGGAATTTCTGTACCGAGCTATCCCTAGAAGTTGAGAATTCAGACCAAACTCAGTTAAAAGCTAAATTTCAAAGAAAGCAGATTCCTCTAGAATTTCTCCACTAATTTTAAGTAAAGAGAATTACACAGTGCAAGGACAGGGTATCAAGGGCCCCATCTCCTCTTCCTTTGGACCAGACCCAACTGCCAGCTTTTCAAGCAGTTCAGAACACTGCCTGGGTGAGCTGTGGGGGGCCCTGGTCAGAGGGGCCCCATTCCACTTCTCTGCTGGCAGGTCACTGTCCTGTATCCACCCCCTCACCCCCTTGTCACAAGCTCCCTCCCTGCCTTCCCACAGGTTTCCAAGCACTGCCAAACTGGTTGTTAAAGGGCTCTGCAAACAGCCTAATTCCAAGCGAGCCCCCTCCCAGCTATGTCCACAAAGGGAAAGAAATAAAAGGGTACTTTGTTCATTTTTTTAAGGCTCGAAGGGGACACCACTAAACCCTAAGTTCCTGGTGTATTTTATTTCTTTACAGCAATCAGGAGCTGAATATGCTCTGAGCTAGTTGAGCAATGAGATACAGTCCACCCTCCAAAGAACATGCACACTTCCTTTGAAAAGACTAGTTTAAAATATAGTATGTATCCAGCACTTGACAGAGTCCCTACTTTTTGGTTTAGCAATAGTCTTCTGAAAATATACTATTATAAAAGTAATTAAAGATACAGGCCAAAATGCATACCTAGAAATGTTCACTGCATCATCTCTTATAATACAAAAAAATCAGAACTCTAAATATTCAACTCTTGGGTTAGCTTTGCCAGTCGTGTAGGTAGTTAACAAACGTGTTTGCAAAGGTTTTGTAAAAGAGTGTAGAAAAATGTCCATGATAAAATGCTATATGAAAAAAAAAAACAGGATATAAAACACCGACTATTGGGCTTCTGGGTGGCTCAGTGGGTTAAGCCTCTGCCTTCGGCCCAGGTCATGATCTCAGGGTCCTGGGATTGTGCCCTGCATTGAGCTCTCTGCTCAGCGGGGAGCCTGCTTCCTCCTCTCTCTCCACCTGCCTCTCTGCCTACTTGTGATCTCTGTCAAAATAAATAATTTTTTTTAAAAAATCTTAAAAAAAACCCAACTATGAAAAACAATATTGCATAGAATAATGGATCCTGGGGTGCCTGAATGGTCACTCAGTTCTCTAACTCTTGATTTTGGCTCAGGTCATGATCTCAGGGTCATGAGATCAAGCCCCCAAGTTGGGCTCTGAGCTCAGAGCCAAGTTTGCTTGTCCCTCTTCCTGCAGCCCCCCCAAATAAATAAATAAAATCTTAAAAAAAAAATCAATGTTTCACCATTAACAGTGATGTTTGTTGTAGGTTATTTATAAATATTCTTTACCATATTAAGAAAGTTCCCTTGTATTTCAATTTCTTGAACAGTTTTTTACATAACATTAAACTTTTTAACACACTTTCTCTGCACGTGATAAGATCTTTCACCATTAATCTGCTGTAAATTTACCAAAATCTGGTAAATTTTCTATTTTTAGTATATGTGCTGCCGAAGCGAGCACCTGGTAAATTTTCTAATGTTAAACCAACACTGGGATTCCAGGATGAATCCAATCTGTTCATGATGTATTGTCTTTTCAATACATTGGTGATTTAGCTTGCTCATGTTTTATGATTTTTATGTGTATGTTCCTACTTGTTCCTATTGGCCTACAATTTCCATTTCTCATATTGTTCTCAACACTTTTTATTGAGGTTATTACAGCTTTATAACATGGATTTCTAATCCCCAGAAGAATTTATACGAGTTTGAAATTATCTTTTTCTTGAATGTTTGATAGGAAACATTTGCTCATAAATCCATCTCAGGGGGCACCTGGGTGGCTCAGTTGTTAAGTGTCTGCCTTCAGCTCAGGGGTCCTGGTATCAAGCCCCCCATGGGGCACCCTATTCTGTGGAAAGCCTGCTTCTCCCTCCCACAATCCCCTTGCTTGTGTTTCCTCTCTATCAAATAAAGAAAAATCTAAAAAAAAAACAAAAACAAAAAACCAAACCTCAGTCTGGACCTTCCTTTACAAAGAAATATTTGGCTACTGGTTTGTTTGTTTTCAACTGGTTTATTTTATTTAAAAATTCTAGGATTATTAAGCCTTCCTATCTTTTCAAATTTAGTTTTGGTAAATTTATATTTACCTAGTAATTCATTAATTTTTTCTAAGCTTTCAAATGTTTTGGCATAAATTAGTTCAGAATACAGTCTTTTTAGTATCTAAAACATCTGCTTTTCCAATCCTGTAATTGTTTATTTGTACTGTTCTCTTCTATTTAAGTCACTCTCATCATATGTTTATCAAAAACATTACTAGCTCTTATGAAGAGCCAAAATTTGTCATTATTGTTCCTCTGTAATGAATAACATGAAAGTATTACTACTATTCTTTTCTATTTTCTTTGAATCTCTTTTGCACCCTATTTGAATCTTCTAAATTCAACATTTAGCTAAGTTTCAGGTTTTCTTTTCTTTTTTTTTTTTAAGATTTTATTTATTTGACAGACAGAGATCACACGTAGGCAGAGAAGCAGGCAGAGAAAGAGGAGGAAACAGGCTCCCGCCGAGCAGAGAGCCCGATGTGGGGCCTGATTCCAGGACCCTGGGATCATGACCTGAGCCGAAGGCAGAGGCTTTAACTCACTGAGCCACCCAGGCGCCCCAGGTTTTCTTTTCTAATATAAGCATTTATACACGCTTTAGCTTCTTTCCCCAACCCTAAATTTTGACCCATAACATTTTTCTCATCTTCTATCGTCATGAAAATCAAAGTATTTTTATCTTCTAGTAACTAGAAGATAAAAATACTTTGATTTCCATGATGATTTCTTCTCTGATGAAAAGGTCATTTTGAAGCATTTCTATGATTATTCATAGTTATATTTTTAATCAGTTTTGAGCTTAATTGCATTGTGGTCACAGATATGGTCTGTATGACACAATTATTCAGTAATTGCTAAGACTTCAGGGTGACTGGGTGGCTCAGCTGGTTAAGCGTCTGCCTTCAGCTCAGGTCATGATCCCAGGGTCCTGGAATCGAGCCCCACATGGGGTGCTCTGCTCAGCGGGAATCTGCTTCTCCCTCTCCCTGCTGCTCCCTCTGCTTGATACTCTCTCTCTCTGTCAGGTAAATAAATCAAATCTTTAAAAAATTGTAACTGTACAATTTAAATAATTGTAAGACTTGCCTGGTAACAAAGTTTGAATGTTTTTTTTATAAATGTTCTAAGTGTATTTGGAAAAAATGCATAGTCTGCAGTTTTGAGATAGTTTTTTCATGCCTATCACCTCAAACTTATTCAAATTCTACTGCTTAAATCTTGTATATGATCACAGATCTTTTCCCCCACTTTATCAAGTACTGAGGAAACAGATTAAAATCTCACTAGTAATACAGTTAGCAACTCAATAAGGTGGGAAAGGGATGCCAATATCCCACATAGTTGAAAATCCACATATACCTTTTGACTCCCCCAAAGATCTCTATCTGTCAAATAAATAAATAAAATCTTTTTAAAATTTTAAAAAAATAAATTTTGTTAAAAAGTTCATCATTCCGAGGAGTTGAAACTTTTAATCAATATACCCATTTTTTTTTCTAAAAATGCTTTTTTAGCATTTAAAGTCTATTTTGCCCGTTGTCAATCCTGCAGACTTTCTTTTGGTTTTTTTGTTTGCTTTTAGATTTTATTTATTTGAGAGAGAGACAGTGAAAGAGAGCATGAGAGAGGAGAAGCAAACTCCCCGTGGAGCTGGCTGCTGATGCAGGACTCGATCCTGGTACTCCAGGATCATGACCTGAGCTGAAGGCAGTTGCTTAACCAACTGAGCCACCCAGGTGCCCCTTTCTTTTGTTTTTTATCTAAAGTCTATTTTGCCCAATGTCAATACTGCAGGCTTTCTTCTGGCTTTTAATCATCCATTTATTGTTCTCTATTCTTTTACTTTTAACTTCTCTGTATCTTTATGTTTCAGACATGTCTTTTATAAACAGCAAAGAGCTGAATTCATTTTTCATCCAGTGTAAAAATCTTTGGTTCCTTCAGATTATAATTACTGATAACATTCGTTATTTATTTCTATATCTTGTTTTGTACTTGCTATTTGTCTTATTCTGTTTCTTTTCTCAGCTTTTTTGACTTCAAGATTTATTTTTCTCATTTCAATTTTCCCCATTAGCTAGAAAGTTGTTCCGTCATTTTTAGTGGTTGCTTCAGAAATTTTAACATACACACTTCACTAACCAAAATCTACATTTAACCAGTATCTTTGACTTCCTCCCAAACTATGCAGGAAATTTATAAAGTATTAACTCTATTTACTTCTCCCAACTTTTACCATTTTTAAAAAATTTTTATTTAATTATTTGACAGAGAGAAAGAGAACACAAACAGGCAAAATGGTAGAGGGAGAAGCAGGCTTTCCGCCGACCAGGGAGTCCGATGTGGGGCTAGATCCCAGGATTCCGGAATCAGGACAATGACTGAGCCACCCAGGCACCCTCATTTGTTTTATCTAGTTCCCACTAAAGACATTATTATTTTATCTAATCAGTATGTGCTTTAACTTATAAATTTTTCCCTTTTTTTTTTTTTTTTTTTTTTTTTGCTCATCCTTACTTTTTGCTTCTGAGGCCATCCATCTGGAAATAATTTACCTCTGCCTGAAATGTACCCTTTTAGTGATAATCTGCAGAGCAAAATCTAGGTTTTTGCGAAGTCTGCAAAGTCTCCACTCTCATTTTTTAAAGATATTTTTAATGGAAATAAAAGTCTAAACTGACAGTTAATTTCTGTCAGTACAAGAAAGATAATATTTTATTCTCTTCTATCTTCTCTTGTTGCGTTATTATGTCTTTTTTTAAAATAATTTATCTGAGAGAGAAAGAGAGAGCACGCATAAGGAGGGTGAGCAGCAGAGGAAAAGGGAGAAGCGGGTTTCCCGCTGAGCAGAAAGCCCAGTATGTGGCTCCATCCCAGGACCCTGGGATCATGACGTGAGCTGAAGGCATATGTTTAAGGGACGGAGCCACCCAGGTGCCCCTCATCATGTCTCTAAAGATAAACTGCCTCTCCCTTCTGACCTTGCTTAAGAGCTTCTCTATTTTTTGTGTTCTATCATTTAATTATATTTTATCTATGTGTGGAAGTTTTTTTACTCATGATCGGGATTCATGTGACCTCATGAATTATGGGCAGTTGTGTTTTTTCTTGGTCTTTGAAAAGTCCTGGGCATTATCTTTTAAATGTTGCCTCCTCTCATATTCTCTCTTCTCTTTCTGAAACTATTAACTTATGTGGGATCTGAATTCTCCAACTTCCATATTAACCTTTCTTTTGGGTTTTTCGTCATTTGCTTCTCTGTGTTGCCACTGGAAACTTTCTTCGGATGGATCATTCCGTTAACTATTTTCCCTATTTGGCTTGGAATAATCTGTTAAACCCATTCACTGAGTTCTGATTTTCAGTGATTCTTTTTTTTTTCAAGCTCTATATGGTTTTCAAATAGGTTGGTTCATCTTTACAGTTTCTTATTTTTCAGCTCACGTCTTGTTTTCAATCTTTTTTTTTTTTTTTTTTACTATGAAATGCTTATTTTTGTTCAAATTGTACTGATGAGGTTTCTCTGATGTCTAGGACAAAAATAGATTCCTCCAAAAGAAGGGTGGAAATTGGCTTTTGCACAGTTCCAGGGACACTTGCAATGTACGATTTATTTTATTTTTTTTTTTTTTTAAGAAGGCTCCATGCCCAACATGAGGCTTGAATTCACAGCCCTGAGAGTAAGAGTCTCACACTCTACCGACTGAGCCAGCCAGCAGGCCTGTAGGAACTACTTTTCTTTTTTTATTTTTTAAAGATTATTTATTTATTTATTTATTCATTTGACAGAGAGGGAGACAAAGGGGGGTGGATGACAAGCAGGGGGAGTGGGAGAGGGAGAAGCAGGCTCCCCACTGAGTAGGGAGCCCAATGTGGGGCTTGATCCTAGGACCCTGGGAACATGACCTGAGCCGAAGACAGATGCTTAACGACTGAGCCATCCAGGTGCCCTAGGAAGTACTTTAAATCAAATTTTCATCTTGAGGTTTTTCTGACCATCTAGTTATTATAATTCTACATACACATCTGTATTGGAGCTAGTTTAGTTAGGTTCACAAATTCTTGGGACCAAATAGCAAGCATTTGTTCAGAACCACAGTTTTTGAAAGGTGACTTTTCTTACAGTCTTAAACAGTTTTTAGGAGAGAGGAGTTTTGATTTTTCATTCTAATTCACCTTTATATTGAGCGAGAAGCCTTGTGAAGTCCCAGCTTTATAACCAAAGGGTCCCACTCAGATGTCTTACCTAGTCTCTTATCCCTTTTGTCCTCAAGACCATGAAAAAAAGAAGTACAAGTTAAACTGGTTTGGCAAATGCCCTCAAGGAAAAAGTCAAAGTCATTGCAACAGATCCCATCTCGCTTAGCTTTTGACCTGAATATTCATTACTTTCACACTGGTTCATTGCATTTAATATTCTATTGTATCTGGGCGCCTGGGCGGCTCGGTGGGTTAAAGGGCCTGAGTGGATCAGTGGGTTAAAGCCTCTGCTTTCAGCTCAGGTCATGATCCCGGGGTCCTGGGATCGAGCCCCGCATCAGGCTCTCTGCTCCACGGGGAGCCTGCTTCCTCCTCTCTCTCTGCCTACTTATGATCTCTGTCAGATAAATAAATAAAATCTTTAAAAAAAAATATTCCATTGTATCCAGCATCTTTAAATTATTTCAGCCAAAGTGCTGGTAAACTATATTGCTAGAAACAGAACTCAACCCTGGGAATTCACATTTAAAGCCACAGAGCCTTGGAGTCTTACAGCCAAATCAGGACGATCTAGCCCAAAAATGAACCAGTTCAGTGCCTGTCACTTTGTAATAACTGCTGGTATTTTAACACTTCCTATGTGCCAGATATTGTGGTAAGTATTTGTATTATCTCATTTAATCCTTACAATAATCCTAAGGGCCCACTTTACAGAACCCCAGAAATATTAAGTAATTACCTAAGGTCCACAGTTATCCAAGTGACAACACTGTGATTTTAAACTCAGAAAAGTCTAACTCCAAAGATCACACTTTTCCCCCAAAGATTGCACCCTCTTAAGATCCATGCAATTTTGCTTCTCAATAAATAACGTAAGAGAGGGAAAGACAGAAAGAGGGACAGCACGCACTACTAGGTACCACAGAGTTACTAACGAAATGCAGGCTTTCCTAGTTTCAATCCTCTCTACTTCCCTATGCTCAGGTCAGAGTTGGCAAATTTCCATCAATTTTTTTTTTTAAGATCTTATATATTTATTTGACAGAGAGACAGTGAACACAGCAAAGGGAGCAGCAGCAGGCAGAGAGAGGGAAAAGCAAGCTCCCCCCTCAACGGAGAGCCCAACTCAGGGCTCAATTCCAAAACCCTGGGATCATGACCTGAGCCAAAGGCAGACACTTAATGACTGAGCTACCCGGGCATCCCAAGATCAGAAATTAAAAGAAGGAAATATAAAAAGTCCTCAAAGCAATATTACAAAAGGAAATAAGATATTAAACCTGAGTTGGTCATAAGAACCATCAAGCTTAAGAGATCAGAAAAAAAATCTAGTCAAATATTTTTAAGTTGTGGAAAATCAGCTTTGTTTTTCATGAGCTGAAATATTAATTCTTAAGAAGCTCTGGTGTGGTGGGGAGGTGGCTCAGTCGGTTAAGCACCAGGACTCTTGATTTAGGCTCAAGTCGATCTCAGGGTCATGGGCACAAATGCCAATGACCGAACCTGCACTCAGGTGAGGGAGGGGGGTCTGCTTGAGATTTTCTCCTTCTCTCTCTGTTCCTCCCTCACTCATGTACATGCATGTGCGCATGCTCTCTCTCTCTCTCTCTAAAATAAATAAATCTGGGACACCTGGGTGGCTCAGTCAGTTAAGCTGCTGCCTTTAGCTCAGGTCATGATTCCAGGGTCCTGGGATCGAGTCCCATATCGGGCTCCTTGCTCGGCAGGGAGTCGGCTTCTCTCTGCGACTCTGCCTGCTTGTGCGCTTTCTCTCTCTCTCTCTCTGACAAATAAATAAATAAAATCTTTAAAAAAAAAAAAAGGTCAATATTAATAAATAAATAAATAAATTTTTTTTAGATTTTATTTTTTTATTTATTTTCTTTTAGAGAGAGAGTGTGCACAAGCAGGCAGGGAGAGAGAGAGAATCCCATGACCCTGAGATCACAACCAAAACTAAAATCAAGAGTCAGTCACTCAACGAGTGAGCCACGCAGGCACTGGAGTAAATAAATATTTTAAAAATAAAAATGTAGCTCTGGAAAAAATAGGAAGCTAGTGAAGTTACGACAAGTTAAATATATCCACTGAACTTCACATTAACTGATCTCTTCAAGCTTGCAAGTTCTTCATTCTTTTTAAATCTAACTAATAACCAACTTGTCTGAAGTTGTCATCCGAAGAAAGGCGTTATAGAAAACATTAATGAGAAACATTGGGAAATAAAACTAAACAGTATTATAAAATTCCTCAAATGAAATTTATCATGTGGATTTTGGTGGGTTTTTTTCTTAAATCACTATAAAAAAGATTAAAGATATTGTAACTAACTCCTGGTTTTTTGTCACTGACCTATATGTTTTCAGTTGTTATATTCTCTTAAATAGCTTCCTCCCCTTGGAATACCTACTATGTTCACTTTAAAATCACGGGAACTGGAGTGGGGATACAATATCCTAGTGGCTGGGTCTTGTTCACAGCTGCCCTCAGAATCTTCCATTATCCCATGAGAATCTCATCTCCATTCAAGGAAGAGAAGGATCTCCTTCTGATGCAAACAGCATCAGAATACACTGAAGTCTGAATGTCCAACATTTCATCTTCTCCTTCAGTAATGCTACGAGACAAGAACCTATGCCCCCACAAAGAATTCAAATTAGCTTCGATTCCAAAGACTAGAACCAAGGCCAGAGCCTTGGTTCATACCATTCTGCCAACATGCATGCCAGGAGGTGCTTTCAGGTATCAAGGAATAAGTCTTGGGTCACTTGGGTGGCTCAGTTGTTTAAGCATCTGCCTTCAGCTCAGGTCATGATTCCAGAGGCTTGGGATGGAGTCTCACATCAGGCTCCTTGCTCAGAGGCCTGCTTCTCCCTTTCCCTCTGCTCCTCCCCCTGCTGTGCTCCTCACTCTCTCTGACAAATAAATAAAATCTTTAAAAAAAGGAAAAAAAGAAAAACTCTCCTAGTCCTAGGGAGATAAGGGAAATGTTGAGATTTGAAAGTAAGGTGTGAAACGCTACTAAATGCACATTATCTAAGAAAGTTAAGTGTGTTGGCCCTGTTCTACCAGGCAGTGATAAAAAAAAAAACTATTCGTTTCTTTTCAAAGTTGATCTTTCGACCTCGACTGAAAAAAAATGAAGTGACACTTTTTGCTGTGACACTCTGCTCACCCAGAAGTAAGAGAAAAGCAAGTTTCATCTATACCAAAATGCCAATTTTTACCTATCAGATTAGCAAATTCAACAGTTTGGTAACAAACTGTGTTGATAAGAGTGTGGAGATACTGTTACTGTAATACATTTCTGATAGGAATAAAAACACAAATTCTATGGAGGCCAATTTGGCAATATTTATCAATATTACAAGTGTACATATTTTTAACCTAGCAATTCTACTTCCAAGTAGAATTATACTAAGCTGTACTTAGGTGTAATATGATATATATTTAAGGTTAATCATTGCAACACTGTTTTCAAATATCAGAAGCAACCTTACTGACCATTAATCTGGGTTGAAGTTCAGTACATCCAGAGGCCCCTGGCTGGTTCAGTCCATAGAGCATGTGATTTTCTACCTCAAGGTTGTGAGTTCAAGCCCCATGCTGGGTATAGAGATTACCTAAAAATAAAATATTAAAGGGGCGCCTGGGTGGCTCAGTTGGTTAAGCAACTGCCTTTAGCTCAGGTCATGATACCAGACTCCTGAGATCGAGTCCCTCATTGGGCACCCAGCTCCACGAGGAGTCTGCTTCTCCCTCTGACTTACTCCCCTCTGCTCTCTCTCACTGTCTCTTTCAGAAATAAATAATAAATAAAATCTTTTAAAAGGATAATAAAATATTTTTTTAAAATTTCAGCACACCTATTTGGTGGAAAATATGCAGCCATTAAAAAAATTAAAGAAACTAGAAGATCCAACACAATATTGAAAAAGAACAAATTTGGAGACTGACACTATTCAATTTCAAGACATACTCTAAAGCTACAACAATTAAGAAAAACTGCCTGGTATTGGCAAAATAAATATATAAATATATAGATCAATTAAAGAGAACAGACAGTGCAGCAATAGACACACATAAATAGAATCACCTGATTGGGGCACCTGGCTGGCTCGGTCAGTAGAACATGTGACTCTTGACCTTGGGGTCATGCATTCAAGCCCCACATTGGGTATAAAGCTCACCAAAGGAAAAAAAAATAGAATCAAATGATTTTTTACAAAGAACAAAGACAATGCCACAGAGCAAAACCGGTCTTTTCAACAAATGGTGCTGGAACAACTGGACATCCACATCCCAAAAAAATGAACCCAGACACAGACCTTAAATCCTTCTCAAACATTAACCCAAAATGAATCACAGATCTAAATGCAAAATCCAAAACTACAAACTCCTAGAAGATAACACAGGAGAAAACTCAGATGACCTTGAGTGTGGCAATGACATTTTCGATACAACACTAAAAGCACTGACCATGAAAGAATGAATTGATAAGCTGGACTTCATTAAAATTAAAAACTTCCGCTTTGTGAGACACATTAATAAGAAAATGAGAAGACAGGCCACAAGACTGGGAGAAAATATTTGTAAGAGGCACAACTGAAAAAGGATTGCTATCCACAATACACGAAAAACTCAAAACACAACAAGAAAATACTCCAATTAAAAATGGGCCAAAGAGGGACGCCTGGGTGGCTCAGTTGGTTGAGCAGCTGCCTTCAGCTCAGGTCATGATCCTGGAGTCCTGGGATTGAGTCCCGCATCAGGCTCCTTGCTCCACAGGGAGCCTGCTTCTCCCTCTGACTCTGCCTGCCACTCTGTCTGCCTGTGCTCGCTCTCGCTCTCTGACAAATAAATAAATAAAATCTTTAAAAAAAAAAAAAAGGGCCAAAGATCTTAACAGGCCCCAGCAAAGATGATATACAGATGGCAAATAGGCATATGAAAAGATGATCCCCATATGTCATCCAGGAAATGAAAATTAAAATGATGAGATACCACCAAATAACTATTAAAGGGGTCAAAATCCAGAACACTGACAGCACCAAATGCTGGCAAGGATGTGGAACACAGGTGCCTGGTTGGCTCAGCTGGTTAAGCATCTGCCTTTGGCTCAGGTCATGAACCCAGAGTCCTGGGATGGAGTCCGCCATCTGCATCTAGCTCCTTGCTCAGCGGGGAGTCTGCTCCTCCCTCTGCCTGCAGCTCCCACCCGCTTGTGTGTGTGCACACGCACTCTCTCTCTCTCTGACAAATAAAATCTTAAAAAAAAAAAACTTATGTTCACAGAAAAATCTGCACATATTTGTATGTATTCATAAATGTCAGCTGTATTCATAACTGCCAAAACCTGGAAGCAACCAAGATGTCCTTCAGCAGGTAAATGCATAAATAAACTGTGGTACATTCAGACAATGCAATATTATTTGGCGTTAACATGAAATGAGCTGTCAAGCTGTGAAAAAATGTGGAGGAACCTTAAATGCGTATTACTGAGTAAAAATGTCAATCTGAGAGGCTACATTTTTATAAGATTTCAACCATATGACATTCTGAAAAAGATAAAACAGTGAAAAAAATCAGGTCAGTGGTTGCCAGAAGTGGAAGAGATGAATAGGCAGAGCACAGGGTTTTAACAATAATAAAATATTCTGTATAAAACCATAATGATGGGTACATGTCATTATACCTTTGTCCAAACCCCTAAGATTTACAACACCAAGAGTGAATTGTAAGGTAAACCATGAACTTTAGGTGAAAATGATGTGTCAAAATAGGTTCATCAGTTGTAACAAATGTACCACTCTGGTGGGAAATGCTGATAATGGGGGAGGGAGTGCCCATGTGGGGTCAGGGAGTACGTGAGAAATCTCTGTACCTTCCCCTCGATTTTGCTATGAACTAAAAACTGCTCTAAAGAAAAATTTTTTTTTTTTTAAAGAATTAAAATGGGCGCCTGGGTGGCTCAGTCAGTTAAGCAGTTGCCTTCAGCTCAGGTCATAATCCCAAGGTCCTCGGGTGGAGCCCCACTTTGGACTCCCTGCTCAGTGGAGAGTCTGCTTCTCCCTCTCCCTCTGCCTGCTGTTCTGCCTACTTGTGTTCTCTCTGTCAAATAAATAAATAAATAAAATCTTTTTAAAAATAAAGAATTAAGAAGATCTATAGGCTGATATAGAATGATAAACTACATTGTTAGAAGAAAAAATGCAAAATTATGTGACTAGTGCACTACTATTTTTTAAAAGGAGAGAAAAAAAGCATGCATATATATTTGCATATAGAGTAGTTCCCTCCTTAGCCACACAAAAGACGTTCCAAGACCCCCAGCAGATACCTGAAATGGTGAATATACCTACTATGAGCTCTATACCTACAATGTTTTTTCTCGAATATGGACCTATGATAAAGCTTAATGTATAAATTAAGCACAGTAAGAGACTAACAATAATGTGTAACAATTATGAGAATATACTGTAATGAAAGTTATATATGTAAGACATGTGGTCTCTCTCTGAAAATATCTTGTATCTTGTATCTGTACTCACCTTCTTGTGATGATGTGAGAGGACAAATGCCTACGTGAGGAGATGAAGAGAGGTGAGTGACGGACGTGACGGAGCCTTGAGCTGTGACTCACCTCTGACCAACAGCAGAGGTTTCCAGTTACTGAAGCTGCGGAAACCGCAGACAAGAGGGACAACTCTATGTTTTATATATATATAATTACACATATGTGTCGTTTTGAAAAAAATATATATATAAGAAATGAGTAATACTGTTGGCCTATTAGAGAATCAGCTGGATGGCTGAGGGACAGAAATGAGAGAATTTTCGCCAAATACCCTTTTAAGTTTTTTAAATTGTTAAGCATAAAAACATATGATCTGCTCAGTCTAACAAATAAAAAGTAACATAGCAAAGACAATTTGGGAGGAAAGGGGAGCACCTGGGTGGCCCAGTTGGTTGAGTAGCCAACTCTTGATTTCAGCTCGGATCATGATCTCAGGGTCATGAGATCAAGGGTCTCTGGCTCAGCGGGGAATCTGCTTGAGATTCTCTCGCTCTGCCCCCCCCCACTTTCCCTCTCTAATATAAATAAATAGATAAAAATCTTCATAAAGAAAAAAGAAGAATTTTGTGGGGGGTGCCTGGATGGCTTAGTCTGTTGGGTGTCTGAGTCTTGATCTCAGTTCAGGTCTTGATCTTGGGGTGGTGAGTTCAAGCCCTGTGCTACGCTCCAGGGCTGGGTGTGGTGCCTACTAAAAAAAAAAAAGAGGGGCACCTGGGTGGCTCAGTGGGTTAAAGCCTCTGCCTCCGGCTCAGGTCTCGATCCCAGCGTCCTGGGATCGAGCCCCGCATGGGGCTCTCTGCTCTGAGGGGAGCCTGCTTCCTCCTCTCTCTCTGTCTGCCTCTCTGCCTACTTGTGATCTCTGTCAAATAAATAAAATCTTAAAAAAAAAAAAAGGAAAAAGAAAAATTGTTAACTTTTTTTTATTTTTTAAAGATTTTATTTATTTATTTGACAGAGAGAGACAGAGAGAGAAGGAATAAAAGGAGGGGGAGTAGAAGAGGGAGAAGCAGGCTTCTCACCAAGTGGGAGCCTGATGTGAGGCTCGATTCCAGGACCCTGGGATCATGACCTGAGCCAAAGGCAGATGCTTAACAACTGAGCCACTGGGTGCCCCAAAAAATAGTTATCTTTAAAAAAAAAAAAAAAAAGGGAAGAATTTTGTAAGCAGATATATAATTTTTTACTTCACCAAATTTGAGAGGAGAAATTTAAGAATGTTTTGAGAACGGCTCAACTTGAGCTTTTGCTTTTGACTAAAACTTGGACACTAAACAGTAGTTTCCACATTTCTCTTTTGACAAGTGAAAAAGAAGTTTGTACACAATTTGTGTTCACTCTCTTCCAAGACTGCATTTTAATGACTTATCCAGTAAACAGAAAAATACTTCCAATTTACAACCATTTAAAACAAACAAAAAAAAAGCTATGGTTCAGAATAAAACATTTGTACACAAGTTTGTTTTGTTTTGTTTTGTTTTTTTCAATTGGAGAAGAAAAGATTTCTCTGGCATTCACCTTTGGACACTACTCAGGAAAAGAAAAAAATAATAATAAACTGAAGGGATTCCTCTATGGGAGAAAATAATGGAGTAAGGGGTGGAGGGTACTTTCCAGCTTTTGCTCCATAAACACAATGCCAGCAGAAAATAGGTTTAGTTGCTCAGGAATGGGACAACTTTGATTCCCACTGGCCCACTGAATCTGGCTGCAGCCAATAGGTGATGTTTTATGAGAGGGAAGAAAACTTCAGAAAGAAAGAAATATAAAAGTGAAAGAAAAAAAAAATTCCTCAGCCCTGTTAATGAAATCCAAAAGAGCTTAAGGAAAACTACTTTGAAAAATTACTAAATGCGGGTGCCTGCGTGGCTCAGTCTTTAAGCGTCTGCCTTCAGCTCAGGTCATGATCCCAGGGTCCTGGATGGAGCCCCACATGGGCTTCCTGATGTGTGGGAAGCCTGCTTCTCCCTCTCCTGCTCCCCCAGCTTGTGTTCCCTCTCTCACTATGTCTCTCTCTCCGTCAAATAAATAAATAAAATATTTTTTAAAAAAATACTAGGGAGCCTGCATGGTTTAGTTGGTAAGCATCTGCCTTCAGCTCAGGTCATGATCTGGGGGTCCTGGGATGCAGCCCTGCACTGGGCTCCCTGCTCAGCAGGAAGCCTGCTTCTCCCTCTCCCACAACTCCTGCTTGTATTCCCTCTCGCTGTCTTTCTCTGTCAAATAAAATAAAATCTTTAAAAAAATACTAAATGTAAACTTCGATGAGATTTAAAAAGATAGTAAGAAAGAATACAAATCAAAACCACAAGGTATCACATCACACCTGCCAGAATGGCTAAAATCAAAAACATAAGAAATGACAAGCGTTGGCAAGGATGTAGAGAAAAAGAAACTCTTGTATGCTGTTGGTGGGAATGCAAACAGTGCAGCCAATGAAGAAAACAGTATGGAGATTCCTCAAAAAATTACAATCAGAATTACCATATGATCCAGTACTTCCACTACTGGGTATTTACACAAAGAATACAAAAACACAGGGGCGCCTGAGTGGCTCAGTGGGTTAAGCCACTGCCTTCAGCTCAGGTCATGATCTCAGGGTCCTGGGATGGAGTCCCACATCAGGCTCTCTGCTCAGCGGGGAGCCTGCTTCCTCCTCTCTTTCTGCCTGCCTCTCTGCCTGCTTGTGATCTCTCTCTGTCAAATAAATAAATAAAATCTTAAAAAAAAAAATACAAAAACACAAATTTAAAAATATACACGCACCGCTATGTTTATTGCAGCATTATTCACAACAGCCAAATTATAGAAACAACCCATAAAGAAGATGTGGTATCTATATACACAATGGAATATTACTCTCGCATAAAAAAGAATGAATCTTGCCATTTGCACCAACATAGATGGATCTAGGGCATAATGCTAAGTGAAAAAAGTCAAAGAAACACAAATACCATATGATTTCACTCATATGTAGAACTTAAGAAACAAAACAAACAACAAAGAAAAGGAAAAAAGACAAACTAAAAAGCAGACTCTTAAGTAAAAAGAATAAACTAGTGGTTACCAGAAGGGAGGTAGGTGGGGGGATAAGTGAACTAGATGAAGGCGATTTCGAGTACACTTATCAGGATGAGAACTGAGTAATGTGCAGAAATGTTGAATGACTACATTATACACCTGAAATTAATATAACACTATATGCTAATTATACTGGAATTAAAAAAAAAAATAGTAAGAAAGTTGTTTTTCTTTAAAATTTCATCCCAGTCTCCTACTTCTACAACTTAGGAGTCAAGATATGATTATTTATTTCTTTATTATTGAAACCCAAATGTCCTTTTTTTTTTTTTCTTTTTTACTTTTAGTTAAGATTAAGTCTCAAAATTCAAAAGGCACAAAAGGGTATACAATAACAGTTTACCTCATATATGTCTCCCAGCAACCAACATTATTAGTTTCCTGTATATTCTTCCAGAGATATTCTATATGCATACAAGGAAACCCTCCTGCACCTTCTTTTTTCCTCAACCTTTCCTTTCCTATTCTTTTACACAAATGGTTGTATGGAACCAACTCTTGTGTCTCTGTCAAATAAATAAAAGAAAATCTTTTAAAAAAAAAAAATCAAGGGATCTTTACATAATTTTAACTCCTTATATGAACACATACTACTCTTTTCTATAAAGAAATCTCTTTTAAAAAGATAAGTTTCGGGACGCCTGGGTGGCTCAGTTAGTTAAGCTGCTGCCTTCACCCAGGTCATGATCCCAGGGTCCCCGGATCAAGTCCCGAATTGCGCTCCTTGCTCAGCAGGGAGCCTGCTTCTCTCTCTGCCTCTGCCTGACACTCTGCCTGCTTGTGCGCTCTCGCTCTCTCGCGCGCTCTCTCTCTCTCTGACAAATAAATAAATAACATCTTTAAAAAGTAAAAAGATAAGTTTCTTTTCAATATCTCCCATATCACTCAAAGTTAAGAAAAAGTTGTTAGGAAGAATAAAAAGGGGGGGGGGGGGCGCCTGCATGGCTCACTATGTTCAGCATCTGCCTTGGGCTCAGGTCCTAATCTGGATCAAGCCCCACCTCGGAATCCCTGCTCTGCAGGGAGCCTGCTTCTCCCCCTGCTTGTGCTCCCTTTCAAATAAATAAATAAAACCTTTTTTTAAAAAATGATCTAGAGAACAAAATTGCATACAATTACATGACAAAACAACTCACTGAATTTCTGGTCCAGTATTCTGATTCCTGAAAAAAAAAAAACTGCGTAGATCTTCAAAGTTCCCACCAAGGGTAGTTTTGCAGAGGTAACATTAACACCCCATGGAGACCTTTCCACTGTCCAGTCCAGAGGCACCTTCAATGAAACTGAAGAGGGAGGGAAAAAGGAAGTAGGAAGCTAAATTTGAATGTTTGGTTCTCGTGGATTAGCAACAAGGAAGTGAAGGGAGATGAAAAGAAACCAGGATTGCCTCAGATCAGTTAATAAGTAACCTACATATGCCAGCACTAAACTAGATCCTTCTGCCTTTCAGTGAGAATTGATTGTTCATTGGCACCTGAACGGCTGTACAAGGGCAGAAGTCTCTTGTGAAGCAAAGAAGAACCAGCCACAGAGAAAAGAGACAGCAAATAGGGTAAGCCACAGTTACTCAAGAAGAGGGAAACCCAGAGAACCCTCCAGGGTCCTGTGTGGTACCTATAGCCAAGACTGATTTCCAAAGCAGAGTCCAACATCCATTTTCTGAAGCTTTCTCTTTCCCGCTTGTATCAATCATAGGGAGCAAAGAAGGCCCAGGATGAGGTGTGCTTTTACAGCACGGTTTGCCACTACTAACACTAGACCAGATGTCTGCTGGCAATGTTCAGGCTCAAGTCCCAACTCAGCTGTGTGAGTGTGGACATTCCTAAACTTCAGTTTCTGCATGGATAAACCAGCTCAAAAATACTACAAATCTAAAACCAGCCCAGTACAACCCAGTCTCAATTTCCCAACAATAAAGCAGAGCTACCTTGGGAGCACCAAAACGCCAGCCTAAGTTCACAAATTTTTAGCAACTATCCAAGATAATTGTGATCTCTAATTTGGAAGACACCCTCTGGTTCATTCCAGCAGTAAGTCTCTCAATACTATTTCAAGAAAGCAGGTGGACAAAGGTTATATATGATAAAGACAATATCGAAGTCTTGGGATGCCAGAAAACACACATTAAAATCACAAAGGGTCCTTAGACCCACCACAATTTGACAACAATCCCAAAGTGATAAATAAGTGGGCTACTTTGATGTGGAAAAGCCTCTGTAGAAGGGAACCTAAACAGCACTCACTTCTAAACAAATAGCCAACACAGTTTATAAACAAAGCCTTTCTGGAACCAGGCCTGAATTTATAACCTTCTCAACTCCATACAGTGAATGCAGATTCTCCACTCACCAAAAAGCCAATGAGAAACATTTCTAGCTATCTGTACTTTGGATAGAATTGTGAGTCTGAAAAGAAAACCAACTCTGTATTTTTTTTTTTTTTTAATTTAGTCTGTTTCCTGAGTGGCAATATGATATGATTGAACGGGTAGGCAGAAAGACCTCAGATTCCAAGTCAGTTCCATGCTGGTTTAGGTCAGGGGAAAAACCTCTGTGAGCCTCATCAGTGACGTGAGATAATTCCTGCCTCTTGATTACTGTGGGCTTTAAAGAGACAATAAATGTCTAGGCACATGGTTGGAACATATTAATGTTCATTTTCTCCTTTTCTTGCAGAACTCCTTAAGATATTTACTAAATAAATAACCAGAAAAGCTGTTCCCCATTATGTTAAATCATAATGATGCCAGAATTTCTCAGGCCAAAATAGTCAGTGAAAAAAGACTCTTTTGCATATATGCAAACCATGTGTTTGTAAGAGATACGCATGTATATAACCAAATATATAATCAGGAGGTGCCCACTCTCAATGTCACGCAATGAAATTGGATTAATCATATGACGTAGCTGTTGACCGTTTTATCTCCACAACTAAAGTAATTTCAAGACTACAGCAAGAATTTCATAGGAGCATGCCCTGGATTTCCCAGAACAGCGGGATCGTTAGAAATCAGAGATGTGGCTCCACAATTTTACAATGATGATGAGGCAAAGGTGCTTAACTTAGTGCATCCAAAATGCAGGACTGGGGAGAATGTTTTTAACTTTGCTATAAAAGTTCTCTCGGTTGTCCCCTCTGCACCCATCCTGTCCTCTTCTACTTTGAAGCACAGAAGACAAGAGACCGTGATGATAATAAGACAAAGCTGTGTAAACTTCTTCATGGGCTTCTTAAAACGCACTTCTAATTCAGCACACCCTACCACAGCAGTCCTCGATTCCTCCTTAAACAGAAATGGTCACGGGTGTCAAAGAGATGTGAGTGAGTGTCCACTGAACTGTGTCTAAATGATTTTCCTTGTGAGCACAGCCAGCCTGGAATAAGAACCTACGAGTGAGAAGAGAAAACATGCTTCCCAGGCCGAGGAGGCATTGTTCAAAGTAATGAGTTCTGCACCACTTGGGCCACACTTCACAGCTGAGTCTGATTTTCCTGAACAAAGACCAATAACCAAATGGGCATGCTCTTCAGCAAGATTCTCAGAGCTGATGATTGTTGGCAAACCCATGAGGTGGTGGAAACAAGAGGAGACTACCGCCTCCCTACCCTTCTGTGTTCTACAAAAGAGGAAGACTTTGTCAACCTTGGTCCGTATTATGCCAGGGGAAGTGACATAGCTCTAAGGGATTTCAGTAGAGTCTAAACTCACTAAAAATGTCTAGAAGTGTGGCATCTCGAAAGTTAAAATTTGTAATTGCCCTACTGTATTCCTTTCATCCTTCTATCACAATTTTACATCTTTTTTTTTTTTCTCAGAGAAATAATAGTCATGATCCTTCAAGCGTGCAGACCAACACTATTCTTAGAAGGGAGCTGCAGGAGGTTTATGATGTCACGAAACATGGAGTCAGAACAAAGGACTACTCAATCACTCACCTTATCTTCACCTAAGAAATCTGAGAATTACAGGGTTTTTCTGTTCCTCCCAAACATGGTGCTATACTCGTGAAGACAGCAAGTTTTAGGGCCCGTCTGCACTACAAAAATGTGAAGAAAAAAAAAAAATAGGTGCTCACAATGCTTCTTACTATATATAATTTTTATCTAAAAATACTCAAAAATGGTGTTCAGCATATTTTTTAAATCAAAGTGTAAGCATTTGCTTCTGAATCTAGATGTAGGATCGCTCAACACTAAATCAACTGTTCTCCTTAAGGGTTCTGTTGGTTCTGTTAAGTATCTACTCTGAAAACCTGAAACAGCATTAGAATGATTTCAGAATTCAACTGACTTTACTGAAGGCAGGACTCTGGAATGATTTATTATATAATCTTATATATAGTTTTCAAAAAATGTTCATGGACTAAATGAATAAATAACGTAGGAAACATTTAATTAAGAGTTTTTCGAGTATATTACATTATGGCACACTAACATAAAGCACCATTATAATATTCTATTTTTATAATTCTATCCTTCTAATTATTTAGAAGACTGATTCTAAAAGTAAGTTTAATTGATACTGATGATGTGAGAAAATGTATCTCGAAGGCAGAAGCAAGGACTTTCACAGTTTTTATGCAGAATCTGGTGCAGCTATAAATTCTGGCTCTGCCCATCAACCTTCCCTCCCTTTGTCTCCTTCTCATAGCCTTTCCCCAGCCTTCCCCCAAGCACTCGCAATCTCATTATCCCGTGATCTGCTAAACTGCAGTTTACCTCCTGGAACCAGCAAAAACACATGTCACTGAGAATTAGGGAATTGGAGCCAGTTACAAACCGCCAAACAGGGTCACAAAGTATCTGAACCTGAAAATTGAGAGTTTTTCTATTTTTTTAATTATGAGAAAAGGGGGAAAACTCAATTGGATATTCTTAACACTTGCATCAGATGGACTATATCACATCTTAAGCACTTATAATGAATGGGATGGGAGAGGTAACTTTAACAGCATGTTATTTGCTAATATCTGAGAAGTAATATTACGTTGACTTCATTTGCTGATGGTGCGAGGATATTGTCTGAAAACTTCTACCACTCACAAACATTTGCAGCTCTTGAAGGGAAATTGTTTAAAAGCAGGGGACACTGAGACAGTAGCCCTAGTACTTCATCTAAGGTATTTTTATGTCACACTTTATTCCAGAAAAAGTAACTCCATTTTAAACTTTGATTAGTTATGTCGATATTAACCAGTGTTTCTTTAATAGCAACTAGGCATATTAATCCTGCTGCCAAATACAGCCTTAAAAAAATAAGCAACAAAATGCAGCTCCTTCTACACAACCCTTAAGATGTGTACCCTTGCCAAATGCTAACCTGTGTGTAAACAAATGGGATTTCTTAAAAGGGGCAGAGCTGCTGAGACAATTTGAAAAGGAAAATGACATGTTTAACAGGAGGCTTGAGAAATCTGACTGGTTCCCATCAAGACTTTTTGAAACATTCCCTGCAGAAGATTAACCCCAGAAGTGACCAAAACTGAGGGGCAGCAGGGAAAAACAATCACCCCTTCTGGGAAAGCCTTTGTTTCTTTTCACTGGCATTTTACTTTGGTCCATTTTGGAGCTCATCTCTTTTCATAAACGTGCCAGAATGAGGACACAGGTGCTTGGGTTTGCACTCATCCCACTCACCTCTTGCATAAAGAGGGCACAAGTCTGTAACCTTACTGCTCGAGAGGAAGCACCTGATTTATTTTTTAAATATCTCACCTCCAAGGGAATATATTTTATTCAGTGTTGGTAAGTCTCAGTGACTGCCTCAATAAGCAACTTCTCACCATTTTCTTCCGTCTAAGATCAAAATGGTAATACGAAATAGCCGGGGGGGGGGGGGGGGTCTTCTACTTCCATTTAGTTGGCTATTGTTTTAATGCTGAACTGCTAACGTAAAAATGAGATCATAAACTCATCCCGAGTTACAAACAACAAAGAAAAGGAGGAGAGAGGGGGCCCGCCGCGACGCTCAACAGGGGACTGGGCTTAAGGGCGAGCCGGGTGGCATCTCGGACTCGCGGCGCCGTCGCCATGGGAACCCCGCGCAGGCGCAGAGAGCGACGCCGCGAGGCCGGGACTTGCCCCCACCGCCCCGCTCGGCGTCGCTCCGGTGCTCCCGTTTATTCCAGGAAAGGGTAATGGAGTAAATCCTCCTGGCGCTGAGCGTACCCGGTCTTCTGAACCGAGAGGGTCCTGAGTGGGGTCAGTGAGTGCAGGCAGAGCCGTGAGACTCCCCAAGTGTAATGGACACCGCACTCCCCTTGCTGGGAAACGCGGACCTGCTCTCTCGGAGCGGTCGGGAGGTGAGAGCCGGGTTCCTGGGAGCGCGCGTGTGGGTGAAGCATCCTACAGCAAAGCTTCACCCTCCAACGGGCAAACCCCACTCATCAACACGGGTGACTCGAGAAGTAAATTCTGGCGCGGGCACACGCATACCCACATCTTCTGAATTAAGAGCCTCCCACCACCACCCCCCCACACGCACACACACGACCCGCGGTGGACCACTTCTCCGCGCAGGGGATTTGGAGGATCCCCACGCACAACAATACTCACACGGTGGAGAGCGTGTCCCGGCCGGGACTGGAGAGAGGACCTCGGGCCACCTGCTCTCTGGCACACCTGGTCTGGTCCACCAGCCCTCTTTCTCGTTCCGCCCGGTCCCCCTCAAAGCACTGACCTGCTCAACTTTGAGTGTTCAGCAGTTGACGGATTCCAGGGAGTCCTTGGCACAGGAGCAACCTCCGAAGTGCTGGGGTGATGAGTTGCGGGCCCTTGTGACTCCCAAGTCGAAAACCCTGTCGAGGGACGGAAAAGCCCCCTAGAAGCGCACTTCTCGCCACAGCCAGCAGAAGCCCCCGAGACGCGCAGGCTAGAGCGGGGCGCCGCCGCCACAACCTGCTTTCTCATTCAAATTCTGACGCTCACACTGGAGCCCCCTCCCTCCCAGCCCCGCAGCTCCCGAGGAAATCAGGAACTGGAGCAGGAGAGAGTGGACTGGAGCTCCCACCGCCTCCAAGGGCCCCAGCCCGCCAGGGGTAGGGGGCTGAAGGCTGGACCTGGACCCCTGGGCCCACGCGCCCTTGCGAGGCTCTCTGGCAAGCAAAAGCCAGAAGTTCTAAGAATAAAGTCTTCCTTTCTCCCGCGTAGCTTTCAAAGATTCCCAAACCCAGGGACACCTCCTCGATACTCAGTTTTAGGCAGTGCTCTCAAGAGCTTCAGTGTTTGTAGGATAAAGGAGTTTGGAGAAACCTAAAGTTGGAAGTGAGAGAGCAGAGAATGGGAACCGTTTGCAGCTTGCACTAAAGTTAAAAAAAAAAAAAAAAAAAACCTTAATTAAAATCGCGAACCGTCCATCTTAGGGTCACCTTACCATTCTAAGAAACTAGCACTTACTATGCCTTATAACCAAGGAGATCTGCCTTAAGTAAATTGCAGCTTAGACTGAGAAAGAAGGGAGTGTAGGTAACACTCTTATTCCCCGCCCCGCCCCCCCCCGCCACCGTCTCTTCTTCCAGATGCTTCTCCTACATGTTAACGGGTCAATTATTCAATCAAATTAATTTAACGGCTGGCAGACTCCAGCACCGAACCTGCTGTAAGAGCACAGCCACGGGGGAGGAAAGCCTGCACACAGTAGGCACTCAAATAGCGAAGAAACGAGGAAATCTACTGCGCGCACAGACAGGGTGAGTGACCAGGTTGGTGCGGCTGCTGGAAGGCTGACAACCGCTGGCCTCGGCAGCCACCCTGTGATCCAGTCTCAAGATTCCAGGATTTGCATTTATCAGCCTTCATTCAACCTGCCCTATTGTTAGTTCAAAGCCTGGCTGGGAGGGACTTCGAGACTCTGCTCCTCACTCACCTTCAATTTAAAATTCTCCACCAATAAGAAGGTCCTAGAAAAGCTGGCAGCATAGGGTTGGCAGGGATTTTCTGGGCTTAGTGACAACATAAACGAAAGTCATTTTCTTTTTCATGCGTGAATTTGCTCAGGAAGTTACAAATGAGTGCTCGAGCAGGGAGAGCGGGGCCGGGGCTGCCCGTCTGCTTTGATGGACAGTTAGTGTGGGGGGTGGTAGAACCGTGACCTCTCAGCGCAAGATCTAGGGTTTCACCTTTTCATCCCACTTAGCCGATACCATAGAAACAACCCATTTGTATTATTCAGTTCAACAGAGGCAATTACAATGTCACAGCAAAGCACCATGGGCAAGAAGAAACTTTATCCTGAAAGCAATCCTGGACTCTCAAAAAAAAAAAGCAAAACAAAACAAAAACACCAAAATAGTCATTTGAATTTCTTCATGTCAGCGTACCAGGAAAAATTCAGTTTGGGAAAATATATATATAAGGTCTTTTGGCTCCAAAAAAAGAAAGCTCCCTGATTTTTTTTTAACATGCCGGGACAAAAATTCCCAGCGTATAAGAAATTAAACAGGTAACTACTCTTCTACCCTCAAACTGCTTCTTGCTTTGCATCCAAACATATGTTTTTTAGAGCTTTGTTTTACTGGTAATCTCCATGGTGAATAGGAAGGCCAAAAAGAGAGAATAAGAGAGAGAGACACACACACCCATCAAGACAACGCCTCAACCAAAGAAGCTACCCACTCTAAACCTCCTGGGTTTGTCTTTCTTTTATACCTGAAAAACCACAGATGCATGGGTTAAAATAAGCTCAGACACAAAGTTCACAATAAGAGCACTTGGTTTGTAATGCAGTCTTTATTTTGAAAGTTTTAATCAATTTCCATAACTGTATGAACTTCAAAACTTTTCCACTATGCAATATTTCGAACCTACTGAAATCAAAGCAAATGCCCATATAATATGTCTGCTTCCTACCCCTTCTTTTTTAAGTAAAGCATTACAGATAACAGATAAAACCCCATCTCCTGGCCTTTCTCCCTCCCTTTGCGCGAATCATACTTAATCATGTGCTTAAGTGTTTAGGGCATATGGAGAGATCCATAAATCTTTTAAGGTACCTTTTCCCTCTGAGCTTTTTTTTTTTTTTTAACTCCATATATCAGAGAAAAATCACCAACTAAAACCAGGAAAATATTGTTACATTGCTCAGTGTTTAGAAGCCAGACAGAACTATTTCTCCCCACTGCCGCTGGTGACAAACACAGGGAATGGTAACAAAGGGATTAGACAGTGGGCAGTAAACAGCCTCTCTAGGTTACACAAACCTTTCCATGGTTACCGAATAGTCAATAGAAAAAACAAAACAAATAATACCCCCTTCCTTCACAGCCTACAAGGGAATCAGAAAAAAATGGGATCTAAATTCACACTTCTTTGGGCAGGTAGAACAAAGGTCCTATATAGTAGTACCTTTTTTGCATGGTCTATTGGTAACCTAAACTACAATCTTTCTGTAAGAAGTAACCCCTTTTCCCAGCATAAGGGACTCCTGCTGTTATGCTAGCTCAATTCAAGGTTGAAATCAGCCCTGCTGAAAAGTCTGGGGTTGAATCTTCCTTGCTTCTCTGTACACGGGGACCTCTCTGTGCAGCAAGTTACGGAAAGCCTTTTACAGCAGTCCTTTGACTTAACCTCCTCTGTGTAGCAAAAGGGCTATGAAAGCACCGATTTTTCTTAAATGCCATTTACTGGTGAAAGACATCCTTCCCCACCCCCACTCTCCTCGGGCTTCCAGAGCGATGACTCTCATTAATTACACTGGCACAGCACTGCCTGGACTCCCTTCTAAGTAGCTGCCAGATTTCCACATATCACCTCTGCCTTGATACAGAATGTGCACTGACACCGGGATCACAGAAAATCCTGTAAAAGGTGCCTGATAGCTGGGAAGATGATTGATGTGCTTTGAGGTGGGCCTGCCACGCTGCACATCAGAAAGGGTTTCTTAGAAAACTGCACTAGGAATCGGGTTGAAAGTCAGTTTTTCTAGCTATGCAAAAATATTGCTTTCAGTTGCGAAAATAGCCATATTTAAGATATTTGAATTTAATCAGCAATAATCTTCAAGTTATATTCAGAATGCAAGAAAGTGAAGGAGATGAATATTATCTCTATTTTAATCAAGACACCAAAAAGTCACAGAAATAACCAAAGAGCTTAGCAATTATCAAGGATGAACTAGAAGTCTCCCAACACAGCTTTCTTGAGTACTTGCCATGTACCAGACACTATGCTAGATGGTAATTCTTAGCTAGAATTCAGATAATACTCCTGAAGTACAGAGCAGTAGCTCTCCTCATGACCTTACTTTTAGATATAAATAACAAAACCCCAACTCACACTAACTGGAGGAAAGGAGCCAGTACTGACTCCCACCTTACAATGGAGGAAAGGATAGAGGCTTCAGGAATGACAGGATCCAGGAATTTAGAATCATCATTTCTTTTCCATATTCATTCTCTTTTGATCCTACTCTTCCTCTCCCTGCTGTTCTCAATGTTTAAACCTTATTCTTTCCTATTACATATGAGCTTCTATAGGCTGGTGGGTGGAGAAAGCATTACCAGGGACAGCTCCATGACCTCAGCTAACAATCCCAGGGAAAAGAGAGGCTTTTATTTTATTTTATTTTATTTTATTTTTATTTTACCATCTGTAAATAAGATTGTAGGAAAGGATCCCAACTGACCTGTTTCAGGTCGTGTGTCCGTCCCTAGGTCAGTTAATGTGGTCAACAACAAGTAGAGTATATGTGTATCCAGTCTCTGATCATACACCCAGTCCTATAGACAAGAGGTGGGGTAATATGAGTAGTAGCCCCACCAGAACTATAAGGAGTCAGGAAGGATTTGGTCTCCATAGGAAGGAAGCTGCTCTTCCCAAATGAGGGTAGGAAGTGATTCTGGTGGATAGAAAGAGCAAAGGTCCCCAACTGTGCCATCTCTTGAACCTGCCACCAAAGAAAGCCATTAACATCTTTGTATAGATTCCTATGTGTACGACAGAGGTTTCAAAAAAAAAAAAAAAAAAAAGAGTAAAGAAACTTCCAGCGTTCATTAGAAAGAACAGGGGAGGGATGTCACAGTATAAATGCCACCAATCTTTCCCTCCCCAGCTACAGAAAAATTCATCCCCATATGTAAGCAACTGTCATGCTAAGCTGGAAACAGAGAAAAAAACATAAAAGCAGACCAGCTGATCTTGGGAAGAGTTGCTTCCTATTTGTGTTTCTCACTTTTTATCACAGAAATTTTCATAGGTAAACAAAAGTAAAATAGTATAATGAAGCCCTACGTATTGGTCATCCAGTTTCAAAAATTATTATTTTGATAATCTTTCATTATTCAGGAATGTGAGGAATTCACAGAAATTGTTTTTTTTTTTTTTAAGATTTTATTTATTTGTCAGAGAAAGCAGAAGCAGGAGGGTCAGTAGGCAGAGGGAGAAGCAGGCTTCCTGCTAAGAAAGGAGCTGGATACAGGACTTGATCTCAGGACCCTAGGATCATGACCAAGTCAAAGGCAGACGCTTAATCAACTGAGCCATCCAGGTGCCCCTGAAGTACTTGATTTCATAAATTAACACTTTTTCACAGTGCTGGGCAATTAGTTAATGGAAGGAATGCATACCTACAAAACAACTAAATTAAATAAGACTACTACAGGGGAAGCTCTTAGTAAAATGCCTAGCACAAAATGAGCTCTGAAAAATGTCAGGTTTTTAGGGGTGCCTGAGTTGTCTCAGTTGGTGGAACATGCAACTCGTGATCTTGGAGTTGTGAGCTGGAGCACCACAATAGGGGTAGAGATTACTTAGTAAAAAAGTCACTATTATTATAGGTACTATTAAATGGGTAACCTATGTAAAGATTTTAAATGCTAGCAAAGTCTACATGTTGAAATGTATTTGGTGTACAGAGGGAAAAAAGTTAAAGCTAAACTCTTTGCCAATAGATAAAAACATTTTTAAGTGTTCCATTTCTTTTAAAGAGTTATTCATTTAATATAGAGAGAGCACAAGAAAGAGCGGGTGGAGGGGTGGCGTGCAGAGGGAAAGATAGAATCCTAAAGCCGACTCCTGGTGGATCAGGGAGCCCAATATGAGGCTCAAACCCAGGACCCTGAGACCATGAGCTGAGCAAAAATCAAGAGTCTGCCACTTGACTAAGACATCCAATCACCGCAAAGCGCTCCATATTTAAGTGGGCTATTCATATTTTTTCTAGAACAAGCCTATATAATTGTTTCCCCTTTCTATATGGAAATATCAAAAATATTACAAGCAGAGGCGCCTGGCCGGCTCAATCAGTAGAACATGTGGGTCTTGCTATCAGGCTTGTGGGTTCGAGCCCCATACTGGGTGTAGAGATTATGTAAAAATCGTAAAAAGAATACATGCGTTACAAGCAAATGCACTTTCCACCTTACAAATAAGGAGATACCCGCTAAACTGTCAAACTCAAACAAGAGCTTGGACTAGATACTGGAATTCTGAACTCCAGGTTCCCTACTATAATATCTTGGCAAAATAATCTAGCCTCTCAAGGCTAGGTAAAGACAAAATAGAATTGTGCCTGTCTAGGTGAGGTCTTTCAATTCAGTTAAGATTTCCTTATAACCCAGTTTATACTTCTTAAAAGATGTTCAGTTCCCATCACAAAATGAATACTTTTTTTTAAGTGAATACTTTTTTTTTAAGTGCATTTTTTTTTTGAGTAATCTCTACACCCAAAGTGGGACTCACAATCACAACCCCAAGATCAAGAGTCGAATGCTGTTCCTAAAGAGCTAGCCAGGCACCCCAGAATGAGTACTTTTTTAAAGGCAGAAAGCATGCTTAATTAAAGTGAACTTACTCTATTTTCTCTTTTCCTGCAATTTGTTTCATTGTTTTCTCCTGGTGGTTGGGGGTGGGGTGGGGCAGGGAATAAAGTATTCTAGAGGCAACAATAGTGTCAGAGGACAGAGCTCCCTCTCCTTCCTCCGCAGAGCTTCACAACTCAGCTTTGTGAGTTTTGTTTCCAGAAAGACCTCCCACAGAGCCAGTATCTACAACTTGCAAGATGGTCAAAGCCTGCTGGGCAGGACCAACATAACTGAAGTACTTTCTTGTGCCCAGGAAATTTTGGCTTACATATTTTCATTATGGCATATATTGTACTGTTAAAACATTCCTGCAGAATCCCATAATATAATTAAGAGAAAAATGTATCTTCATAATTTATCCAATTGTGGATCAGTCATACACAGCAATCATTATCATAGACATTGAACAAAAGTGTACACAAATGAGCACATTGTACTGTGAAAGGAAAAATGAAAAAACCGGTAAGCCAGAATACAATTTCTAAAGCCTTGAAAGCTGAGAAGGCAATTTACACCATAAGGAAAATTCTCTTATTTCTGTACTATTTGGAATCCTAATATGGTACACCCTTTCTGATTACTAACACCTGTTTTTTTTTAACCAGAAGACAAATGTTGAGGTTTGTCCACACAAACATAGTAAAAGGAAAAACTGCATTTTAAAAACCATATGTTGGGGCACCTGGGTGGCTCAGTGGGTTAAAGCCTCTGCCTTTGGCTCAGGTCATGATCTCAGGGGCATTGAATAGAGCCCCCGCATTGGGCTCTCTGCTCAGCAGAGAGACTGCTTCCTCCTTTCTCTCTGCCTGCCTCTCTGCCTACTTGTGATCTCTCTCTATCAAATAAATAAATAAAATCTTTGGGGGAAAAAAAAAGTAGGCAACAGGAATGGTTCACTTCATTCTTTTTCCTTTCTTTCTTTCTTTTTTTTTTTTTAAGTAATCTCTACCCCCAACCTGGGGCTTGAACCTACAACCCTGAGATCGAGTCACACGCTCTACCAACTGAGTCAGCCAGGCACCCCAGTCTACTTCATTCTTTATTTCATTCCTTTATTTAACAAATATTCATAGAGTTCCCAATGAGCAAAAAACTGGGCAAATGCTGTGGAGAAAGCAGAAATGCTCCAAAATTTATAAAGTATGGCTTGAGCTATTCTAATAACTCTAGCACTAATTTCTCAATTTCATTGCTAAAGTATCTACAATCTTTGTTTTGATACCCAAAACAAAAGAGAAAATAGAAGTAATTATACCAATACCTCAATTTAAAAAAAATATAGTTTACTTATGTATTTGACAGAGATCACAAGAAGACAGAGAGGCAGGCAGAGAGAGAGGAGGAAGCAGGATCCTGGCACAGCAGAGACTCCGATGCGGGGCTTGATCCTATGGGATCATGACCGAAGCCAAAGGCAGAGGCTTTAACCCACTGAGCCACCCAGGCACCACCACCCCCATACCTCAATTTTTTAAAAACCCTACCTCTGTCTGAATTACTTGTTGTCCTCATTTTAGTTACAGAAATCTTTTCATCAGGCCTCTTCAAAAGAGTGCTTTTAGAAAATGAGATCTGCAGTGATGTTCAGTAACCTATATACTTTTGCACTGCAAACCAGTACACATATTCAAATATATTTATAACAGCAAAATAATTAACAAACAACACTTATCTTTGCTATGTGCAATGTGCTGGATAGATTTTATTCTTTTCTGTTTTTCTTAGCCCAACATGGGGCTTGAACCCAGAACCCCAAAATCAAGAGTTGCATGCTCTACCACTGAGCCAGCGCCAGGTGCCCCTATTCTGTTTTTTCTTTCTTTTTAAATTGCTAGTGGCAACTCATTAGATTGACTTCACACCTCACTAATTGCTCGTGGCCAATAGTTGAAAAACACTGCTCCCAGTCTGTCCTTTAGAAATGAAGAAGCAAAGTAGTAGTGCTCAGAATAGAAACATGGTCAACAGTGCACACCTTCTGTCCAGCAAATTGATAGATCTCAAAGCCCTCCAGAATTAAGTCTCTGGGACAAAAAGGGCCTGTGATTGCTCAACCCTTTGACCATGAAGCCACATGCCCTGTGAAGGATAAGGAAAAATCTTCTGGAGAACAGAGCTGGAGCATCCAGACAGACTGACCAAGAAATTCACACTGCAGGAGTGGGAGCCATCCTTGTCCTGCTGAGTAAGACATATGCTATGAACTGACTGAACTCCTGACATCCTATTTTCCCTCCACATTATGTACTGGGTGCAGGGACGTTTGGCCTTGTGCTTCCAGATCATGGAGATTTACTCTGGACCAGACCAAAAGGAATTCCTATCACTCAAAAATTCCAAGCTAGGGCATGCACTTTATTCCTAGCTGAATATCACCTTCGTTCCTGAAGAATACTGAACCATGGAATCGTATCTCACCCCAATGCCACTTCATCATAGTTTGCAAAACTATCTAGCTAATTAATGGCATCTTCTGCTGTTTTCTACCATTGATACCATTTTCTTCTATTTTAATATTTGATATTTTGATGTAATTTGAATGGAAGTTAAAAGAATGAGCTCAATGGCTATCTTGAAACAGAAGTAGAGTTGGTTCATTTTAAAGCTTTTATTACTATTTCACTTTTAAAGTTCTGTTCTTAATAATTTTAATAATTTTTCAATTTTTAAAAAATTAGGTCTAGACCCAATATGGGGCTTCAGCTCATGACCCCAAGATCAAGAGTCATATGCTCTAGGGGTGCCTGGTGGCTCAGTGGGTTAAGCATCTGCCTTTGGCTCTGGTCATGATCTCAGGATCCTGGGATCGAGCCCTGTATTGGGCTTTCTGCTCAGCGGGGAACCTGCTTCCTCCTCTCTGCCTGCCTCTCTGCCTACTTGTGATCTCTGTCAAATAAATAAAATATTTTTTTAAAAAACTATTTAAAAAAAAGAGTCACATGCTCTATTGACTGAGTCAGCAAGGCGCCCCCTGTTCTTAATATTTTAATTTTTAATCTTGCATTTTTAATTTTCTTCAGTCTTTTTATAAATTTGCATTACTTGGGGAACATGGGTCACTCAGTTGGTTAAGCATCTGCCTTCAGCTCAGGTCATGATCCCAGGGTCCTGGGATAGAGCCCCACATCAGGCTCCCTGTTCAGCAGAGAAATCTGCTTCTCCCTTTCCCTCTGGCCCTCCTCCTGCTTGTGCTCTCGCTCTCTCAAATAAATAAATAAAATCCTTTTCAAAAATTTGCATTACTTTCTTCCTGTGACTTGCCTTCATTGAAACAGCTGCATGGTAATGGCATTAGGGAAGCTCCAAACCACTGATGGGATTCAGGACACACTATCCCAAAAATGGCACCTTGGCAGAGTGAACATTTTATGCTGAAGGAGTCTGGAAAAATAGCCAGAGTAAGAAGATATTTTGATCTCCCTCCCTTGTCCTTCTTCCCTGAAACTGATGATAAAATCCTCCTAAGAGAAGTGCCTTCCCTACAGCTGGAGGTCTGTTTCTTCAGGTCTTTATTTCCATATGTAAGTTCTCATGTTGCATAAAACTTGTATTAAATCAATTTATATCCTTTTCTCCTGTTACTTTGTCTTTATCGGTTTAATTTTCAGACCCAGCCAGGAACCCCAAGAAAGTAGAGGAAAATTTTTCCTCCCCACACCACAAAGACGAGTCTGGAAACCATATCCACCCCAGCTATCCCAGCAGTAGCTGGGCTCCTCAGTATATCTGCCATCCCTACTAATGGTGGCTTAAGTAATAACGATTCTGCCGGTGCCCTAGAATTCTGAAGTGCTGGTATTTCTTGGCTTCCTGAATCATGTTGTTTCTTTGAAAAGTCACTGTTCAAATCAATGCCCTGTACAACCATTGGATTTAGGGCAAACTGTCAACAAAATGCCCCTTGACAACACATGGAGACTCAAATCTCAAAGATGCAAATGTTGGAGAGTGAAATATGTCTCCCCAAAATTCGGCTCTTCAGCTTAAGGATTATTATCTTGAGCTGGGTTTTTTCGTTGTTTTGTTTTGTTTTGTTTTCAAGACTTTATTTATTTATTTATTTATTTATTTATTTATTTGTCAAAGAGAGAGAGCACAGCAGGGGGAGCAGCAGAGAGAGAAGCAGGCTTCCCGCTGAGCAAGGAGCCCTCAATACCAGGACCCTTGCTTGTATCAAGACCTGAGCCAAAGGCAGATGCTTAACTGACAGAGCCACCCAAGCACCCCTTAAGCTGGTTATTTGTAAGAAACTGCAGAGATCGGAGAAGTTCTAAAAACCAGGTAAAAGTTACTCTTTTGTAAGAACAATTTACATTTATAAGGGAAATCTCCATTTGTAAAGATGTCTCTCTCTCTCTCTGAAAAACCACCTTACCCTTGTTTACTGTGCCTTTCAGGGTAACTTCTCATAACTGGCCTCCCCGTCCCCCAACATCTTCTAGCCTTTACCTGGAGATGTTACTTAAGGGGATGGCCAATTCGGGAGCTACTCAGTTTTCCTTGGTATCTCCCAGGTATATAGGAGGTATACATGTTAATAAACTTCTCTTTTGTTTTTCTTCTGTTAGTCTGTCTTGTTACATGTGTATCAGCCAAGAACCTAGAAGAGTAGAGGGAAAATTATTTTTCTTTCCCCCTACAAACCTCACCTTGATGAGTAACCAAATGATGCTGGAGAAATCCAGAAGATAAAATTCTTAGCACATTATCTGCTTGCCTCAGATGTAGTTAATTCTCCTAAGCAGGTTTTGCAAATGTACCAGGCCAGAATGAGGTACTGACTGGGATCTTTACTATTCTCAGTTACCTAAGAGAGCAGGAATAAATAAGAGATGATGAGGTAATGTTGGGGTTTGGAGCAAACGGTCAAGAAAGAATTCTTGAGATGTCTTCAATGCAAAAAGGTGGTTTTATTAAAGCATGGGGATAGGACCGTGGGCAGAAAAAGCAGCACTGAGGCAGTGAGGGGTGGTGATTATATATTTTCAAGTTTGGAGCGGGGATAGGGACATTTTAAATCTATAGGGAATTTTGAAAGGTTTCCAGGACCATGAAGGGGCTAGCCATTGTTAGGAAAAGGGCATTTATTACTGTCCAGTAAAACCTTAGTCATGGGCGCCTGGGTGGCTCAGTGGGTTAAGCCGCTGCCTTCGGCTCAGGTCATGATCTCGGGGTCCTGGGATCGAGTCCCGCATCGGGCTCTCTGCTCAGCAGGGAGCCTGCTTCCCCTCTCTCTCTGCCTGTCTCTCTGCCTACTTGTGATCTCTCTCTCTCTCTGTCAAATAAATAAATAAAATCTTAAAAAAAAAAAAAAAAACCTTAGTCATGAGATCCTTCAGATGTGTATCAGTGGACTATATGCTTAGGAGATGATTGCCAACATATATCTTGGCGGGGTAGAGATAAAGTTTCCAAAGGAATTTTTTTTTTTTTTTAAGATTTTTATTTATTTATTTATTTGACAGAGAGAGATCACAAGCAGGCAGAGAGGCAGGGAGAGAGGAAGGGAAGCAGGCTCCCTGCTGAGCAGAGAGCCCGATGCAGGGCTCCATCCCAGGACCCCGAGATCATGACCTGAGCCGAAGGAAGAGGCTTAACCCACTGAGCCACCCAGGCGACCCCAAAGGAATTTTTATATGTTAAATAAGACTTACAACATCCTGGAAGTCAGGATAATGTTAAACCAAGATTGCCTTTTGCCCTTAGCAAGGTATTAACGTCAAGGCAGCTGATTTCCTAGAGGAATGTCACTCTGCCTGTTTCAAGGACTTGTTAATGGGCTGTAAGTAGTAAGAAAATTTTATTTTATTTTTTTCATTTGCTTTTGAAAATTATCAAGAAAGAGCAGAACTATTGAGACCAGTGGCCCTGATTTCTCTTTGAGTCAACTTTTTTTACAATGGCATTTCTGGCAGCAGATTCCCCAGGCTTTCCCAGTGGTGAGAAAGACCAAGCTGATTTAGGTTTCAGGACCCAAAGGAATAAGAGGTCTTGGAATAAGGAAGAGTTCAACAGTTAGAATTTGTGGAGTAGCAACCATCCTTTCCTTCTCCTGTTCACACAGGGGAGGAAGATTTAACATTAGCACTTCACTCCCTTTTCCATAAGACTGAGAATGCCATATATCCTGTTTCCACTAAGTTAGGAAATAGTGATTATCTCTTTTCTGATGTTTGCTAAGCTACAGAGCCTTCTAGCACTTCATTTACCTGAGACAAGGAGAAAGAAGCATGATCAAAAGAGGGAAGCAAGAAAGACTGCCTGGAGAATCACCTCCATTCCCACCACTTAGTCTGAGGATACGAGTTTCCAGGGTGCCTAGGTGGCTCAGGCAATTGAGTGGCTGAGGCCCAGGTCATCATCTCAGGGTCCTGGAATTGAGCCCCACGTTAGCATCAGGCCCCCCACTCAGCAGAGAGTCAGCCTCTCCCTCTACCCGTCCCCCAACTCATGCACACCCATGAGTTCTCCCTCTCAAATGAATAAAATCATTAAAAAAAAAAAAATGCACAAGTTTCCTGTAACTTGAATCGACACCATGGAAAGTGGCAGGACTGAAGTCAACTCGTAATACTCCCCACAACACATACCCATGAGTGGAGTGATTAAGCCCCGTCACATTCCACAATTAAACTTATGTGTCCTTCCCATCCCAGGTGGTGGGGATCCAAGAGTAAAAGGCTGTGGACTAAACAGCCTTGGGAGTTAAGCAGGTAGGGAGAGAAAGAGGTAAGAATCTCTCACGCCAGGGGACTATGATAGGGAGCCCCTACAGAGCCCTCAAAAAATAACCATGACCAAATGTGCTGGAGAAGAACCAGCATTTGGACACCTGTCTCATGAATGGAACTAACAAATGTCAAAACAAAAAAGGGAAATGTAAGCAAAATGTAAGGAGACTTCAGTTGTGTGTTTTCTAAGTGTTGTGGGAATATGCTTTTAGCTGCCAAATAATGACAGTGCTGAGTCACGTATGTATGGGAATAGTTTTCATTCTTCTCCCAAGTTTTGTCGACCATTAATTATAATAAAGCTAATGTTGCTTTCAACATTTCATAATAAGAAGTATGACTAGAAAATAACAAATAAATAAAACCCAAAAAAGGAAATGTGAGACTAAAAGAATATAGATTGAAAGGGGCCATAAGAAATCCAATGATTTAGAAAAAACAGTAAGAACTAAATTTATTTGATAGAAATATATTTTTTTTTAAAATAAACAGATCTAGATACCCAGGATATTGAAAGGAAAGAAGGCCAAAGGAAAAAGGCAGCCATAGACCCCGTTGTTTTGAAGATAGGAAATCAAGACGTAAATCCTTTATTCGAGAAAGGCAAAAAAACCCTGAGCTTTGGTCAGAAATTCTGCCTAAATTTAGGACTTTTCTATTTTTTTCAGATGACCCTATTATAACTGTCTCATATAAAAAAGATCTTGCCTCTATAACTGTATAGCTCACCTTGTCCTTGGACGATCAAACAAGCTATCTACAAGAAAGACCAGAGACAAAAGGCAGAAAAGCAGACCTTGCCGACCCCGAAGAAAGCTGCTGGCCAATGTAATTCCTCCTAGCCTTCAAGTACGTGTTAATACTGCTACTACCTAAGTGGAGGACAAGGACATTCAGAAAATGGTGACTGCACACAACAGGAATCCCGCTGGTCTCTTTTTCTTCTTGTCTATTTTGTCCCTAAAATCATGGTTTCCCTACTGACTATAATCAAGGCAAAGGTTAGAACAAGTCATTTCATATAGTTCACAAAAAGACCTGTACCAGCTTCACTTTCACATAGCTTATCTGGAAAGACAATGCTGCAGGGACTGCGTTGGCAGACGTCATCAGAACTGATGACCGTGATAACTGTGATGAGATCTGACATCATTGGGAGGTAAACCAGAAAAGCAGCAGGCCCATGAGCTTGCCACACACCTAGTTTTAAATGTACTCTGTTAAATTCTCTGTTGAGAGAAATAGAACATCCCCTTAAAACAAAAAAAGCTATTGAGGCATGAGACCCAGGGAATAAAAGCTAGGATATAACATCCCTATCCTACCCCAAAGGCAATGAAATAAAATCACAAGAACAAAAATCTGTGGCAGATTTGAGGCCTTACTAAAAGTAAATGTTGTTTAATTAGGAAATGTTGGGAAATTTACTTTATGTTTTCACCAGCAGTCCAGGAGTGGCAATAAGCTTCTTGTGCTGTATGACTGATTCTAACAGATGTCAACTCTTCGGACTATGTGGTACCTCTGACATTGTCAGCATCACAGATCATTAAGAGAACCTTCTATAGACATGGCGGATGTTTGTGGATTATCACTGGTGTTATAAAAATAGCCTGTAATGTTAGGATGATTTTAGCAGCAAGTATATGTATATATCAGATCCTCAGACCAATTCAAACTGGCTTTAAAAACAAAGAAATTTACCATGTTACATGAAGAACTGGGATTCAAGATACTTCAAAGATCGGCTGCTTTAGGGGCTCAACAATGTCCTAAGCATTCCTATTCTTTCTATCTTGGGGGCTGCTATCCTCAGCACATTGCTTTTCGTCCTTATAATTATCCTCACGATTCTGTCCAGAAGGTTATTCCCGTCATCTAACAAGAAGTAGAAATTAGCCATTCCTTATTACTAAAAATGGGTTAGGTGACCTTCTCGTGTAGCTTTGCCCCACATTCACAGGTAGTTAGAAAGCAGTTAAGGGAAAAAAGTAGCCGCAGGCATGATGTATAAAGAGTTAGTTTATTACAAATAATCAAAATTTGATTGATCAAAATCAATCAAAACTGGAAAAGTCAACAAATATTCTCTTTCAACAAAAATTAAATATGGATACTGAAAATAACTAAAATAACAGTGTCCAACAGTTAAACTCTCTCTTCAAATATTAGCACTACAGGTATACATCCTTTATCCTGGTGACTTTATAGAGTATTTCATTTTTCTTAAAAGCATATTACATTAATTACAACTTGCTTAAATTATTCTATTACATTTACAACAACCATCTCTTAAATATTTAAATACCATCAGAGTGCAACTTAGATCATTCAGAGAAATTTCCATTTCAACTCAATGAAAACATCTACATATTTACATATTTTACTGTTTTCTGAGTGGGTCACCTCCAGACCCCTTGGAATAGTTCACCCTTTTCTACGAAAGTGTATGCGATTCATAAGTTCTCTGAACTTCAATATAAAAGAGTAGTTATTTATGTTGTCTTTCCATGTTTCATAAGTCCTTCTAAATTTCTCATAATAACTTTCTTTTTTCAAATTGAAATCTGCTCCAATTTTTTTTAAATAACTGTCTTTTTTCCATATTTCTCTCCAGGAGCCTTTGAATTTTTCCAAATAACTTTCTTCAGATTCTTCCTTCCATATTCCTTCTCTTTTTTTTACGGCTGTTAATTCAGCTTTAAGTAAGTTTCTGTGAATTGTCCAATAGATTTTAGAATCATAGTCTAGCCCTTTAACAAGAACAGTTTTGCCAAGGCCTCTTCTCAAAATTTCTTCATTCAGACTCACACTAAAATACCTACCCTTGAATAAAAAATAACACAGACCAATTACTAAAGAAAATTGCTACTATACCTATAACATCTTCACTTTGACATTTACTTATTTATTTAAATTAAATAATCATCCAGGGGCTCTGGGTGGCTCTGTCAGTTAAGTGTCTGCCTTTGGCTCAGGTGGTGATCCCAGAGTTCTGGGATGGAGCCCCACATCGGGCTCCCCGCTCAGTGAGGAGTCTGCTTCTCCCTCTACCTCTCCCCCCACCCCTTGTGCTATCTCTCTCACGCTCTCTCTCTCTCTCACACACACATACATAAAATCTTTTTAAAAAATAAATAAACCAATTAATTAATTAACTAATTTAATCATCATTCAGAGGGGCACCTGGATGGCTCAGTGGGTTAAGCACCCAGCTCTTGATTTTGGCTCAGGTCATGATCTCAGGGTCTTAATATCTAGCCCTGCATCGGGCTTCGTGCTCAGTGCAGTCTGTGAGATTCTCTCTCTCCCACACCCTCTGCCTCTCCCTTCCTTTCACATGTTCTCTCTCTCTTTCTCTAAAATGAACAGATAAATATAATATTAAAACAAAAACAAAAACAAAACAGTCATTTAGCAACTTAGCCTCCAAAGCCAAAAAACATAAAGCAAAGGGCTCTCTAAGAACTTAAAACAGCTAATACTAAATCCAAGAATTTCCATTATTTAGGAGAGATCCTGTTCAAAGTCAATTGCCTCTTTTATTTATTTATTTTTAAAGATTTTATTTATTTATTTGAGAGAGAGGGAGTGCAGGAGCACAGGAGCAGGGGGAGGGACAAAGGGAGAAGCAGACTTCCCACGGAGCAGGGAGCAGGGAGCCAGGGAGCCAGGAGCCTAAACCGGGACTGGATCCCAGGCCCCTGAGATCATAACCTGAGCAGAAGACAGCCGCTTAACTGACCCAGTCACCTGGGCACATCTTAATTGCCTCTTCTGTAACATACAGTTCCCCACAAACTCACTGGTCTTCTAACCCAAAGAGATGTAAAAGTAATAAAGTATAAAAAGCTGGTTTTGGTTTGTTTGCTGTTTGGGGGAAATAAGCACACAAAATAAGCAAAACAGAAGGCCATAACAAAACAAACTAAAGGCACACAAATGCAAATTGAACTGAATCATCACTGAACTGTTAGATTAGGTTTCAGAATTCCAGTGTGTAAATACATTTTTTGGCATGTAAATACATTTTTTATTTTTTAAATATTTTATTTATTTATTTATTTGAAAGACAGAGATCACAATTAGACAGAGAGCAGGCAGAGAGAAGAAGGGAAGCAGGCTCTTTTCTGAGCAGAGAGCCGGATGTGGGGCTCGATCCCAGAACCCTGGGATTATGACCTGAGCTGAAGGCAGAGGTTTTAACCCACTGAGCCACCCAGATGCCCAAATACATTTTTAAAAGACTTCCCACAAAATAATTTTTACATGAAAAATGGGCCTGGACCTTGCATCTTCATCCTTTAGGAAATTTCCTTCAAGGAAAACCTCACTTCTAAATGAAATTGGATAAGGGGCTCCTGGGTGGCTCAGTGGGTTAAGCCTCTGCCTTCGGCTCAGGTCATGGTCCCAGGGTTCTGGGATCAAGCCCCACATCGGGCTCTCCGCTCAGCAGGGACCTGCTTCCTTGCCTCTCTGCCTGCTTGTGATCTCTGTCTGTCAAATAAATAAATAAAATCGTTTTTTAATAAATAAATAAATAAATAAATGAAACTGGATAAATGGGATTTTTTTCCTACTAATTTACAGCATAAAGGAGACCCTGCTGGGGAGGCTGGGTGGCTCAGTCAGTAGACCTAAGACTCTTGATCTTGGAGTTGTGGGTTTGAGCCCTATGCTGGGTGTAGAGATTACTTAATTTTTTTTTAATCTTAAAAAAAAAAAAAAAAGGAGATCCTGCTTAGTTATTTATATAGCCCTTGTGGGATTTTAACCTAATGAGATTAATTTTAACATTAATAATTTAATAGCTTTCTTAGTCAACTACTTCACAATTAAATTCTAAAAATGCAAAAACTCCAGGTTTCAAGTAAGAGACATTTTTAGGACTTTCGTAAGGAACAAAGGCTCTTCCACTTGGTTACCGTGAGTCCTATCTGTAAATGGGAGTAAAAACAATGACTCCATAGGGTGGTTTTGAGGATAAATAAAATATACTTCTCAATTTAAAAGCAAAGATAATGTTTTCTTAGTTAAAAAAAATTATATTTTTTATTTTTTATAAGTTATTTACTTATTTATTTTTGAAGATTTTATTTATGGGGCACCTGGGTCAGTTAAGCATCTGCCTTAGGCTCAGGTCATGATCTCAGGGTCCTGTGATCAAGCCTCCTGTCAGGCTCCCAGCTCAGCCAGGAGTCTGAGTCTCCCTCTGCCCCTCCCCCTTCCATATGTATGTGCTCGCTCTCTCAAATAAAAGCAGAATCTTTCAAAAAAATTTTGCAAAAGATTTTATTTATTTTGTTTAAGAGAGAGCTTGTATCACAAGGGCTAGCTGGGGGAGAGACGGAGGGAAGCAAGAATATCAAGTAGACTCCCCACTGAGTGCATAACCCAATGCCTGCCTTGATCTCATGACCCTGAGGCTCATGACCTGAGTAGAAATCAGGAGTCAGACACTTAAGCTACTAAGCCACCCAAGCTCCCAACACTTTTTTTTATTTTTAAGTATCTGTATACCCAGCATGGTGATCTAATTCATGATCCCAAGATCAAGAGTCACATGCTCAGGGTGCCTGGGTGGCTCAGTGGGTTAAAGCCTCTGCCTTTGGCTCAGGTCATGATCTCAGGGTCATGGGACTGAGCCCCGCATTGGGCTCTCTGCTCAGTGTGGAGTCTGCTTCCCCCTCTTTCTCTCTGCTTGCCTCTCTGCCTACTTGTGATCTCTGTCAAAAAAAATAAATAAAATCTTTTTAAAAAGTATTGAATCTTTAAAAAAAAAAAAAAGAGTCACATGCTCCACCAACTGAGCCGGCCAGGTGCCTGGAGAAGACAATATTTTTGTAAGGCCTCTGGCATCTTTATATATTTTGTATTACCAGTTTACTTTTTATTTATATATTTTTTAAATATTTTATTTATTTATTTTACAGAGATCACAAGTAGGCAGAGAGAGAGAGGGGGAAGCAGGCTCCCTGCTGAGCAGAAAGCCCGATGTGGGGCTCGATCCCAGGACCCTGAGATTATGACCGGAGCCAAAGACAGAGGCTTAATCCACTGAGCCACCCAGGCACCCCTACTTTTTTTTTTTTTTTAAGATTTTATTTGTAAGTAATATCTATATCCAACGTGGGGCCTGAACTCACAACTCTGAGATTAAGAGTTGTATGCTCCATTGACTGAGCCAGCCACAAACCCCTACCAGCTTACTTTTAACTCTAAGACACTTCAGTGTTGGATAATTCTTATTTTGAAAGAACTGCATATGACCTGGACATACAGAAATTAATGGGTTTCATCAGGCTTTCTATCAACAGTTCAAAAAGCTCTAAGAATTCAAAATGGTTACAATTTTAATCCCTTTAATGTGAGGTTATTTTTTTCTTCAGATTATTTTTGTTTGTTATATAATAAGGGACTTTATTTATTTATTTTTAAGATTTTATTTATTAATTTGACAGAGACAGAGAGAGCTAGAGAGGAAACACAAGCAGGGGGAGTGGGAGAAGGAGAAGCAGACTTCCCACTGAGCAGGGAGCCTGGTCAATCATAATGGTAGGAAAACTCTGAGGTAAAGTCTTTAGTTGACTGATTACTGATCATAAACAGTACTTAAATATCCTCGACTTTACAGTTCAGAGACTGAACACTATTTACTTCAGAAAACACCTCTGCTCTTAGTAGTTTCCAGCTGACAGGGCTCACTCAACAAGCAGTTTCTAATAACAAGGGCAATACACTATACTCATGTATAAGTAAATGTGTAAAGATAATCCTCAAATGAGCAATGTCCAAAGTCATTAATAATTTTAGGTTTCTTTCATGTTCTTAATTTTCCATTTTTCTATAATAAACATATAAATAATATTTAATAACAAAACATATATAGTAAACACCTGGTTCACTATACACGATCGCTATGAGTAGCAGTTAAAAAAGACAAAAATTCAGTCCCATTGTAGATTCAAGATTCTAATTAATGATGGTTCTGAACAAATAAAAAGAATAACATACTGTTCGTGATTTCTTCACACTACTTACCTTATTCACTAGAAGATAACAAAAGAGTACTGAATTCTCCTTTCCAAGAAGTTGAAACCATAGCAACTGGGAAGGTTTTAACTCTTTTTGTAACCACACCTTCCCAGTTTCAGTGAGTTCTACTCCTGCCAGTTTAACCAGCAGGACACCACAGGGCTCTTCTAAAAAGGTTAGATAGAAAATTGTCTAGCTTTAAAACCATGTTGCAAAAGCAAATTTCAAAGCCACATGCCCCCGCAAAACAACTAAATATACTATGTTTCTTTACAAACACCCAGACTCTCTAAATGTAGATCTATTTATATCTTTTTCGTTTATTTTTTTTAATCTTTTTTTTTTATCTTTTTCTTTTAAAGCAACGGAAGCATGTAACATACGAAATAATGTAAGAAACCCATTTCAGTAAGCTCCAGAACAGGATGGAGAAGCCAATATTAACAAATGCATATATGGCAATTTACAGTGCTATCTCAGCATGACCTCTGAAAGCAGGTTCTACTTAATAGCATCCCCAAAACTGTGCAGTGTACAACCTGGACAAACCCAGGTGGTGCTTTGCTGCCTGAGTCCTGAAAAGTCATCACTATTCCAGAGAGAAGAGATTTAAATTATGACAATGTAATTACAACAACATAACAGATGCTCAATTATTTGTGGAAAGAATGCATAAACACCTGAATGAAATCCTGAATGGTTGAATAAAAAAAAGGAGGGGGGAATCTGAAGCCAAAATAAATAGTTCCTTGTATTTAAAGCCAAGAGTCTGTACTTTCCCTCACAAAGTTACTAAAACTTAAAATGACATTTTTTGCTATTTTACAAATGACTTTTAATTAACAAATACTAAAATAGTTGTATTATTCTTGCACTCTACTTACTTTTCCAGGAAGATATGATAGGTAAAGTAATAGGAATATGCTCAATTTCTAAGCCATTCTCAGTTATTCGGCGTAATCGTCCACGTAGTTTAACATTCTTCCGTATAAATTCTACTGGAATATCTGAAGAACTTGTAAATTTTGATGTCTGTTGATTTATAAAAAAAAAAAACATTATTATTTTCATTTTAAATTATGTCAAATTATCTTCTAAATATTTAACAAGAAGATATAACCACTGAAAATTTTTAATTTTGTCCTTAATTTTATTTTTTATTTTTTTTTAAGATTTTATTTATTTATTTGACAGAGAGAAATCACAAGTAGTCAGAGAGGCAGGCAGAGAGAGAGAGGGAAGCAGGCTCCCCGCTGAGCAGAGAGCCCGATGCGGGACTCGATCCCAGGACCCCGAGATCATGACCTGAGCCGAAGGCAGCGGCTTAACCCACTGAGCCACCCAGGCGCCCCTGTCCTTAATTTTATATTAATATTTTACTTATGATTTAATCGAAGTGTTGGGGGAGCATCTGGCTGGCTCTGTTGGTGGAGCGTGCAACTTTTGACCTTGGGGTTGTGGGTTCAAGGCCCCCACTGGGTACAGAGATTATTTAAAAATAAAATCTTTTGGGGAAAAAAAAACTATGAACACTAAAAATGAGAGTTAGTATTTTAAAAGATCCTGACAACTAGAATGATGGGATAAAATGTAAAAATCTTCCCCTGTACTCCCCAAAACTAATGTAGGATAGAAGAGAATAAACTAACTGTAGGATATATGAAAAAGATAAAGAACTTTTAGCTCATTGTGAACTCAAAATGAAATGAAAGTGTGACCAAAATAAAAGTACAAACCCCCTCTCCTCTCCACTCCTCACTGCTCCCCACCAAATTCAAACACCAAGCAACACTGTAAGGAACAGGATCCCAAACAAGAAATAAGGAAATGATTGTTCTAGATCAGGCCCTCATGGGATATACTGTGCTCTCCTGTGTACCACATCTCATAAAAGACTTCAACAACAAACTAGAACAAAACTAGAAGACGAGAAAGAAGATGATAAAGGACCTGGAAACCATATCACATGAGAAAACCAAGAATATCTCACACAAGGGAAGAAGACTTAGAAGTAGAGAGGGTCATTAGAGATATATCCAATTACTAAATATCTATCCCTTTTTAATTTTAGGCATTTTCATTGAGGATATACATAAAAAGATCTAAGAGTGCCTTGGTGTTTGAGTTTAAGAAATTATTTTTTTTTAAGATTTTATTTATTTCTTTGACAGATAGAGATTGCAAGTAGGCAGAGAGGCAGGCAGAGAGAGAGGAGGAAGCAGGCTCCCTGCTGAGCAGAGCCCGGGATGCAGGGCTCGATCCCAGAACCCTGGGATCATGATCCGAGCTGAAGGCAGAGGCTTTAACCCACTGAGCCACCCAGGCCCCCCCTGGAGTTTTAGAAATTATTAAGGAGCTAGGGGGAGAAACTGAAATAGAACCCATGATCCTGCTCTCAAGGAATTCACCATCTATGTAAGGAACCTTTAAAGGCAGATCCCATTGCATTCACCTTTTCTGCATCCAATAATCTCCCAACAGCAGATAGTTCAGTGCTATGTTTCTATGACATAACAGGTACTAACAATATACATAAAACCAGAATACAACTGCAGAGCAATATATAAGTAGGTTTAAGATAAGCAATGTATAAGTGGGTCCCGGGGTGGCTCAGTCAGTTGGGCATCTGCCTTCAGCTCAGGTCATGATCCCAGGGGCCTGGGATCCAGCCCCACATCAGGCTCTCTGCTTGGAGAAGAGCCTGCTTCTCCCTTCCCTCTGCTTGCCACCACCCCTGCTTGTGCTCTCTTTCTCTGTCAAATAAATAAATAAAGTCTTAAAGAAAAAAAAAAAAAAGAATAAAGTATAAGTGCTAAAGGGTTCGGCTGCCTGGAGGGTTCAGTTGGTTAAGCATCTGATTTCAGCTTCAGTCATGATCTCAGAGTCATGAGATCAAGCCTTGAGTCAGGCTCCACGCTGGGCATGGAGCCTGCTAAAGATTCTCTTTCTCCCACCCCCTTTACCCTTCCCCCCATTCACTCTCTTTCAAATAAGTAAATAAAGTCCTAAATGCTAAAGGGTCAAAAATGAATAAGAAGATCTGAGGGAGACATCTGTAAAGCAAGTGAATTCTAAACTTGTGAAAAACATCCTGCTCTCTAGAAGAGGCAGAAAGATGATGCCGCTAACGAGAACACTGTCCCTAAGCCTCAGATGGAGAAGGAAGTGTCCTAAAGGCAAAGTGACAAAAGCTGGAAGCACTATGAAGAGAAAATAGTGTTTCAAATTCAGGAAGATGAAATTTGGAATCCAGTTCTGCCACATACTAGCTGGATGAAAATTACTTAACCTCTTCAAGTATCCACCTCCTCCATCCATAAAAATTAGGTGTAAGAACACCTCTTTCAGGGCACCTGTACGGCTTCGTTGGCTCTTGATTTTGGCTCAGGTCATGATCTCAGGGTCATGGCATCAAGCTCCAGTCATCAAGCACACAGTGGCATCAAGCACACAGTCAGGCTCTGTGCTCAGTGGGGAGTCTGCTTGAGATTCTCTCTCTCCCCTGCCCCCCCACCTCTCCTCTCTCTCTAAATAAATAAACAAACAAATAATTTTTTAAAAATACCTGTTTCATATGATTATTTTAAGTATTAAATGAAATTCTGTATCTCAAGTGTTTAGCACAGTACTGAACTGAATCATCATTTTTTATTTTTTAAATATGAAATTTGGACTTGTCTACCAGTAGCTGAAAGAATATGAGAGGTTGGTAAACTCAGGAGGAGGAAAAACAGGAGGAAATACAAAAAGAAAGCTGAAGGGGAGCTATTAGGTTCCCTTTTGTGGCAGGCCTTTGGTTTAACACGTTATCTATTCCCAAGCCTCTTTCTTTTGTCATCATGTACTGTAAGGGATGGAAAACCTAAACGGCTGCTTTCCCAACCTCCTTTCTGAAACCTAGAGATGACCATATGATAAAAGGATGTAAGCAAAAGTCTACTGAAGGCGGGGTGCCTGGGTGGCTCGGTGGGTTAAGCCGCTGCCTTCGGCTCAGGTCATGATCTCAGGGTCCTGGGATCGAGTCCCGCATTGGGCTCTCTGCTCAGCAGAGAGCCTGCTTCCCTCTCTCTCTCTCTCTGCCTGCCTCTCCATCTACTTGTGATTTCTCTCTGTCAAATAAATAAATAAAATCTTAAAAAAAAAAAAGTCTACTGAAGGCTTTTGGTAAAACTTTCGTTTTCTTGATAAAAAGGAATATATGTGGCTGGCACCTTCCTTTTCCCTCTTCTCCTGCTTTGAACGTGCATATGCTATTTGGAGTTACAGCAGCCATTCTGCGCCATGAGGAAAGGCACAGAGAATCATACAGACCTAAACTCTCTGTCATTGACCCAGAGACCAATGCCAGCAGCATCCTACCTCCAGAAGTCTTTCGACATGAGGGAAAAAAAGCCTTTTAACTTGGTTAAACTACTGCTACATGGGGTTTCTCATACTTGTAGCCTAAGTTCTCCAACTGTTACATAATAAAATTTTTTTATTATGTAACATAATAATATGTTCCTAATGTTCCAAAATGTTCTTTTTCTACCTCCTTAGCTTGCTCTTCTCACCACTATTCATTATTTTCAAAACTCATAAAACTTAAGAAAAAAAGACACCAGAACTATGGCTTAAGATGAATAACTTCATAACATACTAATATAAATTACTATTAATGAATAAGTAATTTGCATAAATCAATAACATACCTAATATTGTATAACTTAGAACAATCTATAATTGATTTATGTCATTTTTAAGGGTTACCAAGAGAAGTAATCCCTCAGCATTATTTTTACCAAATTCTTTTTTTAAGATTTTATTTGTTTATTTAAGAGAGAGAGCTAGTCAGAAAGAACATAAGTGAGTTGAGGGGCAGAGGGAGAAGCAGACTCCTCACTGAGCAGGGAGCCACTACAAGGCTCAATTCCAGGATCCTGGGATCATGACCTGAACTGAAGACAGACGCTTAACCGGCTGAGCCACCCAAGCGCCCTTTATTTTTACCTAAATTCTTAATCAGATCATTTAGTATTTTGACAATTTTGAAACCTTCAAAATACATATGTCATGGAACACAGACTGTAAAATAAAGAAAAAAGTGAAATGAAAAGAGCTAAAGCTTCAAAAGTTCCACTCTAAAAATATAAGCTAAAGGTGAATGACTTACAAAATCATGGAGGTGTTAAAAGAAAAAAAACCTATTAGATTATTAGATATAAGGTTAAAAATGAGTTCAAGACACTTAATAAAAAATGGGGGGATAAAAGTCTGACTTTGGAGTCAGAGGGAAAAGGCAGGAGTTGGAAAAGATGTACTATAGTACAGTAAAGCTATGTAGTCAATGATAATATAAAACAATATAGAGATAATAAATGTAAGATATTAATACACACAGAAGCAATAAACTCATTCCAGACTGTAACACGATACTACAATTACACTCAGTGACAAGAATCAGTTACATTAAAAAAACTTAACAAAACCTGAATTGTCAAAAGGATTCCATAATATCTATTATTAAAACATTACTGAGAGGCCGAAAAATATGCTAACTGAAAATATAAATTATTTTTGTACATCCCACTTCTCGCTCTGTTCATTAAACAGATCTTACAGATTGCTACAAATTGGAGAAAGTATAAATTATTCAGTGCTAAAGGACATAATTTGACTATAATCTAAAACCACTATACAAAACAGTTTTGAGACATGCCACAACATCTGAAATGCAAATTTAGTGATTACAGCATTCTAGCCAACTAAATCCTTTACAGATTCCTTTTTAAGCGTGAAGAAAAGTGATTATGGAAATAGAGACTGGACAATCACTTTCCATAAAATCCTGTGGATGTGTTGCTTTTAAACCAAGATCTTAAAATAGGTTTGTTGTTCTAAATAATATTTAAGACTTCTAATATGGATAACAAAATGATACACTGCTTGAGAGAAAAATGGTCTGCAAGTGAGAAAAAAATTAACTGTCTCTTGCTTATCATAGTGCCTTCTTCATTTTTTAACTTACCATCCGAACACTTCTTAGAAGTAACAATGTTCCAGCTACAGCCATTACGGTGCTGATGTTCTTCAGAAAGAGATTAAATGATTAATTCTCATTAGTTGTTATTCATAATAGTAAAAGAACTCATTGGAAGGGGACAAAAAAGACTGGCCTCTCTATTAATTGTCCAAATAAGGCACATCCTTCAACTAACGGCCCATTTCTCCCAACAAACTTTAACTGCCCACCTACGCATTAATCTTCCTGCTTTTTCCCCAAACAATCTGGCAGGCACAGTAATTATATATATAATATTGTATTGATCTCTATTGACTGTTCCTTTTAACCATGAATTCCTTAAATGCATGAATTAGTCTAATACTTCTTGAACAATGTCCACAGTAACTTGCATAACCCTGAGTCTACAGTGGGAATGTAAATGTTTGTTAGAAAACTTTACTATCCAAAGCTTAAAATCTAATGCTTTAGATGTATATATGGGAGAACAGTTGGGAAGAACTTATCAATGTTTTTAAAGTGCTTCATTAGAAATAGAGTGGGAAACCTAGGTAGCTCTGTTAAGCATCTGCCTGCAGCTCAGGTCCTGATCTGGGATGAAGCCCCACAGGAATCTCTGCTCAGCAGGGACCCCTCTTCTCCCTGTCTCTCTGCCTGCCGCTCCTCCTGCTTGTGCTTGCTCTCCGTCAAGCAGATTAGTAAATAAAATCCTTAAAAAAAAAACCCAACAACAACAACACTGAAATAGACCTAAAAAAGTTTAATTAAAAAATAAGAACCTGAGACCCCCGCAACAAGCATGATAATCTAACATGTTTTCCTTCAAGAAATACAACTAGGTATGTAAGAAATGAAGCTGAAAATATACCCAAAGAAATGAAGATGCTAAGATTGCTCCAAGTGTTGAAGTAAAGGCACTTAGATCCAACTCTGATCTTGCTCTAAACATCAGGCAAACATAAAACAAAGCAGTGAAAACTTTGTAACTACCATCACATAATACCTTTTATTTGTTCTGTGGATTTCCCATTTGTAGGGGAAAAAAGGAAATACACACAAAGATACACCCTGTGTTTGGGATATTTGGAATAATGTATCCATGTGCCAATTTTTTTAAAGATTTTTTTAAGAGATTTTATTTATTTATTTGATAGAGATCACAAGTAGGCAGAGAGGCAAGCAGAGAGCCAAGGGGAAGCAGGATCCCGGCTGAGCAGGGAGCCCAATGCAGGGCTCAATCCCAGAGATCATGACCTGAGCCGAAGGCGGACGTTTAATTGAGCCACCCAGGCATCCCTCCATATGCCAGTTTAAACACCGTTCCCTCGCTCAATCTACTGAAGTCATTTTTTTTTTTTTTTTTAATTTGAAACAACCCATGCACCAAATTCTGCTTCACTGGAAGTAGCCAGGCCTTGTCAATTAACACGTGTGTATCTATCATTCATTAATGCCACCCATACCTATGTAGCACTTACTAAGTGGGAGACAATATTCTAGGGGTAAGAGCTACTGTCCTTGGGAAGGAAACAGCCATGGTCCAGGGCCTTGTGGGGCATGACTGCAGAGCCTTTGCAAAACTGATGGTCCTACTCAACTTCTCAGAAGAATTTAACATAGTTACTCATTCTCTCTGAAAATATTCTCTTCCCTTGACTTCTAGGACACCTGGTTTTCCTGATTTTCCTCCTCCTCCTTCACTGTTTCTTTCCAATCTTTGCTGACCTCCTCCTTTTCCCAAATTCTAAATGTTAAGAGAATCCTTCCGGTCCCCGGTCTCAATTCTAGGATTTCAGCAACTCTTCTGTCTTGTTCCAAGATGCCATCCAAGCTTTAAACACTAACGTGAGGTTTATGTGGTTCATTCCTAAAGTTCTATGTCCAGTTACGATCTCCCTTCAATGCCAGATTCCTATACCTGGTTGCCTAGATAACATGTAGAACCAGGTTTACAATTCTCATAACCATCTTCAGGTTCACACACGTCCACCTTCAAGTTCACATGTCCAAAGAGTCCTCCAGATTTCTCCAACAAATCACTGACTCCCAAGCCCTCCACAGAAGCAACTTTGACCACGGTCCACCCCTTGATTCCTCTTTCTTTACCTCCCACCCCAAATCAATCACACCATCCCCGGAGGACTAGCCACAATCTTGTGCCGCCTGGTCACCTAAGATGTCCCACTCTTGGTTGAACTCCAGTGCCCTCTCAATTCATTCGAAACATAAGGCCTCCAGGACCACGTGCCCATCCCCTACCCTTGGTCTCCTGTGCCTCGCTGTCCCCAAATGCGCTCGGGGGGCCGCTGACGCCCCAAGCTGTGTTGCGTCTCAGTCTCTGAGGTGTCCCTGGGGGCCCACCACGGACCTAGCAGTAATTCGGCAGAGCTGGCCTCCTTGGCCCGCCGCGCCCATCCACGCAGCCAGCCCAACCGGATCGCACTCCCCCACCGCCGCCCGTCCCTCGCGACCCTGGCGACGCGACCCTCGGCCCCGCCCGAGCACCGGCGGTTCCACTGCGCGCGGCCTCCCGCAGCCCGCCTCCCTCAGGCTCGCTCCGCGCGGCCCCGCGCCCACCGCCGGCCCGGACGGCTGGTTTCCGGTACCCGGACGAGACGCAGGTGGTCGTCGGCCCACTGCGAGACCCGCGCCACCACGTTGGGCGCCGCAGCGTCTCCGTCCGTCGTCGGCGAGGCCGGGGCCTCAGGCCGCCGCGCCATGTTCCCGGCCTCCCGCGAGCCAGCGGCGAGCTCCTCCGGCGGACGGCAGGGGGCGCTGCGCTCCTCGGGCGGACGGCAGGGGGCGCCGCGCTCCTCCTGCGCAGCGCGCGGATCCAGGCTCCCCGGGCTGTGGGGGTGCAGCGCGCCTACCGACAACCGGGTCCTCGTTTCCCCCACAAGCCCCCCAGGAGTGCACTGACGGCGGCTATGGGTTCCCTCGTCGCCTGTGAGCGGGTCCCCCACTGAGTCGGAGACAGGCGACAGTGACCTACCCCACCCCACCCCAGCATTTATGCAGGGGGTTTCCGCCGCGCGGGACGTCTGTGTGGGGCAGGGGCGGGGGGCTAAAGGCTTCCCAGCGATGCTGGTGGGGAGGCGCGATGATTAGTTCGTGACTTCAGTGAACCCAGCCTTAAGTGTGGGTTCCGCATCTGCAATGCTGAAAGGAAATCGAAGTAGTACTTCCACTTGTTCCCAAATACAACAAGATGCTTAATGTATTTGAATCGTGCCTTCAAGTTTGCACCGTTGCTTTGTAACCCTAATATCACGTGCTCTAAATTGTCGAACTGTTAACTGATTAAATGTAGAAAGCTATGTTAATATATTTAGGATATTACGAGTAGCATATATTAGTATTTTTAAGGTTTTTTTTTTTTTAAGATTTTATTTATTTATTTGACAGAGATCACAAGTAGGCAGAGAGGCAGGCAGAGAGAGGAGAGAGAGGAGGAAGCAGGCTCCCTGCTGAGCAGGAAAGTCCGATGTGGGGCTCGATGCTAGGACCCTGTGATCATGACCTGAGCCGAAAGCAGAGGCTTTAACCCACTGAGCCACCCAGGCGTCCCTATATTTGTATATTTTCAAACAACATTTAGATGCAGGATAATGTAATGATATGGTAACATTTGTGTAAAAAATTGTGTGTGTGTGTGTGTGTGTGTGTGTGTACCATGAAAAGCTATGCAAGGAACCTACAACAGTGATTGCCCCTGGGGAGAGGGATTCAGGTAGGAAGGTTTAACCATCTACCAGCTCTATTAGAACATTTTGCAATGATGGAAATATTTCCATATTCACATGTGGCTAGTGGCTATGATATTGGACTGTGTAAGTATACCGTTGGAAATTTTTTTTTACCTTATGCACATATTACCTTAGAAGTCAAAATGAAGTACGTTGTATTCCTAACACACATTGAGTAGTACCTTCAAGGAATGTAGTGCCTCAGTATTATATCTAATAGAAAATAAGTAACAGCTAAGACTTAGATCTAACTATGTGCCAAGCACCATTCTAAATAGTTTTCATGTATTAACTTCTTTGATCCTCATAGCAACTTTATTAGATAGACACTATTATTAAGCCCAATTTTAAAGAGTAAGTATGTGGAGTGAGTAAGCCAGTAGCTAAGGTCACCCAGCCAAGAAGTGGTGAGCTGGGCTATTGTGCAGGGATTCTACTCAGCCAGCTGGCTCAGTCTGTGCACTTAACCACAACACTGCCTCCCACAAAAGGCAATCAGCTAGCACACATAAATCCCTATAAATCTCCAGTGAGGGGGCACACAAATAATATTGGGGAAAATCCAGCTAAAAAGATACACTATCTAAGTCCCTAATTACTATTTCAGATAAAAACAAAGGTTCTGTATATTAAGAGATTTTGAATAGCTTTAGTTAATAAGTAGGAAAAAATAAAATTTATTCAGGGGCAATTCTGTTCCCAAGTCTTCCTTTGCTGTTTCAATGTCCTTTCTGTTCTCTCTCATTCTTCAAGTCGAAGACAGTGCTCTGTTCATTTTCCCTACTTTCTACCCCAAAGTCTTCTTTTCTATACCCTAGATTATCAGCTACCTGGTGTTTCTGAGTCCTCCAGATCTCTCAAAGTGTCCTCTCGATATTTCAACATCATTCCACTAACCACTGATGTGGGAAGGGTAGCTCCTGCTCCAGAATTTATGCAGATTGAGAAATTTAACATTTTCTTGGGGTAGCTTCACCAAGGACCCCTGCCCCTTTTGATGCTGGTGACCATTGAGAACTCAATGGATATGTTGCTTATATGACTAGAGAGGTATGCATGAAAGCCACACTTAGGTTCATTGCCCACCCCCTCAATTTCCCACAATACCATGAACACAAAGACTGAGACTGTATTAGACTTTTATTAAAGATTTGATATTAACTATATGGAATGATAATTTTTAAAAAATTAACTGGGGGCGCCTGGGTGGCTTAGTCAGTTAAGCATCTGACTCTTGATCTTGTTACAGAATCTGAACTGGATCCTGGCAGAAAAACCAAGTGGCACTCAAGAGACCTTGGAGGATCAGAGGTTTATTCAATGCAGGTGAGCTCAGAGGGGAGTAATCTCCCAAGGTCTGAGCCCTGAGCACAAACAAAGGGGGTAGTTTATACACTTTTACTTATGTATCTGTGCCACTCTTGTGCCCACTGCTGGCAAGGGCAGGGGAGGAAAACCCGAAATGGCTCTGGGGCCAGGACTGGGAATCACCTGTTGGATTGGTTGGCCACCTTAGAACACAGATTTCCCTTATCAGCCTTAGCTCAGGTCTTGATTTGAGGGTTGTGAGTTCAAGCCCCATGCTGGGCTCCATGCCAGGTGTGGCACCTACTTAAAATAGATAGATAATAGAGAGAGAGATAGAAAGATTGATGATAGATAGATAGAATGCTTGGGTGGCTCAGTCAGTTAAACATCTGACTCTTGATTTCAGCTCAGTTCATGATCTCAGGGTCATAAGATTGAGCCCCCTGTCAGGTTTTGTACTCAGCAGGGAGTCTGCTTGAGATTCTTTCCCTCTAACCCTCCCCACCTCTCCAAAATATATAAATAAAATATTTAACAAAAAATAATGGATAAATAAATCTTTAAAAATAAAAACAAATAAGCTGAGTATTACTGTGAATGTCCCCAGAATCCAAAGGGGGGAAAAAGAATATTTATGGAGATCTCCCTCACAGAAACACCTCAGTTTCTAGCATTGGTTTCCAGTCAAAGTCAACCATTCTATTGTGTTACGGACTAAATGCCTGTGTTACTTCAAAATTCCTGATGTGATGGTATTAGAAGGTGAGGTCTTTGGGGGGTTAATGAGGTTTAGATAAGGTCATGAAAGTGGAGCCCCTCTGATATTAATGTCCTTATGAGAGAGGAATAAAGACCAGATCTCTCTCTCTCTGAGAGAAGATGGCAGTCTGCCAGGAAGAGGAGTCTCTCAGCAGGGACCCAAACCCACCAGCACCTTAATCTTGAACTTCATCAGCATAAAAAACTGTGAGAAATAAATGTCTGTTGTTTAAGCTGCCCAGGCTATGGTAATTTGCTATAGCAGCCTGAGATGACTAAAGCACCTATCCTTCAGGACCAGGAAGTAAAGCTCATTCATTTCCTTGCTGTCCATACTATCACCTACTGCCCCCCAACTCTCTTCAGGACTGTCAGGAGTGATCAAGGCTGTCATCTTGTGGGGCACCTGGGTGACTCAGTTGGGCGACTGCCTTCAGGTAAGGTCATGATTCCAGGGTCCTGGGACAGAGCCCCACATTGGCTCCCTGCTTGGTGGGGGTGGGGGAGTGTCTGCTTCTCCCCCTTCCCCTGCTCATGCTTGCTCTCTCACTCTCTCTCTTTAAAAAAAAAAAAGGAAAGAAAGAAAAAAAGACTGTCATCTTGTGCTCTCCTGGTCACTCTCTCTTGTTCACTGAAGATTAGCATTTTTTTTTTTTTTTTTTTTTTTAGTCAGAGAGAGAGGGAACAAGCAGGAGCAGCAGCAGGGAGAGGGAGAGGCAGAAGCAGGCTCCCCATGAAGCAAAGAGCCTAATCCAGGACTTGATCCCAGGACTCTGGGATCATGACCAGAGCTGGAGGTAGACGCTTAACCGACTGAGCCACCCAGGGGTTCCTGAAGACTAACATCTGACTTAAAGTCTTTTTCTTCAGTTCAATTCCTGTTATTATTCTCAAGTGGTTTTTGTTATATTTCTCAAGTGGTTGACTGTCTCATGCCCAGTGACTTTTTCCTCTACCCCAAGTCAGCCATTCCCTCCCATGGTTATACTCTGGGTCTTGCCCTTGCCAGAAATTGCCACATCTGCGATCACAGCCCTAACACTGCCCTCTCTCACCCCAACTTCTTGTTCTTCTGGCTTACTTGTGAAAATACCCCTTACGGCAATAACTCTTTGAACTCAGGATGATCACTCCACTGAACCATGTAAATCTACCATCAGCCCCATCTAGTCTTCAATTTCCACCCTATCCAGCTAGGACTCTCTGGTTTAGCATTATAATCACTCCCTTAAAAAGAGCTGCTACTCCAAACCCCCTCTGCCTCCTTTGCACTTGCCTGGTAAGTGCATTACACCCAAACTTCACCAGACAGTATGGAGAGATCTTTAGCTTTTTTTTTTTTTTTTTTAAGACTTTATTTTTTTGTCAGAGAGAGAGAGCACAAGCAGCGGGGAGAGGCAGGCAGAGGGAGAAGCAGGCTCCTTGTTTAGCAAGGAGCCTGAAGTGGGACTTGATCCCAGGACACTGGAATCATGACCTGAGCCAAAGACAGATGCTTAACTGACTGAGCCACTCAGGCGTCCCATCTTAAGCTTTTTTCAAGAAAAGGTGCAAATTCCAAATTTTATTTTAAGGTTTTATTTATTTATTTGACAGAGAGATCACAAGCAGGCAGAGAGAGAGGAAGAAGCAGGCTCCCCAATGAGCAGAGAGCTCGATGCAGGGCCACTCCCAGGATCCTCAGACCATGACCTGAGCCAAAAGCAGAGGCCCAACCCACTGAGCCACTCAGGCACCCCCAAATTCCAACTTTTATATGCAATTGCCCTGTGTGTGTTTTTTTTTTAAGATTTTATTTATTTATCTGACAGACAGAGATCATAAGCAGGTAGAGAGGCAGCAGAGAGAGAGGAGGAAGCAGGCTCCCTGCTGAGCAGAGAGCCTGATGCGGGGCTGGATCCCAGGACCCTGAGATCATGACCTGAGCCGAAGGCAGAGGCTTTAACCCACTGAGCCACCCAGGCGCCCCAAATGCCCTGTTTTGAAATTAAAATGGTTAGGAAAACACTGTACTGGGTATATAGAATATGTCCTCAGGCTGAGACTACAGACTTTATTACTAAGTTTATTACCTCTCCTCGAATGGCTTTCTTTTATGCTTCAAGTAATGTCAAAACTCCTGAGGCTCATACACAGGATGCTACACAATTGAAGACCTGCTGATCTCTCAAGCTCTTCCTTCCTACCCTCCACCTTCATTCATTTTGCCTCAAGCACAAAGTACATTGATCTCACTGTTCTTCACACATGGCAAGTTCATCCTTTTGCCTCTGAGCCTTTTAACTTACTGCCCGCCCTGCCAAGAGAGCCCTAAACCCTCATCTCTCTCACCTTCACCTCCCACAAAGCTGCCTCCTTACCTTTCAAGTCTCAATTTAAATATCATATTAAGGGGGTGACTGGCTTAGTCAGCAGGTGACTCGATCTCGGGATTGTGAGTTCGAGCCCCATGTTGGGTGTAGAAATTACTTAAAAATAAAATCTCAAGAAAAACAAACAAACAAATGAATTCTTGTGAAGAATTAGAGTACCAGGGGCGCCTGGGTGGCTCAGTGGGTTAAGCCGCTGCCTTCAGCTCAGGTCATGATCTCAGAGTCCTGGAATCGAGTCCCGCATCGGGCTCTCTGCTCAGCAGAGAGCCTGCTTCCCTCTCTCTCTCTCTGCCTGCCTCTCCATCTACTTGTGATTTCTCTCTGTCAAATAAATAAATAAAATCTTTAAAAAAAAAAAAAGAATTAGAGTACCAGTAAAGGTAACTAGATAGGTAAATATGAAATATTGTATAAATGTATTTTTGTTTATAATCCTTCCTTCTCCTGTGGGATTAAGACAACTGGACAAAGTAATAATTGTAAAACCATGTTGATAGACTTATAATTATAAAGATATGGTTTGTATAACAATAATAGCACAAAAGAAGAGACGAGGGAACAGAACTATATTGGAAGGGCATCTGGGTGGCTCAGTGGGTTAAAGCCTCTGCCTTTGGCTCAGGTCATGATCTCAGGGTTCTAGGATCGAGCCCCACATCGGGCTTTCCTGCTCAACAGGGAGCCTGCTTCCTCCTCTCTCTCTGCCTGCCTGTCAGCCTATTTGTGATCTTTGTCTGTCAAATACATAAATAAAATCTTGAAAAAAAAAGAACTATATTGGAACAAAGTTCTTGAGTACCATTGAAATTGATTTGTATAGTTTATGTAAATTATGCCTTGCTTTTTCTGAAATGGGCTAGAGGGAGAAGTTTGGAAAGCATAATGAAACTTGTAGAAATTAGGAACCGTGGAATCTCAAGCCAATTACTAGGCAATGATCAGGAATTGTAATATAGCTAGGTCTTATGTCCGGAATGTAGTCTGGGAGCCCAAAAGTTGTTCAGGAACTAATATGGTTCTATTTGAGTTAACCACCAACATTATCCCCATTTCTCAGGAGGAGTTCATTGATCCCTACTGTTATTAATCTATTGCCAGCAACTCAGTCTGCCTCACTGTGTATGTCTGACCCTCCTTCCACTACCAACACATGCTTTGTTTGTCTCCCCATAACCTCCTAAAAAAACTCTGAGTGGCCCAGGCATCATCATTCTTATTGAAAGGATTTGGGTCCTACCCCCTGGATGTGCCACTTTGGTATGCAGATTATTTTGAGCTTAAGAACCTTGAGACTCTGTGGGCACAAGACAAATATTTGTCCCTCCCTTAACCACACAGAAAAATCTAAATTGGGAGTCTTTCCCAGAATAAGGGTTATTAACAGAGGTAAATTTTATCTGAGTGTCCCATTAGTATGGTAGGGCAAACATCTAATTACCAAACTTCTGATCTTCTTTTTGCGCTATGAAATGCCTTTCTTTCCTCTAAAATCCCAGACCCCTACCCCTTTCTCAGTTCAGAATGACATATATACTTCATTTTGCCTGTCTTTGGAATTTCCATGCCTATCTGGATTCCCCTTACATATGCCTATTAAATTTGATTTTCTCCTGTTAATCTGTCTCACGTCAATTTGATTCTTAGTCCAGAAATTCTCATTCCCTATCATTACCAAAGTTTTCATGCCAATCCTCCTATTGGACTGATAGCTTATCTATTTATTGGCTGTCATTCAGTCAGGGGCTCACTCCTCTAGCACCACCAGCGTTAGTATGACAAGATGAAGGTGGCCAGAAGCATGACCACTTAAGCTTAAAAAAAAAAAAAAGCTAGAGTTGCCTTGCTAAGTCTGGGGCACTGAACACGACACATGCCTTCGGAAAGGGATGAAGCAGAACGTAAAAGATACACCCTCCCCTCCAGAGTCTTCTCCTAAACACAATTAATCTTTGTCTCCTTAGTTCTTTCATTGCACTTTCTTTGCCTGGAAAATTATGAAACTCTAAAGGAGAAAGACATGTCAAAACACTTTTATTCTTTCCACTGTACATTTTGTAGAAAAGATGATCAAAAAACTTGTTGAATCAATGTAAGAATCAAAGATTTTTCTAGATTCACCCATATAATAAGGAGGATATGTATATTTTTATAATGTAATCTTATAATTCTTATGATCTCTAAATCATTCAGTATGGAATTAAATACTTAGAGTATTGTCCTATGTGTAGCCCACTTCTCTGTCATTCCAATCTATCTATCTATAAGCTTGATGGAGAAAACTGGAGGGTAAAACCCTGAAATGTTTTTTTACTGGAGTTATCCCCACAATACTTAGTGTTTATTAAATTTACATGCACTGTTTACTTTCACTTCAGGGCATTAATCTGGCAATTAAGTCTACATAAGGAATATCTGGCAGATCATAGACAAAGGTCTGAAATATATTAACTTACATCCATTAGGTCAGCATTTGTGGTATGACAATGCTTGTTGAACTTCTCTCTTGGTCGCAAACAGAGATTTGCTTTGCCTACTTTGAATAAGAGAAGCTGTACTATCAGAGTTAAGTAGAGTAGAAGTAGGAGAGAAAGGAGCCTCATAAAATTATGTTGGGACTCTCAACAGAGCAGAGGTCCAGACACAGTAAAATACCTCTAGTAAAGTGTTAGGTTCACATCATCATTATTTGTGACTCTTCATGCTCGTGCCATCATTACCAACAGGACCTTGCTTTTTCTTCTTCCATTTACGCTTCCCTTTTTATTCTTCCCACTACAAAACTGGCTTCCTTACCCTCTTCTCTATCACTAGGGTGGACCATACAATTTAAGATCAGAATCAGGACATTCTTTCATTGTAAAAAAAAAAAAGTTTTGGTTATAATTTTGCTGGGCCTAACAAACGTAAACTTCTATCATTCTAGAAACAGGAAATTCAGTAACTCTGTTATCTGCTTCCTAGTTTATGCCTATCAGCTCTGTTTCTGCTTCGACGTAACTTCAGCTTACTAGGGGTGACAAATGCCTCAGTGGTCCGTATAGCCTCCACTCATTGCTTCCAGGCCAGTAACATGGTCAGTCTCAGCACACGCCAAGTGGAGATATACCAAACCTGTTTGGGGAGGGAAAATCTTGCTCATGGAGAACATTAGAAAACTAAACATACCAGCACAGACTGTGAAAACACCTCCAGGAATGACTCTTATAGATGCTGGACCCAGGAAGCAAAATATATAGCTAGTGGGCATTCTGGGAAGGTCACCTAAAGCCAAGTTTACTACACAAGTCGGTTCCTTAAAGCAATGACACAATGGTTGCCTACAGTAAATGAGGGTGGAGATGCTAGAACTACCTTGGCAGAATATGAGGCATGCGTCAAAAAGAAAGATCACATTATTAGAATGGGCTTACTACATAAAACCAGAGAATGTGCTATCTGAACATGTTTTCCAGGAGAGCCCACAGGATACTAACTTCTGAAAAGCAATGGGAACATGGTATCAGAGGAAGAATAGGTGTTCAACATCAGTGACCATTAGGAAAACGCAAATTAAAGTCATAAGAAGTTCCAGTTCAAGATGGCGACATAGGAAGATCCAGAATTCACCTCCTCCTGTGGACAAGTCTGAATTACTTAAGAAAATAAATTTGGAAACAACTCCCTTTTCACACTCATACTACCATCATCTGATTAAAATTGCCTCTTTCAAAGCTACTCTTCCACCCCCATTTTCTACAATCGTTTACAATCAAAAGCTCATGTCCTTGCTTCCTGTAGCAACCAATTGTCCTTGTAATTCAACTTCATAATCTCTAGAATTGATTGATTCTTTTCCTTTTCCAATGCTGACATTCTATTGTAGACCTTGTTTCCTTTGAAAGTCTTTAACTTACCGCTCCTCCAATTTCGTTTTATTAGAATTTGGCAGTTTAAAAGGTAATCACATCATTCTCAATGGAGAAAAACTGAGAGCTTTTCCGCTAAGGTCAGGAACACAGCAGGGATGTCCATTATCACCACTGCTATTCAACATAGTACTAGAAGTCCTAGCCTCAGCAATCAGACAAACAAAGAAATTAAAGACATCCAAATCGGCAAAGAAGAAGTCAAACTATCACTCTTCACAGATGATATAATACTATATGTGGAAAACCCAAAAGACTCTACTCCAAAACTGCTAGAACTTGTACAGGAAATCAGTAAATTGTCAGGATATAAAATCAATGCACAGAAATCAGTTGCATTTCTCTACACCAACAACAAGACAGAAGAAAGAGAAATTAAGGAGTCAATCCCATTTACAATTGCACCCAAAACCATAAGATACCTAGGAATAAACCTAACCAAAGAGGCACAGAATCTATACTCAGAAAACTATAAAGTACTCATGAAAGAAATTGAGGAAGACACAGAGAAATGGAAAAATGTTCCATGCTCCTGGATTGGAAGAATAAATATTGTGAAAATGTCTATGCTACCTAAAGCAATCTACACATTTAATGCAATTCCTATCAAAGTACCATCCATCTTTTTCAAAGAAATGGAACAAATAATTCAAAATTTATATGGAACCAGAAAAGACCTCCAATAGCCAAAGGGATAGAGAAAAAGAAAGCCAAAGTTGGTGGCATCACAATTCCGGACTTCAAGCTCTATTAAAAAGCTGTCATCATCAAGACAGCATGGTACTGGCACAAAAACAGACACATAGATCAATGGAACAGAATAGAGAGCCCAGAAATAGACCCTCAACTCTATGGTCAACTAATCTTCGACAAAGCAGGAAAGAATGTCCAATGGAAAAAAGACAGCCTCTTCAATAAATGGTGTTGGGAAAATTGGACAGCCACATGCAGAAAAATGAAATTGGACCATTTCCTTACACCACACACGAAAATAGACTCAAAGTGGATGAAGGACCTCAATGTGAGAAAGGAATCCATCAAAATCCTTAAGGAGAACACAGGCAGCAACCTCTTCGACCTCAGCTGCAGCAACATCTTCCTAGGAACATCGCCAAATGCAAGGGAAGCAAGGGCAAAAATGAACTATTGGGATTTTATCAAGATCAAAAGCTTTTGCACAGCAAAGGAAACAGTTAACAAAACCAAAAGACAACTGACAGAATGGGAGAAGATATTTGCAAATGACATATCAGATAAAGGACTAGTGTCCAAAATCTATGAAGAACTTAGCAAACTCGACACCCAAAGAACAAATAATCCAATCAAGAAATGGGCAGAGGACATGAACAGACATTTCTGCAAAGAAGACATCCAGATGGCCAACAGACACATGAAAAAGTGCTCCATATCACTTAGCATCAGGGAAATACAAATCAAAACCACAATGAGATATCACCTCACACAGTAAGAATGGCTAAAATCAACAAGTCAGGAAATGACAGATGCTGGCGAGGATGCGGAGAAAGGGGAACCCTCCTACACTGTTGGTGGGAATGCAAGCTGGTGCAACCACTCTGGAAAACAGCATGGAGGTTCCTCAAAATGTTGAAAATAGAACTGCCCTATGACCCAGCAATTGCATTACTGGGTATTTACCCTAAAGATACAAACATAGTGATCCGAAGGGGCACGTGCACCCGAATGTTTATAGCAGCAATGTCCACAATAGCCAAACTATGGAAAGAACCTAGATGTCCATCAACAGATGAATGGATAAAGATGTGGTCTATATACACAATGGAATACTATGCAGCCATCAAAAGAAATGAAATCTTGCCATTTGCGACAACGTGGATGGAACTATAGAGCATATCATGCTTAGTGAAATAAGTCAAGCGGAGAAAGACAACTATCATATGATCTCCCTGATATGAGGAAGTGGTGATGCAACATGGGGGCTTAAGTGGGTAGGAGAAGAATAAATGAAACAAGATGGGATTGGGAGGGAGACAAACCATAAGTGACTCAATCTCACAAAATATACTGAGGGTTGCTGGGGGGAGGGGGGTTGGGTTAAGGGGGTTGGGGTTAAGGACATTGGGGAGGGTATGTGCTATGGTGAGTGCTGTGAAGTGTGTAAACCTGGCGATTCACAGACCTGTACCCCTGGGGATAAAAATATATTATATGTGTATAAAAAAAGGTAATCACTAATAAAGTAATGCTTATAATCTGCAAAATGTTAGCCTTTGCGTACCTCTGACTATATATACATCATGACCCATCTATGCCAGTCTCTTAGTTCAGGCAATATCTGATCCACTTTTTTTAAAAAGAGTTAGTTTATTTGAGAGCACGAGCAGGGGGTGGAGGGAAGGCATAGAGAAAAGAGAGGGACAAGCAGATTCAGAGCCCAACATGGGGCTCGATCCCATGACCATGAGATCATGACCTGAGCCAAAATCAAGAGCCAGAGGCTCAACCAGCTCAGCAACCCAGATGCCCCTGATCAGCATTAAAAAAAAAAAAAAAAAGTTGGGGGGTGCCTGGCTGGTTTAGTCAGTAGAGCATGTGACTCTTTCAGGTTTGTAGGTTTGAGCCCCACACTGGGTTTAGAGATTACTTAAAAATAAAAACTTAAAAAAAAATTTTTTTTTCTTTAGGACTAGAAAGAAATAAAGGACCAAAAAAAAAAAAACAAAAAAAAAAACAAAAACAAAACAAAACAAAACCTCTGTTTTTCCTTTTGTCAGAAATTATTAACCTAATAAAAATGTTCAAAAATCTGTGAAAGTGTTATTTTGAAATGGTTTTATCATTTTTAAAAGCCAGAATTGTTTCTTTCTGCTTTTGTAATAATTTCCATTTCCTGACTTACAGGGTCAGATTTCTTCAGATAAACCCTCCAATTTTTGCTTCAACTCACACCTCACTACTGAAATACTAGAATTAAAATTTCTTCTACCCACAGGAGTATACTTTTTTATTATCACTTTAAATTGAACTACTTGGATAATTTCCCCCTTTGAACTAGAAGAAAATATAAAAGGAAACATCTAGTCACCTGAGACAGAAATCTTGGTTCTAAAACCAAGACTTTCAAAAACACAAGTGTTGGTGAGGATTTGGAGAAAAAGAAACGCTTCTGTACTCTTGGTGAAAATGCAAACTGATGCAGCCACTGTGTAAAACAGTATGGAGGTTCCTCAAAAAATTAAAAATAGAATTGCCATATAATGCAGTAATTGCACTCTTGCGCATTTACCCAAAGTATACAAAAACATTAGTCTGAAAGGAAAAATGCACCCTTGTTTATTGCAGGATTACTTATAATAGCTAAATTACTGAAGTAGCCCAAATTACTGAAGTAACCCATAAAAGAATGGATAAAGAAGAGGTGGTACATATATACAATGGAATATTATTCATTCACAAAAAAAGAAATCTTGCCACTTGCAACAACACAGATAAATCTGCAGTAAAATGGTAAGTGAAATAAATCACTCAGAGAAAGACAAATACCATGTAATTTCACTCCTGTGTGAAATTTAATAAACAAAACAAACGAACAAAGGAAAAAAAAGATACAAACCAAAAAACAACTCTTAACTCTAGAGAACAAACAGACGGTTAGAGGGGACATGGATGGAGGGATGGGTCAGAGTTGAAGGGGATTAAGAGTACACTTATGTTGATGAGCACTGGTTGATGTACAGAATTGCCGAATCACCTGATTACACACCTGAAGCTAATATAACATTGTATGTTAACTATACTAGAATTAAAATAAAAATAAGGGGTGCCTGGGTGGCTCAGTGGGTTAAAGTCTCTGCCTTTGGCTCAGGTCATGGTCCCAGGGTCCTGGAATTGAGCCCTACATTGGGCTCTCTGTTCTGCGGGGAGCCTGCTTCCTCCCTTCTCTCTCTGCCTGCCTCTCTGCTTACTTGTGATCTCTCTCTCTGTCAAATAAATAAATAAAATCTTAAAAATAAAATAAAATAAAATAAAAATAAAAAATGCACAAGAGAGCTTGTGCTCTCTCTCTCAAATAAATAGCATTTAAAAAAAAATAAGATTTCTCTTCCTTTCTCTGGTTTGGTGGTAGATGTACACCTCCTGAAATTACCTTGCTCTTAATTATATGTCAATCTCATATAATTTTAACATGAATGATTTGCAGGTAAATTTGGCTAGTACTTAACAAACATAAAAACAATAATATTTTATTAGTATTTTATTTTTTTTAAGATTTTATTTATTTATTTGACAGACAAAGATCACAAGTAGGCAGAGAGGCAGGCAGAGAGAGAGGAGGAAGCAGGCTCCCTGCTGAGCAGAGAGCCCGATGCAGGGCTTGATCCCAGGACCCTGGGATCATGACCTGAGCCGAAGGCAGAGGCTTTAACCCACTGAGCCACCCAGGTGCCCCAATTATTTTATTTTTTAGAGCTCAGTTGTGAAGCAATCATTTTGAGCACTTAAATAAACCTTCATGTAAAAATCTGGAGAATTTATTTCAAATATACTCCAAATACTTAAACAATGCATAAATATTTAATATTATTAACATCTGAAAATAAATTAACCAAATAAACATTTCATATACACTAAAACACTTAAATAATGCTAAACTATCAAAGTTAATGTTAGATCTTTCAAAAATAATAGAAATGATTTTGTGTTGTGCATTTTTAATTCAAAACTGTACATGGATGCAATATCATAAAGACCCCAACAACGACAACTTTCAACACTGTGTATTTTTCAATTTTACACTAATTCTTGCATAAAGCAATATCTGACAACAGATCTAGATTTACTGATACAGCTTGAAAGTGGTAATCTATCAATTTACCAAACATGCCAAACTAACTTTTTAAAGTAACAGATTTTTGCTCCAATTTTATATTTTCCTAATTTTATAGATACATGTGATAAAATTTTAATTTCATTAACTATAAGGCTAAAAAAGTAACCTTTTTCCAACATATAAGGTCATTTTGAGGAAAATAAGGATAGATTTTAATATTTATAATAGTGACTGATTAATTATAATTGACTAGGGTACTAGATCTGAGACGTTTATAATTCCCTAAGAATTATGCCAGAACCTTGTTCATTTCAGTCACGTTATTCGTTACTCTTTACATAAAACTGTTATAAAAAGTTATGTCTATATATTGACAATAAAAAAACTATTAAAATGTAGCAACCTTTTTCTCAATGCTTCAAGACTTCATATACAGTATGCAAATCAATATTACTGATGTTTTAACATAATCTTTTAAATTATATACTTGACAAATTCTTTAAAAGAGAAATTATAATTAATCATAACATTTTCATTTTCCTACATAAAATTATTTCCTCCTATAAAATATGTCAATCCATTAAAAAAAAAACCTCCTTAAAAGCAATCTTTATAATCTGATAAATAAAAAAAAGTTCCTATTCACTTAAATAGGGGGCATGAGCCCTGTACATTAACTATTCTGTCCTGATTCAGGATTTTCCTCTGGTGAAACAGAATTCCAGGAAAAAAATGGAAAAAAGTACTAAATGAATAAGATATGTCTTTTTTGGGACAGAATTCACCTTTATATCCCTCTGCTACCAGTAATGTCTTACCTGCTCTAAACCATTCAAGGTTCAAGTTCACTACTACAAATGCAGACATTTTCCAGTTTTCGTCATAGATTTTTCTTTTAAGTTCTCCATGCCCATTTACCTTGCCAATGATTTAAAGGAGTAAAATGAAGATTCTAGTTGCAGTTTTGACAAGTAAGAGATGAAAAGGCTTCCAGTCCCAAATTAAATAGAGATTACATTAAAAATTTGGCACTGTCAAATTAGACAGAGATTAAGCTGTAGTGAAAAAAGAAACAAGGTCTATAACAAGTATTTTAAATCTGCTAAGAGAAAAATCAATTAATTATGCCTTGCTATCTACCAAAGACATTGGTTAAAAGAAGTCTCAGTAATACAACATATTATATTACCTTTCCTTTTGTAATGAAAATGGCTATTAAATATATTAATCCTAATTATAATGGAATAATTTATTAAAACTTATTTTCTTTCTTTAATACTAAGGTAAAATACATTTTGGAAAACTACATGGAATGTCCCCAACAAATTGGTTCCTTAGCTTTAGCACTGCCTGTGTCATACAGTTTTATTCATTATTTCAACCACGTGAAACAAACATGATCCCTCAAAATATAAAAACAAGTCTGATCTTCTGTTATATTAAATAATGAGTTCAATCATTTAATATAAAACAACATACCATTTTGGGTTTCTGTTAACAGGGCAAAATAGAAATTAGTCATAGGAAAAAGTACTAAATGAATAAGATATGTCTTTTTTGGGACAGAATTCACCTTTATATCCCTCTGCTACCAGTAATGTCTTACCTGCTCTAAACCATTCAAGGTTCAAGTTCACTACTACAAATGCAGACATTTTCCAGTTTTCGTCATAGATTTTTCTTTTAACATTGTTTTTAGGATGCTTTAAACAATTAGTTTCACAACTATTATTTCAAATTTATGTTTACAATTCATAGCCCATATTCAATAAGGCCATGGTTCTTATACTTTTTGGATCACAGACCACTTAAGATTTTAACAAGAGATCTCTCCAGAAAGACAAATAATTACATATCCAGTTTTGCTAGCAATTCAGGGGTTTCAAGGCCCCAATGACATCTGCTTAGGATAAAAATCCTTGTAATAAAGAGAAGAAATCAAACAACAGATTTATTTTATATCGTAAAGGTTTAATTAAAAAAATAGAGAAATCTATTTTAGGTATTGAACAAATTTTTGTGTGTGTGATTGAATAGGCAAAATTAAAATATTTACAAAGGAAGGAATTTTTGTTATTAGTCGTAGCTAATCATAACCTTGTGAGATTTATAAGAGTATTAGCTAGTAAATATATGATACATTAACTGGAGGAGTTAATGTCCACACTTGAGGGCAGAGTTTATCAGGATCTATCAGTAAAGAAAAACATATGCAAAAAAGGGTAGTATTTTCTAGTACTACTGATATACCATGAACAGATCCTTAGATTCAGGTAGATCATTTGTAAGATACCATCAGTGATCAATGTATGCAACACAGTTGCACATAGCTGTTAAGAAGTCATTTTTGATATGCATTACAAGAATGTACCCAAATAACCAAAGGACTACTATTCAAAATTTCTAGAGCAAATGCAATTAATGGCTTTCAACTTATAGTTAAAGGCTTACAACAGATTTTAATACTTTAAATCATTAAAGATTGGTTGACGTCAAAGTATGTTTGAAAGTATGTAAATATGTAATATGAATGGGTAAGAAACAAAAGATAATTATGGCAATGTCAACTTTTTAATCCAAAAATTAAAAAGCAAAATACATTTCACATATGAGAGTAAATGGGTTTTTTCCTTTATTCAAGTAAACATTCTGATTATAATACATGATAATGGACAACCCATGTGACAAAGTATGGTAGACTACAGTTTGGTGTAGCTTCCTTGTTCCTAGGATGATTTTCCAGGTGATTCTTCAGGATCTGACATCGATGCCCAACAAAGGCTTTCCAACAGCAATGCATGAGTTCTAGAGAACCGCCTCTATCTTTCTTCAGATGCTGAGTGCCATTTTCTCCCACCCATTTTATCCTCCATTACTTATATAAAACCCCACTCTAAAATTCAACCTATGTTATAAAATTAACAAAATAAAAATTAGTATATGTTTTCCCGCAAGGATAAAATTAAGTCAGACTCAACTTAATCTTTCTTTTTCTTTATCTTTGGAAGGATTTACATAATCTCTAAAGAGTCAGAGTAGTATATGACACAAAAAATGCAAAGAACATTATTATTGGTATACATAACATGTTGGGAATTGCTAACGTATTCCAAAGCTTAACCTTCCTGGGATATCAATCCTCCAGCAGATATTATAGTTTACAAACAGAAGGTTGTGTTTTAATAAGTGGAAATACAGTACCTGATTTTATATAAAGTAACTGTGAGATCTTTTCTCACTAGTAAAGTGCTTAATTAAGAAACATTCTTCCACAACATAATTTAACTTGTCAAAGGCACAAAATGTCTTTGTCTCTCTCTCTCTCTCTCTCTAAGCATTAGTCTTTAAAATTATAGTATTATTCATTTTGATTTTATTTAATTGAAAATCTTTACTGTTTTTCTCTCTCAGTAATAAAAAAAACTGCTTTGAGTAAAACATTTTTTATTTTCAAAACTTTGCCATGAACGTACATACAACACTAAATTAGATCCCTTCACGAGCTGTCTGTATGCCATGAAGCACTTATGACAAAAGCATATGCAAGCTTTAGGGTAAAAGTTAACAAGGAATCAGAATATCTCCCCCAAAAAGGGGGGCAGGGAATCATTAAATTAAAAATCGTTAGCTTTCATTTTATAAAAAATAGTTTGAATAATCTTCATATAAATCTGTAATGCTTACAAAGGCAGGAAATACATTTAAAATAGTCTTTTTAACACAGATTCATTAGTACAATGTGGTTATGGTCAGAAAAATAACAACTAAAATGGCATTTCAGTAGTCTGCATTCTCTTCTCAGCAAATTCCACATAGAATTTAACCAATTTGCAACTCAAAATAAAATTTAGTTGTCAACAGGGTCAGACTGGCTGTAATTAGTACCTGAATATCAAACTCTGTTCCATTTCATATATTGTACCAGAATTTTAAATACAGCTCAATGATAAGTACTGATAACAATACTTGACTGGATGGTTACCACCCATGACTACTGCACTGCAGGTTAAAACATACTTTGGTCAGTAAATTAAAAAGATATAAATCAAATAACAAGGCCAGAAAACTTGTTTTAGAACCAATTTCCTGACCTTAAGTAAACTTCAAATACATTGACAAGGCAAGGAAAATATAATCAACTATACAGAGAGTCTATTTTTTAATCATTTGGCATTTTATATTAATAATTTCCTTGTTTAAAATTTTATTTTATACTCCCATGCACTGATTATCATAACTGTCTGAATTAAAATAAAACTACAGTTACCTTCCTAGAATGTCCAGTAGTGAATGCAAATTAATTGCTTCTTTTGCACTTCCATGAAGATGGTCCTTCATCCTGTAATTTTTTCAATTTAGGACCAAGAAAGAACCACCAACCAAATCCAATAAAAACACAAATGATGGATTCTACATAATAACCATCCAGCGCCGTAACACATGAGCCACCAAGCTTTTTGCAAAGCTGTAAAAGTAAAATTATAATAAATATTTCACAATTTCAAAATGGAAGTATTCAGCAAGTTAGATGTTTCTACTTTGTAGTTAAGGGATTAATAAAAAAATCCAAAAATACTTTTGAAAGTTATTTTTATTTTTTATTTTTATTTTATTTATTTAGTTTTTTATTATTATCATTTTAAGTAAACCTGGATGGATCCTGAACTCATAATGCAGGGACCAAGAGATCAAGTGTCATAAGGGTCTACCCACTGAGCCAACCAGGATCCCTTCAAAATGTATTTTTGTTAAATAATTTCAACATTTCATTCACTTCAAATGGTGAAATAGGCTAATATACCTTAATTTCTCTAACGCTACTAAGAGGATTAAAAACATTTTCAGCTTTTATAAACAATACTCATATTCCATTTTGAAGATATAGCTTTTCAAATTTGGGAAATGTGAAGAAAATTTCCAATGAATCTACCCGAGGAGTGGGCTAATGTTAATTTGAAATAATTTAACAATAGTGTGCTAACCATTCAGGTCTGGCTATAATCGTTATCTAAATAGTCAATGGAGTTTCCCTTTTTCTATCATTATAATATTCAGCTGTTAATTATGCACTTATTAAGTGCCTATTGTATAGAATCCTCAAGGTAAAGGGGAGAGAGACTATTCCTCCCTTGCTGAGAAGCGTCTTCAAATGAGCTACTCTTACTGAGCATTATAAGCTCAGTTCTGACAGGAAAAAAAAATGCAGAGATCTCTACATTAGAAACTAAGGACACCTGGGTGGCTCAGTTGGTTAAGCATCAGTTGGTTTGGCTCAGGCCATGATCTGGGGGTCCTGGGATTGAGCTCCACATTGGGCTCCCTGCTCAGCAGGCAGCCTGCTTCTCCCTCTCCTGTTCCCTCTGCTTGTGCTCTCTCTCTCTCTGTCAAATAAATAAATAAAATCTAACAAAAAAACACACAAAAAAGAATGAAAGAAACTATAGACAGGTATGATTTTTAAAAAAAATAGAGTACTTCTAAAAGGCAAATAAGAGGGACGCCTGGGTGGCTCAGTTTGTTAAGCGGCTGCCTTCGGCTCAGGTCATGATCCCGGCGTCCTGGGATCGAGTCCCACATCGGGCTCCTTGCTCGTCGGGGAGCCTGCTTCTCCCTCTGCCTCTGCCTGCCACTCTGTCTGCCTGTGCTTGCTCTCACGTCTCTCTCTATGACAAATAAATAAATAAAATCTTTAAAAAAAAGAAAATAAAAGGCAAATAAGAATATTAATATCTTTCTTTTTTTTTTTTTTAAAGAAATTTCCAGGGACGCCTGGGAGGCTCAGTTGGTTGGATGACTGCCTTCCACTCAGGTCATGATCCTGGAGTCCCGGGATCGAGTACCACATTGGGCTCCCAGCTCCATGGGGAGTCTGCTTCTCCCTCTGACCTTCTCCTTGTTCATGCTCTCTCTCACTGTCTCTCTCTCGAATAAATAAATAAAATCTTTAAAAAATAATAATAATAAAGTGATTTCCATACCCAATGTGGGTCTTTTTTATTTTTTTTAGATTTTATTTATTTATTCAACAGAGAGAGATCATAAGTAGGCAGAGAGGCAGGCAGAGAGAGAGAGAGGAGGAAGAAGGCTCCCCGCCAAGCAGAGAGCCTGACGTGGAACTCGATCCCAGGACCCTGAGATCATGACCTGAGCTGAAGGCAGAGGCTTAATCCACTGAGCCACCCAGGCGACCCTCAATGTGGGTCTTAAACTTACAACCCCAAGATCAAGAGTGGCAAGCTCCAGAGACTGAGCCAACTGGGTTCCCCTGAAAATTAGCATTATTTATTTGTCAGAGAGAGCGAGCATAAGCAGGGGGAGCAGCAGAGGGAGAGGGAGAAGCAGGATCCCTGCAGAGCAGGCGGAATCTGATGTGGGACTCGATCTCAGGATCCTGGAATCATGACCGGAGCCAAAGGCAGTTGCTTAATCAACTGAGCCACCCAGGGACACCTTCCTTTTTTTTTTTTTTTAAATATTTTATTTATTTATTTGTTAGAAAGTGCACAAAGCAGGGGCGGCAGCATATAGGGAAGGCAGAGCAGGCAGAGGAGGCAGAGGGAGAAACAGGCTCCCCACTAAGAAAGGAGCCCGAGGCGAGACTCAATCCCAGGACCCTGGGATCATGACCAGATCTGAAGGCAGAAGCTCAACCAACTGAGCCAACCAGGCATCCCTGAAAATTGATATCTTAATGTTATCTAAATTTATGTTATCTAAAATTACAAAATTATTGCTTAATGTTATCTAAAATTACAACATACTGGGGTTCCAGGGTGGCTCAGTTGGTTGGGCACTGCCTTCGACTCGGGTCAAGATCCCAGAATCCAGAGATTGAGCCCCTCAGCGGGCTCCCTGCTCTGCTTCTCCCTTTGCCCCTCACCTGACTCCTGCTCTCTGTTTCCCAAATATATAGGTGGAAACTTTAAAAAAATAAAAATAAATAAATAAAAATAATATCACAACATACTTACCTCAACAGCATCAGGTGTTCGACAATTCTGGTTTGATGCTCCTACACACTCTTTCACTGTGAGGGGATCTACTAGCCAAAGAGCTACTGTAGAAGGCCAGTTTCCTCCCAGATTGGACACAGTATTTAAAAGGGTCATATATGTTCCTCCAATAAGTGGATCACTAACCTTCGCATTGAAAGCCATTATGGAAACATACATGCTGTACAATGTAACCTACAAGGAAAATGTCAAACATCTTTAGCAAAATTAGACTTTATAAAAAAAGAATCTGAGTTAAGAACATCAAATTCAGGGGCGCCTGACTGGCTCAGTGGGTAAAGCCGCTGCCTTCGGCTCAGGTCATGATCTCAGGGTCCTGGGATTGAGCCCCGCATCGGGCTCTCTGCTCAGCAGGGGGCCTGCTTCCCTTCCTCTCTCTCTGCCTGCCTCTCTGCCTACTTGTGATCTCTGTCTGTCAAATAAATAAATAAAATCTTAAAAAAAAAAAAAAGAAACAGAGAAACCAACTTGTCTCCAAAATAGCTTTCCTTTGAATACTGTTCCATAGGGCGTTCACAGAAAAAGGTATTTCACAGTCAAAAAAGAATGAGAAACACTAAATTACACAAAAAAATCAACAGGTCCCTTTCACTGTAGGCCTCTGAAAGGCTTTAGGATATAAACTCCCTAAGGACAGGGATTTTGATATGATTTATTATTATATTTTACCACTTAGAATGGTTTCTGGCATAGAATAGGTTTCCAATTAATATTTATTGATGATTAAGATGCTACATAAAGAGGGGTTATGTCAGGTATCATTTCTCAAATTTACTTGACATTGTACAGTTTTTCCCAGAAAGCATCTGGCTGTCTGAGCATCACTGGCTACATTTTAGAAAATTTTCTAATCGAATCCAAAGCCAAACAAATGATTTTTGGACGACTACACTGTAGTTTTCCTTTACTTATACAGATAGTGAAACATTTATTAAGTTAAAGCACTCCTTTAAACATACATTTAGTTGGACAGATCCATTATGGAGTTCTCCCAAATGATACAACTACATGTAAAAAATTATTGAGATTACTTGGTAGCCACACTTTTAGGTTTCCGTTAAAAACAAGTGAGGAGTTTGTTAATTATAATTTTCAAAGAGTTTAAACTAGGTTCCACAGAAAAGTGACTCTTAAATACACATTTGTAATAAAGGCACTCAAGTCCCAAAGTTTACTGCTGGGCGTCTACAGCTTACTTGAACCACCTGCTCCCAGAACACAACCCCATTCTGCAACAGCTTAGGTGAGGCTAGGGATTACAAACATAGCTAATAAAGAAAAAGAAAGCAGATTAACACAGAACTTTCAAAATCACAAGAAGTAAGCCTTAACTCGCAGTACAGAATCTAAACCAAAAGCCTGGGTTCTGTCACACAGTAGCCATCATTATTTCTCAAGACTTTCAGAAAGAAAAGGCATCTGGAATAGAAGAAATAAAGAACCCAAGTCTAGGGATGGACTGAGGAATACTTAGGAAGAGTATAATTACTAGCTTTGGAATTAATTCTGTAATATAACAAATACTGGTTGAATGAACAAAATAAATGAAGAAACTCTCCACAAATAGAGTTCAAAAAATCAAAAGCTACAATTTAAGGTTCACTGTCAAAAAATCTCTTCAATGTTAGACTCATGCTTAAGCCTTAAAATTTATTATCATTATTTGAAGGCTACTGCAGAAAAATGTATTCTTTATTTTCCAAAAACAGTTTACTTCTGAGAAAACCACAGCAAGCTTACCTGATGTAACGCATAACTCAGCAGCACTATAATATAGTAATATATAGGGAATCCTCCTTGATGTTCCACTTTGGGAGTCCACCAAACAAGCAGAGCATATTCTAATCCAAGCAACAATCTATAGAAAAAGAAGAAACCTGGAGTTGACTTCCATTTTAGGTTAAAAAATAACAACAAAAACAGAAATCTGTATGCCTACTATGTGAAAGTAGCCTATTATTTAAAAACTGTTAGGAGGTTAGAAAGAGATAAAAGTGCATATAAATGATATTGAAGTTAAAGATGCTTTCCAGGGGTGCCTGGGTGGCTCACTGGGTTAAAGCCTCTGCCTTCGGCTCAGCTCAGGTCATGATCCCAGGGTCCTGGAATCAAGCCCCGCATTGGGCTCTCTGCTCAGCGGGGAGCCTGCTTCCTCTTCTCTCTCTGCCTGCCTCTCTGCCTGCTTATGATCTCTGTCTGTCAGATAAATAAATAAATCTTAAAAAAAAAAAAAAAAAGATGCTTTCCAAGTCTTTTCCATATATACTTAACACAGTTATTGGTGATACTGATGAATGCTCCTCATTTAACTTTTCTTATTTAGTAAGGTTTTATTTCATTTTTACCTGTAGGGCATGGCTTTGTAAAATATGTTTAGTGGCTGGGGACCTGCAGTGTATTTGCTGATAATCAGAGGCAATATTATCTGCAAAGGAACCATTGGAACTGCCAATAAGGCTAAATGTTCTTTGGGTACTCCTTCTTCTACCAATTTCAGTCCTGTTACTGCATCTGCTGCTGAAAAACCAATCTGCAATATAAAAACAAAAAAATACTTTCATTTGTGATTTACAAAATATCTTCCCCAAGCATATGTAAGTTCTTCAATCTCATTATTGATTTACAGTAGTGACAAGTAAATATATTATTCTATCTGGTACAACAATCAAGTTACAGAAGACATACTTTATCCTAAGGTCTACTGACAATATTCAGTGAAAACAACTGAAAATTCAGCACTTTTAGGAACCACAGATGGTAACACTTACAACTAATTTCCATTTCAAAAAGTTCAATCTCTCACAATAAACAGTATTCAAATCCCAACTTACTGATTAATATGTTTTAAGCTTTAAAGAGTCTTTAATTGACTCCAAATAAAATCTGGTTAAAATGAAGCATCACTGCCACATATACACATTTTTAATGATTTCTGACTGATCATAATAAAATTTCTAAAAGTCATCTAACATTTCAAAAGTAATTTTGAGACAACATTCTACCTAAAGGGTTAAATAAAATGAAGGGGAAGATAAGCTATAGTTCAATTTTTAAAAACAAACAAAAAAGAGGATGCTCAAAGTAGTGAGTAAAAATTTGGGGTGAAACAAGGTATTTAGAGAGTCTCAAAGTATCTCTCTATAAATTAGTTTTTAATTACAGAAAGAAAAATAATAACTTTATAATGGGTTAACAAAGTAATCAAAGTTAACAACAGTTAATGGGATAAAGGGACATGATAAGGCTTCTCACAGAATTCCCCAAAGTCACCACTATATTACTTGGGTGATATTCCTGACATACTTGCATTACCTGACCCTAAACACAAAGGAACATCAGACAGACATAAATGGAAGGCCACTCCACAGAAAAATTTAGAACATCCAGGTCATGAAGGACAAAAAAGGCTGATACCCACTAAATTCTATGTGTGATTCTGAACTGGATCCCTGACCAGGGAAGAGTAAAATTATAAAGGTTGTTACTGGGACAACTGGTGAAATCTGGGTATAGACTGTGATGAGATAACAGTATTGTATCAATTTAAATTCCTTAATTTTTGAGTAGGTTGTATCTTGGAATAGAAAACCCTCGTTCTTAGGAAATAAATACTCAAGGTATTTATGGGTAAAGGAGCATAGTACATACAGAATAATATTTCAGAAGAAATATGTAATAGAGCACAAATGTACAGAATACAGAAAGTGGAACTAACTGTTAACAATTAGAGAATTTGAATAATGAAATATGGGAATTCTTTCAACTATCTAAGCAAATTTTCCGTGAGTGTGAAGCTTTATTAAAAAACATTCTTGGGCGGGGTGGCTCAGTGGGTTAGGCCACTGCCTTCGGCTCAGGTCATGATCTCAGGGTCCTGGGATCAAGTCCTGCATCGGGCTCTCTGCTCAGCAGGGAGCCTGCTTCCCTCTCTCTCTGCCTGCCTCTCTGTCTACTTGTAATCTCTCTCTATCAAATAAATAAATAAATATTAAAAAAAAAACCCTAAAACCATAAAACCAACATTCTTTAAAGAAATGGTGATTGAGTGTACTTTAACTTCTTGGAATGGAGCCAAAGGGCAAATTTCACCATAGAAAAACTAAAGGCCAAAGATATTTTACTTAAAACCACAAAATAATTCACTACATTTCACCCATTCTCTTTGTAAAAATTAGGTAAACAAACTGACTTCAACATTTATTTTATCTTAAAAGTGCCACAGTAGGAGATTTCTATAGTACACATATCTAACAAAACACCCAGGATATACAAAAATTCTACAAATTGGAAAAAAAAAAAAAAAAGAGGCAGCTCTGGATATTTAAATGTCCAATAACCATATGAAAAGATGCTCATCTGCTTTAGTCATCAGGGAAATGCAAATTATAACCATTAAGGAGAAGCCACTATATACTCACCAGAAAGGTTAAATTTGAAAGGGCAATATACGTCTTTGCAAGGCTGTAAAGCAACTGGAACTCTCTTACATTGTTGGAAGTAGGGAAAATGGAAACAACCACTCTGGAAAATTGTGTGGCTGTATCTACAGCATTCCTTATGACCCAGCAATTCCATTCTGAGGTATTTACCCATCAGAAATGTGTATTGATGTTTACCAAAAGTAAGGTGAATGAATATTCATAGAAGTACTATTCATAAAAGTAGAAAATTACTAAACACTTGTTGATAGAATGAATAAATTACAGCATATTAATACAGTGGAATATTATAAGCAATGAGATGAATAAACTGTTGCAATAAATAATAATATGGATAAATTATACAAATATAATGTTTAGTGAGATACAAGAGCCAGACATAAAAATGTCTCTATTTATTATAAATTTCCATTTATTATAAAACTCAAAAGCAGGGGTGCCTGGGTGGCTCACTGGGTTAAAGCCTCTGCCTTCAGCTCAGGCCATGATCTCAGGGTCCTGGGATGGAGCCCCACATTGGGCTCTCTGCTCGGTGTAGAGCCTGCTTCCTCCTCTCTCCCTCTCTGCCTGCCTTTGTGATCTCTGTCTGTCAAATAAATAAATAAAATCTTAAAAAAAAAAAAGAAAAAAAACAACTCAAAAACAGAAAAAAAACTAATTTATGACATTAAAAGTCAGGAGAGATGTTACTTTTGGTGAAGTTTACTTTAAAAGGGAACATAAGGGCACCTGGGTGGCTCAGTTGGTTGAGCAACTGCCTTCGGCTCAGGTCATGATCCTGGACTTCCAGGATCCAGTCCCACACTGGGCTCCTAGCTCCTTGGGGAGTCTGCTTCTCCCTCTGATCTTCTATCTCTCATGCTCTCTCTCACTCATTCTCTCTCAAATAAATAAATAAAAACTTTTAAATAAAAAAAACAAATAAATAAAAGGGAATATAAGATTCTATATTCTGTAACTGAAGCACCTCCTTATACACTATCAACAGTGTAATTGTAATCTTTTACAAAGCAGTTTGGCAATCATATTCACTGACCCACTAATTGCCTACTTAAGAATCTACCAAAAGGAAATACACAAAAATATTCACTAGTGCATTTTTATAATTAAAAAACATAAGCAAATATACAACAAAAAAAATGAGTAAATTACAGCAAATCTATACACTGTAATAATTAAATCGCTATTAAAGTATCTTTTCTTTCTTAAGTAGGCTCCATGGCCAGTGTGGGGCCCAACATGGGACCTGACTGAACTCATGATCCTAAGATGGAGACCTAAAGTGAAATCAAGAGTTGGGCACCTAGCTGACTGAGCCATCCAGGTGCCCCTAAAAAGTATGTTTCCAAAAATCATTTAATGATAAGGAATATGGGGGGCGCCTGGGTGGCTCAGTGGGTTAAGCCGCTGCCTTCGGCCCGAGTCATGATCTCAGGGTCCTGGGATCGAGTCCCGCATCGGGCTCTCTGCTCAGCGGGGAGCCTGCTTCCTCCTCTCTCTCTCTGCCTGCCTCTCTGCCTACTTGTGATCTCTCTCTGTCAAATAAATAAATAAAATCTTAAAAAAAAAAAAAAAAAAAGAACTGCTCGTAATGATAAGGAATATGGGGTAATAAGACCAAAAAATGAGATAAAAATTATATATGATATGATCCAATTCCACTTTTATTTACATGCATATCTGTATGTATATAAATATATAAAGAGTTCCAATTGCTTCACAGCCTTGCAAAGACATATATTGTCCTTTCAGATTTAACCTTTCTGGTGGGTGTATAGTGGCATCTCCTTATGGTTATAAAATTATAAGGAGATGCAGTTCCCTGATGACTAAAGCGGTTGAGCATCTTTTCATACAGTTATTGGACATTTAAATATCCAGAGCTGCCTCTTTTTTTTTTTTTCCAATTTGTAGAATTTTTGTATATCCTGGGTGTTTTGTTAGATATGTGTACTACAGATATCTCCTATTATTATTAATGTCGATTATAACTTATTAATTATATTTATATATATAAAGTGTGTATACACACACACACTCACACACACATAACATGTACACACAGACACACACAGGAGAAAAAGAGGGCTGGAAGGAAATACACCAAAAGTGTTAGTAATGATTACCTCTAAATGATATAATTAGAGAATATTACTATCTTCCTTGAACCTTTCATTATGTTCTAAAGTTGAATCTTGAGTTCCTTAAGTTTAACCTTCCCAATGTTTCTTTAAAATGTAACCCCCCTTATCATTAGGGGAAAAAATTCACTATTTCAAAAACAATGAGGCTCCAATTTTTACTTCAGGGTTGTCAAAAGGTAACTGTAAAGTGTTTATAAAGATAGATACATAATATGAAACTCCTATAATGGATTAAGGTTTGAGGAATATTAATTCCAATACCAGCAATATTTTACTATAATTAAATATATATTTCCTCTAGCATAATATCTTGAAAATGTTTTCGGGAGAGAGAGAGAGAGAGAGAGAGAGAGAGAGAGAGAGAGAGAGAGAGAAGCACGCCCCCTGCTGAGCAGAGCCCGATGTGGGACTCGATCCCAGCACTCCGGGATCATGACCTGAGCCGAAGGCAGAGGCTTAACCCGCTGAGCCACCGAGGCGCCCCAGGACTTTTTTTTAATTAGGACATCTTAAAATAGAAAACATAAAGAGTAAAATAGGAGCTACCAAAATCCCCATTTATTTACAGCATATTTCCTTTCGACATTTAAAAAAATAAGTCAATTCATTTTTAAATAGACTCCTATATTTCCAACTATAATACCTCTGACCTTAAATGTACATTCATTATAACAGAAGGGAGCTTTTTTCTTTCAAGGCATTCATTTCCATACCAAGCATTAATATCATTCATTAAATTTTACATTTATTAGAATTTCTCTAATTTACTTAATTCTTTTCAAGATTCCAAGATGTTTAGATTACTTTGAAATCAGATTTGATATCATCACACCTTTTAAAACAAATTTAATAAACAGAAAGTACTGTTTTTTACTGTTACATACTAATAGTTGTGGAAATGAACTTATGATATGAAAAGGCAATTGAAGTATTTCATGATATTGGTAATTATTACAGGGTGGTACATTTGCTTTATAATAAGTCTCTTACCTTTGCAGTTAGAATCAGAAGGCAAAATGTTAGAACTGCTGGCATTTTTATAATTGCAAAAAGCAACTTGTAAGTATCAGTGATTCCTTGGGTTTCTTCTTTTCCTACTGATACTTCTTTGTTTTCTTTTTTCAGAAGGGCAACTAGAGTTGTTGTTATCAAAAATACAGTTCCCCAGAAAAAAAGGAAATCTGAAATTAAAAATGTTAACATCTATAACTAACTTTTGAAATGACATTATCTGCATTGATACCAAATTTTGTATATATAACTTTTCTTCCACTAATCTGTTAAAAGATCAAATCACGTTCAAGGGAATATACTGAGCATACTAGATGAACAAGACAGTCCTGCCTCAGTTAAACATATACTACATAGACAGGGATACTTAACAAGGAAAAAGAAAAGGAATACAGACATTTGTGGGGTGAATGAAACAAGTCTGTTGTGTCATTTTCTCCAAGGAAAGTGCTAGGGATGACCAATGATTTTCATATCCCATCAGATCTATCAGTCATACTTCTTTTTTTAAAAAGTTTGTTTATGTAATGTCTATACCCTTATATCCATCTATTTATTTATTTATTTATTTATTTATTTATATGTGTAATCTCTACACCCAATGTAGGACTCAAACTCACAACCCTCCGCTCTTCATCAGTGATACTTAAGCATATAAGCCATTTCAGTTCTTTATTAAATTATAACGTAAACAGATGCTCATTTATATTAGATGTCCAACTTTTATTTTTAAAACTTTTTAATGTCTCTAATCTGTTTAGAATAGCCCTCAATAGGGGCACCTGGATGGCTCAGTCGTTAGGTGTCTGCCTTCTGCTCGGGTCATGATCCTGGGATCGAGCCCCTCATTGGGTTCCCTGCTCAGCGGGGAGCCTGCTTCTCCCTCTCCTTCTCACCCTGCTTGTGTTCCCTCTCTCGCTGTGTCTCTGTCAACTAAATAAATAAAACCTTAAAAAAAAAAAAAAAGAAAAAGAATAGGCTTCAATAGTGTGACAGAGAAGGAATTTTCTCATACTTGTACATGCACAATGGCGACACATGAAGAGTACTGTTTGGGTTGTTTCAGTGAAAGAGAGCTTGGCCATTAGCCACTTTTTTGAACAAATCAAGCAGAGGGAGTGAATAATGTTAGAAAGGTTCTGTGCAATAATTAAAAGTGATAGTAATATTAGAGGCACCATTTATTGAGTGTATATCTCCTTTACTACAACAATCCAATAGATTAGGTTAACTAAGCCCCAATTTACAGATAAAGAAATAGGCTTAGGTTACATTACCTGAAGCTACATTCTAAGTCAGTGGTAAAACTGTGATTTCAAACTTTTATACAACTATTTTCAAAACCTGTATCTCCTTAACCACCCTAAGAATTGCATCTTTGTTTGCTACTACAAAGCTTATTGGATAACCCTGTCTTAGTTTCTTCATCTGTAAAATAAGAGGACTTGGCTAGAAAATCCCAGATGCTTACTAGTTCTAACATTCTAGAACTGTAGTCAGTTTTACATTTGTTTACTTTTCATTCTATGCTCATATAGCATGACTAACTGTTCATGGAGCCTATTCACCTTTTTTCAAAAACAAGGAGAGCAAGCACTCTATACTCAGGGTTTTTCCTATTTAATGGTCTTGCTCTGTTGCTGTGCTAACTGCAAGCTAAACGCTGCGTCCACTACAACTTGAACCTCACTTATGATGGAGGCAAATGGAATTGTTTAGACCAATTACTTTAGACCACCTTACTATTTTTTTTTTTAAGATTTTATTTTTAAGCAATCTCTATACCCAACATGGGGCTTGAACTTACAACCCCAAGATCAAGAGTTCCTTGCTCTACCAAATAAGCCAGCCAGATGCCCCTCAACTTACTGTTTAAATGCTTCCTTTTTTGTGTTATCTCATTGGATTTTCATAGCAAACATGTGAGGCAGGTATTATTACTATGCAGTTAGACATAAGGAAAAGAAGCTCAGAATATTTAAATCTTTGCCAAAGGTCAAATAATTAGAGGTAGAATTTAAACCTAAATCTTCTAAATTTGGGTTTCATATTCTTTCCATTATTTTATACTGCCTATATAATGATTATTTTAATGTTGAAGACTCTACTAGAATTGGCTAATTATTTAGTCACCACAAGCCTAACCAAAACAAAGTCTCTGCTATTCAAATTATGCAAATTAAAGAACCTCAAAGTCTTCAAATATACATGGGCTCCTCGCTCAGCAGGGACGGTGGTCTGCTTCTCCCTCTGACCTTCCCCCTCTCATGTTCACTCTCATTCTCTCTCTCTCAGATAAATAAATAACATCTTTAAAAAAATATAGAAACGTGTTCTGGAGTGAATTCTCCACCATAAGAAATCTATAATTAATTTTATTTTTTATTTTTTTAAAACATTTTATTTATTTGATAGACAGAGATCACAAGTAGGCAGAGAGGCAGGCAGCCAGAGGGGGAAGCAGGCTCCCTGCTGCCGGATGCAGAGCTAGATCCCAGGACCCTGGGATCATGACCTGAGCCAAAGGTAGAGGCTTAACCCATTGAGCCACCCAGGCATCCCTATTTTTATTTTTAAAATTAATTTTAGTTATGAAAAGAAAAATATGAAACATTCTTAAACACAAAGATATCCATTTAAAAAAATGCAGCCATATATACAAGTCTTATGCTTAAGGTTCATCAAAATAACATAATTTCTAGTTTATGTTAATGTAGTGTTTTACAATCTGGTTCAAAAGGAATGAACAACAATTTAAGATTATTCTTTTAAGTGAGGCTACTTTTCGTTATTTTTGCATTCTTAATTCTGTGAATGTGACAAACAATGGCCTGTTTACAGTATTTCATCTATAATACTATTCTCATTCAGAAATTTTTTATTCCCCATTTGGTTTAAATTAGCAAATTAAGAAATCCTGAGGGGGACCTGGGTAGCTCAGTCAGTTAAGAGTCTGACTCCTGATCTCAGCTTAGTCTTAATTTCAGGGTCTTGAGTTTAAGCCCTGTGTTGGGTTCCACACTGGGCATAGAGTCTACTATTAAAAAAAAGAAAGAAAGAAAGAAAGAAAGACTGAAAAAAAAAAAAAAAAGAACTATGCTACTTCCACTATCACTAGAAATTTCAATTAATGGTCTCTAGTTAAACGTGGATTAAAAATTTTTATTTTAATTTTAAGTTATATGCTACTTCAAGAGTTCCAGTTCACTAAGCAAAACATTTTTAAGTTTGCTTAGTATATTCTCCCAATTTTCATGAACAAAATCTTCACCTAGAATCTAAACTTCAATACCAGGAGAAAATCATAAGGACAAGTTAAACAAATTTCAATGCTGTTTGCAGGTAAGATTATTTCTAATTTCTATGTGCTCTTTGGATAAAGTAACAGTACACATAAAAAGAAGGTGTTGACAATGCATCATTTCAGAGCTCTCATTCAAAGGCTTTCCCAACAGCCCACACAGAGAGAAGAATGAAGCTAATAGCTCAGAAAAAGAGACTTGACTACTGCCAGAAAATATATTAATAGGTTTTCTGAACACAATTACCAAAAACGGTAATAATCACTAGACTGCTAGTTATTATTAACACTGCTTTGATGCTAGAGAATATCCATAGACTGATGATATACCAACCATTGTAAAGATAGTTACCAAAAATGATTTAAGTATTTCACTACTAACATTTCAGTTAAATTTGATTTACGTGTTTCATCTGTAAAAGCAGTATGATGTGTGTGTGTGTGTTTGTGTGTATTAAGATGTCAAAGCTGATGTGCAAGTTTCATATACAGGATTTTTAGGCAAAGACCATAAGTCAAACTAAGTATTCATAAGTGGCTACTAGATCTTATCTAGTACTTCCATGAATGCAAAATTTAAAAGCATGTGCCAATTCACCTAACCAAGAAGAATATAATAGCTAGCACCTGAGTGCCTATTATGTCAAAGTGAAACAGAAACATAGGACAGTGCACTAAATCTCACTCTCCAAGTATTATTATTTCACTTTATACACAATGAAACAGTATTACAGTTCACAAAGTGCCAGAGGTGGGTCTAAACTCAGATCTGATCCTAAAGCAATAATGTTTTCCAATGTACTACCCAGATGCTCAGACAACACCTATCTATAGCAAGCAGGCTCTCTTTCCTATCAACCACATATGCCTGAGAAGATACCCATCTTAGCTCCAACCACAAAGTGTGGAACACAGATACTTCAGCATACTTGTACTCCCCTTCCCCACTTCTATCTCCCCATACGGTAGTATGACAAAGGGTACGCAAACCCATAGTATAAATAAACATGGTGCATCTTCTTAAAGAGTTCACTTTACTCAATAGTTTAGAGGGAAGCCTTGTTAATGAAAAAAATATATATACATAGAGGAAAGGCAAAATTTCCAAGAATTTTTAAAGATAAAACATCAGACTACAAAAAGCTTTCATGACTTTTAAGGCTTTGGACTATGTCCCCAGACCCTTTAATTAGGTATAGGCTCACTCTCTGCTACCACCATAAGAGACAGATTAGGAAGCATTGTCTGATATCCTTGACTCAGATCAAATTCTCTCTCCCTGGACCTCTCACACTACGGAAATTAACTTTAGTCCTTCAGAAGTCAGTGACAGGAAAGCAAACTTTCAGTTTGTTCTAAAAGTTAGGCCTTCCTTTTTGCTTTTCGCACAGCAATCTATTTCACAAGTTAAAGCATGAAAGGACTTTAGACACCCATCATCCAGTCCTACACTCTCACTTTCACAGTGGAGGAAACTGAAAGAGAAACAGTATGATTGGCCCTGGGTCACTGGCTGAGTCTTAAACGAAATAGACTTTTCTGTGCCACAAATCTCTCTCTGAAGCATTTACTCAAAATATCCATGCTGTTGTACAGCCCTCACAGAAAATGCTATTTAACTATATAATATATATAGTTATATCTGATTTGGGGATTAGGATGTTAAAAGATAGCATATAATGCAAAAATCAAGTAAATATAAAGCGAATTTTGAAACCTTCCTAATCTCTTATTTTTCCTAACCCCTTAGGAAGATAAAGTTATGTTTGAGATCACATACCTTTTCTTTTCTTTCCTTTTTTAAAAAAGATTTTATGTATTTATCTGACAGAGAGAAAGACAGCGAGAGAGTGGGACAGGAGGAGTGGGAGAGGGAGAAGCAGGCTTCCCATTGAGCTGGGAGCCCAATGCAGGCTCGATCCCTGGACCCTGGGATCATGACCTGAGCTGAAGGCAGATACTTAACGATTGAGTCACCCAGGCATCCTGAGATCACATACCTTTTCATTAACTCCAACAATGTTAGGTTTTCCTCTGGAGTAGAAGAGATTGTTTCTTCAATCAAGGACTGGATTAAGCAGCTATCTTACTATTAAGGACCATCTTGTCTGAAAATTTGGGCTCAAATCTGCCCAAAATGCAAGGCTGAGAAATCAATAGATTTAGTGTTCCCATCTTGTGCTAACACTGCGCCTCCATCACCAGGTAAAAGTAAATCACTCTTTAAATTTTTAAAATATGTTCTGGCCAGGCACAAAATCCTAAAATGGATTTTAATTAAAATATTAAACATATATCATATATCTCTACTCTGATGTTATGATAGGTTCTTGCATCCAGCTTTTGTATAACCTATATCCTGACACCCCTAAAATCATTTTTTGTGAGCTGAATTTAGACTTTTATAAAACAGCAGACAAACGTTTCAAACCAGCCCATTAAGATGAAGAATACATCAGAAGAGTTAAAATGAAAAATGATGGTAACATCAAATGCTGACAAGGATGCAGAGAAAAATCGATCTTTTATATATTTCTGATAGGAAGATAAAATGGTATTTCCATTCCATTTTGGAGAAAAGGTTGGCAGTTCCTTTTAAAACTAAAAATGAACTTACCAGAAACCAGCCTTTGCACACTTAGGCATTCATCTCAGAGAAATGAAGACTTATTTTCACATTAAATAGCCCAAAACCAGAAACTACTCAGATTCCCTCCAATGGAAGGGTGATGAAATAAACCATGGTATGTCTAAGAAGTGGAATACTTCTCAGCAATAAAAAGCAACAAATCATTGATAGATGCAACCTGGGTGAAGCTCAAAGAAATTATGCTAACTGAAAAGAGCTAATCTCCAAAAGATACATACTGCATGATTTCATTCCTGTAACATTTCTGAAAAAACATAATTATAAAGATGGCAAACAGATCAGTAGCTCCCAGCGGTTAGGGATGCAGGCAACAAAAAAAGTAGTCTTGTGGTGATGATACAGTTGAGTATCATCATTGTGATAATGGTGATTATACAAGGCTACACATGTGATGAAATTACATAGAGTTACTCTCATGCACACACACATACAAATATAAATGAGTACCTGTAATAATTTGGTGAAATCTAAATAACTGTATGAATGGTACCCACGTCAATTTCTTGGTTTTGAGATTGTACTATACTTATGTAAGAGGTTAACAGTGGAGGAGCCTGGGGAAGGGTGCGTGGGATTTCACTCAACATTTCTCTGCCCTACTGTGAATCCATAATTATTTTAAAATAATAAGTTTAAAAAAATGGGAAATTTAAGAATGCAAAGGTTCTTTTTTTTTTTTTTAAGAATACAAAAATTCGGGCGCCTGGGTGGCTCAGTGGGTTAGGCCGCTGCCTTTGGCTCAGGTCATGATCTCAGAGTCCTGGGATCGAGTCCGGCATCGGGCTCTCTGCTCAGCAGAGAGCCTGCTTCCCTCTCTCTCTCTCTGCCTACCTCTCCATCTACTTGTGATTTCTCTCTGTCAAATAAATAAATAAAATCTTAAAAAAAAAAAAAAAAAGAATACAAAAATTCTAGGGGCACCTGGGTGGCTCAGTGGGTTAAAGCCTCTATCTTCGGCTCAGGTCATGATCCCAGGGTCCTGGGATGGAGCCCTGCATCAGGCTCTCGGCACGGCAGGGAGCCTGCTTCCTCCTCTCTCTCTCTGTTTGCCTCTCTGCCTACTTGTGATCTCGGTCTGTCAAATAAATAAATAAAAATCTTAGAAAAAAAAAAAGAACACAAAAATTCTAAAACTGTGTGAGGAGTAAGAAATGTAGGTCTCAAATATAAGATAATATAAAGCAACCAAAAAAGATAGAGAAATCTTTAGGTATTTTTGAAATCACCTATTCTGTAGCTTTAATTGATCACCACTGGACTTTGGCCAGCAAGGACTGTGATCAAAAGAGCGGAGAAAGAATGATTAAAAAAAAAAAAAATTCTTAGATAACACCAAAGCAAGGAATAGAAATGGGGACGAGAATAACATCTTGCTTTTTTATGTGTACCCTATCCATAAAAATGTTATAGCATGCACAGTCATATATAAATTATATACTTGTGACCACCTATATTAATACAGTATATACAATGTAAAATATAAACCCAAATTTATAAATATGAAGTAATTTTTTTAAAAGAATGAAATTAAGGAACACATATGGGGCACAATGGCTCGCTCAGTCAATAGAGCCTATGACTCTTCATCTCAGGGTTGTCAGTTTGGATCCTACACTGGGTGTAGAAATTACTTAAAAACAGATTCTATAAAAAATATATAAAGAACATGTATAAAATGCCAGATTTATCTAAGTTTGTGTCTTTAAAAAATAGGTATAATCAGAGTTTTATATTCTTTATTTCTAATTTTCTAGGAACAGAACATCTCCTTTTATAAGGTAAGTCTATTTTGCTTTCTCAAATTAGTTTTCAGGAAGACTATAAATGAAAAGTAGGAGACTGCTTTTAATTAGAGGGGTTCTATGATTCTATCATTCATAAATGTATAATAAAGGCCAGTTTAATTGGCCTCTACATAAATTTCAATAAAAGCAGAAGTGAAATTCAGAGTAAAATATATGCCAAATAAAATCAAATAATTTTTTGGCTTAGAGTATATCTTATAAATTGACTTTTCCCATCCAAGTACTAACCAGGCCCAACCCTGCTTAGCTTCCGAGATCAGACGAGATCGGGCGCGTTCAGGGTGGTATGGCCGTAGACTAAATTGACTTTTCCAAACAAAAGCAATCCCACAGTTCTTTACTGGACAAAGAAAGCACATAGTATCATTTCTCCTTTGCCTTGTTTTAAAAACAAAAAAGGCTTTAAGACCTTCTTTTTTGGCGCGTGGGCTCCAGTTTTTAATATCTAATCCTTCCTGAATCTACTAGGCCTAGTATTCCTCTACTTTTCTCACTTTACTACTAGGGTCCCAATATTTGGCTTTTAAGGCAATGGATTAGGTTTTGTTTTATTTTTTAAATTTTATAAAGACTCCTAAAATTATTATACAGTAAAACTAAATTTATTTTGGTTTGCAGTTCTATGAATTCTAACACATATATAAATTTCAAATCACCACCCCATAATCAAAATACAGAACAGTTCCATCACTTCCCAAAACTCCCTCATGCTATCATCCACTTAAACTCACCTTCTCCTCATCCAGTCTCTAGCAACTGCCCATCTGTTATCTACCTCTATAATTTTACCTTCTGAGAATGCAGGAAAATATTTTAAGTCTAAATGTACATGCTAAAGAATATTTTACAGCCTGGTCTATCTAGAAATGGGTTAGTCCTGGTCATATTCTAAACAGCATTTCTGGTCATGCAAAAAATATATTGAGTCCTGCTTCATAAAGCATGACAAAGAAATTTGTCACTAAGTAAGAATTAATAGGTCCTGTTCTCTTCTGAGTTCTAAGAATACCTTACAAATACTGTATTAGGTATATGCATTGCCAGTTTAATTGGCTTTTCTTTCAACATCAGTTTTTTTTCAAAATAGTTTCTTTTTTCCTGATTAACTCTTGTATGTTCATGCCTTCTTCTGTGACAAACAAATTCTTAAGGTCTAATACGTTTAGCTCTCTTCTCCAGTATCAGACTAACCTGCCCCCAACCCAAATACCCCGCTCCTTACCCCAATCACTTCTATTCATTATTGTTATCATTGCTTCTAGAAGAGTACCAGTTCACAGATTAGATCTAAAGACATATTTCATCTGAGTCTAATAATGTTTTTTAAATTACAAAAGCAACAAAAAAAGGAAGCTCCAGCTTCTCTTGAATACTGATAAGATTTGGCAATCCTAGGATCCTACCACCACAAGACACCAATTTATTGAAAACTGAAGCTCCCCACCCTTAGATAGGCATGAGCTTTTCAAGTCATCACTGGCCCCTCCAAACCCTACGGTCCTCTACCAAATCATGAGATTCCTTTACATTGTTCATCTACCTACTCTAGCATTTTGGTTTGCCAAGTCCCATTATAAATTCCTTGGGAGCCAAAAATTCTCAAATGTTAACATCTATCACATGGCTAGAACCAAACAGTCACTAAGTGAATAAATGCCACTGATCACTTAAAAAACAAAACAAAAAAATTATTGTCATTTCTAGGCCGTCGGGTATTCCAGAAGTGGGCTGATGTTTTTAGACATAAGCAGTTAAGAGTGCTACTTTTCTCTGGTAGAAAAGCCCAATCAGCACAAATTATATTTAGGTTTCAAGGTTTTCCCTAGTTTCCTACCAACCGTTAGAAAGATACTAGTAGGTCTTTTGTAAAATAAAGTGTGGATACTCTTTGCTTTATGCCATTTTAGCTTACAAGTTTTTTTTTTTTTTTAAGATTTTTTATTTATTTATTTGACAGAGAGATGACAAGCAGGCAGAGAGGCAGGCAGAGAGAGGGGAGGAAGCAGGCTCCCTGCCGAGCAGAGAGGCCGCTGCGGGGCTCGATCCCAGGACCCTGGGATCATGACCTGAGCCGAAGGCAGCGGCTTAACTCACTGAGCCACCCAGGCGCCCCTAGCTTACAAGTTTTCTAAGAATGCTCTACATTCAGATAGTCGGGGGGGGACCCTATATCTCTACCTCCAACTAGGCATTGGACCTCGGTTTCTTCACCTATAAGAATGAATTGAGATGGCTGGGGTGTTTGGGTAGCTCAGCTGGTTTGGCATCCGACTCTTGATTTAGCTTGTGTCATGATATTGGGGTCATGGGATCAAGCCCCATGACAAGCTTCAGCCTCAGTGGGGAGTCTGCTTGAGATTCTCTCTCCCTCTCCCCCTCCCCTCAAGATCTCTCTCTAAATAAATAAAATCTTTGAAAAAGAAAAGAATGAATTGAGATGGTAACTAGACTTACTGTGGTGACCACTTTGTATTATATACAAAAACTGAATTATGTTATACAACTGAAACTAATACTATTAAATACCAATGTTAACTCAATTAAAAAAAATCAGCTCCCAAAAATACAAAACAGAACCTAAATTATTAAAAAAAAGAAGGAATATATTATCTTTCCAAGTCATAAAACTATGTTCTAATATCTGTGTTCTTCTGGGTTACTTTCATCACCTCTTGCAGCTCAAAAGGTTGTCTCTCTCTCTCTCTTTTTTTAAAAGATTTTATTTATTTGACAAACAGAGATCAGAAGTAGGCATAGAGGCAGGCAGAGAGAGAGAGGGGGAAACAGGCTCCCTGCTGAGCAGAGAGCCCAATGCAGGGCTTGATCCCAGGACCCTGAGATCACGACCTTAGCGGAAGGTAGAGGCTTAACCCACTGAGCCACCCAAGTGCCCCAAAAGGTTGTCTCTTTTTGCTCATAAGATCTCTGAAAATCAAAGGGGGCAGGATAGAAAAAGCTCCCTTCTGAGTTCAGGACTGCCTTGGATCCCTAACGTACCAAAAAGCCAATCTCAGCATAATCAAGGTTTGGTTTCTAAGGGATTTTTCTCATCTTATCCTTCATGTTCTAAATTTATTATTTAGATTACTGCTTTCTAAATGGCAAAACTGTCTTTTCTCAATATATTCCATTTCTATTTATCTGTAACTCAAAACAAACCATTAATCAGAAAATATATATAACAGTTCTAAAATATGCCATAATTCATTTTTATAATTCATAATTAGGCTTATAATTTTCTGATTTTTCTAAACATCTGCCTCAGTGTTTGAGCTCTTCTTTTACTACCTAAGCAATTTTATTTCCTTCATGATTCCTTCTGTGCTCTTAAAATTCCTAAAAACTGCTGTTCTTTCCTTCCTTCCTTTCCTTTCCTCTTTTCTCTTCCTTTCTTTCTTTCTTTTTTGTTATAATGCTACTAAGTTCCAGAAAGATCAAAGCTATAAATATAGTATCTACAATCATAAAGAAGAGAATGAAAACTCTTCAACTCTTAATTCACTAAAATGTCTGAACTAAAAGTCTACTACACACAGAAAAAATTAAATACTAAGCTATTTTTACAATTTCCTGGAAACAAAGTTCAAATTTCACAGAACAAACAGCTATTCTAAAAGACAAATCAGTGTAAATAAAAATCCAACATGGCACAATTTTGATCTTCCCATTGGGGAATAGTTGTGACTAAGAAAGGATATAATTAACATGGCTACTGAATGCATAATGGCATTCTGTGGAATGATGTTTTATCAATCATTCTTGTACTTAGAAAAAGCTCTAATTTACCTAGTCAGTAATTTAGTTACCACAACCTCTTAAATCTTGACATCTGCAGTGAGGCTTTCCCGTGTTAAATAATACATCATTTCATTAGTACTCCCTGGTGACATCAATAGTCACAGTACAAAATAAAAAGTTGCAATGCATTCACAAAATATTTCCAGGCAGAGAATTATCCATAGAGCAGGAGTGGGGCCCCAGAACACTTTGAGACCAATCTGTTTAAAAGCAGTATCTCCCAACCATTTTCAGCCCCACACCAATTAAGGAAATTATAATCATCATTTCTTCAGTAGCAGTAGCTCAACAGCAGTTTGAGGAGGTAGATAAGAAGGTCCCTTACAGGACATTTCAAGAGATGAGTAGTGCAGGTGTGAACCCTCCATCCTCCACACCACTGGAATATTATTATATAACCCTTATACTTCCCTCACCACACAGCTACCCCTGACATTTACCCTGTCTGGAATCCCCAAGCTAGTACTGGGAAGATGAGAGAAAGCTGATGCTTAGATTTCAAGAGAATCACTTAAATACACTGTTATCAGAATAAAGAATTCTACCATATTCCTGATGTAGATTATTCCTGATATTGCTAATTTTCACTTTTGTTTCCAAATTGTTAGGAAAGCTTTAAAAAAAAAAAAAACCAACTCAGAAAACCTTCCAAGGACATATATTTTACTTACTCAGAAAAAGGAAAAATTTTGCAGAACTTACACAAAATTGCTTACTGGATAAACTTCAAACTTCTTCTCATAGCAATTCAAGAAAATCTTACTAACTGGGTCACAACTTTTCTTTCATCACTGTTTTCCAAACCTGGTCTGCACAATTACTGCTTCAGGCACTCTGAACATGGTAGGTACTGTCCTGTACCTTTTTGTACTTTTCAGCTTCAGTGCACTTTCACCTGGCATTGTGCATTCTAGAATTCCACTTATTCAGTTCACGGAATTTTATAATTCAACAAGGTCAAATGTTATCTGCAGTGTGAGGCCTGACTCTCACAAGCTAGGAACCCTGAGCTCCCCAAAAATGTTCATTTCTCCTATTTCTTGAGGGTTGGACTCTGCTTTATTCATAGGAGGCCCTGAGAACTCTGTCACTCTGTCAACTCATTAATGCTGAATAAATTAACCCTATTCTATTCACCAGAAGGCTAGAAGAGGACTGTTGGTATACCAGTAGAGGCAGAAATGAACCAGAATTAGAAATATCAATCCAATAAAAGGAAAATGTAAACCACAGGAGTTGGGCTGGATACATGTCTTCACACTAGCCAGACTTCTAAAAAATGTGCATCTATGTATAAAGCAAGTGTCAACAGCTTCCTAGCCTGGCGGTTTTGTTTGTCATCACACAACAGTGTTATTGGATGAGCTGTCTCTCCCTGTTCACTGTAGGATACTTATCAATTATGACTGCTTTCCTGTACTCATTCTGGCTGAAGCTCATTTTAGCAGAAAACTTAACCTTGGATAATCTCCCACAAAAAAATTCCCAGCAAATTGAATTACGAGATTGCCTTCAACGCGTCACACACTCTGTCAACAGGATTCGTAAACGTAAAATAAACCTAACCACATAATAGCTTAAATACACTACCTGAGAGAGTAACGATTCCCCTGGGTTGAGGCTGAAATCGCAAATATTTGTTACAAAAATCGGCAGATTCAAGGGCCAAAAACAAAACATTGCCCAAAAAATAGCCCGCTGTCTGGCCCACTGAATTGCAAGTAGAAGCATAACCCACGTTTTCCCGGGATAACATCGTTAACGCCCAGCCATCCACAGCGATGTCCTGAGTGGCGGCCAGGAATTCAAACAAAAAGAATGTCACAGTGAGAGCGACCACATCGGGCGTTCTGCCATCAGTGTTGCCGAGCAAACGGTCCACTTGAGTGGATAAATAGATCATGAACAGTCCCAGTATGTACTGTGTAGGGACAAGCCAAGATTTGCGACGACCGAAGTTCCTAAAGTAAACTGCATCAACCAGCGGGGCCCAGAGCAGTTTGAGGCTGAAAGGCCAAAAGACGAAACTGAAGAAAGCTTGATCTGTATAGCTAACGTTTTTGCTCTGCAAAATGAGTGGGATGCTTCCCGCCAGGCCCAGTGGAATGCCCTGAAGCACGTAAAGAAAAAGCAGCAGCAAAATGCTGCTTAATTCGGCCCGGCAGCTCCGTGGGGGTTTTGAGAAGTCACCCGTGCCGGTATCCCGCAGAAAAGCTTCTCTGTCCCCTTCCCCGCCCACCAATTCCTGATGACTGTCATCCCAGCCGCCTGGCGGCAGAGGACCGCTCTTCATATCCAGAGAGTGGCTGAAATTCCCTGGTCGTCGTTGCCGACTGTTGTCCTTGTGGGAGATGGTGGGTGACATATCAGAGACGATGCAGAGCCCCGTCTGTGGGGTGCCGGGGCTGAGCGTCTTGGAGCGCCTAGTCCCAGGTCCAAGGCTATCGCTCTGGACCAGGGTCCCGATGGTTCAGGGAGGAGGAGAACAGGGCGAGGGGTGATAAGGGCACTTCTTACAGTGGCCCCAGGAGCTGAAGCCGGGAGTCAGTCCCCCGGCTGGAGGCCCAGGCGATGCCCAGGTAGATGTCCCTTGGACCAGCGTCAAGGAGCCTGAAGGAGCCCCCCGGGCAGCCGCGCCGGGCTCGGGGCTGGAGAAGAGGGCCGTGGTGCTACGATGGAAACGGGCCCTTGGCTGCAGTGAGACCGAACGGCCAGTCTCCCGACCCACCTCCTGTTCTCGCCGCCACCACTGCAGCAGACAGCACTTTCTCCACAGGACTCCAGAGAGACCAGATAACTTCCTGCCTCGCGCCTCAGGAAGTGGTCCTAGACTCAAATGAGTCCTGTCCCCGCCTCTAGAGCGAGCCAATCAGGACATGCTCCCGAGGCCGCCTTTGGAAACAACGCTTACTAGGAACCCGCAACTCCGGTGACCGGGACCTCAGGGGAGAATTAACGCAGAAGCACCATGCGGCCTGGGCGGGGCGCCGCGCGAGCTTTGGCTCTATGAGCGCATGCGGCCGTCTGGAAAGCGTGGGCCTCGGTGATTGGGCCCCTGTGGCCACGTGAGGGCTGGTTGGGGCAGGCCTGCGCCGGTAGCCGAGTGATCGCACGGCGCAGCATCTGCCCGCGCTTGTGGCTACCTTGGGCAAGGGTAGTGCTCAGCCGCGGGGCCAGGAATTGTGCGATGCCACTGCTTTCGTGGGCCAGACAGAAGGGGGGAGGAGGAGGGTTGAAGTTTACGCAGTGGCTTTATCAGCAGGCAAGGGTGTCCCGAAAGGGTAGGGAGAGACCTGGCTAAATGGAGAATTGCGTGCCTCACAGTGTCTCTTTGTGGAGTAAATGGAACTGCTCAGAGGGGCTAGGTTTCTCTGTAGTGCGTTTTTTGTTGTTTTTTCTCCAGCGTGGTTGAAGAAACGTGGAACTGGGGTCTGGATAACTAATACGTAAGAATAGGTGGGTTGGAATCCCAAGATTCCTTCCATCCCTCTTACTGTTGAGCCACCTAAAAGGTCTTATAAGAGCCAAATATTAAAATTTTGTTTCATGTTAACTGGATATATATGCAGCATTGAAATGATAAGAGAAAATAACGTTAGGGAACCAATAGCATTAATTGCAATGTGTAGGAAATACCTACAAATTTTTATATATAATGTTTATTTATATTACATACTGTTTTCCATTGGATAACGAATACTAAAAACAACCTATGATTAAAAGTTAAACATACCAGGGGCGCCCCGGTGGCTCAGTGGGTTAACCTCTGCCTTCCGCTCGGGTCATGAACCCAGAATCCTGAAATCGAGCCCCGCATGAGGCTCCTTGCTCAGTGGGGAGCCTGCTTCCTTCTTGCTCTCTGCCTGCCTCTCTGCCTACTTGTGATATCTGCCTGTCAAATAAACAATTAAAATCTTAAAAAAAAAAAAAGTTAAACATACCAAACCTCACATCATTTAGAAGATAAAACATGTTACTGCTGGCTTTTCCCAAATAGTCACAAGTTGCAATAACTTACCCATCTCAAAATTAATAAGAAGGAAAAGGTTGGTTTCCTGAAGATGGACATTAAAATTTGAGTGCAAAAAGTTACCCATTTATGGGGCACTTGGGTAGGTCAAGTGGTTAAGCATCCAACTCTTGATCTTCCCTGTGGTCACCATATCAGGGTGAGGAGGCCAAGCCCCCTTTGGAGCTCCACACTCCGCTCAAGATTCTCTCTCTCCATTTACCGCTACTCCCCTACTGGTGCACACACTGTCTCTCTCAAATAAATAAAAAAAATTTTTTTTTTAAGTTATACCTTAGTTAAATGTAGTGTAGATTTTGGACAGGAAATCAAATTAATGCAAATACTACATTTCTGAAAACTAATTTTATGCAATGCTTCAGGAAATGCTTTACAACTCTTTAAGGACTGGTCTTGAACATGTGTTCATTCTTTCTTCATTCTGAGCAAGAGAGAGAGAGAGAGAAGTGGTGAGGAGGGGCAGAGGAAGAGAGAGAATTTTAAGCTGGCTCCAGGCCCAGTAGGGCTTGACCGCATGAGCCTGAGAGATCATGACCTGAGCTGAAATCAAGAGTTTGGTGCTTAACTGGTTGAACAACCCTTGAGCAAAGTTGAGCAAGGCCTTGAAACTTCATTCTTAAAAAATGTCTTCAAAGTACACAGTGTACTACTATGCTATGTAGGTGGAAATTATTTTTATTTCAAAACTCATATTACAAATTATTCATACTGTCTCCAATGACTTAAATATTGTAAAATAGCATTTTCCGTATTCTTTATCTTTCCCCAGGATCTTCAAGGTGGTCATGATTAAATTCTATTCCATTTTTATATAATTTGAAAATTTCTTCCACTATTTTTGAAAAGATATAGTGGCAGACTGAATCTTTGCTTATCCAAATGTTGTTGTTGACTTACGGCTTTCATTTTTACCATTAAGATGTTTTCATCATTTTTAAAAGCCAAGTTAACTTCTCAGGAGTCCAGGACATAGGAGTCAACACTGGCTAAAAGTTTCTAAACTAAAGCTTGTGATCATATTGCCTATGACACAAATAAGAAAATCAACAGACTGATAGAGATTTGTTATCTAGAGGTGCCTGGGTGGCTCAGTCGTTAAGGGCCTGCCTTCAGCTCAGGTCATGATCCCAGGGTCCTGGGATCCAGCCCCGCATCGGGCTCATCGAGGAGCCTTCCTCTCCATCCCCCTTTCCCCCTGTTCGTGTTCCCTGTTTTGCTGTGTCTCTCTCTGTCAAATAAATGAATAAAATCTTTTAAAAAGTTGTTACCTGAAATCACTCAACACAATACAATTGCCCTTGACTCTTTACAGGCTAGCCAATAAAGTCCATACACTAGCTAATATATCTTGTACCAATCAAAAAAAAAGGTGAAACAATTAGTCAATTTTTTAAAGACCACTTGGTTAACTAAAGTTGATCAAACTGATCCTTAATATTTATTCTCAAGTTAGATGTAGAATTTAGGCGTCTAAAAAATTAAATACAAAAGTTTCCAAATGTCTAATGATATTTATGATTGTATTCATTCTTTATGCCTTTCCCCATCATCAGCCAGAGTTTTGTTTTGATTTTTTTTGTTGTTTCGTTTTTTAAGTAAGCTTTACACCCAACATGGGGCTTGAACTTAGGACCCCGAGATCAAGACTTTCATGTTCTACCAATTGAACCAGTTAGGTGCCTCATGCCAGGTGTGTAAATATTACATGTCTATCCAGAGCTGATACTCAGTTGATAACTCATCAAAAAGAAAGCAAATCCTTTTCAGTCAGGTGCTCTCCTCTCCTATTCCTATTTTGACCAAAAGCAGGTTGGAGATGAGGGGTGGGTCAGGAAATTCCGATATGGTGTAATCTTGGTTTAACTAATGTGTAGGTGACAATGTAATGTGATGCCAGGTGTTACACATGGTAAGTCAGCTGGTCATACATACTATATTCTCCACATTTAAACTCTCAAGGCTTCCTGGAGGATCCATGATAACTGAAATTGATTTCCTTGAATTTGATGTGGCAGTTTTAAAACATAGCGTTCAAGGTCTTTATCATATTTCCCTTTGAGAGGTGGAATCTCTGTCCCTTCCAATCTCTTTTGGAACTGAGTATCCTCCATTAAGGATAAAACTGTCTGGAAAGGAGCTAAGTAAGGCCCATGGCTCTCAGGTGTTGGCTGAGCTGCCAAGTCAGCATCATCAACTTGGTTGCTGTGTACAAGAGCTACACTGAAAATGAATCCTCCAGCCCCAAGTTAAGCTCTGCTTGCTGATGCCACATGGAGCAGAAATAAGTCTTCACTGCTAAGTGATGCCCAAATAGTGATTTCTTTCTCAGAAGTACTTTCTCATAGTACTCTTGTGGGACAGACTGAAACACATCCTTACAAACAGAGGCATGCTCTCCCACTAGGCTTTCAGGGTACCTCCACAAACATGGAGCAACGCTCACTGTGAAAACCAGACTGACGCTGCATGGGACCTTTAGCCACTACTCTTACAAACAGCAGTTCCTTTTGCATACTTAATGCCCCTCACTCACTTCTGGTAATACTGTTCTTTTTTCCTGGTCTTCCCTGATGGAGGTGTTCTGGTGAAGCTGGTGCAACTGCCAAAGCACCCCTCCTGATGGTAGCCACAATCCCTTCTTGCTTTCAATTGCTCCACTCCATACTTTCCCATTCTCCCTTGCACATGCTCCAGTGATCAGAAGGGTGAACACAGGGTCCATCCTAGGCCTATCAGAGTCCATTGTATGAATTTGCTAAAATTCACCGACAAGTCTCATATTGATGATATGACATATCATATTGATGATACGGTCCATTTAGGTTCTTTCATGTTTGATGGTTTGTTTTCACTATCCCTCACACATACGTATATTTTACAGGTATTTTAGAAATAAAATTTCAGGGTGAAAATGTATATTTAAAATGTGATAATAGTATCAACAGACTTGCAAAAATTTTTGTGCCAATTTACACTTTAACTGTGATTAATTACATCTGCTTGGCCACATTAACCCTTTATATATCAAATCTGTCAGTCTATACCAGTTTGATAAGTACGAATGTGATGTTCTTTTAGTTTGTATTCTTTTAATGATAAAAACATATGTTTACATTTATATGTATACATATTTAAAAAAAATTCATTTATTTTTCTTGCAATCTGAGCCTGAAGCTCTCAAAAGTAAGATATGAACTACATCAGAAAAGTTCTGAATGGAGAAAGAACATATGGTTTATATATACAGTGGAATATTACTCAACCATCAGAAAGGATGAATACCTACCATTTACATCGATGTGGATGGAACTAGAGGATATTAGGCTAAGTGAACTAAGTCAATCGAAACATAATTATCATATGGTTTCAGTCATATACGGATTATAAGAGATAGCTTAGAGGACCATAGGGGAAGGAGGGTAAACTGAATGAGAAGAAATCAGAGAGGGAGACAAACCATAAAAGACTCTTGACTCTGGGAAACAAACTGAGGGTTGCAGAAGGGGAGGTGGATGAGGGATGGGGCACCTGGGTGATGGGCATTAAGGAGGGCACCTGATGTGATGAACACAATGTTATACATAACTAATGAATCAATGAACACTTCATTAAAAACTTATGACATACTGTATGTTGGCTAATTGAATTTTAATAAAAGAAAAGTTCTTATCACATACTATTATATTATGGTTAGTTAATATCAACCCAGTTTTTGATCCTTTGTTGGTATCTTGTTTTTCCACCTCAAGGCTTATGAAATTTTCCTTTTCTTAGAGTTCAAAAATTTTATCACAACTGGATTTCTCTCTTAAGTTTTCTCTCATAACTTTCTTTTTTCTTTTTGATCTACATTATTGGGAACTTCCAGACTAAGTCCTGCAAAGACAAATCGGAATTCTTTTTAAAAATTTTTAAGTCATCTCTACACCCAACCTGGGAGTCAGACTCACAACCCCAAAATCCAGCATCACGTGTTCTACCAACTGAGCTAGCCAGGCGCCCTGATAAATTGTAATTGTACAGTTAAAATTTCTGCACTTTGGCAGGGCTTAGGGGAAGGTAGGGGTGAATAGATGGAGAACAGAGGGGGTTTAGGGGACTGAAACTGCTCTGTATACTAAAATGGTAATTACATGTCATAATGTATTTGTCGAACCTGTAGAAGGTACACCAGCAAGAGTCAGCCCCGATATAACCTATGGGCTTTGGGTGGTAATGATATGTCATTGCAGATTGTGGAGGATGTGCATGAGTGGGGACAGGAGTATATGGGAAATCTCTGTATTTTCTGCTCAATTTTGCTATGAACCTAAAACTGCTTTAAAAATAAGGCTATTTTTAACATATGTAAATTTTATTCCATTAAAAAGAAGGGCTGTAGAAAATTATTTGTATGAGGAGTGGGGATGGTGGAAGCTTGCTGAATTAAGAACAGCAGATTATCAATGACTCAGAACTGATGGGTTGATTGGGGGATTATTTTACCAGTCTGTTTATTCTTTACATACTTAAAACTCTCCATATTGAAGAAAAACAAACAAAAAATAAATTGGTTAATTACTGTTATTAGTTCTTCTATTCAGTCAGTTTTAGAAAACAAAAACAGAAGCAGAGAGAGTTTTACTGGAAGGATATTGACGGTGTCCCAGAATCAGTAGAAGGCTGGGAGAACTGGCTTAGCAAAAACACAGGAACTATAGCTCAGGGCTAGACAGGAGGAGCTGTGGATTACAGGAAATCTGCCAAAAAACTGCTCCTCTGGCAGGCCTGTGATCTCTTGAGCTTCCAAGTTTTTCCTGGGCTCTGTTACAAAAACGAACACCACCATCTAGTGGCCTCTTTTTGCATCTTTGTGTGGTTGCAGATTTCTTGACTGGTTTTCCAGCTCACCGTCATCTGAATGTTACCTTCTATACATCCTTCAGAATTTTTTCATTGCTTTTTTGGGTAATGTTGTTTGTGGAGAAATCAGGTTTATTGTGGTATAATTTAGAAAAGTAAAATTTTACTTTACAGTTCTATACGCTTAGATAAATACAACCTATTTTGACAAATAGTTATGTGACCACCACCACAATCAAAATATGGAAGATTTATCACTCCAAAAAGTCTCTTGCCCTGTTTTGAAGACCATCTCTCCATCTATCCTCCAACCCCCAAAGCCCCACCGATCTGTTTTTTCTCCCTGTAGTTTTGCTTTTCTAAAATTTCACATAAATGGAATCATACAATATGTAGCCTTTTGAGTCTGGCCTCTTTCAGTTAGCAAAGTGCATTGAGATTCATCTATGTTGTCACTTGTATTGATAGTCCTCCCCCACTCCTCGCCCCCTTTCTTTGTTTTGGCTGAGTAGTACTTTGCTGTATGGATGTGCCAGCATGTGTTTATTATTCATTCACTAGTCCAAGGACATTTGAATTTTTTCCAGTTTTGGCAGTTATGAATAAAGTCACTATAAATACTATGTACAGGTGTTTGTGTAAACATGTTTTCATTTCTTTTCTCTTTTTAAAAAGATTTTTAAATATTTATTTATTTATTTGACAGAGAGAGACACAGTGAGAGTGGGAGAGGGAGAAGCAAGCTTCCTGCTGAGAAGGGAGCCTGCTGTGGGGCTCGATCACCGGACCCTGGGATCATGATCTGAGCGGAAGGGATACGCTTAGCAACTGAGCCACCCAGGTACCCCAGTGTTTTCAGTTCTCTTGGGCAATTACCTTGATTAGGGGATTGCTGAGTTCTATGATATATGTATATTTAACTTTCTAAGAAACTGCCAGAATGCTTTCTAAAGTGGTTATGCCATTTCACACTCCAACTACCAACATTTTTTTCTGCTTGTGACCTCCTATATGATTTTCCAATATTGCCATGTTTGACTCCTAAATTTTTTCTTCTGTTATATTGTGTGATTTTTAGATAGGGAAGATGATACCAAAATATTTTAAAGAGCACATTATGTTTATTAACTATTTGTAAGGACTAATTTTTGAATTTTATTTCCCCCTTTCATGACTGGGGTCTTGATGTTGTTTGTTTTCATTTTAATATTGTTTTAGAGATTCACATATCTTTTATTTTTCTGTAAAAATTTCCCCATATCGTGCCTGGGTGGCTCAGTGGGTTAAGCCTCTGCCTTCAGCTCAGGTCATGATCTCAGGATCCTGGGATCAAGCCCTGCATCAGACTCTCTGCTCAGCAGGGAGCCTGCTTCCCCCCACTCTCTCTGCCTGCCTCTCTGCCTACTTGTGATCTCTCTCTGTCAAGTAAATAAATAAAATCTTTAAATAAAATTTCCCCATATCTTGCCATGTTTTAATGTACATGGTTTTCAAAATAAGGACAGAGTACATAATCCTTTAGTGAATCATTTCACAATCATATGTTGTATATTTACAATGTGCTAGTTATGACACCATATTCTGAAAATAAATATTTTTATGGTGCTATCATTTAGAAAAAAATGTTTTCATATATACTATTTAATTCTCTGAAAGTTAAAATACAACCACCCAAAACCAAACACTATTTGTGTGTGTGTGTGTGTGTGTGTGTGTGTGTGTGTGTGTGTAAAATAGCAGGCAGTTAAAGGGCAGAGAGAAATATGAGAATGAATGATAGGACAGACAAAAGATGAGTTTAATTGGCTAAGAGATAAAGAAAGTTGGAGAAAGAGGTAACAAATGTGTGAGGGGGAGGTTGGGAAGTGGATAAAGAAGGACATTCAGTGACTACCAGATTGTGTTACGATATTTGTCCCACCCTGAAATTCCCTTGGGTATCCTTAGGAAGTACCTTCACACTTTTTATAGACTTTTGAAATACTAATTAACTGGTTATCTACCTTTTCCAACAAGTGAGTCCAAGACAAAGAATTTTACTTTGGGCAACTAACACTACCAATAAGGAAAGACATCTTAGATAAAATGGGAGTAGGTATGGAAATGAAAACTTTGTGAAGTTTCTCCTTTTAGGAAAAGCAGCTATTCTTGTAACCTGTCCTAAGAAAAGTGGGATCATGCTGCTTTTTTCTAGTTACCTAAGATTTGTGGTATCTTGGTTGAAATGAGGCTCTGAATGTGCAGCTGATTCTTAGGAAAAGGTAAAAATAAAAACTTCAAACCAGGGGCGCCTGGGTGGCTCAGTGGGTTAAAGCCTCTGCCTTTGGCTCAGGTCATGATCTCAGGGTCCTGGGATAGAGTCCCACGTCAGACTCCCTGCTCAGCAGGGAGTCTGCCTTCCTCTCCCTTTGCCCCTCTCCCCTGTTCATGTGCTTTCTCTCCAAAAAATAAATAAATAAAAATTTTTTAAAAATTTAAAAAATAAATAAAAATTCCATAGAAAGCATTATCATTCTATAAATAAAAATTCCATAGAAAGCATTATCATTATTTGTGCAAAAACAGAAAGCATACTGCTTTTCAAAACCTGGAGGACTTCATTTTCTTCACCCTCACTGCAAGCTGTTTTATGAGTCACTGTGTTTCATTCCTATATTTTTTATTTTTAATATACAAATACTCCAAGAGCAATATTATTCACAACAGCCAAAAGGTGACAGCCACCCAAATGTCCATGGGTGGATAGATGGATAAATAAAATGTGGTATGCACCCAGTAGAATATTATTCAGTCTTAAAAAGCAAGGAAGTCCTGTCTCATGTTATAGCATGGATGAACCCTGAGGACATTATGCTAAGTGAAATAAATCAGTTATTAAAAGATGAATACTGTATGATTTCGCTTATATGAGGTATCTAAAGCTGTCACATTCATGGAAACAGAAAATGGAATGGTGGCCACCAGGGCTGAGAGAAGAGGGAAATGGGGAATTGTTCATTGGGTAGAGTTTCAGTTTTCAAGATAAAATATGGAAATCTGTTGTACACAATGTGAATATACTTAGCACTACTGAACAATTCACTTAAAAATGGCTCAGATGGTAAATTTTCCATTCCATATTTTTACCACAATTAAAAAAAAAATATATATATATATACCCCCAGTGAATTTATACCCATGAATTTTATAAAGGATAACCAGTTAAAAAATCCTTCAAAATTATAGCACTGCAAATAGATGGAAGAAACAGTGGTAATAGGGCTATTAGTCTGCTTAAATATATACCCAGTGATACTTGTGGCTTTAAAGAATATTTTGCAAAGTGTATTTTGAATGCTTAATGAAGAATAAAAAAGCTAGAGTCAGTTGGCCTGTTTTGAATCTTAGTTTTCTGGTTTACTGGCTGTATAACCTTATGCTAGTTAATTTGTCTCTCAGTTTTCTCAACCACAAACTAAGATGACAAGGAGATAATGATAGTACCCATGTCATAAGATCATTGTATTAAATGTGCTCATATATGTAATAATTTATAATAGTGCCTGAGCATATTAAGTGTTCTAGCAGGTTTATTCAATGGTCTTCTGCTTTAACAAAACAGTACATTTAAAGATAGGAATGTATCATATATGTGTGGTTATTTTTATCATAATTATTCCTTTATGAAAAGATTAACTACAAGTTTTATTTAAAAGATTTAGTTTATTAATTAGAGAGAGCACACAGAGAGAGAGGAAGAAGCAGAATCCCTACTGAGCAGGGAGTCTGACATAGGTCTCAATCCCAGGACCCTAAGATCATGACCTGAGCTGAAGGCAGACCCTTAACTGACTCACCACCTAGGCACTTCTAACTGCAAGATTTTTAAACAGTGAGAGTCTGTGGTGTGTGTTGTCTTTTGAAATTTTGAAGTGATTTCAAACTTATAGCAAAGTTGCACTAACAGTACAAAGAGCTCCCATATACCCTTCACTTATTGAGAGCCTTTAAGTTTTGCCAATTATCCTACAATATCCTTTGTAGCAAGAAGATTCAATCCAGGAGCATGTATTTACTCAGTTGTCATTTCTCTACTCTCTTTCAATCTAAAACAGTTCCTTAGCCCTCCTATGGCCTTCATTTTCTAAGATGACTATGCTAATTGTATTTTTCTGAGCGTTGCACCACATTTCCAGTTCCACATGCTCTTCTAGAATTCTGTCTCTTAATCTAGACAATCGCTGTGCCTCAGTCTATGAACAAAATATAGAGCAGTAGACCTGTGTAATTTATGAGGCTAGGTTAAAAAGGCCATGTAACCTTCTATCTGGCTCTCTCTTTCACACAGACACATATACACACTCCCTGGGAGTCCTGAGCTGACATGAAGAAAATCCAGTTTCCCTAAAGCTGTGATGATGAAGAGACCATAGAGAAGTAGACGTGTCAGAGGGGCTGCAACTGTTCCAACCCTCAGTTGTGTGAGTCTTCCAGATCAGGTGTCACAGGTGTGAGTGCAAAAACCTTCACATGATTCTAGCTCCCAGCCTTTAAGCCACTCTAGCCGAGGCCTAGTGGAGCCAGGCTCTGGGCTGTACCAGATGACAGCTTAGAACTGAGAAGGGCTATCCCTGCTGAACCTTGTCCAAATTGTAGCAAAATAAAGAGTGTTGTTTTAAGCCACTAGGTTTTAGGGTGTTTGTTACAAACCAATAGATAACTGGAATAACTGTAGAATCATTATTTTGTGGAATATCCTTCCAACTGTATTTGCTTGATGTTTACTCACAGTTGGGTTATGTATTATAGGCAAGACCACTGAAGTGATTCAGTGTTTGGTTCACTGCATCCATCGGATAATGTATGAAGTTTATTTGTTCCATTACTGTTGATGTTAACTTCAATCACTTGAATAAGGACGTACCTTCAGGTTTCTCCACAATAAAGTTACTCTTTTTCCATGTATGATTATTTTGTAGAGAGATACTTTGAGACAATGTAAATAAAACCTGCTCTTGATCCATCTTTCATCCATAAATTTTCCATCCATTGATGTTTCTTGCCTGAATTTATTATTTCTATGAAGGTTGCAACATGATTTTTTAAATAGGTTTTATTTATTTATCTGTCAGAGAGAGAGAAAGAGAAAGGGAGAGAGAGCGAGAGAGCACATGAGCCCACAAGCAGGCAGAGTGGCAGACGAGGCAGAGAGAGAAGCGGGCTCCCTGCCAAGCAAGGAGCCTAATGTGGGACTCCATTCCAGGACCCTGCGATTACGACCTGAGCTGAAGTCAGCAGCTTAACCAACTATGCCACCCAGGCGTCCCCAAAATGATGATTTTATAATTCAATTATTCCTTTGACTTTTATTAGTTGACGTTGTTCCTTGTATTACAAGGAAGGGTTTTCCGTCTATTTAATCAACCATCCAAGGAAGGGTTTTCTCTCTATTTAATCATCCATTTATTTATATCATTATACACTGATGGGCTCCTAATCTAATCAGTGGATGTAATTTGTTTACCAATCTTTTATTTTGATAGATTATCCCAGATTTGGCTAGTAAAAGTCCTTTCAAACTGACTTCTGTATCCCTCTGACATGGCCCCATTATTCTCTGAGTAGATCCTTACTTTCTGGCCCCAAAGGATGTTCCTGGTCATCCTGTCCCTCCTCTGTCCCCGAAATCAGCCTTTTCTCCAAGAAGACATGGTTCCTCTTGTTGAATAGTATTTAAAAACCAGTATCTGGTGGCTTGGTTAGCTCATTGCTACTGGGATCATACTACTTCCTGGACTTTTCTGTGCACAGAGACAAGTAAATATAGTAGAGGGTAGTGAGTACTAATGAAAGGGAAAGGAGCACAAAAAAGGAAAAGACAGAGTTTTGGGGAGGGAACAGAAATATTCTAGACAGAAGATATTTATGTGCAGAAGGCCTAAGTCAAGAGAGAATATGTCATTTTTAAGGAACTAAAGCACTATGGCTAGAGTAGAGAGAAGGGGTAGTGGTAAGAGAGAAGGAAACAAGGTAAACAGGGGATAGCCAAAGCTCAAGACAAAGACCAAATGAGCAATGCTTAGAAGTTTTAAGTTCATCCTGAGAGCAATGGAGAACTATTAAGAAGATTCCAAGCAAGGGATATATGATCAAAATAATTTTTCAAAATATTTAATTAATTTATTTATTTGAGAGAGAGAGAAAGAGAGAAAGAGAGAGACAGCATGAGCAGGAAGGGCAGAGAAAGAGGGAGAGAGAGAATCTCAAGCAGACTACACACAGCATAAAGCCCAATGCAGGGCTTAATCCCATGACCCTGAGATCAGGACCTGAGCAGAAACCAAGACTTAGATGCTTAACAGACTGAGCCACCCAGGTGCTCCCCAAAATCATTTTCAAACAGTTGTCTTTAATTACAAAACAACAATTCACATATCATCCTGAAAGGATTTTGAAATACTAAATACTTTCTTCCATATTTTAAGTTGTCATCTAATATTTTTTATAAACTTTAAAGTTAATTTTTATAATGGAAAGTTTAAAATATTTGTTTGAGAGATGAAATGACCTTGGATTATACCTGAAGTATTTTATGATATGTACTCACCAAATCTGAAAAGTCATGTGGAATTTCTATCTGTGGATTTTATCAAATGTTATCTAAAAAATGTGTTAGTTTCAGAAACTACAAAATTACATTTAGAATTATCAACATCACTAGTTTTTGTTGCCTATGTTGTTCTGAATTCCGGACAATTTTCACCCTTAACAAAACTATGTATGAGACAGGTAAAGGACTTACAGGTTCAAGATACTTCAACTACTCATTAAAAGAGTTTTCCAGACTTCCCCCTTTTGCCAAAGATGGAGTATCAGGAACTGGATATACCCTCCTGTTGAAACAACAAGAATAATAATAAAAAGTCAGACAAAATAAATGAAACAATGGTTTTGAAATACTGAATATCAAGCATTAAAGGACAGTGAACCCTGAGAGACAGGAAACAAGAGATGAGCCCTTCCATTACCCCAGCTTACTGTCTTGAGGATCTCTAAACTATAGACATAACTTAACTATTAATAATCACATTAAATGTAAATAGTCTAAATACTCCAATTAAAAGAAATTGGCAGAGACAAAAAATCAAGATCCAATTATTTGCTGCCTTTAAAAAAATGCTTTAAAACATAACATAAATACAGAAATAGGTTAAAGAGTTGCAAAAGATAGATCATACAAATAACCAGTCAAGAAAGCGGGTATGCTATTTTATTTTATTTATTTCTTTTTAAAAGTAAGTTCTAGGCCCAATGTAACACTTGAACTCCTGACCCTGAGATCAAGAGTCACATGTTCCACCAACTGAACCAGCCAGGCACTCCAGGCATGCTCTTTTAATATTGGACAAATGTCAGAATAAAGAATATACCAGGGGCACAAAATGTCATTTCATAATAATAAAGTAATCAATAACAATTCTAAACATTTGTGACCCTAATAATAGTATTTCAAAATGCATGAAGCACAAACTGATAGAAGTATAAAAAGTTGATAAAATCACAATTATAGAGATTTTAGAAGCCCTCTCTCAATAACTGATAGAATAAATGAACATAAAATCATCAAGAATAGTCTTGAACAATATTATCAACCAACTTAACCTATTTGCCATATATACAACACTCTACATAACAGCAGAATACACATTCTTTTCAAGTACACACAGAACATTCACCAAGACAGACTATATTCTAAGCCATAAAACAAACCTCAATACATTTAAAAGGATTCAGATCATGCAAAATATATTCTCTAATCACAATGGAATTAACTTAGAAGCCAATAACAGAAAGAGCTCGAAAAATCCTCAAATATTTGGAAATGGAATAACACACTTTTAGATAACCCATGGATCGAAGAAAAAATCAAAAGAGAAATTAGACACTGTCTAGAATCAAATGGAAATGAAAATATGATATATCAGAATCTGTGGGATATCAGTAAAGTAGTTCTTAGGGGGAAATTATAGAGCTAAATACCTATATTAACAGAGGAGAAAGATCTCAAATTGACAGCTCAGATTCCAACTTAAAAAACTAGAAAAAGAACAAACTAAACACAAAGTAAGAAGAAGAAAGGAAATAAAAGATTAAAGTGGAAATCAATGAAATAGAAAGCAGAAAACAGTAAATAGAACTAAGAGCTGTTCTTCGAATCAATAAAATTGGTAAACCTCATTCTAGACAGACTGTTGAGGAAAAACAGAAAGCAAAATTACCAATATCAGGAATGAGGAATTTGATATCACTACAAAGTCTAGATATTCAAAGGATAATAAGAGAATATTATGAATAACACTTTGTCTATGAATTTGACAACTTAGACAAAACTGACAAATTCTTTGAAAGACACAAATTGCCAAAGCTCAGTCAAGAAAAAATAGATAACCTGAAGAGCCCTATATCTTTTAAAAATTTACTTTGAGTTAAAAACCTTATTACAAAGAAAACTTTAGGCTCAGATGGCCTCATTGCTGAATTCTACCTGACATTTAAGAAAGAAAGAACAATTCTATACTAACTCTTCTGGAAAGAATAATTCTACACAAACTTTCAACTTTATTCTCTGAGGCCAGCATTACCCTGATAACAAATCCAGTTAAAGACATTACAACAAGACAGCAAGCTAATATTCCTCACGATCACAGAAGCAAAAATTTGAAAGCAAGATTTAGCAAATCAAATTCAGTATATAAAAAGGAAAATATATAGGGATGCCTGGGTGGCTCTGTTGATTGAGTATCTGACTCTTGGTTTTGGCTCAGGTGATGATCTCAGGACTGTGATACTGGACTGAGTCAGGCTCCACACACAGCATGGAGTCTGCTTGAGGGTTCTCTCCTTCTACCCTTCCCCCCACTCACTTGTGCACCTGCACGCACTTGCCGGCAGGTGCTCTCCCCCTCTCTAAAATAAATACCTCTTAAAAAGTGAAGAGGAAAATATATCATGATTACTTGAAGCTTATTCCAAGAATGTAGGGCTAGCTTGACACTTAAAAATCAACCAATCAATATAAATTACCACATTAACAAACTGAAAAAAAGAAAAGCCATATAATAATCTCAATAGATCAGATAAAGGACTAGTGTCCAAAATCTATGAAGGACTTAGCAAACCCAACACCCAAAGAACAAATAATCCAATCAAGAAATGGGCAGAGGACATGAACAGACATTTCTGCAAAGAAGACATCCAGATGGCCAACAGACACATGAAAAAGTGCTCCATATCACTCGGCATCAGGGAAATACAAATCAAAACCACAATGAGATAGCACCTCACACCAGTCAGAATGGCTAAAATCAACAAGTCAGGAAATGACAGATGCTGGCGAGGATGTGGAGAAAGGGGAACCCTCCTACACTGTTGGTGGGAATGCAAGCTGGTGCAACCACTCTGGAAAACAGCATGGAGATTCCTCAAAATGTTGAAAATAGAACTGCCCTATGACCGACCCAGCAATTGCCCTACTGGGTATTTACCCTAAAGATACAAACGTAGTGATCCAAAGGGGCCCGTGCACCCGAATGTTTATAGCAGTAGTGTCCACAATAGCCAAACTATAGAAAGAACCTAGATGTCCATCAACAGATGAATGGATCAAGAAGATGTGGTCTATATACACAATGGAATACTATGCAGCCATCAAAAGAAATGAAATCTTGCCATTTGCGACAACATGGATGGAACTAGAGCGTATCATGCTTAGCGAAATAAGTCAAGCGGAGAAAGACAACTATCGTATGGTCTCCCTGATATGAGGAAGTGGTGAAGCAACATAGGGGCTTAAGTGGGTAGAAGAATAAATGAAACAAGATGGGATTGAGAGGGAGACAAACCATAAGTGACTCTTAATCTCACAAAACAAACTGAGGGTTGCTGGGGGGAGGGGGGTTGGGAGAAGGGGGGTGGGGTTATGGACATTGCAGGCGGGGGGTATGTGTTTTGGTGAATGCTGTGAAGTGTGTAAACCTGGTGATTCACAGACCTGTACCCCTGGGGATAAAAATATGTTTATAAAAAATAAAAAATAAAAAAAATAATCTCAATAGACAAAGAAAAAGCATTTGACAACATCCATTCCCGATCAAAACTCTCAGCAGAACAGGAATAGCGGAGAACTTCCTCAACTTGATAAAGGGAATCTATGAAAAACCTACAGCTTATGGATGAAGGACTGAATGTTTTCCCTCTAATGTCATGGTTTCAGTGAAACTGGGTACAGAAATTTGAGAAATTTTGTCTTGGACTTGTTGAATTTAGGGCCCAACATGCCATTGATAATTTGACTGGGGATTTGCAGAGTAATATGTATCTGGAACTCAGAGGAGAGAGCTATCATAGAGCCTATTAAAGGATATTTTAAAAGTGGTTTTTATTTTTATTTTATTTTTTAAAGATTTTATTTATTTATTTGAGAGAAAGAGAGAGCACAGAGGACAAAGCATACTCCCTACCAAGCAGGGAGCCAGATGTAGGAGTCCATCCCAGGACCCAGAGATCATGACCTGAGCCAAAGGCAGATTCTCAAGCAACTGAGCCACCCAGATGCCCCTAGTTTTGATTTTTAAACAAGTACCCCAAAGAAACACAGCTGAAGAGTAAGATGAAAAGAGGGTAGTGAATGGAAATATTGAGGAAAAGCGACACATAAGCTTCCTCCTGTAGGACAGATACAGAAAGAGGGGCAAGACAAGGTGACCGAAACAATATCAATTATCATTAAAAACAAAACAAAAAACAAAACAAAACAAAAAAAGACCAAGAACAATCTTACAGGTGAAAAGACACTTCTATGATATCTAAGAGAAATCCAGTTTCAAGAACAAGGGAGGGGTCAAAAGAGTCAAAAGCTGCTGAAGAACTTTAGATATAAGGATCCTGGTACCTTAGCAACAAACACAGGTGACCACTAGAATATATTTAAAATAGGTATTATCTAGTATAGATGGGCTTTAGCCAATCCTTAACGCTGGCACATCACATTCCATTCCATTCCATTCTGCGTGGATATTGATGTAAGCTGAGTCTCTCCTATTGGTTACTACCCTGGTCTCTTGACGCTCATGCAGACCTACCAAGAGAGCACAGTATCCATGGCGTTAGAAACTTCAAGTATCCCCTTTTCAGCCCAAAAAAGGGTAAGTGAAATACATTGACTAAGGGGTCAATGGATTTTGGAACTTTTGTTCCCGATGGTAATAAATTGTCTATCCTTTTCCAGATCAAGTACCCCCTACCTCCTATTCAGAGAGGCCGAGAGGCACATTACCTCACTTAGTTAAAAGCAGAGGGACGCCTGGGTGGGTTAGTAGGTTAAGCCTCTGCCGTCAGCTCAGGTCATGATCTCAGGGTCCTGGGATAGAGCCTGCATCGGGCTCTCTGCTCAGCTGGGAGCCTGCTTCCCTCTCTCTCTCTGCCGGCCTCTCTGCGTACTTGTGATCTAACTAACTAAATAAAATCTTAAAAAAAAAAAAAAAGTGGGCAAGAACGTAAATCCTACCTCGCTACCTTCATGAAATAGCTTAGAATAAAAAGAGTTCTTATAAGTCAGGGTTGTTTTAGTCTAGCTCCTTGGTACTTGGACCCTGACCCATAGCATGAGCTCAGCAAATGGCTGTATCGTAGAATTGAATATTTGTTAAAAAGGCCTTGTGAATCTGGAAGCTGTTCCAAGTGTTATTTTCCAACCCCGATTTAGTTTCCCAGGTGACCAAATTTAAAGTAATACCTGATCTTGCCGGTAGCCAAGGAGTGGCTGGAAGGACTGTAGCCTCTTTCCCACAAACCATTTGGATAAAAACACGGGGCGCTGTGCAGAGTTTCGTGGCCGGTCCCCTGGCCCAGCGTCCCACCAGATTGCTGCTCGCAAACCTCTTCCTTTTGGAAATTCTGCACCCCCTGTAGAACTTTTGCGGACCCGCGTGATCAAATTTCACTTTGACATCCCTTGAGAGGTCACGACGAAACCCTTCCCAGTACTCTTGGCTGCCCCATGCCCCACAGCCTGAGATGGGGCCGCGACAATGGCTAAGGGTTCCCCCAAGGGCCCAGCTCTCGGGAGGCTTCCTACTCCGCTCCCCCAGCCTCTAACCGAGGTCCAAGGCTGCCAGCCCGCAAGGCTACTGAACAAGCTTTCTGAGGCTCGGGTTTTCCTCAGAGGCGGGCCTTCGCGGCGGAGGAGGGGCCGACGGTCTCCGGCTCCTCCTCCTCCTCGCCAGGCCCCTTGCCCGGTGCGGGGGCGGGACGCGAGCAGGGCTGTTGGGTGGGGGCTCCTCCCCCGCAAGGGCGGACTAGAGGAGGCGGAGGCGGGTGGGGTTCCTACTGGGGGCGGACTTTGGCGGCGGAGGCGGGGCCGGGCGCCGAAGGCCCTTCTTCCCAGGGGCGGGCGGGCTGGAGAAGCAGCGGGTTTATTTTCCCCAAGGCTGACCTCGGCGGCGGGAAAGGACTTGGGGGGCGGGGCCGGACCCCGAAGGCCCCTCCTCCCGAGGCGGGCTTATCTGGCCTCGGCGGCCGCTGCCGGGTGTCCGCGGTTTGGCTACTTAACCGAACGGGCTCTGGCTCCTCCCAGTGGCCGGCCGGGGCGGAAGCAGGAGGCGGGGGCAGCGTGCGCGCTGCTGGTCTTCTCTCCCGCGGCGCTGGGGCCCGCGCTCGGCGGCTGCTGCTAGATTCGGCGCCTCGCAGTCGGCTAGCTCCTCTCCGCGCCCTCCCGCTTCTAAAACCAGGCCTCCTCCTCAAGCCCCAGCCCGCGGCGTCGACCCCGCCGGCCCTCTCCCGCCCCGTCTCAGACTGTGGCCACCGCTGCCGCGGCCCCGGCCCCGATGGCTCTGTGCAACGGAGACTCCAAGGTCAGTTCTTTGGCGCGGGGCTCCCTGCCCCACCGCCTCCGGGCGTAGGCGAGGCTTCGGGGCCAGGGAACCACCACTCGACCCCCTCCCCCCAGCCGTCTGCGCAGCCCTGCGGCCCGGGCAGCTGCGCGTCGGAGAGTCCCCGGTCGGGGCCTGTGGCATGTTTTCTCCTCGGCAGCGGCAGGTGCTTTGTTGATTTTTGTCTGCGTGTCGGGGTTCCTGCGCCCGCTCGTCTCCGGGCGTCGGGGAGGGCGTCAGCTGCGGCGGCCGCGCCGCTGGCCCTCGCCTCCCCCGCTCCGCTGTAAGCCTGGGAGCCCGAAGAGCGTGGCCGGAGGGCGGAGGTTGGGAGGCAAGCGGGTGTGTGTGTTTGCTTCCTCAGCCCTCACCCCGTCCCTTCGGAGGCTGGGGGCCTTCTGTGGACCACCTGGGGTCCGCGGAAGGCAAGGCAGGGTCGGGGCCTCGCGTGCGGCGTTTAAGCTGTGCTGGCCTCCAGTCTTCCCGCCTCCCCATTTCCCGCCTGCCCTCGGTGAGGCCCTCCGCGTTTCCCAACGCCGGCCTTGGGGTCCGCGGCGGCGAGGCCGGCCCTCGGTGAGGCCGCGTGATTGGAGCCCTCCCTCCTCTCCCCCGCTCCCTGGTCCTCCGGTCAGTCCCCGGTCAGGGCCGGTGACCCGAGGGTCGCTCCCTCCGCTGCACCCCCCACCTCCATCCTTCTCCGAGGGCAGCAGCGTGGGTCTAACCCCGCCCCTAGCTGCTGGCTGCTGCTTTGGCACGTTTATTTGCGGTGGATCCGCTCCCCGCGGTGGCGAGCCCTCTCCCGGACGTGAGCCGCGGCCACCACGTTGCGAGGGCTGGGGCAGTGGGGAGTCCCGGGGTGTTGGAAAAGTTGCCAACTTGATGTGGGGAGAGCACGTTTGGGTCGCCGCTGCGCTTCTCGTCGCTTCCAACTCACTTTTTTCTATAGACCCTCCTCTTTGGTCTCGCTTCTGAATGGAGCACCTTCGCTTTCACTTCTGAATTGAAATTTTCGTTGGTTTGGAGTTTTCAGACCCTCACAAAGTCGATTTTGTCTGCGATAAAGTGCATAGTTTTGAACCGGAGATTAACTTTAGCAAGATGTATCTCCTGCACACTGTTTAGAGCCTGGCTTTAAGAAATTACTTAAATTTTATTCATGTATGTGGGATCTTAAAAGTCAGGTGGGAATTGGTGTTCCAAGTCAGATAGTTACCTTATTTAGGTGGTGGTCTCTTTAAATGGTGGTGTCTAAGTGTTCCATATTAGTAGGTTCTCTCCTACTAAGATTGCTTAGTACTTTCCAAACATTAAAAAACTATTTGTTGAACAAATGAGAAAAGATAAGGTACCGATATGTTCTTTTATTTATTTATTTTTAATTTTTAAAGATTTTGTTTATTTGAGAGAGAGAGATCACAAGTAGGCAGAGAGGCAGAGAGAGGGGGAAGCAGCCTCCCTGCCGAGCAGAGAGCCTGATGCGGGGCTCAATCCCAGGACCCTGAGATCATGACCTTAGCGGAAGGCAGAGGCTTAACCCACTGAGCCACCCAGGCGCCCCTAATATGTTTTTTCAAATCGAGAAAATTAATGCGTAGACTACGTGAAGCTCTTTTCTCAGGATTATAAAGGGAAATGAAGACAGTCAAACTTGGTGTTTTGGACCCCAGAAGCTAATGTAAACCTCATTGTACAACTTTTTCCTGTACATTAGCTCACTTGCAAAGCATTTTTCTATTTTGAGACTTAAAACTTACCTTTGTGCTAGTGGAGGAAATGACTGTACTAATAGGAGGACTCAAACCTAATTTATAGACTTTGAAAGATATATCTTGATTTGAGAAGGGTATTTTCACAAAATTAAGTTCAAGACTCAGTTTCCAAATTTATTTGTCCCAGGAGTATAGAACATCATTTTTTTTTCCTAGTTGATATTTTTGTTTTAACTTGCTTTTTAAGGAGAGTCTTGATAAATTTGAGCCTCAAGTGAATTGCTGATTAATTTTATTTCAAGGTCCTTTATGTTTTATAGCATACTCAAGCATGTGTTGTTTTTTTGTTGTTTAGTTTTTGTGTTTTGGAGTAACAATTAGATAAGAACTGAATTGGAAGCACTTTGAGGAGGAGCCGTCAGGGAAATAACGTATTTCATCAAATCTATTATTATTTCATGTACTCTTAAGGAGGAAAAAACTCCGTACAGTTAAACCACGATATGTCATTGATCATAAGAAACATTTCAAGTAAAGAGATGTGTAAACATGAGATAATATGCATAATAAATTAGGTGAAATAAGATATTTTTAAGAGATCCACCTGGAAATCTGAGTAGGCATCTCTCGTCCATAGTTTACCGCTGAACCACCCTTCCCTCTGGAGTGAAATGTAAGTACTGTGCCCAAGCTTACTTTGTACATCAATTTGACTCTGAAAGTTCTGTGTAAATCCTGGTTCATAAAGTGGGAGGAAAGAGCTGATTTTGATTCCTATTCTGGTGCATTTCAATTTGTATCAGGATTTTCTAAAATGACATTTTTGCACGATAGAAATTAGGGAGAGACCTAAAATCTATAAAAACATTTGGGCTGATTAATTATCCAAATCAGAGGTTATAGTTTTCTTAGTTAAGGAGTTGAGATAATGTAATTAAGAAGTTAAGATTTTATGTAATGGTTTATTTAAAACTTTTTTTTTTTATAGCTACTCTGTGTTATATATGAATAATATATAGGTCAAGTATCAGACATAGTAACTATTTTCTGTTTTATTAAGGCAGGATTATCAGAATATTGTTCTGGGCTACGTGGACTACTTGTCAAGTTTCCCACTTTTTGGCCTTATCTAAGCCTCAGACTCTGGAGTAGAAGTGGGACCTGCTTTATCACCTTTACTGAGATGTTGACTAGGGTAAATCATACTTGAATTAAAGGTGTTTTATAAATTGCGTGTGATATAGGATCTTTAACGACATCTGTTAAACTTTTAAAATTGGCATTTTTAAATTTTTTTTTTAAATAAGACAAACCAAATTTTATTTTTTGTTAAGATTTTATTTATTTAAGAAAGTGAGACAGAGGGGCGCCTGGGTGGCTCAGTGGGTTAAAGCCTCTGCTTTCGGCTCAGGTCATGATCCCAGGATCTGGGATCCAGCCCCTTATCAGGCTCTCTGCTCAGCGGGGAGCCTGCTTCCTTCTCTCTGTCTCTGCTTGCCTCTCTGCTTATTTGTGATCTCGGTCAAATAAATAAATAAATAAATCTTGGTTGGTGGGGGGAGAAAAGAAAGAAAAAGAAAGAAGTGAGGCAGAGAGAGAGCATGAGCCGGGCGAGGGGTAAGGCTGGATCCCAGGACTCTGGGATCATGACCTGAGCCGAAGGCAGCTGCTTAAATGAGTGAGCCACCCAGGCGCCCCTTTAAATTAAAGTTTTTGAATTGAATCGAGAGATAACATTTTTTACCTGGGATGCATGAGTATTAAATAACTGTCCTTTTATGATAACTTTATAGAACTTTTTTCAAAGGTCAAGTTTTTTTTTTTCCCCTGCTTCAGATTTTGTTCAGATATTAAGATATTTATCTAGGTGCTCAGTTGGTTAAGTGTCTGGCTCTTGATTTTGTTTCAGGTCATGGTCTCAGTGTTGTGAGATTGAGCCCCTCATCGGGCTCTGCGCTGGGGATGGCGCCTGCTTAAGAGAGTCTGCCCCTTTCCCCTTCACACTTACCTCCCTGTCTTTTTTCCCTTCCTTGACCTTAAAAACAAACAAACAAACAAACAAACAAACAAAAAAAAACAAAAAAAACTTTGACCCATCCATCTAGAATGTAAGAGCTGTTACAGACAGAAGAAATATATATATTTTTTGTTTCCTGTTAGACTTGGAAGGTTTTGAAATTCCTCCAGGAACCTCAGATAGCCTTGTCTTTATCTGGGCCAACTTGTTACTTAGGGAAGATAATTGTCTTTTAAGTATTTTTTTAAAATGTAGACTTGTTCAAATGTATTTGATACTTTTAAAAGGCTGTTTAATGATTCCTATTTCAAAAGATGCTATTTAATGTAATGAATACTTATTTGCTATACAGAAGAATATAATTTACCTCCGTCATGGTGCTTACAGTGTGTCTTCAGGTTTCCTACTAACCTAGACTGTTTAGATGCTCAAAATGAATAAAGTCCTTAGGGATAAAACAATTCTGAAGCTCTTTGTTAATCAACAGAAAAGTAATCATTTCATAGAAATTTGAATCTTTATATAGCATGTATAATTCTGGGTTGTGTAGAATACCTTTTTCATTATTATTGTGAAATAGAAAAGTTTCTGTATTTTCTAAGGAATCACAGTGATTCAAAAAAAATAGCTCTACTATAGTAGTAATGTGGTGTTAGTTGGTTTTCTAGTGGTGGACCCTTGCCATGGCTTCACGGTCATTGTTTTGAGGACCAAGGAGATGGTTTATATAGTTGTTGTGTGCATTCCCTAATATGATACATTATAATGTCATAGGGAGCAAGGTGTTTGGTTATAGTAGTGTGACCTTATAATTCTTTGTCTAAACTGGGGAACTTAAAACATAAGAGGAATTGCTAAAAATTAATGATAATTGATGTAAAATAAAATATTACCAAAGAAAAATACTTGTGGTTTTATACAATATAGTAAATAAATGGCAAAACTCTTGTAGCAAGAATGCTCAAATTACTCTCACTCTCTCTGGACATCATGAATGAACATATATATATATATATCTCTTTCCTGCATATACTTTACAGATGCCTTATTCATATTTCTCAGTGACCAGATGATGCTGGCCAGAGGTTTGGTGCATCTTGCAAGCTGAGCAATGGCTGTGGCACTCAAGGCTGGATAGAGTTATCTACCCTTAGATGTCCCTGTCCAAGTGTACTTCCATTTTATTAGGAAAGGATCTGGAAAAATAAATGGGATATCAGTGGTTGGTTTTCAGATTGAACCTGAAGTTAGAAGTGAGAACTCTGTGTTCATTATACCTGTACTCCGCAGAACTAGAAGGTGGGGAGTATAAAGTGAAAGTGTAACAAACCCCATCCTATGTTACTTTAATGCAGTTATTCATAGGTTAAAAATTAACAGGTTAAGAAATTAAGACTCTGAGATAAATGGATAGGTGTGGGAATAACTTGTAAATTAGGACAGTCCTGGCAAACTGGGCCACATGGTCACTCCAGTTATAGAGCATATATTGCCCTGAGTTTGGATCTTGATTTTAATAGTGACATCTATTTAAAATTTGGCTAAAATTTAATCCTAATGTGTATGTTAGAATATTTCTGAATTAGTAACTATACTAAGAGTTTATGAAATTCTTAAAAATTGTGAGTCAAGTTACTTGTTTTCTAAAAGGTAAGAACCAGCACTGTTGAAATTGACCAGGTAAAATAGTCTGCTCTAAGCTACCATAACATTTGCAGGGGATGTTTCCTCAAACTTCTAAAGCTGCTTGGACCTGCAAAATTCTGTTATTCTTGTTTGTCACAGGAGGACAGAATCCTTTTTGTCTCTTAAAACTTAACTGAGGTCTATGTAAATTTAAATCACTTTCACCTTGTCTGTAATTGGGAGAACTAGTTTTCGTAATTTTTATCCTCTAAGTGTCATTATGAATATGAATCTAAGACTCCAGTATTGTAAAATGCAGCTTTGAACAAATTTTGGATGAAGAATCCCTAACTAATTTGGGAAAATTTAGATGAATATAAAAATACTTACAGATAAATAATTGTTTTTGTATGTTTATTGGTAATAGTGAAACTTTTTAATGCTATAATTTTCCCCTCTTTAACATTTTCTGAAAAATTTCAAACTGACAAGTTAAAAGAAATTTTAGTCAGCATTTAGGTATACCACCTAGATTCTACTCTTTACTTTTCTTAAAAAAATTTTTTTATAACTGCTTTATTGAGATACTCATATATCATAAAATTGTGCTGTTATAAAAGGCACCGTTCAGTTGTTTTTAATGTACTCACAGATTTGTACAGCCATCAAACACAGTTAATTTTGGAACATTCTCATCACCCCCAAAATAAATCCTGTACCTTTTAGCAATCAGTCCTCCTGTTTCCTGGCCTGCCTTTCTCTCCCAGCCCTAGGCAACTACTAATATGTTTGTCTCTACAGATTTGTCTATTCTGAACATTTTATATGACTAGACTCTTGCAGTATGTAGTCTTTTGTGACTGGCTTCTTTTATGTAGTGCAGTGCTTTCAAAGTTCATCTTTCTTTTGCATGTGTTATTTATTACCAAATTTATTACCTTATTTATTACCAAATAATATTCTGTTGTATGGATATACCACCTTTTACTTATTCATTCATCATTTGATGGACACTGGGTTTTTATACTTTTTGGGTATTATGGATAATGCTGCTATGAATATTCTTTTTTTTTTTTTAAGATTTTATTTACTTATTTGACAGAGATCACAAATAGGCCGAGAGGCAGGCAGAGAGAGAGAGAGGGAGGCAGGCTCCCACTGAGCAGAGAGCCCAATGCAGGGCTTGATCCCAGGACCCTGGGATCATGACCTGAGCCAAAGGCAGAGGCTTTAACCCACTGAGCCAGCCAGGGGCCCCTGCTATGAATATTCTTGTACAAGTTTTTGTGTAGACATAAGTTTTCATTTCGTTTTGGTATATACATAGGGATATAATTGCTGGGTCATGTAGTAATTCTGTGTTTAACCTTTTGGTGAATAGTCAGACTGTTTTCCAAAGCAGCTGCAGTATTTTACATTTCTGTCAGGAGTGCATGAGGTTCTAATTTCTCCACATTTTTGCAACACTTGTCTTTTGGATTATAGCCATCATAGTGGGTATTAAGTGGTATCTCATTGTGATTTTGATTTGCATTTCCCTAATGACCAATGATGTTGAACATCTTTTCTGAAGATTTTTATTTATTTATTTGACAGAGAGATCACAATTAGGCAGAGAGGCAGGCAGAGAGAGAAGGGGAAGCAGGCTCTCTGCCGAGCAGAGAGCCCGACTCAGGGCTCCATCCGAGGACCCTGAGATCATGATCTGAGTCTAAGGCAGAGGCTTAACCCACTGAGCCTCCCAGGCGCCCCGTACATCTTTTCATGTGCTTATTGTCCATTTGTATATTTTCTTGGGGGAAATGTCTATTCAAATCTTTGCTGATTTTTGAAAGTAGATTACTTGTCTTCTTATTGAGTTATAAGAGTTCTTTATTTTAATGATTTTTCTTTTTATTTTTTTTTTAAGATTTTATTTATTTATTTGACAGAGCTCACAAGTAGGCAGAGAGGCAGGCAGAGAGAGGAGGAAGCAGACTCCCTGCTGAGCAGAGAGCCGTTTGTGGGGCTCGATTCCAGGACTCTGGGATCATGACCTGAGCTGAAGGCAGAGGCTTTAACCCACTGAGCCACCCAGGTGCCCTAAGTTTCTTTTTTTTTATAGCCTTTTTTTTTTTTTTTTTTTTAAAGATTCCATTTATTTATTTGACAGACAGTGATCCCAAGCAGGCAGAGAAGCAGGCAGAGAGAGGGGAAGGGAAGCAGACTCCCTGCTGAGCAGAGAGCCTGATGTGGGGCTCTATCCCAGGACCCGGGGCTTGTGACCTGAGCTGAAGGCAGGGGATTTAACCCACTGAGCCACCCAGGCGCCCCTAGTGACAAGTTTCTTAACAGAAATATGCCTTGCAGATACTTTCTGCCATTCTCTGGGTTTTTACTTTCTTAATGGTGTCTTCTAATACACAAAAGCTTATAATTTTGATGTTCAACTTATTTTCGTCACTTGTCTTTCAGTATCTCATTTAAAGAGCGTTTCCTTCCCCCCCCCCCCCCCCCGGAAGTTCTTTTTTTTTTTTTTTTTTAAATTCCAGCTAACATATAACCTAATCTTAGTTTCAGGAGTAGAATTTAGTGTTTTATCATTTACATATAATTCTCAGTGCTCATCACAAGTGCCCTCTTTAATACCCATCACCCATTTAGCTCATCCTTCACCCTCCCATCTAGCAATCCTTTTTGTTCTCTATAGGTAAGAGTCTGTTTTATAGTTTGCCTCCTAGGAGCATTTACTGATGACCTTAAATCTTGTATAATTGCCTATGTTTTCTTCTAAAAGCTTTGTAGCTTTAGCTCATATGTATAAGTCTTTGATCCATTTTTGTTGTGAGATCCTAAGTTATAATATATATAAATTATAATTTATGTAAGTTACAGCATTTTCATGTTGTTGCATTATTGTCATGAACTGTGAGATATGGTCCTCCCAACTCCCAACATCTGATTGGGTGAAATAAGGCACCAGACTTACAGGTCAGTCTGACCTTTTAAAAGGAAATTAAAGGTAATTAGGAATAAAAGTATAAACTTTTAATGGACAGTTAATTGGATGCTTAATCCACTTAAGTGGATTTCATCTGATAGATTTTGGTTTTGTAATGGAGTGGCTCTTAGATTTGAAGTTTGGCCTTGTTTTTGACACCATGGCTGAGCTGCACCATCTGGTGCTCCTGAAGGCTGAGGGCAAACAATTACTTATTGTAACATTGTTTTTCAGTTTGTGGAGACACATGATTTGAAAAAGGTCACTAGTAAGTATTTTGTTTTGCTTGTTTTTATTGAGGTAAAATGTTCATATGCAAATTGTATAGATCTTTAAGTGTACAATTTGAATTTTGACAAAAGTGTATACCTGTGTAACCACTACCCCAGTCAAGATAAAAACCATTTCTGTTACTCCCAAGTTCTTGCATGTCCCTTGGTTCCTTCAGCAGTAACCACTGTTCCAATTTCTATAGTCAGACATTAATTTTGTCTGCTTTGAACTTTATATAAATGGAACCATATAGTGATTTTTGGCTTCTTTCACTCAGCATAATGTTTTTGAGATTGATCTATGTTACTGTATCAATAGTTCATTTTTATTGTTGTGTAGTATTCCACTGTAGGATATGCTAGAATTATTCCATTCACATGTTGATGGCCATGTGGACTGTTTCCAGATTTTGTGGACATAGATGTTCATTACTTTTGGATAAACCTAGAAGTGGAATTACTGGGTCAGAGGATAGACCCTAATAGGTTTTGGTATTTTTATTTTGTACAGTTTAAAATATTTAGGTTATCATAATCTTGATGCCCAGAAGAAATAACCATTGGTAGAGTAAAATAAACTTAAAAAAATTGCATCATAATATTTTGTTCTTAAGGGTATTTTGAAAAGTACCTTGTTCAGCTGTATTTTAATGGAAGTAGGATGTGGTTTGTGGGCAGACAGGCTACTTTTAGATTGGCTTTATAAACATGTATCAGTAGGAATGAACAACTTCTTTATTTAATAATAGCAAAAAACTGGATTTTAATTTCTTTCTTTCTTTCTTAATGCAGCCTTGGCATTAGTGCAGTATTTGCATATAAAAACTATTTTCAGGTGTTTTATAAGAACTTTTCTGTTCGTGGTATGGTAAATCTTGGGTTCACCAGGCCTACCTCTCCAGAGGTTAATTAATAGTGGTTCCTTTTCCCTGATGTCTTTCCTTCATTAGTTACCCCCTTAAAAAAAGATAAGTATGCATTTATGTTTTAAATTTCTAAAGCTAGAGAGTCAGTATAATGTGTATCTTAAGGACAAGGTCACAGAGAGCTAAGCATGATTATAGCCATTTTGAATAATTTTGCCCTGCATTCTTAGGTATTTCTACTATATATGGTTGGGGAAAGCAGAATCATAGTATGTTACAGATTGAGAACCTGCCATGGATGCTTTGGTGTTAAACACTTTTTGTAAAATTTCACTTTAGGTGGTATTAAAAATTTTCAGAAGGACATGTGAGTTAATTTAGTACTGACAAGTTTGTGGGTCAGCTCAGCATTGCTGAGCTCCACTACTGTCACCTGTCTATTGGGACTACTAGGTTGATGGTGTTTTCATAATGGCAGACGCACAGGATGCAAGTAGAATCACCATTTCAGCCCTTATAGTAGTCAAAACAAATCTCATGGTTGAGCCCAATGTCAAGAGTGAGGAAATACATTCTGCCTAAAACAAGATAAGCTGCAAAGTCATATGAGGAATGGCATGGATATAGGGAATAGTGAAGAATTAGGGCCAATGATACAATGTTACATATAGAATATAAAAACATGCATAAATTGGGGCGCCTGCTTGGCTTAGTGGGTTAAAGCCTCTGCCTTCGGCTCGGGTCATGATCCCAGGGTCCTGGGATCAAGCCCTGCATCGGGCTTTCTGCTCAGCAGGGAACTTGCTTCCCTTCCTCTCTCTCTGCCTGCCTCTCTGTCTACTTGTGATCTCTGTCAAATAAATAAAAATAAAATCTTAAAAAAAGTTGTTTAAAAAACATGCCTAAGTAGAGGCTTTAAATATAGTAAAAAATAAATAAAGTAAAGCGCCTAACCAGCTAAACAGATGTAAGCATGTGGTCAAACTTCTTTCCTATACATATACATAAAATGAACTGCTGCATAACTGTCACCTGTATTCAGTAGTTGCACCTAGAATTTTTTATATATATCATAAAAGATTTAGACTTTTTTGAGAATTATATACCATTTACAATAAAAAAGGTATGAACTAAATTAGTTTTTGGTATTTTTTAAGCTTTCTGCATGTTTAGTCTGACACTTTTAAGATAGTTTTTGATCTGAGTTGTCTAAGAACTGTTTTTCCACACATCATCTATGCCGTCAAGAGTTTTGATGATTCACCATTTCTTGAGAGTGCTCAGTTACTTCTGGAGTTTTTTTCCAGGCCATTGATGACTCATTCTGCAAGTTTTGATGCTAGTACTTCCTTGATCTTACCAGAAGATATCAATGGAAGTTTTTTAGGTAGTAACCAGAATTCGGTCCTTCTTCAGGTGGTTTTTTAAATGTTAAAGGGGTGCACTTGTCCAGCGATACTACTAGGGTAAGAGACCACTGTACTCTCCAGGGGTCTTGCTCAGTGTTTATAGAATACATAGAGAAATGACATACTTGGTGAGTTATATAAAGCTTCAGAATGTCTATTCTAGATGAATTTCAGCCAAGCTCAGCTATATTTCTTTTGCTCAATCCTTGGGGCATCTTTCTGCTTTAAGGGAAGTTTTCTGAGACTCCAGGGAATCTCTTTCCCTTGAGGGATTTTATGTCAAATTGTACGTAACGATGGCCATGGCAGTGACAGCTGTGTCACTGATCTAATGGAAAATTTAAGATATAGATGTCTGGCTTCTTTCAGTTGGCATGTCTGAGATTGATTTGTCCATGTTGGGATTTTTCAGCTAAAGAGGACATTACCCTCTGTGGGATCATGGGGGTGTTTAAATAGCAGTTTAAGTTAAAGATTAGATCAAGGCCTTATAGGGCTTGCAAGGTATTTTGGACTTAATTGAACTTTATTCTGAGGGGAAATCGTTGTAGGATTTTTAAGCAGGGGGGAGGACTTAAAATCAGATTTTTTTTTTTTTTTAAACTTTTAAGCACATAGACTTGTTAACGAACTGATCAAAGTCTGGATTATCAGTAGTGGAACAAAATGACATTGTGTCCTTGCCATTGTGTTTTATTAGGAAGAGGCATAGTTACATCACCAGTGTAAGATTGTTGCCAAAAATTTATCTGGAATCTAATCATAAGGCAACAAATAGATCCTGGTTGAGGCATATTCTACAAAAAGCTGATTTGAATTTTTAAAAAAATGACCATGTCCTAAAAGACTGTAAAAAAGTGAATTGAATAGATAGTTCTAGATTAAAGGAGACAATGACATGACAGTGTGAGTATAGAGTCTGTGGTTTTTGATAGGGTTCTGGAATTAAAAACAAAACAAAACAAAAAAGCCAGGGGCACCTGGGTGGCTCAGTTGGTTGAGTAGCAGACTTTGATTTGGGCTCAGGTCATGATCTCAAGGTCCTAGGATTAGGCTCCAACCTCAGTGGATGGGGATGTCTGCTTCCGGATTTTCTCTCTGTGTGCCCCTTCCCACACTCTCTTGTGTGCTCTCGCTCTACAGTCTGAAAAATGAAACAAAACAAAACCATAAAGGACATTAGTGGTGACATTTAAGGAAATTCGTGTGTAGATACCATTAGTGTTAAATTTATTGGGTGTGATTCTGTATAGTAGTAATATAAGGGAATGTCCCTGTTGGTAGGAAGTAAGTACATGCTTTGAAATTTATTTGGAAGAGAGGTATCTATAATTTATTTTCCAGTAATTCAGAGGAAGAAGTATATATAGATAGAAATAATGCAACGTTATACTGAACGTTACTACTGTTGAATTTAGGTGGACAGGGGGGTTTATTGTGGCATAGCTTTTTTAAAAAGTTTATTTAAATCTAAAATTTTTTGAGTTTATTTTATTTTATTTTATTGTTATTATTATTATTGTTTTGTAATCTCTACAACTAGGGTGGGGCTTGAACTCACAACCCCAAGATCAGGAGTTATATGCTCTTCTGACTGAGCCAGCCAGGCACCCTATACCATATTTTCAACCTTTCTGTAGGTTTCTGTAGGTTTAAAATTTCTCAAAAATAAAAAAGGCGGGTAAAACACAAGCATATGATAAGGTCAAGAGCTGGAGAGTCTAACTCTTTGACTTAGTCCTTTAATTGAAGGCTCAAACTTCATTCAGCATTGTATGTAAGATGATAGTTTCTTAAGAAAAACCTTCAGTGGAGGGTATTATGCTAAGTAAAATAAGTCAATCAGAGCAAGACAATTATATGATCTCACTGATGCCAGGAATTTGAGAAACAAGATAGAGGGTCATAGGGAAAGGGAGGGAAAAATGAAACAAGATGAAACCAGAGAGGGAGAGAAACCATAAAAAAGACTCTTAATCTCAGGAAACAAACTGAGGGTTGCTGGAGGGAAAGGAGGTGGGAGGGAATGGGGTGGCTGGGTGATGGACATTGGTGAGGGTATGTACTGTGGTGAGTGCTGTGAGTTGTGTAAGACTAATGATTTGCAGACCTGTACCCCTGAAGCAAGTAATACATTATATGTTAATTAAAAAAAAAAAAAAAACCTCCAGTGAAGTTTGTTGACATTTCTAAAGTACCTAAGGTGTTAGATAATTCTGTGAAGAAAATGTAATTTTTCCTGAGTTATAGGTGTGGTGAGATTATATAAGTAAATATGCTACTAATAGTCGCCTTCTGGAAATGAAAGGATTATTCTGGGTAGTTGAGTATTTCAAATGACTAAAATGTCTCTGTGTGTGTGGTGGTGGTGGGGAGGGGGTCTTAAAATCTCTTTTAATCCTAAAACTTATTTTGGCAACTGAAGTTTACTAAAGTGTCTTTTTGAAGAGCAAATACCTGAATAAGTTTAGTACTGATGAAATTCAACTTCCAAAATCATTTATATAGTGTAATGCTACTTTTCTCAGACATCTGCTGAATGTTATTTCATTCATGTAAGCAAACTTTCTAAATTATTAAAGCTTACTTCTTTTGAGTACCAAAATATTAAAAATTAAGATAACTTTGAAGGTAGTCTTCCAATATAGTGAATATTTACCCACTTTAATTTTATAGTGTTAATTGTTTTGGGGTTTGAAAGGCCTACATTTACCTTTTACTTCTGCCATTGTGTCCTTAGGCAAGGGATACAGTGAATCTCATTTTCTTCATCTGTAAAATAGAAATACATATCATTATGAATAAGATAATATGTAAAGCACATGAAATACTAGGTGTGAAGTAAATGTTAGTTCCTTTTTGTTTTATTTTAAAAATTTATTATAAAATAAAACATGGATATAGAAAAGTACACACAACAAATGTATAGTTGAGTGAATTATGAGTCGTGTGTACTTTTTATCCAAAATATTGTAAGGTTTGTTTTCTTTAAAGCCCAGTAATTTGTTAAGGATATATGTTGGTACAGGGAAGATTAGCATGGTCCCTGTGCAAGGATGACCTGCAAATTTGTGAAGCAATCCATATTTTTCCGTTTGCAGCTGTGTGGATGATGCTAGAGAGTGTTATGCTAAGCAAAATAAGTCAGAGAAGACAAATATATATGATTTCACTCTTATGTGGAATTTAAGAAACAAAACAAACGAGTAAAAGGGGAAAAAAGAAAGGCAAACCAAGAAACAGACTCTTAGACTCTTGAGATTGGTCATTCTGGGTTCATAGTTTAATTTTGATTCATAATCTTTTATGCCTCATATAATTTTCTTAATATCTTTTAGTTCATTTAGAAATTATGCTTTCCAGTTTTGATCTGTTTTCCTTTTTGGCTTGCTCTTGTAGAGATGTTTTTATTCTTTATTCTCTCTTTTTTATTTTGAGTAACTTTGTATGGGATTTGACTTCTAAAATTTGTTTCTTTTGTATGTGAATATAATTTTCCTGAGTTTTTAGAAGGAATTTCAATTCAGATAACTTTTATGGCTTTATAGAGCCCCCTCTTCCGTTAAAATTAAGGCAGCTTGTTTTCTGAGGATTCCTTGCTCTGATTCTTCCCCCTATTTTAGTTAATTAATTAAGTAATTAATTTAAAATATTTTATTTATTTATTTGATTGAGAGCTAACCAGGGAGAGCGGGAACACAAGCAGCGGGAGTAGGAGAGGGAGAAGCAGGCCTCTCATTGATCAGGGAGCCCCATGCGGGCCTCAATCCCAGGACCCTGGGATCATGACCTGAGCTGAAGGCAGATGCTTAGTGACTGGGCCACCCAAGCGCCCCTCTTCCAGCTATTTTAGTTTGACCCTTCTATTTCCTTCTTTCTTGCCCTTGTCCTGCTTAATTTTGATTCTGCTCCCAGCATTTGGTCTTCATTTGTGAGCCTTGTTCTAGAGGGGAAACTGGCCCATTAGTTGAGGAGGTTCATGGGGATTAAACTTCCATTCCTTTAAGCCTTACTTTGGGTCTCCTATTACCCATTGTACTATTGGGTATGCACACCTTCTCCCAGTGCGACTGCTGTAGTCGAATGGGCCCCTGTGCTTTCTTTTCTTTTCTTTTTTAAAAATAAAGATTTATTTATTTAAGAGAGTGTGCATGTGTAGAGGGAGGGGCAGAGCGAGAAAATCTTTGAGCAGACTCCCCACTTGAGTCTGTATCCCAAATTGGGACTTAATGCTAGGGCCCTGAGATCATGACCTGAGCTGAAAACAAAAGTCAAGGGCTTAACTGACTGAGCCACCTGCTGCCCCTGACCCTTGTGCTTTCTACTGAGTCCCTCTTTGACTATCTTGGAATTCTTTTCTCAGAGTTAATTTAGTGAAACTGGGTGGTTTCCCAGCCAAATGCTGTCACACTGCAGTTTGTGACAATGGTAGTTTATTCCTACCAGATTGTATTTGGGGAGATAAATTGTCATTTAGTTTTTGGTTTTGCTGTCTAGTTGTTCAGTGATACCTGGAAATTCAGGAAGATCCAAAAATGATTCCATCTCCATTTTAGGATAATCTGTCAGATTCTTTTGCTTTATTTGTTAAATTAGGGTACTGATATGGTTTGTTTTCTTAATATTGTTTATTGATGTCTTAAAAGATAAGTTTATGAACATTTTACTTTTTAAAATTAAAAAAATTTATCTATTTATTTAAGATTTTATTTATTTTTTTGTCAGAGAGACAGTGAGGGAACACAAGCAGGGGGAGTGGGAGAGGGAGAAGCAAGCTCTTGGGTGAGCAGGGAGACAGATGCAAGGCTCATCCCAGGACCCTGGGCAGATGCCTAAGGACTAAGCCACCCAGGCACCCCCATTATTTACTTTATTATGATGACTTGAGTCAGTTGAGAGGGGTGTGAACCTTTTAGGCTTTTGTCTTTCTTTTTCTTTTAAGGATTTTATTTGTAGGTAACCTCTACAACCTAAGACCAAGAGTTGTATACCCTACAGATTGAGCCAGCCAATTACCCCTGTGTTTACTTTTTAATTGTATACATAGATAATAGATTTTTCTGCTGTATAGTGTTGAATTTTGTTTATCTCTACTATTGAAGTGACTAACAACTTATTTTCTCATTATGGTCCTTTTTCTAATCTGTTAAGGTTTGGAAGTCTATCAAACCTTTTAACTTTGAAGTAGGAGTAAATGGAGTTCAGGTTTTGAAGGAAAGGAACTTTTGCTTACGTTATAGGTGACCTTTTTGCTTTTCCCCCTGAGTTGTTGAAGTTTGTGCCATATAGGCAAGTTGATGGCTGAGGTAGAAAGAATGTGCCAGGGATTTAGTATTTCCTCAATGACCTCTGATGTCATATGATTGAACATTTTCAAAAACTGGTGAGAAAACAGTATGTTTTTCTTTAAAAATTCAATTAGGTAAAAATAAGTTAATTCAAAGAAATACAGATGACAGTCTTCACTATATAATAGTAGAATGACCATAACAATGATTGTGCAAGCTGAAACCAGGAGAAGTGATTTCTTTCTTTCTTTTTAGAGAGAGAGAGAGAGCATGTGCATGCGCGCACGTGCGTTTGCACACATGCTGAAGAGTTGGGGGAGGGGCAGAGGGAGAATCTTCAAGCAGAACCTTGCTGAGTGTGCAGCCTGATGCAGGCTTGATCTCATGACCTATGAGATCATGACGTACACTGACACTAGGAGTCCGACGTGTAACTGACTGAGCCACCCAGGCACCCTGAAAATCTTAAGCAGGCTCCCGGCCCAGCACAGAGCATGTTGCAGGATTCAGTCTCACCACCTTGACATCATGACATCATGAGGTGAAATCAAGATTTGGATGCTTAGAGGCACCTGGGTGGCTCAGTCGGTTGAACATCTGCCTTTGGCTCAGATCTGGGATCAAGTTCCACATTGGGCTGCCTGCTCCACGGGGAGCCTGCTTCTCCCTCTCCCTCTGCCTGCTGCTCCCCCTGCTTTTGTGCACTCTGTCTCTCAAATAAATAAATAAATAAAATCTTAAAAAAAAGTCTCTGATGACTAAAACATTAAATCTTCCTGTTAATTATACAAGTATAGAGAAATAAAATACTGTAACTGTTTAGTATAAGTTAAAACACAGTGAGAATTGTTTACTTTGTGAAATATGAATCAAGAGTATTTTGAACAGTGCTTTCCTTTGCATCTTTTCTATGCCTTGTTGGCTTTTGACTTTTTATCCTTTACGATTGAAATGTCATGAAATATGTCCAAGAGTTTTTTTTTTTTTTTTTAAGATTTTATTTATTTACTTTTGATAGAGAGCACGAGTAGGGTCAGGGGCAGAGGGAGAAGCAGGCTCCCAACCATGGGAACTGATCCCAGGACCCTGAGATCATGAAACAGACACTTAACCAACTGAGTCACCCAGGCACCCTTCCAAGAGTTTCTTTAATGTGAAGGATTTTCCTGGAGTTACTTTCTCTGGGACATTGTCATCCTTTTCATCACGGTTGCTTTGCTCATTGATAATTGATAAATTAACCAAGTTCCTCTGGCTGCACATTTAGAGGCACTAAAACCACAGCAGTGTCAGCACTACCATGGCCAGCAATTTCTTCTGTAACTTCATTCACAGTGGATTCATATTTCACTTCTAGTGTCGAAGTTTTCATTTCTTTGCTGTACTTTCATTTTTGTTGGTCTTCCCCGCCTTTGGATTATCCATAGGTGTAAAATGTCATGTGGATTTATCACTGGGCAACAAGTAGGTAATATAACTGTTCTCTTGCTATTTGTTTTATAGTATCCAATTGCAATAAACTCTAAAAGAAAGGACACATTAATCATTGACCATCATATTTGTTATTTATGTGATGATTTATGGATTGAAGAGCTGGATTGAATATGGATTGAATAGCGAAATTTGTACTTAGTGTAATTACAGCTAATATATGGTAACTGAAATTTGAGCCTTGTTGCAGACTGATGGTAGTTAACTAACCTTGATATAAACTGTGATAACTGAAATTTATTCATGTCAGAATCATGCAAAGTGAGAACTCTGCCTACAATGTAAAAAACAAAAACAAACAGGTTGTACTAATTTGGCAAAAACTTTGACAGTGATAAAGGGACTGAAATCTGTGAAATTTACATACTAACAAAGTGGTCCTTCAAAAACACTCTTTAAAAATTTTTATTTTTAAGTCTCTATAGCCAACATGGGGCTCAAACTACAACTATGAGATCAAGAGTCATGTGCTTCATTGACCAAGCCAACCAGGCTCCCCAAAACTTTCCTTTCTTTTCTTTGTTTCCTCTACTCCCTACTTCTCCTCCTGCCTTCTTTTCCCCCACTAGACATGGAGCTCCTTGTAGGACTTGAACTCCCTATCCTGAGATCAAGACCTGAGCTGAGATTAAGAGTTGGACACTTAACTGACTGAGCCATCCGGGCACTCCAACACTTTCTATTCTTTATAAAAAAGTAGATTAAGGAATTTAGATAAATTCTTTAAAGAGTAGTATGTGCGTTTGTGTGTTGACTAAGGACAGAGGTCTGAAAGGAAAAAGTTTTAGCATTTCTTGCACTCTAATTTATTTAATGAACTTCTTTCTGTGATCTGATTTTTCTATACTGTTCAGTATTCATATGATTAAAATCTTCATTTTTGTGATCAGAGTAGTTCTTTCTGGCCTGTGGTTTTGTTCCTCTCACAAATCGTCCTCTATAAGATAGCTGTGATTGTTGCTTTTTTCATTACTGTAGCAGAAATGTCAGTGATGTGAGGTCTGCATTTATTTTTTCTTATAAATGGAAACGGAAGAGACATGGATACAGATACATAATTTCAGATTTAATAATACATAATTTCAGATTTCAGATATGTAAGTATCTGAAAGACAGGTTTATGCTTTTTTATGTGCAAATTTTATAGCTGAAGGGGGGGAAACCCCAAAAATGTTTATTGTAAACATTTAAAACATACTGAAGAGTATGAGAAGGAAAAATTGTAGGTTTACCTGTAACTCATTGCTTAGACACAACTGCTGTTAATATTTTTGTGTGTATCTGTTTGTATGTTTCTTCTTCATGTATGTATATACATTGTTGATGAAATATTTTAAAATGGGATTAGATTATATGCTTCCTGCAAGTGTTTTTTCAGAGTACATACATGTTTTTAAAGTTTTATCTTATGTAAAATGTACAAAAACAGAGTAGAAGCTAGCTGAAATAAGAAGACTGTGTATCTATCATCCAGCTTTGGTGATTTCAGTGCATAGGCAAATAGTATTGTTTCATTCACATCCACCTACTCTTAGAATAATTTGAAGCTAGTTCCAGGTAACTATTCCAGCACATATAGTTAAAAATTTTACATTTTGCCAAATTGCTTTCCAGAAAAAGCCTTATTGATGTATAGGTGACAGAGATAAGATTAAAAAACCTTTTTAAAATTCTAATGCTATGGGTTCGATGCATATATAGATATAGATATAGATATATACACATATACAGATATGTGTATATATATATACACACACATATACACACATACATGTATATGTGTGTGTACATGTATCTATATATAGATATAGCCTTTTCTTCTGGTAAAGCAAAAAAATCCTAATGAAGTGAATTTGAGCATGCTTATATTCTGGCAGCAAACTTCAGTTCCTCATCAGTATATCCCTCATAGGAATGCTGTGACTGTTAGATAGGATGACCATATATAATTCATGGTTCAAGCTAGGATGCTTTTGAGATTCAAAGGAGGCCCTGTTAGTAATAATGCCAGTATAGCAGGCATAAACTAGGACTATATTTTGGCATAGCTGGGTTGTATGCCTATCACGTTAGATAATATATCTAAGATGCTTTTATATATAAAGTGACTATATTATATGGTCAGTAAACGCTGGCTTTCGTTAAAGTGTTTGTATATGCCCACGAACGGATATGTATAAGTTAATAGTTTTTTGGTTCTGTATGTTTTTGGAGCTGACAGTGACCACTTTTTTTTAAAAAGGGGCTCTAATTGTTATAACTAAGAGGACATTTTCTTTAATATTTGCAGCTGGAGAATGCTGGAGGAGACCTTAAGGATGGCTGCCACCACTACGAAGGAGCTGTTGTCATTCTGGATGCTGGTGCCCAGTATGGGAAAGTCATAGATCGAAGAGTGAGAGAACTGTTTGTGCAGTCAGAAATCTTTCCCTTGGAAACCCCAGCATTTGCCATAAAAGAGCAAGGATTCCGGTAGCCCTTTCACTTCTATTTTCTATGAGATTGAGCTTAGATTGTGGAATTTTTTATTAATTTGCTTGAGCACTGAATTTTTTTTTTTTTTTTTTAAAGATAAATTTTGAGAGAGAGAGTGCGTTTGAGGTAGGAGTGGGGAGAGGTGTTGGGGCAGAGAGGGAGAGACAATCTTAAGCCAACTCCATGCTGAGTGTGGAGCCTGACCTGGGGTTTTGTTTCAGGACCATTAGATCATACTACCTGAGCTGAAACCAAGAGTCAGACACTTAAATAACTGTACCACCAAGGTGCCCTGGGCACTGAATTTTTTTAAATGAAAACAGGACATGAAATGGTTTTACAAAAATTTTTCTTCTATAGTTCTGATTAAAACAAAATTAGGGGAAAATTTTTTTAGTTAAAAAGATTGCCTTAGATGGAATTGGGAGGGAGACAAACCATAAGTGACTCTTAATTTCACAAAACAAACTGAGGGTTGCTGGGGGGAGGGGGTTTGGGAGAAGGGGGTGGGATAATGGACATTGGGGAGGGTATGTGCTTTGGTGAGTGCTGTGAAGTGTGTAAACCTGGTGATTCACAGACCTGTATGCCTGGGGATAAAAATATATGTTTATAAAAAATAAAAAATTAAAAAAAAAAGATTGCCTTAGTTTTAATTGCATAGTTATAAGAACTTCTCATTTGAATATTTTATATTTTTTGGGATTTTGGGGTCAGACTTGAATTTGGCTATTATGGTCATTCATTCATCCCAGAACATTTGATCAAAGGAATATATACAGTGGCTAGAATACCTAAATGAGAAGAATTCTATGTTCACTCTGTCTCTTTTGCCTCTATCCCAAGAGACTAAGTTTCTTATTTTCTTCTTTTGAAAGATTGTATTTTTTTATTTGACAGTGACACAAGCAGGGGGAGAGGGAGAGGGAGAGGGAGAAGCAGGCTCCCCGCTGAGCAGGGTGCCTAGTGATGCAGGGCTCAATCTCAGGACCCTGGGATCATGACCTGAACTGAAGGCAGAGGCTTAAGGACTGAGCCACCCAAGCACCCCCCAGGAGACTAAGTTTCTAAAATTATGAAGGTTTCTCAAGTCTAATATAAGGTCTAATTTAATAACTTATATGCTCAGAACTAGTCAAAATGACAGCCAACTTATATTAGTTTCTTCCTTTAACAGTTTCTGGTTAACGCTATGCATTTTCTCATGGAATAGATGCTCTTTATTTATTAGAGTGTTATCAAAAGCAAACAACTGCAGTTGTAACTTTAATTGGTTCTTAAACATTAATGCTCTATTTCTTCCCAAATATAGCATATTTAATTTTTCTCAAAAACATAATTTTTTTCCATTAGAGAATGGTTAACATTTAAAGACCTCATAGACCTGTTTATTCTGTGATTCTTGTTCTGAGTTCTAAAATAGAGTGAATTGGAAAGCAGAAAAGAAATTTAACTGTGTCGTAGTCTTAAGATACAGTTAAAAACAGTCATCTCTTTTAAACTGTAGACTCTTTAGAGTAAGAAGGGACCCTTGAGCTTCTCTAAGGGAAGCTGTCTCATGTTTGCCAGTGAGAACCAGTTTTAGGGAATCAAAAAACTGAGAATTCTGAATGGCTTTGTCATATCTAAGCTCCTTCATTCCTTTCACTAAAAAAAAAAAAAAAATCTTCAGCAGACTACGCCATGCTAAATGTTTAAGAATAAGGTAGCCAAAAAGTGCCTGCATTGCTCAGATGGTTAAGCCTCTACTTTTGGCTCAGGTCATGATCCCAGGGGCCTGGGATTGAGTCCTGAATCGGGTTCCTTGCTCAGCAGGGAACCTGCTTCTCCCTCTCCCTCTGCTGCTTGTGCTCTATCTCTCTCTGTCAAATAAACAAATAAAATCTTAAAAAAAAAAAAAAAAAAGAATAAGGTAGCCAAATACATGGTAATAGAATGCTAATTGCTTTTCCTACCACCTGATTATAAACAATTCCTAGGTCCTGCTTGTGTCTTTTTGTGTTCGGCTTGGGTTCTTTCTGTGTAGGAGTGTAGGAGCTATAGCCCTGTGGTTTTGCTTACTATACTCCTGCCTGCTAAGATACCTAGTTGATCATCCTTTTCCTAGAATATTAGTATTATGAGAGGAGAGACCTCTTAACCTACTTGTTTTTAGAATTTTGACCTGCTTCAAATTCCTACCTGGAATGCCTTGTGACTTTATTGGCTTTGTAATTGAAGTTAGTTTCAAAATAATTGCAGGGTAGAACTAGAAGACTCAGAACGAGTCATTAGCTCTTCTTGAGAATTATTGAGATAAGAATTTTCATAATTGGCTTAAGTACTGCTTGAGTTTTATCCTTCACTAAGTCCATTCCCTTTTCTTTTTAATAGTCTTAAGAACCTTACAGTCCTGAGTTGTTTAGCAGATTAATGAGGGATGCTGGGCAGTCCCATGGTGGTTATCTTTTATATAACTAAGTATAATATACTGAAATTCAGAGGTCTTGTTTATTAGGTATGTTTTATGGAATTTAGGTTATGCATTTTTAAAGACCTAAGTTGCATATCTACCCTTAAGGCTAACTACACCCTTTTAGGATTGTTATCTTTAAAGATATTACATTTATTATCTGAGTTAGTCTATCTCCTGCAAAAGAAACTAAAGACAACCAACAAACATGATGAATAGCATAATTCAAGTTAACAATACAAAGCTCAAAGAGTAGGGCCTTTGAGCTCACTTGAATTGTTATATTTTTTAAAAAATGTCCAATCTTGATGAATAATTTATTTTTCTTATTTTTTTATTATTATTTATTTATTTATTTGACAGAGAGAGAGATCACAAGTAGGCAGAGAGGCAGGCAGAGAGAGAGAGGAGGAAGCAGACTCCTCGCTGAGCAGAGAGCCTGATGCGGGACTTGATCCCAGGACCCTGAGATCGTGACCTGAGCCGAAGGCAGCGGCTTAACCCACTGAGCCACCCAGGCGCCCCTTGATGAATAATTTTTATGAATTTGACTAGTACATCATTCTTCTGGATGTATTATAAACCTATAGTTTGTGCATGTGTGTGTGCTTTTTAAAAGATTTTATTTATTTATTTGACAGAGAAAGACAGTAAGAGAGAGAACACAAGCAGGGGGAGTGGGAGAGGAAGAAGCAGGCTTTCCGCTAACAGAGAGCCCGATGCTGGGCTTGATTCCAGCACCCTGGGATCATGACCTGAGCCGAAGGCAGCCACTTAACAACTGGGCTACCTAGGCGCCCCTAGATTGTGTGTTTTTATATGGCAAGCAGCTGCTAATTATAAAGTGAGTTGCCTAAATTTGTAAGATTTTGGTTAGATATTAAAATGCATTGTCCTTTAGGAATGTAGATAAATCAGGATTCCTGCAAAACTGAAATCTCAAATGAGTTCGAGGATACTTTAGATTAAGTGATGAGCGTAGGTACGCCTCTATTGTATAAGAGGGCATGTGTGGCAGACTGGTGAGCAGTAGTCAAAGGTTCAGGTCTCTCTCTGTGATTCCTGTTGTTTGTAGCCATGAGTGAAGGTCAAGTGCTCCTATATTTTTTCCCCCCTCTTCCTAAAGAAAACCCAGAAATCTGGATTTTTAAATATATTTTTTTAAGATTTTATTTATTTATTTGGCAGACAGAGTAGGCAGAGAGGCAGGCAGAGAGAGAGAGAGAGAGGAGGAAGCAGGCTCCCTGCTAAGCAGAGAGCCTGATGGGGGCTTGATCCCAGGACCCTGGGATCATGACCTGAGCCGAAGGCAGAGGCTTCAACCCACTGAGCCACCCAGGTGTCCCGAAATCTGGATTTTTATGTAAAATTCGTAATATTAAAATGTTCTCAATCCTTTGAGTGTATGCTGAGGACCAGATTAGATCTGTCAGTGGCCATGTGAAGAGCATATGCCTCAGTTTGGAGACTTTTCCGTAATAACAGTTCGACTCCGAAGTTAACCCATAGAATGCTCTATAAATTATAATCTTGTGAAGTTAGAATACTGATCTGGGTTCTGAGAGAATGCCATATGGGCAAAATTCATTTATTAGCTCCTTTTCCTGGGTCTCAGGTACAACTGTTGGGAGTGCTGGATAGGTTTTCAGCGACAAAGTTAGGTTATTTATCTTCTGTGTCATCCAGGGTCTTCCTGTGACCTGCTCTACTCCTTGCTTCCCGGAAGACCTATGTTTTCTCTGTCTCCGTTTAGAATTCTCAGTTTTCCTTCGTTAATGCAGAGGACAAAACAAATTCATGCTAAACCTTTACAGCTAGAACCATTAGTGTTTATGTATTTGAAGTTTGTACTTACTAACAAGTGAATGTTGAATTGATGGACTTTCACACATTGCAGTGAAGCAGAGTACAGGTGATTGAGTTGTGTAGGGGACTAGATCTGCTACAGTACACTGAAAACATAACAGAATCTTTGCATCTGTACTGAGTTTCCTTCAGTGCTTCAAGGGAGAGAGAGCATGGACTTTGGGATGAAAATGAGCAGTTAGAGGATTCTTCACTGACTCTCTTCCTTAAATCCACAGTGCAATTATCATCTCTGGAGGACCTAATTCTGTGTATGCAGAAGATGCTCCCTGGTTTGACCCAGCGATATTCACTATTGGCAAGCCTGTCCTTGGGATTTGCTATGGCATGCAGGTACATCTGTGAATTTGCCTTAAGAGTTGACCTAATTTATTCTGTTTGTGATTCTTATTGTATTAATATTTTCTGTCTTTAGAGTACTTAGGATAATGGATGAGCTAATTTGTGCATGTTGCAGTTGTTTACAAATTGTTATAGCAGTATGGCATAACTGACCTGGGTGGAAATCTGTTTTTAGAGAATTAACTATATTTTGCATATAACATAACACAGTCCTTTAAAAAAACTTAGACATTCAAATTTACATGTTACAGAAATAGTGCACAGAGCTCCTCTATATTTTTACTCAACTCCCTTACTGTTGACATTTTTAGATTTATTTACTTTAGAGACTGCACGCCTGCATGTGTGCATGAGCCAGGGGAGGGGCAGAGGGGATAGTGAGAGAATCTCAAGCTGACTTTGTGCTGAGGGCAGAGTCCCAAGGTTGGGGGTTGGGGGGCTTGATTCCATGACCCCGAGCCCCGAGATATCACCTGAGGCAAAATCAAGAGTTGGATGCTTAACCGACTGAGCCACCCAGGTGCCCTCCTTGCTGTTGACATTTTTAACTATTTGAAGATAAGTTGCACACATGATGTCCTGTCACTTGTTGTATTTCCCAAGAACTAGGGCTCTCTCCCATGTAACCACAGTCCAGATATCAAAATCAGGAAGTTAACATTGATTTAGTTTTGCATCTAATCCACAGGCTGCATTTACATTTCACTGTTTGTCTCCTTAGTGTCCCTTGTAGATACTGTGTCCTGTCTAGGATCCTGTGTTATATTTAGTTGTCATGTCTCTTTATTAGACTTCTTTATTTTTATTTTATTTTATTCCTCCTTTATTCCTATTTTATTTTCTTCTTTCATGATCTTGACATTAAAAAAAAAAGACATTCCAGTTACTTTATAGATTATCCTTCAGTTTTGATTTATTTGATGTTTCCTCTTTGTTAGGTTCAGGTTATGTATTTTTGGCAGGGGTAGCTCAGAAGTGAGGTTGTGCTCTTCTCAGAGTAGCTCATTAGGAGGCACGTGATGTCAGTGTGTGCCATGACAGGTGATGTTAGTTTTGATTAGTTGGGTAAGATGTTGTCTGCCAGATGTCTCCACTGTATTGTTAATGAGTATGGATACCTTAGAATTGTATCAAAAACAAGAATAAATAGGGACTGAGATCTAGGTATAAAACTATTCTCTAAGTTAGGTGTTTAGAAATCTGTTTTGGCTGTTTTGTTAACTTTTTAGAGGAGTGTAGGTTTATTTGACAAGTAGAATGTGATTACTGAGTAAGATATAGAAAGATAATACTGAGCCAGTAATATGCTAAATTCTTGCTTAGAATGATTTGTTCGGTAAGATCTGTTTCCTAAGGAGGTGGGAATGGAAATAAGTACATTTAAGAAAAGTTATCCCTAGTGATTGTTAAAAGTTATCTCAACTAGAAAATTATTTTGCTTATAATACATCTTACTTAACCATCTCATCTGAAAATTGAGCTAGCTGGGATAGTATTCCTTGAATAATATAATTATTGATTGACATGTTATAGTATTTTGCCTTTTCTAGTGTCAGAGCAAGGTAGTTGTTTTTTTTTTTTAAACTCAGAATTCTCTGCTGTGATAAGAATAGCCAAATAAATGTAGTGACTGGATTCATTTGTTTGTGAATGATCTTGATCTCTTTCCTTTTGCCTACCTTTTTGCTTTAGCCTGTACTAAATCAGAAGGGAAGACAAGGTCAGAATACAAGTTGGATATCTAATTATAAGATCCTAACTGACCAAATGGAATTGGTGTTAATTAAAATACCACCTTTTTAATTTCATCATGATACTCTGGTCCTCCCTAATTGATTATAGAGAATTGTTTATTAACTTTTGATTTCAAATATATGTGACTTAAGATGATGTGTTCTTTTCCCCATTGACTAAGTTGTTTCAAGTCCTCGGATTGAAGATAATCTGAAATTTTAGTAAGCAAGCAAAACAGAGTCCTTTTTTTTTTTTTTTAACAATAAGGTTGAAATTGCTGAGCTTTAATATGAATATTGTACAGAAGGAGGCTGTTTAAAAGGTAGAAAGTGAGCAGACTGGTATATTTTCTTTTACCTGGCTCTGGAGTATTCAGCGAAGAAAAAAAATAAAGATCAGTGTTTGCTTAGGAATGAATATTTTTATTGTTCTTATACATGATACAAAAGCAGAATATTAGGAATCACTCCTCTATAAAATAGCTTTACCAGATTTCATTTCTTGCTAATTGTTCATTATAGTTTTCCACTTTGATTTAGAGGAAATAGTGATCATATGTGATGTATGAAGTACAAAATCTACAACAATGGATATTTTCTTCTCTAGGCAGCAAGCGTTTTCTAGTAAAAGACTCTTTTTCTCCTAGTAAAGTTCTCTGAAAAGTGAAGTGGTGGGATTATGAATTTGACTTGGATAATAACTTACTTTTGGATATTCTTATATAGTATTCTAATGAATACATTTTCTTGGAAGAGCCTACATCTTGATTGAGTTGAACATTGAAAACTGGTTGGCTTTTTTTTTTTCCTTAAATATACCTTCACCCTAGGAGGTAATGTTTTTAGATAATTTATTGATCTCCCATGCCAGAGTAGTCAGTATTAATCATGTAGTACAACTTAAGTTAAATGATGTTTAGTGTACTGAAAGGTATTACAACATTCTGTAAGGAAGAGTCTCACATATCTTTTCTTATGACCCCTTACGGTGAAATATGTCTGGAAAATGATGCTTAATTTAAGTGCTAGTGACTGACTGTTTCTCCCTTTTTCCAGTCCCCTATGTAATTTTAAGGCCTCCCTCTTCTGTCATTCAGTAGAGATCTTATGGTAGCCCCAGGTCGGCCTACTCATGTTAAATATGTAAAAGTAAAACCGTTTGCCTTCTGACCTCTGAATTTACATATATTAGGACAATAAAATAGGCCGATCTTGGTCCTTTAGATAATAATTGTCTTTCCATGAAATACTGGTGTAGAGGACACCCTCTAGCTAATATGCTGTTTTTAAAGGCCATTTCTTAGTGACTGTTAGTTGGGTAAGTTTAGCACCAAAGGTTTCATTCTAGTGTTTGCTTTTACTTCCAGTAGCATCCTGAAATTTTAATATATTTCAGTTTCTTATGTATCATCTTTCCCATTCACTGGACTCTCTTGTGAGAGCCTTTTTAATAGCTTTCTGGTAATTCTTTTCTTTAGAAGAAAAAAGTCTGTCTTGCCCATTGCTCCTTTTATCTCTATATCCCCTCACGCAGAGTAAGAAATAGAGTATTAGTAGAACTTTTGAAACTCTTTATATTTTTCTCCATTCATGTTGTTCTTCTCTTTTCTTACCAGAGGCAGTACTTTCCCTGAATTTTGTTATTCATTCCTTTTTTTTCCCTTTACAGCTTTATACATAAGTTTATATCTCTAAGTAATATATTTAGTTTTGCCCATTGACCTTTTTATAAATAAAATCCTGCATGTATTATTACAAGCTTTGGGTTTTGTTTTTTTTTTTTTAAGATTTTATTTATTTATTTGACACAAAGAGAGAGAAAAAGCAGGGAGAGTGGAAGAGGGAGAAGCAGGCACCCTGCTAAGCAGGGATACTGATTTGGGTCTCGATATCAGGGCCCCAAGATCATGACCTGAGCTAAAGGTAATTGCTTAACCAACTGAGCCACTTAGGCGCCCCATGAGCTTTGGTTTTAAGATTTATTCATGTTAATACATTTAATTTTAAGTTACTCATTTACACTATTGAATTTATTGTTTAAATAGCACAGATTAATTATATATTTCACTGTTAGTATTGCTGATCTTTTTCATTTTTTGCTATCACAGACAATATTGCCATGAATATTTTTGTATTTGTCTTCTGGTGTTATACATACTCAAACTTTTCTCCAGGGTAACCTTGAGTTAAAATGCTGAATCTTGGCTTCACTAGGTTATATTTCCTCTAATTTACATTGCCACAATTGTCTATAAAAATTCCTTGTGCTTTGTATCCCTGTCAAATCTTAACATTGTCAGATTTCCTTTTGTGTTTGCCTCTCTGAAGAGGTGTTAAATGGGATCACATTGTACTCTTAATGTTCGTTTTCCTTCTTATTGTAAAATTTGTATGTTTATTTGCCAGTAATACTGCTTTACTATAAAGGCATGTTTAAGAGTTTTGCTCATTTTTCTGTTACACTGTCTTATTGTGTTTGTATATGCTAGATGCCAGTCGTTAGCCAATTATATATAGCAGATAACCTTTTGGATTGTGACTTGTCTCTTCATTGTTGTAATTTGTTTTTGTTTTTTGCTTTCTACAAAACATCTTTATCATAAGTGTTTGGTTTCTTTTCACACTATCTTACGAGATTTTTGTCAATTTACTTTTATTTAAAAGGGAATTTCTTTCCATTCTTCCTTCCGAAATCTAAACCTTATTGTAAAACTGACAAGACAGAGGAGCTGATCTGATTGAGATGGTGAATCTGGAATACTACATGCGTTTCTTTTGAGGCATTTAGGACATTGGGTTTATGAGGAATCCATACTGAGAACCTTTCCTTAGGTTAAAGTAGAATATTACAACAAAAATTTAAGAAGACACATTGTTTCATTATACATAAAGTTATCCCTTCCTCCCACAAACACAAGCTTAGCTGGTTGTTCAGCTCTTTGCATTTCAACCACAAGTAGCATAGTTAAGAACAGGAAACACACAGGAAAGCCTTCTTCTTCTTCTTTTTTTTTTTGGTTGTTATTTATATATTTATTTATTTACTTATTTATTTTAAATTAACATGTATTATTTGTTTCAAGGGTATAGGTCTGTGATTCATTAGTCTTCTACACTTCACAGCACTCACCGTAGCACATACCCTCCCCACTGTCCATCACCCAGCCATCCTATCCCTCCCATCCCCTTCTCCTCCAGCAACCTCAGTTTGTTTCCTGAGACTAAGAGTCTCTTACGGTTCTGAACAGGTGAGATAGCTTTAAATTTTATTGCAAGCCCTTGGCTTTGTAAAAGCATTTAGTTTAGATTTTGTGGAGTTTTAAATTGTATTGAGTTCAAACAGTTTTACTTATCTTGATCATTCAGCTGTCTTCTAATTAAGAACAGCAAATTAAGGGAGGTTGAGGTACATAGCGTTCACTGAGTATATAGAAGAAAGCACTTAATTTTTCATTTAGCAACTTTTAGTAACTACTTTGGGCCACATTCTTTGTTAGGCCTCTGGAACTGTGAAGAGACCTGAAGACAAGGTGGAGAGAACATGGTCTGTTTTGGCAATTACACTAGCTTGAATGGCTGGAGTACAGAATAAGGGGCAAGAAGAGAAGTGACTAGAGGCAGGGGGACTGGTTAGCCCGTAGCAGTGTTCCTAAAATGTGCTTCAGAAAGTATTTGATAACCTGAGTTTGGGTTTTTTGTTTGGGAATTACTGGGCTAAATGGGTTAACAGGTTTTTTTCCCTGCTGAACTTAACCCACCCTTTATTGCAGTAAGCTTTATTACCAATGTCTTAAGAGGAGAACGTAGAGGGCAGCATTTGCTGATGATTTTGAAGGATATTCCACTGTGCATTATAAAAATGAACACTTATTTAGCCCTGTGCCTGCCTTTTTGTTGGAAGCTTGGTCATCCTGTATCCTGCACGGTTATGGCAGGTATCTTATGTTGTGGAACAGATATACCAAGATGAGTCGTGGCGATTATATCAAGGCAGAATTAATGACTGTAGAAATTTTGTGTGTGTTTATTGGTTGTTGGATGGGGCGTGTCAGGCACATGGGAATGATAAATAAGAAGGTTGATTGGCACAAGGAGGGGCAGAATGAAGAGATAATTTGATGTAAGTGTTCGTAGGTATATGAAATTTGTACACATGAGTTTAATTGAAAGATCAGATTTTCCTGCCAATGCTCTCTGCATAGCATAGCCTCTGCAGGCTTTCAGGCTGTTCTTTTGTGGCCAAAGGTTGGATTACTTGGAGAAATGTGTACCTGCCTAGTTTTAATACCACAGCTCTTCCACCTGCTCTAGCTTTTTCTAAGCTCAGAGTACCTTTTAAAAGGTTTTTAAATTAAACCCAGGTGTACATATTAAATACCTGTTTTTCACAGATGAATTAAAGTACACTAAATGGAAAAATCTGCCAGTGTTTAATAGAAATTAACCTCAGGTCAGATTTCTGATCTAGTTTTGTTTTAAAACTATTCCTCTTAATAACTGTATAATTACATTTAATAATACCAAGCTATCTACATTTACCTAACTCTTTATTTTGGGGGCATGAACATAGCAGATATCCTGCAAACAGGAATATAAGTTATTAAATTAGCATAATAAAATGACTGGGTAATTCTTTTTGGTTCATATTAATGTCAATTTATTTTCTCTTTGAACAGATGATGAACAAGGTATTTGGAGGTACTGTGCACAAAAAAAGTGTTAGAGAAGATGGTGTCTTCAGTATTAGTGTGGACAACACATGCTCATTGTTCAGGTATTATAAATATTTTTAGATGTATAAGAACAGTTAGTAGAGTGACTGACTTAAACTTGGGATTGTTATTCTTAAGAATTAGAGAGGCTTTAACCCACTGAGCCACCGAGGTGCCACTTAAATTTCATTTTTAATATGTTTTTAAAAAGATTTTATTTATCCATTTGACAGGCAGAGATCATAAGTAGGCAGACAGGCAGGCAGAGAGAGTGGGGGAAGCAGGCTCCCCGCCGAGCAGAGAGCCTGATGTCGGGCTCCATCCCAGGACCTCAGAATCATGACCCGAACTGGAGGCAGAGGCTTTAACCCACTGAGCCACCCAGGCGTCCCATAATTTTTGTTTTTTAAAAGATTTCAAGTAATCTTGTACCTAAGGTGGGCTCAGGCTTAGAACCCTGAGATCAAGAGTTGCATGTTCTACTGGCAGACCCATCCAGGCACCCCTTAAATTTCTTTTTTACTTTAAAGTTACATTTTCCTCTAACTGCATTAAATGCAGGTGATGTCAGTTAGTGAGCCAGTTACCCCTTTCTTTGTGTGTGTTAATCCAAGAAATTTACTTTTATCTATTTATAATTGAAGTATAGTTGACACAATGTTAGCATTAGTTTCAAGTGTACAACATAGTGATTCCTAAAGTCTATCTATTATACAGTCACTTATTGTTATCATTTCTTTTAATTGGGCTAATTATTTTTAGTTACAGGTTTTGTTTTGTTTATTAACATACTTGTGCCTAAATTAATTCTTAATGAATAGTTTCCTCCAAGTTGGACAGATAAGAAATTTTAAAAGCCAAGTTATAAACTTAATATCTGAAATGGAGATATCCCAGTTTATACACAAAACTGGCTGTGACTGGCTTCTCTTTAATTTTGAGGTAGAGCAAAAATAAGTATATCTGTTCAAAGATTCTTGTTTTTCAAGATTAATAAAGATGAATAAAAAAGCCATAGTGGCTCAAAATAATCTTATGAACTGAAGCTACTCATTACCAAAATGAACTTGAAATCCAGTGCTTCTTCCATTTCATAATGGAAAGGTTCTGCTTACATTCTTCTGTATCTAAAGTGACTAGTCTTGAGAACCATTTTAGGAATCATGCTGGTATGATACTGTAGAAGCTTTATATCTAAAGATCTGGTTAAAATTTAAAATTTTTCTGTCTGTCTTCCTAGTTGTAAAATTCTGGAACTTATTCACAACCTGCATTAATCCTAAGCAACAACGATGACAACACTAGTAAACATGAAACATCCATTTGGCTTTAATGTAGTTTATTTTCTTGCTTTATTTTTAACTTTTTTTTTTTACTTATCAATATTTAATATTCAGTCCTCTGTCAGATTTTCTCATAATGTAAGAAATATCTTTTTATAGTTGATTTGTTTGAATCAGGATCGAGAGAAAGTCCACCTGTTGCATTTGATAAATGTTACTTTTATCATCTTTAAACCATGCCTTTAACTCGTTTGGCATGAGAAGTAGAGGTCCACATTGCTACTGGGTTGTCTTTGTTTCTAGGCCTTTTCAGTGAGTAAAGTTATATATTCTCACAGAGAAAACAAAATCCGTGTATACTCTTAATTCCATTTAAAATGAAAGTTTATGGGTTTTTATCTTATAACTTTGATTTTTGTATCTCCTTACTCTAAGGCTGAAAAAAATCTCAATTCCTAATTATTTAATATTTGTTTTAACCTATAACATGCATATATTTATCCTATATATAGGTGTAAAATAACAATATCAGTGTGTTGGTACTCTCACTTTCTGATATAAAACTACCAAATGTTTAGATCTCTGAAATGCCTTCTGTTCTTAAGATAAATCCTAGTAGAGATAAAATGTTGAAATTATTATTTTGTAGCTTCTTGAAATAATTTTTTATGCATGTGGTTATACCACCAACTTTTAAATATATATTTTTTCAGTTTTCAATTTTTACAGATTGCCTTTTTTGAGATTTAGTACTCCTATTGGCTTTATTTATAATTCATAGAATAAATTTAAATTCTAGCAGTGTTGCACTCCTACATTTTTTCTATTTTTTTGATTTACACATATGGTGAGTTAGTATTTTAAGGGAAAAGAACAAATTTTAGTTATAAGATGAATAAATTCTGGGGATCTAATAATCAGGCATGGTGACTACAGTTAACAGCACTCTCTTGTATACTTAAAAGTTGCTGAGAGTAGGTCTTAAATGTTCTTTCTATAAACATAAAAAAATAGTAACTATGTGATGTGTAAGGTATGTGTTAACTAACTTTATTGTGGTAATAATTTCATTATCTATAGCAAATTATCGTATTGTACATCTTTAACTTACATGTGGTACATATCAATTATATTTCAATAAAGTTGGAAAAAATAAAGCTTAAGATCCCATTGACCATGTTTTTAAGATATTTCTGTGTTGTGTTTTATTTTTTGTATGTTTAGGGGTCTTCAGAAGGAAGAAATTGTTTTGCTTACCCATGGAGATAGTGTAGACAAAGTGGCTGATGGATTCAAGGTTGTGGCACGTTCTGGAAACATTGTGGCAGGTGAAAATTTTAACACTTTTGCAGATTTCATTTTAAAAAACTTACCTGAAGAGTCTAAGAATGTTTCTCTTTGAGGTATTGTTTCCTACTTTTTTACTTCTAAAAGTTATTGTTCATGTCATAGGATCAAATATTAATTTATGAAGAGAATTTAATATTAGATTATTTAGAAGTCACTGGTTTGCTCCGAAATACTTTAAAAAATGTTCATTCTAATAAAAGTTCTCCGGATGTAAAACACCACTTTTATGGCCCAGGAAAAACTTGAGAATTGTCTATTTTTCTAGTGTGCTTTATTCATAATTGGGTTTTTAAATGCCTTTCTTAGGTATACATAGGCATATATCTTAGACATCTGTGAAACACCAGACTAAGCACTCAGGATGTTTCTCTGATGCAGGGTTGGCAAACTGTGAGCGGTGGTTCAAATCTAGCTTATAGACTGTTAGGTTATTAAAGGGTTATGATAAAAGACAGGAACTGTATGCATGTGTCCCACAGAGCCTAAAATTTGTACGATTTAGTCCTTTGTAGAAATTTTGCCAATCTGTACTTAATTTTTTTTATTTTTATTTTTTTAAAAGATTTTATTTATTTATTCGACAGAAATCACAAGTAGGCAGAGAGGCAGGCAGAGAGAGAGAAGAGGAAGCAGGCTCCCCACCAAGGACAGAGCCCGATGCAGGGCTTGATCCCAGAATGCTGGGATTATGACTTGAGCCGAAGGCAGAGGCTTTAATCCTCTGAGCCACCCAGGCGCCCTGCCAATCTGTACTTTAAAGCCATTTTTATTCTCTTCTTTTTTGAGGAAGAAGAATTGATTTTCTGGCAGTTTGTGATTTTTTGACTTGCTTATTTGAATAGTTGTTATGTAAATAATAACCAATAATCCTGGGAGTCAGTAAAAAAAATGGATTTATCAATAAAGTTCTTTTTGTTTGAAACACCACACCTAAACAGTAAATCGAAATGTTTTTATTTAAGATTAACAGTGGTAGAGGGCTTACATATTTGTATTCATTCAGCCAGTATTTGTGTGTCTACTTTGTGCCAGTAACATTTTCAAGTGCCAAGGGTAAAGAAGTGAACAAAGTGGACAGAAATCTCTGTTCAGCATTCTAGTTGGGGGAGTGATGGGACAGCTAATACACAAATACAGAATATGTCATGTGTCAGATAGCATTTAAGTGCATTGAAAAGAAATACAGGAAGAGAAGAGTGTTGCAGACAGAGTATGTATGATAAAGGTTGTTACTGTTTTATATAGGATATTCAGGGAAGGTATTCCTATATAATGATACTGAACATGAAGGAAGTAAGTGCTGACCCTTCTAGGTATTTGGGGGAAGAAGAAATAGCAGTACAAAGCTCCTGGGATGGGACCGTGTTTGAGGAACAGCAGGGAATTCTACACGGTTGGAGGAGCGTAGTATAAGATGAGGTTAGAGAGCTTATCACGGGGGCCGGGACACAGGCCATTTGAGGCCACTATAAAATTGTTGGCTTTACTCATCATCTGATTTAAGGATTACCTTAGCCATAGTGAGGAGAAAAGAGAAAGGGTCAAATGTAGAAGTAGGGAGATCAGCTAGGAATCTCCTGCAGCAATCAGGAGAGGAGACAGTAGTGTAAGGAATAGTGTGGTAGAGGTGGAAGTGGTCAAGAGTGATTGTTTTCTCATATAGATCTTGTACATATTTTGTCAGATTTATGCCTTAATATTTCATTTATTTGAAATTGTTTTTAATTTCAAATCCCACTTGTTCTTTGCTGGTATGTAGGAAAGTTGTGAACTTTTATGTATTAACCTTACATCCTACAACCCTACTGTAATCACATACTAGTTGCTGGAGTTTTTCTGTTGATTTTTTTCTTCCCTTCAGATTTTCTATACAGATGATTATGTCATCTGTGAACAAAGACAGCTTTATTTCTTCTTTCTCAGCCTGCATACCTTTTATTTCCTTTTCTTATTGCGTCAGTTAGGACTTTAATTTGGTGTTGAAAAGCAGTGGGGAGAGGGAACATCCTTGCCTTGTTCCTGATTTTAGTGGGAAAATTTTCAGTTTCTGTTTGGTATGATTTTAGCTGTAGGATTTTAGAAGATACTCTTTATCCCGTTAAGGAAGTTCCCCTATAGTCCTAGTTTACAGGGAGTTTTTATCGTGAATGGGTGTTGGAATTTTTTTCAGATGCCTTTCTGCATCTATTGAATCAGATCACGTAACTTTTAAAATTGATAGAGGCTTATTGAAATTATCTATTTCTTATGTGAGTTTTGGTAATTTGTGTCTTTTCAAAGAATTGGTCCATTTCATCTGTGTTATAAAATTTGTGGACATGGAGTTATTCATAGTATTCCTTTATTATTTTAATGTTCATGGGACCTGTAGTGATGTTTCCTCTTTCATTTCTGACATTCGCAATTTGTGTCCTCTCCCTCTTTCTTAGTTAAGCTTGCTAGAGGCTTGTCCATTTTATTGATCTTTTCAAAGAACCAGCTTGTGCTGCTGGTGGTTGTGGTTGCTGTTGATTGCCTGTTTTCAGTTTCATTGATTTCTGTTTAATTTTTATTATTTCTTTTGGTTACCTTAGATTTAATTTGCTCCTCTTCTCTCATTTCTTAAGGTGGAAGTTTAGGCTATTGTGTTTGAATCTCTTTTTTCCTAATATATGTATTTAGAGCTGAAAATTTCCCTCTAAGTACTGTTTTTTGTTGGTCTTTTGGTGTTCTGAGAGCAATTTTCAGAGTGTGGGGAGGGTTGGGGTGGGTTTCCTCACCAACAAGCAGTTCTTACACACCAGTATGGTATTTGAGCAGTCACTTCAGCTCATCTCAGTTTTGACATTCTGTACCCAAAGGTAGCATTAGATTACACGGGTTGAGGGCTACATTCCACAAGATCATCCCCCCTTCCCTACCCACACACTTTACAGACACTAGTTGAGAGCCCAGGCTATCACCTGTGCTTCTGACTGAGCAGCTGTTGATTGGAAGTTCTAGTGACCCCGTACTTGGATTTCAGACACCAGTCAGAGGTCCAAGTTACTTATATTCTTACTGACTGGCTGTAAATCAGAGGTTTGCATGACCTCTTTCTCGGTTCAATTAACTTTCTAGAGTGGCTCACAGAACTCAGAGAAACATTTATCACTAGATCCCTGGTTTATCATAGAAGGATACAACTCAGGAACAGCCAGATGGAAGAGAATGGAGAAAGATGTGGAGCTTCCATCCCCTCTCCAGGTGCACCATTCTCCCCAAACTCCACGTGTTCACTAACCTGGAAGCTCTCCAAACATCATCCTTTTGTGTTTTTATGAAGGCTTTATTACATAGGCACGATTGATAAAATCATTGCTTCCTGGTAATTGATTCATCCTCCAGCCCCTCTCCCCTTCATGGAGGCCAGGAGGTTGAGACTGAAAGTTCCAAGCCTCTAATCACATGGTTATCTCCCCTGGCAACCAGCCCCTATTCCTAGGTGCTTTCCAAAAGTCACCTTACTAATATGAAAGATACTGTTACGCTCTCATCTCTTAGAAATTCAAAGGTTTTGGGATCTGTGAGCCAGGAACTTTGAGTGATGTTCTTTATGGTCATTTCTTGAAAGTCCAGTGTGCTGACTGCAAACAGCTTCAATATTTGCTTGTCTGAGAAAGTCTTTATTTTTCTTCACTTTTGAAGGATAATTTCTCAGGGTACAGAATCCTAGGTTGCTAGTTTTATTTTTCCCCCCTCTTTCAACCTTTTAAAAGTTTTTTAGCTTTATTAAGGTTAATTGACAACATTGTAAGGTATTAAGTATACAGTGTGGTGATTTGATACAGGTACACATAAGGAAAGGATTCCCTCATGGAATTAATTGACACATCCATCTCCTCACATATTTGCCTTTTTTGTGTGTGATAACATTTAAGTTCTGTTTTCTTAGCAAATTTAGATTACCTGATACAGTGTTATCAATTATAGTCACCATATTATTAATTAGGTCCTCAGACTTCATTCTTACTCATCTTATAACTGAAAGTTTGTACCCTTTTACAACTCTCCCTATATATAAGATTCCACATATAAGCAATACCATACAATATTTGGCTAATTTGGCTAATTTCACTTAGCCTAATACTTTCCAGGTTCTTCTGTGTTGTTGCAAAGGACAGGGTTTCCTTCTTTTTAAAAGCTGAATAATACTCCATTTTGTGTATGTATGTTATATGTGTGTTTATAGATACAAATTTTCTTTATCCATTCATCCATTGATATACACTTAGCTTGTTTCCATGTCATGTCTGTTGTGAGTAATGCTGCAGTGAACATACAGACATCTATTTGAGATAACGGGTTCATATCCTTTGGGTGTATACATAGAAGTAGAATTGCTGGATCACATGGTAATTCTAGTTTTAATTTTTTGTGGGACCTCCATACTCTTTTCTTTGTGACTATATCAGTTTATATATATCCCACCAGCAGTTTACAAGGAGTTCATTTCTCTGCCTCTTTGCCAGCATCGATCATCTTTTTTTTTTTTTTTTTAAATAGACATCGTAACAGGTGGGAGAGGACATCATTGTAGATTTAATTTACATTTCCTGATGCCTAGTGGTATTGAGCATTTTTACCTAGTGTTGGCCATTTGTAGGTCTTCCAAGTTTTTGTAGATCTATTCAAGTCTTTTGCCCATTTTTAAATTGGGCCATGGGTGGTGGTGGTTTTTTTTTTTTTTTTTTTAAATTTTTATGAGTTCCTTATTTATTTTGTATATTGACCTTTTAGTGGCTTGCAAAAATTTTTTTTCCATCCCATAGGTTGCCTTTTCATTTTGTTGATGGTTTCCTTTCCTATACAGAAGCTTTTTAGTTCGATACAGTCCCACTTATTTTTGCTTCTGTTGCCTTTGCTTTTGGTGTCAAATCCAAAAATCATTGCTAAGACATGCTAAGTCAAGGAGCTTTTCCCCTGTGATTTCTTCTAGGAGTTTTGTGAGTTCAGGTTTTGTGTTTAAGTCTTTAATCATTTTAAGTTGATTTTTGTATATGGTATAAGGTAGGGGTCCAGTTTCATTCTTTTGTATGTGGCTGTCTGGTTTGCACCATTGTTGAAGAATTACCCTTTCTTCATTATGTATACTTGGCTTCTTGGTTGTAAATTGCTCATACATACAAGGGTTTATTTCTGGGCTCTTGATTCTGTTTCTTTGGTTTCTGTGTCTGTATTTATGCCGATATTGTACTGTTTTGATTACTATTTTGTAATGTTTGAAATCAGGACATGTGATGCCTCTTGCTTTTTTTTCTCAAGATCGCTTTGGCTCTTTGAGGTCTTTTGTGGTTTGATACAAGTTTTAGGATTCCTTATTTTCTATTTCTATGAAAAAGGCATTGGAATTTTGATAGAGATTGAATTGAATCTGTATATAGCTTTGGGTAGAATGGACATTTTAGCAGTTTCTTCTAATCTATGAACATAGAATATTACTTCATTTATTTGTACGTTCAGTTTCTTTCATCACTGTCTTAGAGTTTTGAGTATCTTTCACCTACTTGGTTAAGTTTGTTCCTAAATATTCTATTGTTTTGGTGCTATTGAAAATGGGAAGGTTTTCTTAATTTCTCTGGTAGTTTAACTTAGAGAAACACAATTGACTTTGGTATGTTGATTTTCTATTCCACAACCTTACTGAAATTGTTTATTTGTTGTAACACTTCTTTTGGTGAAGTCAAGGTTTATTTGAGATGTTTTGTTCTTGGTGTAGTTATTAATTGCCATAAACTTCCTTCCTAGAATTGTTTTTGCTGCATCCCATGGGTTTTGGGTGTTATGTTTCCATTTTTATTTGCCTTTTTTTCCCTCTTTTGATTTATCCTTTCACCCATTCCTTTGTCAGGAGCGTGTTTTTTAATCTCTGTGAGTTTGTGAATTTTCTAGTTTTGTTCTTGTAATTTCTAGTTTTTTACCATTGTGGTTGGAAAAGATGTTGGATAGGATTTTAATCTTCCCTTTTTTTTTTTTTAAGATTTTATTTATTTATTTGAGGGAGAGAGAAAGAGAGCGCATGAGAGCAGGGAGGGTCAAAGGGAGAAATATTCTGACTCCCCTCTAAGTGGGGAGCCCAGTGAGGGAATTGATCCTGGGACTCCAGGATCATGACTTGAGCTGAAGGCAGTTGCTTAACCAACTGAGCCACCCAGGTGCCTGGATTTTAGTCTTAAATGAGATTGGATTCTCTATCTTTTGAAAGGAGAGACAAAGAAATTGCTTTTGGATTGCATTTGGAGTGGGGACAGAAGGGTATAATTGAGTTTTAGCTCCCAGGTTTTTTGTACAACCATCCAGAAAGTTTAAATTTGTGTTTACCTGAAGGGAAAGAATGCAGTCATGAAAGTTTGTAGATTAAATTCAAGATGCCTTATTACACAATGAAAAAAAGGCATGCGTAAGCAGTTGTATATAGGAGTCTAGACTGTAGAGTAGAAAATTGGGCTGGAGGTATAAATTTGGGGGTGTACCATCATATGGGTAGAATGTAAAGTTATGAGAGTTGCAGATACTCAATGTATAGAGAAGAGATTTAAGGGCTGAGTGAGCACTGGGCAACTTTCATGAGATGAGTAAGATGAGAAGGAAACAACAAAGATTAAGAAGGAGCAGACAGTGAAATAAATGAACCACGAAAGGTATCCTAGAACCCAAGTAAAGAAAATGTGAGGGCGTATAGGTGGCTCAGTGGGTTAAAGCCTCTGCCTTCGGCTCAGGTCATGGTCCTAGGGTCCTGGGATCGAGCCCTGCATCGGGCTCTCTACTTAGTGGGGAGTCTGCTTCCCCCTCTGCCTCTCTGCCTACTTGTGATCTCTCTCTGTCGGGTAAATAAATAAAATCTTTAAAAAAGAAAAAAGAAAATATGAAATTCCTTTGTATAGTAGAATGAGTATGAATTTGGGAGCTTGCCCGGCCTGGTTTAACTACTTAACCAGTTATAAGTTTCTTGACATCTCAGAGCCATAAACAGGGGTAATGCATATATAGGTAAAACATCTAGTCTATCATTTTTGCTTAGTAAATAATCCATAATTTTTCAGAAACACATTTGTCAAATCCATGAAGTTACTTTTGTGGTTAATAGTATCTAAGAAAGGAATATGTAGAATATTCTGACAGGCCTAATATATGAGGATTTTCTAATACATACAATTGATAGTTGCATATTGCATATGAAAGCCCTGTGAGACTGAGAGCCAAAATTGAGTTATCATTATATTAAATAGACAAAGTAATCATGGTGGAGAAGTGAAAGGACTATGAGGTAATCTCTGTAGAACCTAGTTCACTGTCCTGTATAGTTCACTAATCGGTACCCAAAGACCTTTAAAGAAAAATTGTGGCCATGTAGTTTTATTTTATTTTTTTCCTCCTGTAGCTAAAAATGCACTAAGTTGTATCAGTTTTTACATTTATAGAGGAAGAAATTGTGAGGAATTAATATGGGTACTTAGCTGAGTCTTCCACATGAAAACATTTTTAATTTGTGATTATTTTCTCTATAAAGGTATAGCAAATGAATCTAAAAAATTATATGGAGCACAGTTCCACCCTGAAGTTGGCCTTACAGAAAATGGGAAAGTAATCCTGAAGAATTTCCTGTATGATATAGCGGGGTGCAGTGGGACCTTCACTGTGCAGAACAGAGAACTCGAGTGCATTCGAGAGATCAAAGAAAGAGTAGGCACATCAAAAGTTTTGGTAAGGAATTTACATCTGAAAGTCTACAAATTTATGTCAATAATGTTAGAACTCAGAGCTGGGTTCGTCACCATAACCCTTAAATGCTGGTGGGGTGATCGGATGTTTTGTGAGTTGCACTGTTTCAGAGCGCTTTTTCAATTACTGCATCTACTTTCGATAAAAATGATGTTTTTAAAGGTACTGATTTAAGCTGATAGTTTTTATTTTATTTTACTTTCTTGTTTATTGTATTCAACATGATTTTTCTTTTAATTTCACCTTGTAGGTTTTACTCAGTGGTGGAGTAGACTCAACAGTTTGTACAGCTTTGCTGAATCGTGCTTTGAACCAAGATCAAGTCATTGCTGTGCATATTGATAATGGTTTTATGAGGAAACGAGAAAGCCAATCTGTAGAAGAGGCCCTCAAAAAGCTTGGAATTCAGGTCAAAGGTATTGATGATCCCCCAGAAAAGTCTATATGTGAAGACTTACTTAACAAATCATATCTAGCCTATGGTTTGAGTGAGCTCGTTGTCTTAACCAAGTACAGGTTTCAAAGGGTGCCTGGGTGCCCCAGTTAGCTCTTTGATTTTGGCTCAGGTCATGATCTCAGGGGTGTGGGAACAAGCCTTGTCTCCTCTTCCACACTCAGTGGGGAGTCTGCTTGGGATTCTCTCTCTCTCACTCTGCCCTCCATCCCTTCACCCCAACCCCTGCCCTTGTGTGCGCTCACATAGGCACACACACTCTCTCAGATCTTAAAAACAACAACAACAACAACAAAAAACACCCAGTGAAGCACAGGTTTTCCAATAAACTTATAATTATTTTTTTACTTTTACATTTTAATTATCTGTTTCAAGAGGGGTCCCAGTATAAATTTTAAAACTGAAATCAGTGGAAATTCCAAAAAATCAAATCAATAAAAAAATCAATAAAATTACATTCTATCATTCTGTTCTCTTCTCTGCATTCATTCTTTTTGAGTACTCTTTTCCTATCCATAATATTATTTATGTATGAGAATTTCCAAGCCTTCCTGTAACAGTTGTGGATGTATAGATTACTTTACAATCTGAAAGGCTTATACAGAGAAGAGGAGTGAAGAGCTAGTCACTTTTTTTTTCTAGTTTTATTGAGAAATAATTGACATACATCACCATATAAGTTTAAGGGTGCGGCATGATGATTAGCTTTTGCATATATTTTGAAAGGATTATCCCAACAGTGTCAGTTAACATCCATCTTATAAAAAAGAACATTTTCTTTTTATGATGTGAACTCTTAGGATTCACTCTTAACTTTTCTGTGAATCAACCAGCAGTATTAGCTGTAATTGTTATGTTGTACAATACAGCCTTAGTACTTATTTATCTTGTAACTGGAAGTTTGTACCTTTTAACCACCTTCTTCTAGTTCTCCTTCTCCTCACCCTCCACTTCTAATAAGTCTCATCTCTTTCTATGAGTTTGATTTTTTAGATTCTATATATAAGTGAGATCATACAGTATTTGTCTAACTTATTTCATTTGACATAATGCCTTTAAGATCCATGCATTTTATCACAAAGAGTAGGTTTCCTTGTTTTTTAGGGGAAAATAATTTTTCCTGTGTGTGTGTGTGTGTGTGTGTATCATCTTTATTCATACATGGATGGACACTTAGGTTGTTTCCATATCTTAGATATTGCAAATAATGCCACTAGGAATATGGGAGTGCAGTTATCTTTTTGTGTGTTTTCATTTTCTTTGGATGTATCTCCAGAAGTGGAATTGTTGGATCACATGGCAGTTTTATTTGTAATTTTTTGAGGATCCTCCAAAACTCCTTTTTTTTTTTTTTAAATTAAAGATAGAGTGAGTGAGTGTGAGCTGGGGTGGAGTGGTTGGTGGGGACACAGAGGGAGTGAGAGAATCTCAGGCAAACTCCAAACTCCACGCTGAGCATGGAGACCAATGCAGGACTCTATCTCATAATACTGAGATCATGACCTAAGCTGAAATCAAGTTGGACACTTAACTGACTGAGCCCCCCAGGAGGCCTCCAGAACTCTTCTGTAGTGGCTATATCAGTTGACAATCTTACTAACATTGCACATGGATTCCCTTTTTTCCACATCCTCATCTGTGTTTATTATCTCATCATTTTGGTGATGGCCATTCTAACAGGTATGAGGTGTTATCTCATTGCAGTTTTAATTTGCATTTCCCTAATAAGTAGTGATATTGAGCATCTTTTCTATGTGCCTGTTGGTCTTTTGTATATCTTCTTTGGAGATAAGTGTATTCAGGTACTCTCTCCATTTTTTGATTGGGTTTTTTGTGTTTTTGCTGTTGAGTTGCATAAGTTCTTTATATATTTTGGATATTAATCCCTTGTCAGATACGTCCTTTGCAATATCCTCCCATTCAGTCGATTGCCTTTTCATTTTGTTGATGGGCTCCTTTGTTGTGCAAAAGCTTTTTATTTTGTTGTAGTCCCAATAGTTTATTTCTGCTTTCCTTTCCCTTGTCTGAGGAGACATATCTAGTAATATGTTGCTAAGGGGAGGAAACTAACAAAAGCAGGACTTGTGGGGAGGCTCAAGATTTGGAAACATTGGCTTCCCTGTGTGATGTGGTCCTCAGGGTGAGCCTAAAACAGATTGGTTGAAAATCTGAGGAGATTCTTTTCCTTAACAGGGGACTAAATTGCTGCTATCCCTCCCTATTGGAAGACTGTGGATTTATTCTTTAAAGAGGCTACATAAAAGAAACTTTGGACTTGGGCATAGCAATACCAGGCACAGTTGAGGATAGGAATAAGATTCTACATTAAAAACAGTAGGAGTAAGCAAAAATCTGTATAATGAATGATTACTTTCTCCCTGCCACTTCCGGTGTTTCCTTATCAGATGCTGATAGGCAGGAGATTGGAGGTGTCTTTTCTGGGGTAATTGATCAGTTTAAGAGAAACTACAAATTCACTGGTGTCCCCCAGTGAAATATAGCCCTCTGTATTTCAGTGAAGTTCATCAGTTGTTCAGCCTTACTACCAAGTAGAGATCTTAGTAAGTTTTTAAGTACCTTGCTTTTAAAAAATAAAAGGATAGCCAGTGATTGCTAGTGCAGTTTGGAGAACTTCGATCCCACTGTATGTACCACTACTTTCATTTCCTTTGGGGCTACGGTTCTTCCTTTGGCTTTTGCTTGTTGTTCTTGTGGGGCACTGAATAAGGGAAAGCAATGGCATAATGTATGATATCATGGCCTTAGATTACCAAATGCTACAGGATTCTCAAAAAACCCCACAAAATTAGTGAGTTTCTGTGTCTGGACTCTATTAATCGTGGTTTATTGGTATTTCTCAAATAGTAGCCAAGGTAAGGGGTGATCAAAACATCCATCTAGGTTTTCTTTCTTTAGCTTAACCCATTATTTATGTTATTTAAAATCTTCTATTAGTTTTAAAATGTGCTTCTCTTCCTCAGTGATAAATGCTGCTCATTCTTTCTACAATGGAACAACAACTCTACCAATATCAGATGAAGATAGAACTCCACGAAAAAGAATTAGCAAAACATTAAATATGACAACAAGTCCTGAAGAGAAAAGAAAAATTATCGGGGATACTTTTGTTAAGGTGCCTTTATAATACCCACAATTTGTACTGTTTTTGATGTGAATTTTAGTATGTGTTTTTTCTTGTCCTTATATCAAATAATCATTTGCTGACCAATTTTGATTTTTTTTTTTCTTTTTTGATTAAGAACTTCAGTGCATGTTACTGTTACACTGACTGGTTTTAAAAAAACACGTATACTTACGTTGTCAGGCTTTTATTTTAACTATTTAAGAATAGATATTTCCGTTGATACTAGACTTTTTAATTCTTTGGGGATTTCAGTGGCTAGTTTTCAGGCTCTTGAATGTTTGCTTATCTTTATGAATCTTTCTAAAGTATATATTCTTGAAAGAGTTTACTTTGGGAGTTGGTATGGATTTTATCTCTTGGTCAGTATTGCAAAAGGATTCTGAGAGATCTTGTTGAAAGTATAAAAAAGACTATGCTTTTTTAAAGATTCACCTCTTAAAAGACTGTTTTACTCCTCTTGGTTATAGATTGCTAATGAAGTAATTGGAGAAATGAATCTGAAACCAGAGGAGGTTTTCCTTGCCCAAGGTACTTTACGGCCTGATTTAATTGAAAGTGCATCCCTTGTTGCAAGTGGCAAAGCTGAACTCATCAAAACCCATCACAATGACACAGAGCTTATCAGAAAGTTGAGAGAAGAGGTAAAAGCTTATGAGAACTTTGCCATAAAGCCTTTCTTCCCCACCCCCCTGCCCTGAACCATTTTTAAATGTATAGTTCAGTAATGTTAAGTATATTTGTACTGTTGTGAGACAAATCTCCGTAACTTATTCATCTTATAAAACTTGAAACTTTATATCCCTTGAACAACAGGTACTCTCTCTTATCCTTCTTCCCAACCCCTGGTCACCACCATTCTACTTTCTGTCTCCATGAATATGACTACTTTAGATACCCTATAAAAGTGAAATCATTTGTCTTTTTGTGACTGGCTTATTTCATTTAGCATAGGTCCTCAAGGTTCATCCATGTCGTAACATGTGACAGGATTTTCTTCTTCTTAAGGCTAAATAATATTTTATTATATGTGTATACACATTCTGTTTATCCATTTATCTGTCAGTGGACATTTGGGTTGCTTCTACTTTTTGGCTATTGTGAATTGTGCTGCTGTGGACATGAGTTGACAAATATCTCTTGAAGACCTTGCTTTCTCAGGTTTTGTTTGTTATATACAAGAAGCAGTATTGCTGGATCATATGATAGTTTTTTGTTTGTTTTTGTAAGATTTTAAGTAATCTCTCTGCTCATTATGGGGCTTGAGAACTTACAACCCCAAGATTAAGAGTTGTATGCTCTACTGACTGAATCAGCTAGGCACCCCATGGTCGTTCTATTTTTAATTTTTAAAAGGGACTTCTTAATGTTTCCATAGCAGTTATATCATATTACAATCCACCAGCAATATACTATACCTTAAGAACAACTGTTATTTTCTGTCTTTTTTTTTTTTTTTGTAATTCACATTCATGAAGATGGCTACATCTGTCTTTATTTTAGGCACGTTAGTGGATGGGAAGTGGTATCTCATTGTGATTTTGATTTGCATTTCCTTAATAACTAATGATGTTGAACATCTTTTCATGTGCTTATTGGCCATTTGTATATTTTCTTAGAAATATCTGTTCAGATTTTTTGCACATTTTTAATTTATTTATTTTTATTACTGAATTGTGTTCTTTATATACTATAGATCCTTTATCAAATAGGAATAGGTGACTTTTCACTTAATGGTGTCATTTGGAGAGCTTTAATTTTGAGACTCTAGTATGATTTCTAATTGCCTTGTATTCTAATGAGAACTAGATCAGAGATGGTGGGTAGGACTGCTCTGATTTACTTACATTTGAAAGGTTTATGTTTAAAATGTGTTTTGGAGAGAAGTACACAGGTCAGTAAAATGTTCATCTAATTCCTTATGAACACGTAGGAGAACATACTTTAAGATATGAAATTTAAAAAAATATCTTTCACCTTAGATTAAAAAATCAACAGGAAAGATCAATAATATGTTATTCTTTATTTACCATGTCTTTTTCATTACCCATTTGATTAATTGGCTTCTCCCTCTGTAGGGAAAAGTAATAGAACCTCTGAAAGATTTTCATAAGGATGAAGTAAGAATTTTAGGCAGAGAACTTGGACTTCCGGAAGAGTTAGTTTCCAGGCATCCATTTCCAGGTAAAAAAAAAAAAAAGAATTGAATTGCTCGATTTGTCATTAGACTTCCATGTTGAAGAAAAATCAATTCAGACAGTTTTGAAGCAATTACCTCAGGGAATATGTAACTTTAGAAAAAGGAAAGGGTGGGCAGGGAACAAAATTCGTAGTACCTATTGTGCATACTTCATTTTCTTACATAATTATTTTCCATTGGATTTGTATTGTATCAGTGAGTCTGGCCTATAATGTTGCCATCGAATGAGAAAAACAAAACATAGAGAAATTTTAATAACATAGCCACACAAGTCTTTTTTTTTTTTTAAGCTTTTATTTATTTACTTTAGAGTGAGCAGGGGGAGGGGCAGGGGGATAGGGAGAGGAGAATTTTAAGCAAGCTCCACACCCAGTGCGCATCCCAACATGGGGCTTGATATGACAACCCTGAGATCATGACCTGAGCTGAAATCAGTCAGATGCTTAACAAACTGAGCCACCCAGGTGCCCCGCATTGCCATACAATTCTTAGTGTTAGAGCTGCAATTTATATGTTCTTCCTACTATACCATGATGCCTTTCATGGAAGACAAGGTTAAAGACAAGGTGGTTCTCTGAAATCCTAATCTATGGTTGATTTATCTGAATGGAGGAATTACTTCTTTGCATAGGGCTGTATGTAACTTGTTCATGAACAAATAAAAAATACTCAATTAAAATAGTCATTTGCTGCTATCATATAGAAAAATAACCTATTAGAGGTGGTATTTATTTAAAGTTAGGACTGAGAGTCTTAAATTGTTTTTGTTGTAAGTTCTTGAGCTTGGGTTCGTCTTGTACCTCAGTTTCTGACTCTTTATAATAGTCCTTAAGGTGATGAGTTGAGTGAATGGTCTAATTAAGCATAGTAAAAGTTAACAATTTTTAAGTATTAGTATGTGCTAGACATTCTGCTAAATATTTTACACATACTGTCTTATTTGATCCTCAAAATAAAGCTAGGATGATTTTGCTTTATAGATAAGGAAATTTGGGGACAAAGCCCAGTTCGCCAAAAGTTAATGCAGATTAGGTTTGGAACTGGGATTCTAGCCCTGAGAGTCTCATCTCAGAGCTTGTACTCTTAAATACCATATTGGTCCTATAAGCAGTGTTAGAAAGGTGATTAGTGCTGTTTGTATGAATAAACCTCAAATCTGGGAATTCAAGATGTTCAGTCTCTAATCTGTGTGTCGGCAAAAGATTGTGTATGAATATAATGGAGGGATCCAAGTGGTCCTTTGGTCATCATTGCACTAAGGTTACTTGACTTTTTTTTTGAAGATGTATTTAGTTATTTGACAGACAGAGATCACAAGTAGGCAGAGAGGCAGACAGAGAGAGAGGAGGAAGCAGGCTCCCTGCTGAGCAGAGAGCCCGATGCAGGGCTCGATCCCAGAACCCTGGGATCATGACCCGAGCCGAAAGCAGAGGCTTTAACCCACTGAGCCACCCAGGCACCCCAAGGTTACTTGACTTTTAAAAGTCTTTTTACATATTGGATTTTTTTTTTTTTTTAATGTAAGATTTCTTTGGAAAAATTTTGGTGCTTTTTTTTTAGATTTTCATTTTTTAAAAGTATTTATTTATTTATTTGAGAGAGAGGCAGTGACAGAGAGCATGAGCGAGGAGAAGGTCAGAGGGAGAAGCAGACTCCCAATGGAGCTGGGAGCCCAATGCAGGACTTGATCCCGGGACTCCAGGATCATGACCTGAGCCGAAGGCAGTTGTCCAACCAACTGAGCCACCCAGGCGTCCCAAAAAAATAGGCATACTACTTACCTTTACTAAGCAGTTTATCCTACAGATAAAGAATGAAACTGAGGAATTAATGGAACATGGCTAAGGTTTTATCTGTAACTAGGTATCTCACAGGATACCTTTTCTATTATAGTAAAGAAGTAGAGTCCACTTTTTTTAGACCCATGCATACCTTACATTTTCATCCTTTTAAGTATTTGGTAAAATAGAAATAGCAGTTCACATTTTTGGAATTAGACACTCAGTTGTAATTTTTTTTTTTTTAAATAAAACCACAGTCTTCTAAAATTAGGTTGGTAGTTGAACGTGGGTGATGAATAATAAGGTGATTCATTTACACTGTCCTCTTTAGTTTTCTATATATTTAAAAATTCCTTTAATAAGTTTAAAAAGAAAGAAAAGTTTTAAAAAGATGGGTGCATATATTGTGAATTAATATTTATTGGAGAATTTTGTGACACTTAATACATGGACTACCAGAAATAGGACATAGAAATTACTGTTGTAAAAAGTGCTAAAGCATTGTAAGAAATGGTGAGTTGGATGGAAAACTATTTGAAGTAAAACACTTAAAAAAAAAAAAAGCAAAGTGGAGGGGCTCAGTTGGTTGGACCTCCCATTTTTGGTTTTAGCTCAGGTCATAGTCTCAGGATGGTAGAATCAGCCCCCCAGTTGGGTTCTGCTCTTGGTAGGGGGTCTGCTTGTGGTCCTCTTTCTCTGCCCCTCCCCCTCTCTCAAACAGATAAATAAATCTTTTTTTTTTAATAGTTTTTTTTTTAAAGATTTTATTTATTTATTTGACAGAGAGATCACAATTCAGGCAGAGAGAGAGAGAGGAGGAAGCAGGCTCCCCGCTGAGCAGAGAGCCCGATGCGGGACTCGATCCCAGGACCCTGAGATCATGACCTGAGCCGAAGGCAGCGGCTTAACACACTGAGCCACCCAGGCGCCCCTTATAGTTTTTTTTTTTTAAAGATTTTATTTATTTATTTGACAGATCACAAGTAGGCAGAGAGGCAGGCAGAGAGAGAGAGAGGAGGAAGCAGCAGATAAATAAATCTTAAAAAAAAAAAAACTTACAATGGTTATGTGTCAATTATATCTCAGTAAAACTAGAAATAACTTAAAATGGCCAATGGATTTTAATTTTTGAAAGGTTCATATTTGGAAACTGATATTTTTATATTAAATATGTAATTTATTTATATTAAATATCATTGTTATTGTTCTCTTTAGGTCCTGGCCTGGCAATCAGAGTAATATGTGCTGAAGAACCTTATATTTGTAAGGACTTTCCTGAAACCAACAATATTTTGAAAATAGTAGCTGATTTTTCTGCAAGTGTTAAGAAGGTAATAATTTGCATTGAATTTATATATTATAAGAGCTTTAAATGGTCACAGTTCATCGGTATAAGGAATTGAGTAAATAAGGATTCTTGTAGCACTCTAGTATTTACGATGAATTTTATTAGAGTTTCATTTTTTGAAAATTCAGGGCAATTTTACATGTTAAATGAGTATAAAGAAAATATTTTACAGAGACTTGGAAATACAGACTTATTTTTTTAGCCTTATAACAGATAAGCCTTGAATCCCTAAAAATTCTAGATACGAAGGGGAGTTTAAAAGTATTTTAGGAGTCCCTGGTTGGCTCAGTTGGTAGAGCTTGTGACACTTATCTTGGGGTCATGAGTTTGAGCCCCATGTTGGGTGTGGAAATTACTTAAAATCGTTAAAAAATGTATTTTATATATATTGCAAGAAAATAAGGGGTAGCATTTTTACTCCAAACTAAGGATGAATGTAAAAGTCTTCTAGTCCTTTAGATTTGGTGCTGAAATTCATCTGTGGTCTGAAAAACTTCAGACTAAGAATCGAAAGTGGACCTTGGTTGGTAGTGCTTCCAGGTATCAGGCTTAGGAATGTAGCAAGATCCCCACATATAGAGTTCCAATAAGTATATATGAACTTAAAAAATTGCAAAATATATATAGAAATAAGGTAAATGAATGAGAGCTAGTGGAAGAAAAAACTGGCAGAACAAGATCCACAAACACTTCAGATACTGGAGTTAGTCTAAGGTATGTAGAATTAAGAGAAGCAGTTGATAGTAAGAATGAGATACATGGTAAAAGACTATCAAAATGACTTGGGCAGCTTCAAAAAAAATTAAGTTCTAGTAATGAAAATAACTGAAATTAAAAACAGCTAAAGAGGGGCATCTGGATGGCCCAGTGGGTTAAGCCTCTGCCTTCGGCTCAGGTCATGATCTCAGAGTCCTGGGATTGAACCCCTCGTTGGGCTCTCTGCTCAGCGGAGAGCCTGCTTCCCCCTCTCTTTCTCTGCCTGCCTCTCTGGGCTACTTGTGATCTCTGCCTGTCAAATAAATAAATACAATCTTAAAAAAAAAATAAAAAAATAAAAACAGCTAAAGAAAGAAGTAATGAACTCAAAGACAGGTGTTAGGAAATTATCCAGAAATCGGAACAAAGCATCAAAGAGAAAATATATAGAGAAGTAAAATAGAATGCAAAGGTCAATATTAACATACGTCCAGGAGGAGATAATAGACAGTTGTCCACACTGGTGAAGACACAATGCTTCAGATTCAGGAAATATAACACATCTCCCTAGCTGGTATACCTAGCAAAACGGCTGACTGCCAAAGACAAAACAGCTGCAGGAGAAGGGTTGTTTATCCTTTGAAGGAAAGACGATTATTCTGAAAGCACAGTAAAAACATGAAGATTTCAGAGTGCCATGAGAAAATAATTCTGAATAATGAACGGATGAACCGACTTCTAAGAACTAGGGCAAATGAAGACATTTATGGATAAACAATTTACTATCAATAGTCCATTACTTAAGGAACTAAGGGCAGTGGTTCTCAGCCTGAAACAAACACGGGCTGTATAATATAATCTCAAATTTTGTGTGTTTAAAAATATTATAACAGTATACAGCTAAAATAACATGTAAGCCACAGGAAATTGATTGGAGTTAAAGTATTCAAAATGCTTGTGTTGTTTGCTGGGAGGACAGAGGTTGGTTCTCTTCTGTTAAGTATCCATGTTAACACTTAGAGGGAACTACTAAAAAAAGAAAAATACAGGGTTTAACTTCAAAACCAGTAGAAGGAAAATAAATGAACTGGGAGAAATAGTTTAGAAAAATGTGGGGGAAAAAAGCCCTAAAAACTGCAACAAATAGAAACTACTGAATAAAATAGTAGAATGAAGTCCAACCATATTATTAATCTACAGTTAGTTAAACGGTTTAACATCTCTCGTTATGACATAGATTGTCAAACTGGTTTGAGAAGTAAAATCTAATTATAGTCTGTTTACCTAAGGATAGACCGAAAGTAAAAGAATGGGACAGCATATACCAGGTTAATACACCAGAAAAAAGGAAGTTGGTGGAGATATATTAATTTTTTTTATTTAAAAAAATTTTTTTAATAAGATTTTACTTATTAATTTGACAGAGAGTGATCAGGCAGAGAGAGACGGGGAAGCAGGTTCCCCGCTGAGTAGAGCGCCTGATGTGGAGCTTGATCTCAGGGTCCTGGGACCCTGAGATCATGACCTGAACCGAAGGCAGCAGCTTAACCCACTGAGCCACCTAGGCACCCCATATATTAATTTTTTGACAGAGTGATTTTATGGTAAGAAGTTTTATTATAAGGAAAAGGTTTAACTCATGTGAGGTATGTCCCTTTGCCACTGACAGGATTAAATCCCTGAAGTATACACATATAATCTGTGTTTCTTATCCTGATACTTGACTTCTCATAGCCCTGGCTCTCAGGAGTGAAATTCTGATGTACTGCATAGCACACACAAGTCAGAGAAAATATCAGATAGGATCTACTGCTGTAAACCAGTAAGTGTGGATACATAAGACAGTAACAGATACCTAAAGAATACCTTATCTTTTGAAACCTTAAGTGTCTGTTTGGTTTTCTCAGCCGCATACACTGTTACAAAGAGTCAAAGCTTGTACAACGGAAGAGGATCAGGAGAAGCTGATGCAAATTACAAGTTTGCATTCATTGAATGCCTTCCTTCTGCCGATTAAAACTGTAGGTGTGCAGGTGAGTTGGGTGAATTCATTGATCTGTGACATAACTTTTTGCAATTTTTTCTTTCCACTAATATTGAAATAAGAGTGACTTAGGAAAATGAAATATAAAAGTATATACACCAAATTTAGAAATGTTTGAAAAGGTGGTACTTTATAGAGTGTTTATGGAGTGAATAGGGTTGTAGAAACTACATATTGAGGCTGAGATTTTGTAGTTGGGGAACATCTGTCATCTCTAACCAAAAGCAGATACTAAAATAGTGGTTTACTATGGGCTTGACTTGCTTGCTTCTGCCTTGAAGGGCAGGTACCAAGAAGTCATGCCCTCATGTATGCTTCTTGGTGTGAAAATATACTGTGACTTTAGAGGTCTTAAGTGCAAGAACGCCCCCAGTTGAACATGTTACACTATTTAGGTCTTACTCTCAGCTTGTGTATTCCTTAAACCAGTGCTCTCTGCCTCTTCAACATGTTCTCTTAGCTGTGATCATGTACAATTAACATTTTTGTATTTATGGTTCTGTCTTTCTTAATTGTAAAAGCATGTGTGCATAATATAGTTTTTACTTTTAAAATGTTATCTATAAATAGATTATATTAAATTCTCCTTTATATGATCCTCAGGTGAGTTTCTGGGGAGAGGTTTGGGTGGGTAGGGAAGAGGAAAGTTTCTATTCCCTTAGGGTTTTTAGTTAAATGAAAACTAGTAAAGGTTTCAGTAATTTAACTTAAAATGGTATGAATGCTAGTTACAGGGCCTTCCTAATGTATGGGAAGAAATTAGCTCTGTTTTAGAGATTATTCATCTGAAATTTAGTAAGTATACTCTTTTTCTTAAATACATGAAGTTGAGTCATCAGTTTAAATTCTTCCTTCTCCTGAATCCATGTAACTCTTTTGTAAATGAGACAATAAAAATTCATCGTTGCCTTTAAGGTATTTTGATAGGTCCACTTGTTTTGAACTTGTTTCCTCTTCCCCTCTTTAAAGGCCATATGTGAAAGCTACATATATTCTTTTTAAATCGCTATTAAAATAACCCTTTCTGGAATTGTAGAAATAATTTTCTTTCAGTGGTGTTTGGTTATCTCATTATATGCAGATTGATTTTGAAGTTTATGCTATGATACTTACAGGCAGCTATTACCCTGCTGTATAAAAATAGAAGAACTTATAAGGTATTTGATGTGTAAAAGTTTTTCCAGTCCTAAGTAGATCTCTTACAGAGAACTTCCAACTGTATATTAACTCCTGCTAGGCAGGAAGTTGAATTAGTTACCTATTCCCCCTTTTAGGTAATTATTATAGATAATAATGTTAGAAGAATAGATGTTTGAGGCAATATGTTAGGTGAATGGTTTCTTTAAAAATGAAGCTTATTTACTTTTACCATCAAAACAAAAGTTTCTTTTGTTGTTAGATATTTTAGTTTATTCTAGTCTTATGCTTTTGAAGGTGAGACCCTTGGAAGCCCAGAAAAAAAAAAAAAAACCTCATAATTCCTGGTTAGGGTAGCAATGAAGCTTATTTTCTAAATACCAAAATAAACCATACTTATAAAAAAATAAGTAAAAATTCAGTTTGAGTAATTTTCCCTCACCTATTCTCCAGTTGTGTTATATGTGTCCTTCCAGAAACATTAATTTTAAAAAGAAAATAAAGGAATTATACATGTGCATTGTCATCTTTCTTCATTTAAACTTGACATCACGAATTTCTTATCTTTGCATGCCATTACAAGTAGATTATTCTTTTTTTTTAAAGATTTTATTTATTTATTTAACAGAGATTAGTAGTAGGTAGTAGCAGTTAATAAGTTAACTTATTTTTAAGTGAACTTTCAGTGTTTCATTTTTAAAGAAATTTATAGTAAATGTTTACAAAATTATTTTTATCTCTGACTTAATACTTAAGAATATCCACCTAATAAACATAGATAGATCTTTTTTCATTTTAATAGTTTTTTTTGTGTGTGTGAGTTTAGTTGACACACAATATTATGTTATTTTCAGGTGTACAACATAGTGATTCAACCTCTCTATGTGTTCTGTAGCTATCATCTGTCACCATATATCCCTATTATAATATCATTGACTGTATTCCCTATGTTGTGGCTTTTATTCCTGTGCTTAGTCATCTTCTTTTTTTAAAAAATTTTTAAAATTTTATTTTATAAACATATAATATGTTATATTATATGTTTATATTTTACTATATTATATTATATGTACTTATATTATATTATATTATATTATATTATATAAACATATAATTATCCCCAGGGGTACAGGTCTGTGAATCATCAGGTTTACACACTTCACAGCACTCACCATAGCACATAACCCTCCCCAATGTCCATAACCCCACCCCTCTTCTCCCAATCCCCCTCCTCCCAGCAACCCTCAGTTTGTTTTGTGAGATTAAGAGTCACTTATGGTTTGTCTCCCTCCCAATCCCATCTTGTTTCATTGATTCTTCTCCTATCCCCTTAACTCCCATGTTGCATCTCCACTTCCTCATATTAGGGAGATCATATGATAGTTGTCTTTCTCTACTTGACTTATTTCGCTAAGCATGATACCCTCTAGTTTCATCCACGTTGTCGCAAATGGCAAGATTTCATTTCTTTTGATGGCTGCATAGTATTCCATTGTGTATATAGACCACATCTTCTTTATCTATTCATCTCTTGATGGACATCTAGATTCTTTCCATAGTTTGGCTATTGTAGACATTGCTATTATAAACATTCAGGTGTATGTGCACTTTCGGATCACTACATTTGTATCTTTAGGGTAAATACCCAGTAGTGCAATTGCTGGGTCATAGGGCAGTTCTATTCCCAACTTTTTGAGGAACCTCCACATTCCCACAACAGTGTAGGAGGGTTTCCCTTTCTTCGCATCCTCGCCAGCATCTGTCATTTCCTGACTTGTTAATTTTAGCCATTCTGACTGGTGTGAGGTGATATCGCATTGTGGTTTTGATTCGTATTTCCCTGATGCCGAGTGATATGGAGCACTTTTTCATGTGTCTGTTGGCCATCTGGATGTCTTCTTTGCAGAAATGTCTGTACATGTCTTCTGTTCATTTCTTGATTGGATTATTTGTTCTTTGGGTGTTGAGTTTGCTAAGTTCTTTATAGATTTTGGACACTAGTCCTTTATCTGATATGTTGTTTGCAAATATCTTCTCCCATTCTGTCAGTTGTCTTTTGGTTTTGCTAACTGTTTCCTTTGCTGTGCAAAAGCTTTTGATCTTGATAAAATCCCAATAGTTCATTTTTGCCCTTGCTTCCCTTGCCTTTGGCGATGTTCCTAGGAAGAAATTGCTGTGGCTGAGGTCGAAGAGGTTGCTGCCTCTGTTCTCCTTAGGGATTTTGAAGGATTCCTTTCTCACATTGAGGTCCTTCATCCACTTTGAGTCTATTTTCGTGTGTGGTGTAAGGAAATGGTCCAATTTCATTTTTCTGCATGTGGCTGTCCAATTTTCCCAACATCATTTGTTGAAGAGGCTGTCTTTTTTCCATTGGACATTTTTTCCTGCTTTGTTGAAGATTAGTTGACCGTAGAGTTGAGGGTCTATTTCTGGGCTATTCTGTTCCATTGATCTATTTGTCTGTTTTTATGCCAGTACTATGCTGTCTTGATGATGACAGCTTTGTAATAGAGCTTGAAGTCCAGAATTGTGATGCCACCAACTTTGCCTTTCTTTTTCAATACTCCTTTGGCTATTGGAGGTCTTTTCTGGTTCCATATAAATTTTAGGATTATTTGTTCCATTTCTTTGAAAAAGATGGATGGTACTTTAATAGGAATTGCATTAAATGTGGAGATTGCTTTAGGTAGCATAGACATTTTCACAATATTTATTCTTCCAATCCAGGAGCATGGGACATTTTTCCATTTCTTTGTGTCTTCCTCAATTTCTTTCATGAGTACTTTATAGTTTTCTTAGTATAGATTCCATGTCTCTTTGGTTAGGTTTATTCCTAGGTATCTTATGGTTTTGGATGCAATTGTAAATGGGATTGACTCCTTAATTTCTCTTTTCTCTGTCTTGCTGTTGGTGTAGAGAAATGTAACTGATATCTGTGCATTGATTTTCTATCGTAACACTTTACTGAATTCCTGTACAAGTTCTAGCAGTTTTGGAGTGGAGTCTTTTGGGTTTCCACATACAGTATCATATCATCTGTGAAGAGTGATAGTTTGACTTCTTCTTTGCTGATTTGGATGCCTTTAATTTCCTTTTGTTGTCTGATTGCTGATGCTAGGACTTCTAGTACTATGTTGAATAGCAGTGGTGATAATGGACATCCCTGCTGTGTTCCTGACCTTAGTGAAAAGCTTTCAGTTTTTCTCCATTGAGAATGATATTTGCGGTGGGTTTTTCATAGATGACTTTGATAATATTGAGGTATGTGCCCTCTATCTCTACACTTTGAAGAGTTTTGATCAGGAAGGAATGCTGTACTTTGTCAGATGCTTTTTCAACATCTATTGAGAGTATCATATGGTTCTTGTTCTTTCTTTTATTAATGTGTTGTATCCCATTGATTGATTTGCGGATGTTGAACCAACCTTGCAGCCCTGGAATAAATCCCACTTGGTCGTGCTGAATAATCCTTTTAATGTACTGGTGAATCCTGTTGGCTAGTATTTTGGTGAGGATTTTCGCATCTGTGTTCATCAAACATACTGGTCTGTAGTTCTCTTTTTTGATGGGATCCTTGTCTGGTTTTGGGATCAAGGTGATGCTGGCCTCATAAAATGAGTTTGGAAGTTTTCCTTCCATTTCTATTTTTTGGAACAGTTTCAGGAGAATAAGAATTAGTTCTTCTTTAAATGTTTGGTAGAATTCCCCCGGGAAGCTGTCTGGCCCTGGGCTTTTGTTTGTTTGGAGATTTTTGATGACTGTTTCAGTCTCCTTACTGGTTATGGGTCTGTTCAGGCTTTCTGTTTCTTCCTGGTTCAGTTGTGGTAGTTTATATGTCTCTAGGAATGCATCCATTTCTTCCAGATTGTCAAATTTGTTGGCATAGAGTTGCTCATAGTATGTTCTTTAAATTGTCTGTATTTCTTTGGTGTTAGTTGTGATCTCTCCTCTTTCATTCATGATTTTATTTATTTGGGTCCTTTCTCTTTTTGATAAGTCTGGCCAGGGGTTTATCAATCTTATTAATTCTTTCAAAGAACCAGCTCCTACTTTTGTAGATTTGTTCTATTGTTTTTTTTTTTTTGGTTTCTAGTTCATTGATTTCTGCTCTGATCTTTATGATTTCTTTTTTTCTGCTGGGTTTAGGGTTTCTTTCTTGTTCTTTCTCCAGCTCCTTTAGGTGTAGGGTTAGGCTGTATACCTGAGACCTTTTTTGTTTCTTGAGAAAGGCTGTACCACTATTTATTTTCCTCTCAGGACTGCCTTTGTTTTGTCCCACAGATTTTGAATTGTTGTGTTTTCATTATCATTTGTTTCCATGAATTTTTTTCAATTCTTCTTTAATTTCCTGGTTGACCCATTCATTCTTTAGAAGGATGCTGTTTATTCTCCATGAATTTGGGTTCTTTCCAACTTTCCTCTTGTGATTGAGTTCTAGCTTCAGAGCATTGTGGTCTGAAAATATGCAGGGAATGCTCCCTATCTTTTGATACCGGTTGAGACCTGATTTCTGACTCAGGATGTGCTCTATTCTGGAGAATGTTCCATGTGCACTAGAGAAGAATGTATATTCTGTTGCTTTGGGATGAAATGTTCTGAATATATCTGTGATTTCCATCTGGTCCAGTGTGTCATTTAAGGCCTTTATTTCCTTCTTGATCTCTTACTTGGATGATCTGTCCATTTCAGTGAGGGGAGTGTAAAAATCCCCTACTATTATTGTATTATTGTTGATGTGTTTCTTTGATTTTGTTATTAATTGGTTTATATAGTTGGCTGCTCCCATGTTAGGGGCATATATATTTAAAATTGTTAGATCTGCTTGTTGGACAGATCCTTTGAGTATGATACAGTGTCCTTCCTCATCTCTTATTATAGTCTTTGGCTTAAAATCTAATTGATCTGATATAAGGATTGCCACTCCTGCTTTCTTCTGATGTCCATTAGCATGGGAGATTCTTTCCACCCCCTAACTTTGAATCTGGAGGGGTCTTCGGGTTTAAAATGAGTTTCTTGGAGGCAACATATAGATGGGGTTTTTTTTTTAATCCATTCTGATAATCTGTGTCTTTTGATTGGGGCATTTAGCCCATTAACATTGAGGGTAACTATTGAGAGAGATGATTTTAGTGCCATTGTATTGCCTGTAAGGTGACTGTTACTGTATATTGTCTCTGTTCCTTTCTGATCTACTACTTTTAGGCTCTCTCTTTACTTAGAGGACCCCTTTCAATATTTCCTGTAGAGCTGGGTTGGTTTTTGCAAATTCTTTCAGTTTTTGTTTGTCCTGGAAGCTTTTAATCTCTCCTTCTATTTTCAATGATAGCCTAGCTGGATATAGTATTCTTGGCTGCATGTTTTTCTCGTTTAGTGCTCTGAATATATCATGCCAGCTCTTTCTGGCCTGCCACGTCTCTCTGGATAAGTCTGCTGCCAATCTAATACTTTTACCATTGTATGTTACAGACTTCTTTTCCTGGGCTGCTTTCAGGATTTTCTCTGCCACTAAGACTTGTAAATTTTACTATTAGGTGACGGGGTGTGGACCTATTCTTACTGATTTTGATAGGGTTCTCTGCACCTCCTGGATTTTGATGCTTGTTCCCTTTGCCATATTGGGGAAATTCTCTCCAATAATTCTCTCCAGTATACCTTCTGTTCCCCTCTCTCTTTCTTCTTCTTCTGGAATCCCAATTATTCTAATGTTGTTTCATCTTATGGTGTCACTTATCTCTCAAATTCTCCCCTCGTGGTCCAGTAGCTGTTTGTCCCTCTTTTGCTCAGCTTCCTTATTCTCTGTCATTTGGTCTTCTATATCGCTAATTTTCAGTAAAGACTTTCCTTCTTTTCAGTAAAACTCTAGGAGGTGTTAAGGGGGGAGGGGAGGGGACAAAATCCTTGAAACCTTTTATTTGGCTCATGCCATGTTATGATCATGTACCTTTTAAATAAGGGGAAATAGTATCTTTAAAGTTAATGTCGTACCAAGAGTTTAGTTAACGAAGAATTAAACTACACTGTTGATCGGTGCTTTGTGTAAATACATCTTAACGTTTTGGTTGAGAGGGGCCTTAAGAAGGACAGTTCGTTGTAGGAAAGCAATTCTGTACATGAGTTTAAGCATACTTGTTGCATTGTCTCTGCAGATTCTATTTTTGTTTACAATATTAAAATGTATGTTAGCAAAAATGGGTGGATTTTCAAATAAAATGCAGCTTCCACAAAAAAAAAAAAAAAAAAGAATTATCATTCTGAACTCTAGATCTGACATATTAACAATGTCTGTATTGATTAGGTCCCTAGCCTTCGGTACTGCCTCTTGTTCTTTTTTTTGTGGTGAATTTTTCCGCCTTGTCATTTTGTCCAGATAAGAGTATATGAAGGAGTAAGTAAAATACTAAAAGGGTGGCAGCAACCCCAGGAATATATGCTTTAACCAAATCAGAAGTGATCCCAGATTGTGAGTGGGGAGAAATGGATAAAAAGAGGTTCAGAAAGAAAAAAAAAAGAAGAAGAAGAAAAGAAACAATTAAAAAAAGAAAACGAATAAAGAAAAAGTATAAAAAATATATATTAGATAAATTTAGTTTAAAAATGTTAAAAAAGAAAAGGGTAAAAGTTAAAAATTTAGCAGAAGAAGAGAAAAAAAATTGAAAAAGAAAAAAAAATAAGTTAATTGTGAGACTAAGGAATCATGTGGAGAAAGCCATGAGTTCCGTGCTTTGCTTTTTCCTCCTCTGGAATTCCACTGCTCTCCTTGGTATTGAAACCGCACTCCTTGGTAGGTGAACTTGGTTCTGGCTGGATTTCTTGTTGATCTTCTGGGGGAGGGCCTTTTGTAGTGATACTCAAGAGTCTTTGCCCTAGGCGGAATTGCACCGCCCTTACCAGGGGCTGTGCTGAGTAATCCGCTCCGGTTTGCTTTCCGCAGCTTTTGTTCCCTGAGCGCTTTCCTTTCTGTAGAGTTCCGGAGGACGGGAATACAAATGGCGGCCTCCTGGTCTCCGGCCCGGAGGAGCCGAGAGCCCAGGGCCCCACTCCTTAGTGCGCCTTCAGAGAACAGCGCCCAATTACTCCTGTCTCCCTGGCCTCTGGCTGCGCTCTGAGACCACCGAGCCTGCAACGGGTTCAAGGTAATTCGGAGCTGTGAGCTCACTCCTCGGCTCTGTCTCTGTAGCCAGCTTCCCCCTTCTAAACCTGTAAGCTCTGCGACACTCAGACAGCCCAGATCCTTCTGTGACCCTGCGGGACCTGAGCACGCTGACCCCGAGTGGGCTTCGCCCCGGTTTAGCCTCTGGAGTGATGTTCCTCTGTGGAGCAGACTTTTAAAAGTCCTGATTTTGTGCTCCGTTGCTCCGTTGCTCCGCCGCTTGCCGGGAGCCGGCCCCTCCCCCAGCGATCTATCTTCCCGTTGCTTTGGATTCACTTCTCTGCCAGTCCTACCTTTCAGAAAGTGGTTGATTTTCTGTTTCTAGAATTCCTGTTCTTCTTTTCTTTGATCTGCCATTGGATTTGGACGTGTTTGCAATCTTTAGATAAGCTATCTAGCTGATCTCTTGCTACCTGAAGTAGTCTCAGCCTGCTACTTCTCCACCATCTTGACTCCTAAAATCGCTTAGTCATCTTCTAATTGGAAAACTGCATCTCTTCCTCTTCACCCATTTTGCCTGTCCTCCCACCCCCACCTTGGTTGTGATAATCATCAGTTTATTCCTGTGTTCATAGGTCTGATTTAGCTGTTTATTTGATTTTTAGGTTTCATATATGACTGAAATCATATGGTATTTGTCTTTTTCAGTCAGACTTACCTCACATAGCATAATATCCTCTAGCTCCATCCGTGTTTTGCAAATGGCAAGACAAAAAAAAATAAACAAACAAAAAAACCCCCCAAAAACCCCGTTATCCTTTTTAATGGGTGCATAATATTCTCTCTGTATGTGTGTACCTACCACATCTTTCTTATTCATTCATTTATTAATGAACATTTAAATTTCTTCCATATCTTAGTTATTGTAAATAATGCTGCAGTAAACATAGAGGTGCATATATCTTTTCAACTTAATGTTTTTACTTTCATTTTCTTTGGGTATATACCCATTAGTAGAATTGTAGAATTATGGGATCATACAGCATTTCTATTTTTAATTTTTTTGAGAAACTGTTTTCCACAGTGGCTGTACATTTCCACCAACAGTACACAAGGGTTCCTTTTTCTCCATGTCCTTGCCAACACTTAATTTCTTGTCTTTTTGATACTAGCCATTCTAACAGGTATAGGCGGATATCTCATTGTGGTTTTGATTTGCATTTCCCTGATGATTAGTGATACAGAGCATCTTTTCATGAGTCTTTTGGCCATCTGTAGGTCTTTGAAAAATGTCTATTGAGATCCTCTGTCCATTTTTTAATTTAATTGTTTGGTTTTTTTGGTGTTGTGTGAGTTCTTTACATATTGTAGATATTACCCCTTATTGGATTTATCATTTTACAAATACTTCTTTCACTAGGTTCCCTTTTGATTTTGTTGATGGTTTCCTTCACTGTGCAAAAACTTTATTTTGATGTAGTTCTAATAGTTTAATTTTGCTTTTGTTTCCCTTGCCTCAGAAATATCTGGAAAAATGTTTACTATGGCAAATATCAGAGAAATTACTGTCTGTGTTCTCTTCTAGGGTTTTTGTGGTTTCAGGTCTCACATTTAGATCTTTAATCCATTTTGAGTTTATTTTTTTATATGGTGTTAGAAAGTCGTCCACTTCTATTCTTTTACATGTAGCTGTCTACCTTCCCTAGTACCATTTATTGAAAAGACTGTTTTGGGACGCCTGCGTGGCTCAGTTGGTTAAGCAGCTGCCTTCGGCTCAGGTCATGATCCCAGCATCCTGGGATCGAATCCCGCATCAGGCTCCTTGCTCCACAGGGAGCCTGCTTCTCCCTCTGCCTCTGCCTGCCATTCTGTCTGCCTGTGCTTGCTCTCTCGCCCTCTCTCTCTGATAAATAAATAAAATCTTAAAAAAAAAAAAAAAAAGAAAAGACTGTTTTTTTCTCCATTGCATATTCTTGCCTCCTTAGTCATAGATTAATTAATCATATAAGTGTGGGTTTATTTCTGGCTTCTCTGTTCTTTTCCACTGATGTATGTGCCTGTTTTTGTGCCAGCATCATACTGTTTTGATTACTGTGGTCTTGCAGTTTATCTTGAATTCTGGAATTGTAATACCATAGCTTTGTTGTTCTTTCTCAAGGTTGTTTTGGCTATCCAGGATCTTTTGTGGTTTCATACAGATTTTAGTATTATTTGTTCTAGTACTGTGAAAAATGCCGGTGGTATTTTGGTAAGAATTGCATTGAATGTGTAGATTGCTTTGGGTAGTATGGACATTTTAACAGTTGTAATTCCTCTAATCCATAAGCATGGAGTATTTTTCCATTTGTGTCCTCTTCAATTTCTTTCATCAGTGTTCTATAGTTCTTATAGTTACAGTTCTTTTACTTCTTTGTTAAGTTTATCCTTAGGTGTAATTCTTTCTGGTATAGTTGTAAATGGTATTATTTTCTTAACTTCTCTTTCTGCTTTTTCATTTAAGTGTATAGAAATGCTATTGATATCTGGGTATTAATTTTGTATCCTGCAACTTTACTGAATTTATTTATTACTGCTAGTAGTTTTGGTGGAGTCCTTAGGATTTCCTCTGTGTAACATCATGTTGTCTTCAAATAGTGACAGCTTAACTTCTTCTTTACCACTGTTGATACCTCTTATTTTTTTTCCTTCTCCGATTGCTGTAGTCAGGACTTCCAGTACAACATTGAATAAAAGTGGCAGCGGTGGACATCATTGTCTTGTTCCTGCTCTCAGAGGAAAAGCTGTCAGTTTTCACTGTTGAGCATGACGTTAGCTGTGGTTTTTTTCATATATAACCTTTATTATGTTGAGGTAGAACATGGGCAGATCTTATCTGCCAAATTAAGTGTGCTGGCTATATACATTTGGGCAGATACTTGGAATGAAATCCCAGTGCACCTTTGGCATGTTTGAATAAAGTTTTAATATTACCACGACACTTTCTTTGTATCTGAACTGATTTAGGTAGAATTTAATATGGGATTTTAATTTAGGGTTTATATCATTAGAGACATATTCATATATACTTATATATTCAAACAGGTTTTCATTTTAAAAAGAAACAACCAAAAAAATTGTCAGTGGTGTTACCATGCATGAAACATTTTCCAGTCCATCTTTTGGCTTTAGAAAACCATTAAAAATTATTGACTGTATTTTTATTTTCAGGGTGACTGTCGTTCCTACAGTTACGTGTGTGGAATCTCCAGTAAAGACGAGCCTGACTGGGAATCTCTTATTTTCCTGGCTAGACTTATACCTCGCATGTGTCACAACATTAACAGGTATGTTCTACAGGGCAAAAGGTGAGGTGAAACAGAAGGGTGTATTTTTTAAGATGTTCCCATTATGGAGAGACCAGAAGACTCAAAGTATAGATACAGGTATGCACGTAAGTAACAATTGAGCTGATACTTAATAATACCTTGTGTTCTGTTCCTTTATCACCAGTCATCTGCTTAATAAAAAACTTTGCTTTTCTTTAAACAAAAAATAGGAAGGATTTTTTAAAAATTAAGTATTAAATATTAAAGACACTTTAAAAACCCGTCTTCCAAATTAGGTGCTTATGCTAGCTATTGGTTTTATGGTAATCTGTTTTCTTCCACTGGAAGGAATATGTATGGATGATAGAATTACCAATAGAGACTTGGTTAATTTAATAATAACCCCAGGGGAAATCAAAGAAAAGAAAAAGGTATATGACTCTAAATTCTAAATGTAGAATTTATTTTTTCTGATCCAGGTTTTCTTTCACTTGCGTGGTAATTTCTATTGTTGGATGTGTCTATAGCTGATTTATAATCTATGTGTAATGCTCCATTGCACTGTCCCATGTAGAATTAAAAAATTCTCACATCAGATCGCTGATTAGATGTTCTTATTTCACCATTGTCTACTTTTTTATTTTCCTCATGAATATTAAACAATTAACTAAAAATAGTTACTTGAGTTTTCAGTTTACTCAAGTTTGCTACAGGAATTAGGAATCTACTTATTTGTGTTCACCCAGCAGGGTGTGTATAGTTTGTCCTTTGAGACAAGGAGTCAGAGGGAAGTCAGTTTTTTACTGGTATTAACATGCCCACTGAAAGGCTTATTACTGTGATGAATCTAAGGTCTACCAAAGCACCATCAATACACTGAGAAGAGTGAATTATTAATAAATAATGGTAAATTTGTAATTGCCTATTTTGAATGGAATTCATTGCCTTGGTTAAAATAATGGTTTATTATTGATCTTCTAGAGAATGTGTGATATCTAAATAAACTTTTCAGGTTATACAGAACATTCCCTTTCCCTCAGTTTGATTCAACTGCTTCTATTTTTCATTTCACAACATTTTTACATTTTCATCTCTCTATTTTTCTTTTTCCACAGGTTCTTCACCCTTGTTTAAACTTTCTCTGTCCTTTTATATGCAGATTTTTCTGCCTGTTTTCATTTTCCCACATTTGTTCCTCCCTACTTTCCCAAATATCCCTCCCCCCTACAAAAAATTAAAGTCTAACAACCAACAAACAAAAAAAATAGATTTACGAACCTAGCAAGCCTTAAGAGTCTTTAGATTTCTTTGCTAGGGTCTGTTTTGGGAATTGGAATTTAAACGATTAAAAACATTTTTTTCTATTTTTGCCAAGTTTTGTCCTAATTTGCATTGTGGAATCTTTGTGTAGAGAAGGTCTGCTGCAGTTTTATTGTCCTGTACAATGTGAAAGATGACTTATTCCTGTGCATTCTATGAACACTCTTGTTTGTAAGAAATAAGACAGAAAGAGCAAGTTCGTGGCATTCTTTTTCCAAGTTGCTTTTTCCTTGAAGGATCATTTATGAACTCCAGGGACTGTATCGTTTAGTAGAAGTATAGCATTTGGTACATGGGACAAAAACTTGCTATATAGTATGTTTGGGAGTAGGCAATGAATTATTTGGTGATAGTGTCGTTTTTATCTGATGCTGTTTTCTTTATGATTTTATTCCAAGTACATATTAAGAAAAAAAAAATTAAACTTCACTATGGAACTTGCCAAGAGACATGTATTTTCTTTGGTTAAGACAGAAGGGACTAGAGAAAGGGGACGATTGTGTGCTGGCTGGAGTCCCAAGTCGGGAGCGCTAGGATGCATTCATATCTATATCCTGACTGCCCCTTGTTTTCTGGGGGAAGGTTGTTGGAACAGATCCTCCCTACCAGCGGTAGGATTCCTCTTGAGTTGTAATTATCTGATCATAATTTCCTCAAGTTGTGTTCTTTTAAACGTTACTTTTATTAACACCTGCAGTATATCTTCCTACCTTTCAAACAGATGTTAGTTAAAGAAGTAGTGAGTTACTCCTTTTAGAAGCAAATAGTAGGATGCCAGGTTCTGTTTTGGTAACATTTTAAATAATGGGGGAAAGAAAAATCTTTCTTTAAGATCAGTGTTTCACAAAGCAAAACAAAAAAATTAGTCAAATTGGGAAATGCATTGTAGCCTTATCTTGGAGGTTTCTAGTACATATAGTTTCTGAAGTTCTGGCATAAAACAACCTACTTATTTGTTCAACTCAGTGTTTCCCCAGGCTTATGTATGTTTATTTCTTAGGGCTACTATATCAAATTGTCACAAAGCAGGAGGCTTAAGACAAATTTATTTTCCCATGGTTCTAGTGGCTAGAAGTCTGAAGTCATAGTGTTAGCAGGGCCATGCTCTCTAGGGCATAAAGCTCTGGGGAAGGATCCTTCCTTCACTCTTCCTACTTTCTGGCATTTACTGGCAATCTTTGGCTTGTGGCAGTGTAACTTCAGTCTCCGTTTTCACCTTCACATGGCCCTCTCTATTTTGTCTGTTTCCAAATTTTTCTTCTTAGAAGGACACCTTCATAGATTTATGCCTCCCTGATCCATTATGACCTTATCTTAACTTGACTACATCTGCAAAGACCCTATTTTTAATCTGTAGATTCCAGATGGACATGAAGTTTGGGGGATACACATCAGCCCAGGACATCATATGAAAAGAGAATTGTGATAATCCCCTATATCTTTGTATATTCTGAGATACTGTTATTCCAAAGAATACACTTTCAGGAAGGTACATAGAACATAGAACCTTCTATAATCATATCCCGGGGCAGCTGGGTGGCTTAGTCAGTTCAGTGTCTGACTCTTGATTTTGGTCCAGATCATTATCTTAGGGTTGTGGGATCGAGCTCTGTGTTGGACTTTTTGCTGGGTGTGGAGCCTGCTTAAGATTCTCTCCCTCTGCACCGGCCCCACCAAGTGTGCATGCTCTGTTTAAAAAAAAAAAAAGTATATCATCTTTTTTTTTTTATTTTTGAGAGAGACAGAGTATGAGTGGGGGGTGGGGTAAAGGGACAAGCAGACTCTCCTCCTGAGCATGGAGCCTGATGCAGGACTCGATGCCAGGACCCTGAGATCATAAGCTGAGCCAAAGTCAGATGCCAGAGCCACTCAGGTACCCCTGTATATAAAATCTTCTATCCTATCCTACCCATGTGGTGATTTGAAGTGGGTGAGAGAGGGGCCGCAGAATTAACGGAAAGAATGATACATTTTTTCAAAAGATTATTTATTTATTTATTTGACAGACGGAGATCACAAGTAGGCAGAGAGGCAGGCAGAGAGAGAGAGGAGGAAGCAGGCTGCCTGCTGAGCAGAGACCCCCAATGCGGGGCTCGATCCCAGGACCCTGGGATCATGACCTGAGCCGAAGCCAGAGGTTTTAATCCACTGAGCCACCTAGGTACCCCAAGAATGATATTCTATGTTCTTTGTTTTTTCTACTAAAATGTCATTTCTCTATAATTTTTACCTCCTTCCCTTCTAGAGTTGTCTATATATTTGGCCCACCAGTTAAAGAACCTCCTACAGATGTTACTCCCACTTTCTTGACAACAGGGGTGCTCAGTACTTTACGCCAAGCTGACTTTGAGGCCCATACTATTCTCCGGGAGTCTGGTAAGTTGTTCATTTTGTTTATTACTACATGCTCTAACTAGAATTTGGAAATGTGGCATTATGATTTCTAGTTAGGAGGATGCGTGTTTGAATTTTGGATGCTTTTATTTTTATTATTCATTTCTATGGATTGGTCTGTGATATTGTCTGCTGTTATAAAAATTTTCACCTTTATGGTCATTTGTGGATATGTACATATAAGCAAAAAATTTGAGTCACCTGACTCCCATTGTTCCCAGCTGAGGTTATAAATATATTCTCTTCGTTCACTAGTACTATAAACAGGTGTCCTTTTTGTAGTCTATTTAGTACCATATATTTTTTGCATTTCTGTGCTTTTTGTTTCTGATTTTACTGTTTGAAATGTCCCCCAGGCGTAGTGCTGAGATGCTGTCTAGTTTTCTCGGCACAGGAGGGCTGTCATGTACCTTATAGAGAAAATATGTGGGTTAGATAAGCTTTATTCATGTATGAATTATAGTGCTGTTAGCTGTGAGTTCAATGTTAATGAATCCAGAATAAATAATAGGGTGTCTTTAAACAGAAATACACATAAAACAAGGTTATGTATTGATTGGTTGATGAAAATGTGACCAGAGGCTTGGCAGGAATCTCTATATTTCTCGTAGGGACAGTGGTTTACAATGTGCTAATTCAGTATTTGCATTGTAGGCCATAACTTCCTTGAGTAACAAGAAAGGACTTACATATATATCTCAGCACTGTAACATCACTGCAATTATCAAATTCTGTTGTTTATATTTGTGGTTGAGTTTACTTACAAATATGACAGTAGTTGAAAACATGCATGATGACAGTCTTAACTGGTATGTTTATGTATGTGATTTTAGATATTATCTGGGAGGATTTAATGGAACTGTGTTAGAGTGCTTTTCCATGGTGTGATCATTGGTTCTACACGTTTACTTCCTTTTTTCTAGGGTATGCTGGAAAAATTAGCCAGATGCCAGTGATTTTGACACCATTGCATTTTGATCGGGACCCACTTCAGAAGCAGCCTTCATGCCAGAGATCTGTGGTTATTCGAACCTTTATTACTAGTGATTTCATGACTGGTATACCTGCAACACCTGGCAATGAAATCCCTGTAGAGGTAACTTACATATTTTTCTCATGTACATTTTATAATATGGTGAATGGAATAGGCTGTGATAGAATTGTTATTTCCAGGGTTGGTTTTCTGTTTATAAGATAGCCTTTTTCATTTTATTTTTCAAAGATTTATTGGAGAGCATATGTATGTGTGGTGGGGGGGAGGGGCATAAGGATGGGGAGAGGAGCCGACTCCCCACTGAGCATAGAGCCTGAAAGGGGTGTGTCGGGGTGGGGAGTTGCTTAAGGCAGGGCTCTGTCCCATGACCCTGGGATCCTGACCTGAACCGGAATCAAGAGTAGGACACTCAACTGACTGAGCCACCAGGCTCCCGTAGGCTTTTATTATTATTTTTAATTCTCCACATAATTATTATTTTTTTTAATCTCCACAAATAAATAAAGCACTGGGTGTCATACTCAACTAGTGAGTCATTGAATATTATATTAAAAACTAATGAGGTACTTTAACTTGGCTAATTGAATTAAAATTTAAAAAAATAATTATAATAGTTTTCTAGAAAAGACCTTAAATTTATTATACTCCTCTAAATGTCTGATTACTGTGTGGAGTAACCACTTCTAATGTACATTCTATCTAATCTTGCCAACCTCTACTTTATAAATAGTATTTTCCAAGTAAAGGAGAAAACCCTGGTAGTGAAGAAGAGTTTATTAGAAATATGGATGAGATTTGATACCATGGTGGCTAGACATCCATGAATTACTTAATGCTCTGCTTGCTACCTTTTTTTTTCCTTAAAGATTTTTTTTTTTTTTTTTTAATTTGAGAGCAGAGAAAGAGCAAGCTTGAGCAGGGGGCAGAGGCAGAGGGAGAGAGAGAAGCAGGCTTTTTACTGAGCAGGTAGCCCAATATAGGGCTCCATTCCAGGACTGGGATCATGATGTGAGCGGAAGGCAGATGCTTAACTGACTTAGCCACCCAGGTGCTCCAACTGCCAACTGTTTTGATCACCATCTCCGTCTCCTGTTCTCTGTCGCCTGGAGTGTTCCAGAGAGCTATTTGTATAGTAGCAAATGAAAAAGGGAGACTTTATTAGGTCGACCTCTGCTCTGTTCTCTAAAGCAAGGCTCTGGTTAGAGCTACATAGCTAGGTTGAGGAGTGGGGCTTACTTAAGAGTTTGTTTCCCCTTCAGCTCAAATTTGCCATATCTCTGTCCATTCAAGTGACTGGGCCTTGTCCTCTTTGACACATGGTAGTGATTGTTACTAAAGTGCATTATGTGCCCCTGTGCTGGCCTCAGACTTGTATGTTTCAGGCACAGAATATATGTGAAGCACTGGCTTTTAATACATAGTATAAGGTGTTTGGATGTCACAGCAGTTTCAAATTGCTGTAAATGTTTCTAAACACTTGTTATGGACTAGTAATAAACATAAAATGCATACTGGCAACTGTTTGCAGACTACACTTTGAGTAGTACTGAGTTAATTCACTGAAATCTATAGAAGGAAGTTAGGTTCACTACATAATATTAATCAGAGACCATACCATATACATAGACTACGATAATAAAAATAGATCACATTTTAATTGTAAATGGAAGCTTTCTAGGTCTGTTGGACATGCTCTGGATCCCGGCTCTTCTATTTATGATCTTTGTTTTATAACAGGTGGTGTTAAAGATGGTCACTGAGATTAAGAAGATTCCTGGTATTTCTCGAATTATGTATGACTTAACATCAAAGCCCCCAGGAACTACCGAGTGGGAGTAATAAACTTCTTGTTCTATTAAAGTATTGTGTTCAGTTTAAATTGATTAGAAACCATTCCCAGTATTGACATGCGGTACTGTGAAAGGAGTTACTGAGCGGCTGCATCACATCTGAGTTCTCTACAGCAAAAATCTACGGCTTAAGAGCTGAGTTGGGGATGACTAAAAGGAACTGAAGCACTTGTACGGGTATAATCAAAGCACCATTGCCTACACTCAGATTGGCACTGCTTTTGCCTTTGCCTCACTTGTTCTTTATGTATAAATTCACTGTTGCTATTAATGTCTCTGTCAATGAAGGTGTATGAAGATGGGTGACTTTGGGGGTAGTAATAGGCTTCTGTCCCCTTGCCAGTTTCTAAGAGCTGTTAGAAAACACCCATTATAATACTAGTGTGAGTTAGTATGTGTGTCTTTCAGAGAATCTGAATTTGCTTATAAGTAACCTTACTCCTCTGAAGATAAGGGTGAGGGATGGATATAGGAGATAAGGTGTTGGTGGGCTGGCTGTTCCAGCCCCTTTTGTAGGACACTGGGGCTATCAAATGTAAGCTCCCTTAAGATGGAAAACACTGGGAATTTGTTGAAGTACTTTAGAATTTGTAACATCACAGCTGTGGGAGAAAGAAGCTATCATGGTCTTAGTTTAAAATGTTTTCAAGTCCTGTCCCACATAGATGCCATAGTGTTCACTGTCAACCTGTTCACTCATGAGGAGCTTTATCGCCCTACCACCCATCGTGCCAGTTCCTGTGGCCTTGTGATGAAGTTTCTGTTCTCTTCTCCAGAAGAGGCTGTCTCTGGTGTAGCATAAAGTCAGTGTTTTGATCTTGTTTGGGCAGAGGGCCAGCTCTGAGACCACAGAAACCATTACACAAGCCTGAAGTTTAGACTATCTAGTAAAGAGTTGTAAAATGAACTCTTAGATGTAATCTGTAAGTGGATTTATTACCCACTGCTTAGAAGACTGTCACCAGTCTCAGTCCATGCAAGATATTGCCACACCTTGTAATTTTCTATCATTTGTAAGATTCAAGAACTTGACTAGGACTCTTTGCCATTGCCACTGGTGTCTACCAGATCCTTTATTACATTCATATAAGCACTATAAAAATAGTACTAGACTTAAATTCTACAACCATTTTTCAATATTTTAGCTGTTTCTATTTAAGAACATTAATGAGTTTTTCTTCCTTTTTTCAAAAAATTGAGGTGTGATTGACCTATAGCAGATTAATTTCTGGTGTCATGCCAAACCCATCTCAGGTTGCTGCCTTTTATTTTCAAGATCCTTTGTATTGATCAGGTACAAAATTTTGTTTGGGATTCAGTATTAGCTAAACAGTAAAATTATGCATGCCAGAAGTCTACTTTTTATTTTGGCTGGCCTAGAAGACATAAACACTGTATTTCCAGACCAGCAAGGGAAGAGCTTCTGTCTGTTTTAACGGATATCTGTACCTGAAACAAAGGAGTATTTGACTTCTACAGAACTTGAAGGGTTCACTTTCTGTCCTGATGATGAGATACTCATACTGGCCTTTTGGAAAGAAGATATGTAAGCTCTAACAGATTTGGAGTCATGTAACTTTAGAGCTGGAATAGATAACCTCTAAAAGGCTTACAAATACATTTATGTGAAAAAATTCCTCTTCTAGCAGAAGTTTCTTGTGATTTTGTGTTCGAGCAAATAGGAAACTAGGAAGAATATATAGTAAGAATGTTTTCTTTCCAGTGTATGTTCTATGGAACACTGCTCCACTGAGCTGATCCTTGTCAAAAGGGTTAGATGGTCATGGAAGTTGGGAAAGTGCTGTTCGCTTGTCATGGTGTACATTATATTCAAACTGAGAAATTTTGATGTGAAAAACAGTTGTTAAACTTTCTTAACCTGATGTTTTCCTGATCTTTGTGTGCTAAACTCTTTTTATAATCCTTAATACTGGGGGAAATGGTCTCTCTAGAACACATTCTGATATGACATAGTAAAAAAAGTTAATTTTTTTTGACTTTGTAAATTCCCTAAAATTTGGAACCCCTTCTTCCTTTGCAAAAGTACTTTTTGCTTTGTGTTGTACAGTATTACTGTGTATCTTCACAGTATGTCTTCCAAGCAGCTGAGGGAAGATTATAGTCCATTTTACATTTAGGAAACAAGCTCAGCTTAGTAATGGTTACCTAATGAAATTCAGAATGAAATATGATCCTTGGTAGATTATGACTGCATTCCCATCAAATTAAACATGTTTTGTTTCTTCATATTGATTAGGAGTAGGTAGGGCAGGTCAAAGCATCATTTATTCCCCAAATTGGCAGACACAAAGGAATTTTCAAGGACCCAGTTTCACCTTAATGATGCCATCTATAATCATCAGCGGTTTTGGAAATAACATAGCCTGGCATAATTTCTGAAGGTAGGTCTTTAGATGTATCTGGGAGATGAGTTACACTGTTTTCCCGTCTTTTGCCGCCCCTTTATCCTGAGGTAGCTGCCTGCATGTACCCAAACAAGCATCATTAAAGTTTTTTCCTCACTGTTTGGGCTTATCTCCTGATAGCCTATTTTACTGTATAATTGAGTCGAGTCCCTCAAGAATGAGGGCATTCAGATTAGGTAGGCGGGACTGTCCATCCTCAGTGCTTTTGTTCTGCCGATGAACAGCTGTGGGAACGGTTAAGTGATTTCTTCTGTCTCTTTATCTGTAAGAGGAGACAGTTGAATTAAATTTACATCAAATCCAGCCATAATTTTTTCTTAAACAACAAAGAAAAGCATAGTGGGAGACAGAATGGGGAAATTGAGGGTTTTATGTTTAAAGTTCTTTCAACATCAGATACAACCTTACCCTGTCAAAAAGGTAAACATCAGAATACATTGTAAAGTCAAGTATTAATTACCTTAATACCTTGTTTTTTTGAAGACGTAATATAGATCTGCAAAATTGGACTACTTGAGAATCTTACTGTTGTGACCATGACACTAGGACAATATCCATTAATAGAATGCAAAGTCTCCCACTGTCAGTTATCTGTAGCTAATTGTTGGCAGAGCTGGAACTAGAATCTAGGCTTTTCTGTTTCTCTCTGTTGAAGAGGTAGTGCTCTAAGGCCTTTTGAGGTGAGGCTTAACAGGAGACTCTTCTTGTATAATTGACCCATCAGGGATAAATTATTTCCAAAGTGTAAATCATGTCTTTACTTAAAATAAGAGAGTAGTAGTTTCTGTCATGCCCAATATTGTACCCTTGGTTTTTTTTGTTTGTTTTGTTTCTTATTCCTCTCCACTACTCTCCATACCCACCTCCTCTCTCCTACTGTTCCCTGAATTCTCACTGGAATGTGGTAAAGACACACACCTTTGCTATTACCTCAGTGGGTATTCCCTTCATTGGCCCAAATTTAGAAAGTAATAGAAAACTGAATATAAGCTGATGTCTCTACCCTAGGAAAGAGCCCCTGCCTTGTTCCTTCTGAAGTAGGTTAGCCATGCAGGTGATACAGGGAACAAGGTATCCTTTTTTTGTTTTTGTTTTTTACCACTTCAGGACTTTGACAACAATAATGGTGGTATCCTTGGCTCTTATATTCCTGACCATTTCATTTAATGACTAGTGAAGAGATTTGGAATCCCCTCTCCCCTTCAAAGAGTGCCAAAATGCCAACTCTCAAACTTAGTCTTCTATGTTGAAGAGACCCAGGTAGTTGACCCAACTCTGATCTTTTGTCAGTGGTTCTCAACCCTGGATGCCTGTTATTACTACCTGAGGAATTAAGTCTGTATAATGTCTAGACCCCACAGTTAAATCAATTAAATTAGAATCTTGACAGGTCCCAATTATTGATAGTTTTAAATCTCTCCAATCCAAAAAAGTTACTGAGGAATATACCTGGCCTATCTAGTTATGGCTTAAAATCTTAGGTCTTTAACAGATAATGTTTTGCTGAAAATGTCCTCACTAAATTACTTCAGACCTGGGGCCAGACTGGAATTGATTCTGTGTATACTGTATTGTAGGTCAGATACTCCAAGGGCCTGTTTGGTAATATTTAGGGCAGCTGACATAAATGTTGCTCCTGTTGAGGTCAGTGCAACAACTACGTGGGTATCTCTCAACCTCTTCTTACTCTTTTTGCTTTATGTCACGGGAGAGAAACCTACTCCCTATAGCCACCTCTTTGAATATGACTCTAGCTAGATCGTGAAACAGACTGAGCTCTTACTGAGAAAGCCTTCTGGAGCTGTGTCATTTGGATATAATTTTTTAGCTGGAGAGTAACTACCTGTAACCCAAGTTGCCTGAATAACAACTTTTTGAGTAGCCCCATTTTAAGTGACTGACCCATTAGAGTCTTTGATCACTGGTGGATCCCATGGCATCTTTTGATCTTGGTAAGGGCTCCTTGAATGGCAAAACTGTGAGACTTTGGGGAGGGTTTGGCCATTTCTTGGGTATTTTAAGTTTAGTAGCTCTGATACCTTTTAAGTTGTTCAGGAAGCCTGAACCTTAAGTAATCCAAGTGGAGTAAGGCCTTTGGAGAATACAGATATTTAAGGTAAGTAGTTTCCTGTCTTTGAACCTACTGTGACATTGTTACCACCTTATGGTATTAAATGAAGAAGTGAATGTAACATCCTTTCAAACAGATTTTTTTTATAAAGAAGTATTTTGTTAGAGTAAGTAGTATAGTTGTGAAATCACTATGTAATTGTTTATGGTATACTGATACAACTTGTATTTTGTGGTAATGTTGGCAAAAAATAGCTATGCCAAATTAATGTGAAATGACTTTAATTTCTTTTGTTTCCAGTATACTTCATAAAGGAAGAAATGACTTTCATAATTTGTCTTTAAGCCTCAGTGTTTATGAGAAAGTCAGTGAAGGAAGAACTAAGAGAACAGACATTATCAGGGAAGGGAAATAAGAAATTGGATATACTGTCAGGTGTTTCTGGATAATAAGTTTACTTCTCTTATATATAAGGAAAGGTATCAGAGTTTTGCGCAGAGTGTAACAGTGGATATGGTGGAAATAAAATACTGGGTATTTTAAGTGAATAGCTAAAAGGGGGTGTGTATGTGTTTCCAGAATTAAAGTTCTATACACGTGCACACTTATTTGACTTCTTGCATATTTATTTATATTTAACTCTGTCCTCAATTTCTTGAAACCTATACTACCTTTATTAATTTGATACAAAAGTTGGATCCTATTTGTTTGGAAGTATGTAATGAGAGTTGATCAACCCATCGAAGTATAACTGTATTAAGTCACTAATATGATGAGAGGAATTAACCATGTTCAGAAACTGCACTCGGTAATTTCAGGTAGCTACAATGCTGTAGTATGATTTTTTACAGATCAATCACCTTGTCCAACCTTCTGCTATTTGAGAAAACTGTATTTTGAATATTTAACTGTAAAGGTTTTGCTGTTTTAACATGGCTCAAAACAAAAATATTGCTGAGTTTTTATCTTGAACTCTCAAAAATCTGTCATTCTGCTTTAAAAAGCTGTATCTCACACCATAGCTAACCTTTTTTGGGGGGGGGTAGATTGTTAGTGAATTATACTGAGTTATAGACATTAGATTCTGAGAAACAGCTAAAAATCTCACTTAAACCTTACTGTTATCCAAATAATACGTGAAATTTTAATTAAATCCTTTTTTTCATATTTTAGAATGCTATTTGATATACAATTACATACTAAAACTGTTTTTTAAGACTATACCTAACCTGCCCACATGATGATGATGTTCTTTTTTTTAAATTTTAAATTAACACCATAGAGAAAATGCTATTTTAAAAATGGCTTCTTAATGTGGCTACATTATATAGTGGGGAACATGAGGGCCTTTTGTCAAGGTGCCTAATTGCATTAGGATGATTGATACTTGTTCTTAAGAAAAAAGTTTCAACAGACTAAAAAATATTTACCTAAGTGCAGGAAAATCCCATCTTCTGGTTCTTTTCAAAAGCAACTTCTATTACCATGGGTGATGAGGAGGTAATGAACTTGCTTATAGTGCTTATTATATAGTTTTGGGGGAGTAAATTACCAAGAATTAAATATATCATGACCGTTTTGTGTTAAAGAATCTCCTAAAAAAATTTCAGCAACACAAAAGTGAAATTGTACAGCTAGCACCCTCTACATATTTACTTCTCAGATTCAAGAATTAAAAAGAGTGTTTCCTTAATTACTGAGTAAATCATATGCCACATGTTGAAATTATCCCAAAGTTGATAATAAGTACCTGGAGATTTTTAAGTAAGTACAATATCTTGGAATATTTACAAATAATTTAATGTTTCTGTTATGGGTCTTAGCCTGTTTTCAGATGTTTGCTTAAAGAGAAATGTAAGGATTTACCATTGAATAGGAAACATTTTGAAAGATCTTTAAAAATTTTTTTTCTTTTTCTTTTCTGGTCAGGCTCTTAAAGCACCTGATGTGAATTTAGTGCAGTTTTTCAAACTTTCTCCTTTCACAGTTCAATTAGTGTTACTTTGGTCTAGGGTTGCTATAAAAAAAAAAAAATCTATCTATCTATATATATCTATATATCTCAATTAGTCCCATTTTTAAAGTGATGGTTCTGTTCAAACAACTTAAATATTTTGCCCTAACAACATAATAGCCACTTGAAACACTATTATCCTTTGAAAGAATGTATTTCATTCTTGAATAACTAGAGTTAGTTACTAATGGAATCTGTTGGGGACTTGCAACTTACTGAACTGTGGTATACATTGAACACTGCCATCTTCATTTTCTATTCCAAGCTGATGTTTGCACAGTACTTTTTAAATCACAGCAGCCACCGAAAACTCAGCTTTGCAAAGATATGACATCATTGAAAGAAATGGTGCATGATGTTATGTTGAAATTGACCTGCCACAAGCTAGTAGTTCATCTTGTGTGTATCTGAGTTTGCTGTGGTGGCTCGGAGCGCCTCAGTGAACGGTTTGAGAACCACTGTGTCTGAGTATTTTTTTTTTTTTTCGCCTTCTCAACTTCAAAGGATACATCTAAAATACACATGTATCCTTAATATTGATTATCTCTCTTGGTTTTGATGTTAAGAGTTGGAATATTTTGCAAAAAGAGATATTTTAAAATCTCAACATCTTTCTAGGAGTGGAGAAATAAGATTTGCCATATGTTAGTTACATAAAGTATACATGCATAGAATCTGCAGAGACCCAAGTTTGATGTATACTTAATTTGGAGTTTGTTTTGTTTAGTAACAGTTGTTACTACAAAGGCTTATGATGAGGATATATACCCTTTATACTGTTTGAAGTGAATATTTTAGTGTACTGGATTTAAACCATGGCAAATATGCCACCTACACATTTGTTACTATACTGATTTCTCTTTGGAAAACAGGGAAATAGTCACATACCACACAGACTTTTTAAAAATTTTAAAGTAAATAGTGATAGCCATAACTTAAATGTTTTTAGAGTTTAGAGATTTGACTAGTTAAGGCAGAGAGAGGGAATTAACATTAATCACATTAGTTTGGGAATAAATTGAATTTAAAGCTTAGTGAACGAACATGGCTGTCATATATAGTTTCACCTTTCTGTGACTTCTTTGCTTTAGATCTCAGGAGAAAACCATTGCAGAAAGTGTAAAAGTTTTCTGAGAATTGGGAATTGTAATCTATTATAAGATGTTAGAGTATTAATGACATAGAATAAGATTCCTAGTTTTATTGTTAGGTGTAATTTTTGGAATTTATTTTGGAAATATTTCTTCCTGTTTCTGCTGATAAAACATTGGCCTGAAATTCAATAAACTTCATATATTTCTGAGTCCACATAGCTGTGTTACCTTGGGCAAGGCAGCAATCTCCTGGGCAGTGGTTAACTCTAATGTAGGAATAGTATTACCTGGGTGGATTAGGTGAAAGAATGTAGGAAAAGTGAATACATTATGAAAAAATGCCTTATCTATAACATGCTAGTGTAAGCATAGACTGTTATTTGAAACAGATGGCAGTGCAGATGAAACAAATGATGTGGGTTTAATAATCCCATTGTGCTGAATTAGCTGGGACAATTCAGATAAATTTATACCATGTCAGATCTCCGGATTGTGAGGGTGGGATGATATTGGGATAGCTGCTTTCAACTACGCAAGGACTATGTATGCATCTTTATGAAATTTATACCACTTTATTTTTTTTAATTTTAAGAATTTTTATTTATTTATTTGACAGAGATCACAAGTAGGCAGAAAGGCAGGCAGAGAGAGAGAGGAAGGGAAGCAGGCTCCCTGCTGAGGAGAGAGCCCAATGCAGGGCTTGATCCCAGAACCCTGAGATCATGACCTGAGCCGAAGGCAGCGGCTTAACCCACTGAGCCACCCAGGCGCCCCAATTTATACCACTTTAAAGAAGAGAGGGAACAAAACTTGTCTCCTAGTCTCCAGGCCTGCACTTGAAAAGTACAAAAACTGGGTGTCTAGTTTTCTTTCTGTTCTGATTCTAGTGGTGTATGCAGTAATGTAATATTTGTCCCCTCTATCAATCTCAGTTTGTGAAAGAAGTTTGGAACAAAAAAGAAGTGGTGAGTCAACTATAGAATTAAACATTCAGGTAGTACTTTCCATAAAACGTGAGCGGCATGGGAGAACAGCTAAAGCTCATGTGACATTCAAGTGTTTTATGTTACGCCATGGATTGGAGCAGAGTCTGGGTGGTAGATTCCAGACAGGTAGAAAGTATGGACTCTTCCAGGTAGATGGAGGCCAAGAGGAGCCACAAGTGAAGAAGCTTGGACTAGTATGGGTTGCTTGGGAGGGTAGAACTGAGGGTTGGTGCAGAATTGTGGAGGACTATGATTCAGCCAAGGGATTGAGTTGTGTCCAGTTAGGGGTGTGGGCTGAATAAGCCAGAAGAACTAGTAAAAGCTCCACTCTGTGGTGGCCCAGCTACCTCTTGAGAGTGTCACACCAGCCCTTTTCCTTCTCTCTGCTCCTCTCTAGTCAGCTCGTCAGCAATACAGACTTCATCCAGGTGACTTGCTGTGTGTTTGAGACCACCCACAGCCCAACTCTTCCCCCTCAATCTGGCCAAACTGCCTTCTGTAGCCCCACTGATCACTTGTGGGTCTCTCATGTCCCTTGCTGTTCTACCCCTTACCTTTGCCCCTACTACTCTCCCTGCTGGGCATGCCAGCCCCAAGTGCGTCCCCCACTCTGCAAACACTGAGTCAGCTTTCAGTACTTTGGAGTGTTTACGAAAACTTAGTTCATTCTCATGTCTGTAGGATGGAGAACTCCTTTTCTAAGTTCCCACTACCTGTTGAGGAATTCCATGACTAATTTCTTATTTCTGTTCTCCTTGTTTATATTTATTGTCTACAACCAGACAATAAACTTCTTGAAGGCAGGATCAGTGATTTACTCATCTTTGAAGTCTTAGAGCTTGGTTCATAAAGTATAAAAGTGGAATGCTTTTTAGAGACCTGCAAGAGGTAAGTAAGGCTTACTTCAAAGGAATAAATGTCTAATAGTAGAATTCCAAGCATCGGATACCTAAGTGGATAAACAACTCAGCCAGGGACCTAGCCTGTGCCCCCACTTTCATACTTGAAATCACCAAATAGGAAACTACTTCTATTTTAGCCTATGTGTAGCTTCAGCTGTTGATGCTACAGCCCTAAGTACAGTGGCTGTGCTTTTTAAAAATTACTATTTTAACTTTAGGCAGACAGTCTGGTTTTTTGGCAAATTCTGTTTGAGTTGTAAATTAGAAGATGAATGCTTGGAGAATAGCATGCAGTCACTAGGGATCTGTTCAAGCTTTTCTTTTAATGAGGTTGGGTGGTTAAGGGCCTGCCTGTGTGGGAAGCAGAAAACCACAGAATTCAAAGAAGTGGGGTGGCAGTGTTGACATCAGGTGGTCTGAACAGTTCCCACAGTGCTTATGGTTAAACCGGCCAGCTGGGAGTTCAGGTTTCTCTTAGAAACTGTTCTTCCCTTTCTGTCTCCTTTGGACATCTTGTAAGGATTCTTTTTGACCAAGCTAAAAGAGTTTGAGAAGATTAGACAAGTCTGAGGATTTCAATGTTTTTCAGCTTTGTTGTAGCAGGGGACACGTAGTTCATTATTCACCAAATAATAATGGTATTAATCTTACAAGGTTTATTTTTGAGCCCTGAAGCTGCTGAGTGGCCGGGCAAATGTGAAGCAGCCACGGGCTGCATTTATTTTGTAGTTTAATGGCAGAAGAGCGAGAAAGATGTATTATCCATCATCATATTACCTTAAACATTCTGGATTTATTTAGTAAGAGGAAGGTGTATGTAACTTGACATTTACTATCTTCCCAGTGAACAGGAGTTCGTTTGTGGCAGTAACTATGGCTTGAACTCCTGTTCTGTGCCTGGCACTGTGCTAGACTTCAGAGAACACGGCTCCGAAGCTGGAGGAGGTCATGTCCTATTCAATTGTCCTGGCTCCTCACCATACCCAACCCTCCACATGTATATCCAGTTTGCTCTTAAGTGACCTCCTCCTTCCAGAATGGCTCTTCAGTCCGTTCCTTTTCATTCCCAGCTTCCACTGCAGTCCAACCCTCTGTTGTCTCTGAACTGTGTTATTGCAGTGGCAGCCCAGGGCTTTTCTCTACCTTCCACACTTCTCTCTCTGAGCTGGTACCTTCTTTTCAAAACATGGATCATGGACTCGTAGTCCATGGTCACCTTACTTATTCACAACACAAAAGTAACCTCTGTGTCCAGGGAATAACACCTCTGGCACTTTACCTACCACATTACCGTTTTTCCAACTATATCTTCTAAAACTGTCTTCTAGCCGCTCCTCAAGCTTGAGACATCTTTCTGCTCTTGTGTGTGTGTCCCAAGCCGTGCTCTACCCAGGCCAGTGTGACCGTCAAATGACGGGAAGCTAGCTCATGCTTAGGTACTAGCTCAGGTCACCTCTAGAAGCCTGCCTTGGTTAAAGTCAGCATTTGTGTTCTCCTTGTCACTCCTGTAGGACATTATGTGCATCTGTTATGGCTTTCGTTGCACCTGCTTTGCTTTGCAGTAGTTTGCTTATTTCCCATACTCAGTTGTGAACTTTTTGAGAGGAGATGATTGGTCTTGATTTTTGTGTCCCATCAACGCCCATCATGGTGTTTGGCCTGTAGCGGGGATGCTCAGCAAATACTTGGTCAGTGTTACGTTGTATGCTTTATGTGTTTTCTAACTGCTTGCAGTTTGGTCAGTAAACTCTTAGTTTTCATAAATTGTCATCTGTGCTTAAGAGAGGAGTGGGACTATGACCAGTCAGACTTACAGGGGCTGGGTAAAGAAGGTTAAAGATAGCTTCTGGGTGACAAGCAGGTCAGCAGCAGAGTAGAAGCAACAGGGCATAGGGAGATTTCTTGAGGTGGTTTCTCCAGCTATATAATTTTGGGGCAAGTCACTTAATCTTTCTGAACCTGTTTCCTCACTTATAATGAGATGCAAATATTACCCACCTACTGGGTAGGTTGTCAGGACTAAATAAGATGTTTGAAATGCAGCACCCATGCAGTGCTGACGGGGGTTGGTCATGTGTGCACATTGCCAGTTCGGCCCACAGCTTCTGCTGCTTTGGTAGACTGGTTTTGTTTTGTATGACCTTACACATGCCAAGCTATAATGGACAGAAACAGAGCCAGGCAGCCTCTTCGAAGACCAGCCAGTGACCTGAGATGGCCTGGCACAAAGGGCTCCTCCTGGTGCTTGATCATTTTCCAGGCTGAATCAGAAACTAAGCTGAATGAACTTGGGTGTTGGAAGGAGGGAGAGGGGAGCTGGAGATTCAGGGTGTGATTAACCTTTACCGAGCAAAGAGGACCCTTGGTAAATCTCAATTTTTCTGAACTATTAGACTAGAATGGATGGATTGTATTAGCCCATAATTTCATTGCCTAAACTGCAAAACTGAACTAAGACTTTTTCCCCCCTTGTTGTTCAAATTTTCAATATTTGTGGCATTTAACTTTGGTTGTAAATGGTATAGTTTGTGGATTCCTACTGTTTCGGTTCTGTTGGCTCCTGATGCCAAGCTCGTATCACAGGAGTCACAAGTGGGCTCTACCTGCCCAGTGCCCTGTACCCTTGTGCCACAAGTGACCGCCTTTAAGCCTCCCAGGGAAAACAAAGACTGCTCCTGTCATGCCTCGCCAGGGCTGAAAGGACCCAGAGACCTGGGAGCAAGTAGACCCGGAGAGGCCACTGCAGATAATTTCTCGGTAATTCCATCTGGAGAAGTGCACCAGACATCAACTGTGCAGCTCCTGTGTGAGCGTGCCTGAGCAGCTAGCCTGCCACAGCCCTAGGAGGACAGGAGGTAAGAGCAACAAAGCCCAGATGCCACATGATGCCAGCCCTTCTGTCTTCTGTGGCAAGATACAGAGGGCCACTCACACCCCCCAGAAAGCTAGTCACAATGAGTCTGCCTTCTCTTCCTACCCTCCTCCTCCAAATTCTGCCCCAGCACAGGATCCCTACTCTGTGCATCAATCTGTCCTTACCTGACCACCTTCCCCTGCTTACTTGTAACTGCACCAAGCTTGCACAGGGCCAACACAGCCTCTCAAAATCCAACTTTAATTTACCTTAAGTTCCCACACCTCTGCATAACTCATTCTTTCAGAATCCCCTACTTTATTTCTCAAGGCAGGAAACAATGATCAATTGGTTCCTTTCCATTTTCATCCTTGAGCACTGGAAGTCAGCCTGTCTCAAATACATTTGCAACCAGATGTCTGGGGGAAAAAAATGAAGTCAGTTTTTCTTTGTTTTAAGCAATTAATCAGTTATTTTTCTGGAGCTTTTTGGCCTCTAGGAAAAACACAAATAAGATGTATAAATTGGTGGGTGCAAGCTGTTGGAGCTCATATAGTATGACTTGGTACAGTTATAATTTAAGTTTATTTTTATTTTAATTTTTAAAAAATATTTTATTTATTTATTTGACACAGAGAGACACAGCGATGGAACACAAGCAAGGGGAGTGGGAGAAGGAAAAGCAGGCTTCCCGCCAAGCAGAGAGCCTGATACAGGGTTTGATCCCAGGACCCTGAGATCATGACCTGAGCTGAGAGCAGGTGCCTAACGACTGAGCCACCCAGGCACCCCAGTTTATTATTATTATTATTATTTTTAAAGATTTTTATTTACTTACTTGACAGAAATCACAAGTAGGCAGAGAGGCAAGCAGAGAGAGAGAGGGGGAAGCAGGGTCCCCGCTGAGTAGAGAACCTGATGCGGGACTCGATCCCAGGACCCTGAGATCATGACCTGAGCTGAAGGAAGAGGCTTAACCCACTGTGCCACCCAGTTTATTATTATTTTTAAAAGATTTTATTTATTTGAGAGAGACAGGAACAGCACAAGTGGGGAGGAGAGGGAGAAGTAGGTTCCTGCTGAGCAAGGAGCCCAATGTAGGGCTCGATCCTAGGATTCTGGGATCATGACCTGAGCTAAAGGCAGATGCTTAGCTGACTGAGCCACATAATTTAAGTTTAAAATGCTTATTGAGACCTATCCATCCTCAGCTATGCAAGCCTAATTATTTATGCTCTCTACTTCCTGTCTTCTTAATGCCTGACATTATATAGCTACTGAACTGCTTCTTACCATCTTGGTAATTGGGAAGGAAAGAAAAGGGAAAGGCATAGAAACACAAACTGGTGAATTTTATTTCTTTTCTTTCTTTTTTTTTTTTTTTTAAAGATGTTATTTATTTATTTAACAGAGAGCACAAGCAGGGGGAGTGGGAGAGGGATGTGGGGCTTGATCTCAGGACCTGAGATCATGAGCTGAACCAAAGGCAGACACCCAATGGACTGAGCCACTCAGGCACCAGATTAATTTTATTTCTTCATAACTTAAGCCTGTAAAGAGGTTTTGTGGGAGAGGAAATACTGTTGGCCTCAAGGTTATATGAGACTTGTCCTTAGTTCAATCCAGTGTATAGAAAGTGAGTATTGTAAGGCTCTGGGAAAACCGTTGTATTTTACCCCAAAATGCAACCCAAGCTCCAGCAGTGGGAAGATAGTATACATGGTTAGAGGTGGCGCTGCACAGAGAACTCTAATTTGGGGAGCATTTCCCTCTTTATCAGACTGCTTTTCTGGCCTGCAGATCCTAATGGTCAGGGACAGACCTCCCACCCCCCCACGCTGCCACAGTTGACAGCCACTGCCTCTTCCCATTAGTCTTGTCTATGTCTTGGGTCACGAAGGTATTGTTTGGGGAGTCCCTGTCAAGTTTAGCCTAAAACTAGAAACCACCCTGCTTCCTTCTTGGAGGCAGGACCAGAGTTCTAGCAGGGGGAGAACCACCACCTGCAGAACTTTTCCTCTTACAAGCTAACTTGTATCAGATCATAGAACTGATTTTTCAATCGTTAGAGGTCTTCTGGGAAAGCAGAATTTAACTTTTTAAATGTTATTAAATGCCTTCAAAAGCTAGTTCACTTAATTATTTATTCAACTATTCAGCATTTGAATGCTTACTCCATGGTGAATCATCTCATTACACTTGAAAAGGAGAGAATCACAATTGGTTCATAGTTAACTTTGATTCTGCTTCATATTTTAATTTCTCTAAATAGAGCTATGAAGAAAGTGATATTTCTGTTTTAAACTTATAGGTTTTTAAAAAAAATTCTTCTTTTTTAAGACATAGATGAACTTCCACTCTGAGGGCCTGGGTGAGTACACCTAACATGGTTTAAGGTTATCCCCAATCTCCATGTGTCCATGGATTCCGACCTCAGAATAGGAGGTGATTCCAGACTGAAGTGGCACCCAAGCAGGAACAAGGCTCAGCTCCCACAAATTAGGACTACAAGAGAGACAGGGTGTCCAGTGGTTAAAAACATCAAACTCTGGAGAGTCACACCCGAGTGCATATTTATCGAGACGAAGGAACAAACATTGGTACATTACTACTAACATTTTTTATTCCAATTTCACTGGTCTGTCCCTAATGACCTTTTTCTGTTCCAAGACCGTATTCAGGATTCCACTGTACAGTTAGTTTCATATTTCCTCAGATGCCTCTTGTCTGTGACAATATGTAAGACTTTGTTTTTGATTACTTTGATGATTTTGAGGTGTGCTTGTTAGGTATTTTGTTGAATATACCTCCTTTTAAAAAAAACATACTGGCTTTATTGTTACGGACTTCATATACCATAAAATCCACCCATTTAAAGTGAAAATTTGGGGCGCCTGGGTGGCTCAGTGGTTAAGCCGGTGCCTTCGGCTCAGGTCATGATCTCAGGGTCCTGGGATCGAGTCCCGCATCGGGCTCTCTGCTCGGCAGGGAGCCTGCTTCCTCCTCTCTCTCTCTGCCTGCCTCTCTACCTACTTGTGATTTCTCTCTGTCAAATAAATAAATAAAATCTTAAAAAAAAAATAAAGTGAAAATTTAATGGTTTTAAGTATATCCTCTAAGTTGTACAACAATTTCATAGTCAATTGTTTTTTAAAGATTTTATTTATTTATTTGACAGAGAGAGATCACAAGTAGGGAGACACAGGCAGAGGGGGTGGGAAGCAGACTCCCTGCCAAGCACAGAGCCCAATGTGGGGCTGGATCCCAGGACCCTGAGACCTGACCCGAGCTGAAGGCAGAGGCTTTAACCCACTGAGCCACCCAGTCAATTTTGAAGCATTTTAATCATCCCTAAAACCAGCCCTAGAATCAGCCATTTCTTCAAAGAGTCTGGTTTCTTTTGTTGGAGAATGGTATTAGAAACCAAGATCTGTGTGCTGGGTGTGGTTGTTGCTATTGGGGTGTGTGTCGCTGTTTCTAGGCCTCCTCAGAGGCCTAGATATAGATACCAATTATTTTGGTATCTATGCCCAATCTTGAACATGACTTTGAAGTTAAGATCACTTTTAAAGAAATATAATAAGAGATGGGCAAATGCCTCAAGAGAGGTTTAATGTTTAAATGTTACAACTTCTTCTTTTTTTTTTTTAATGTTACATCTTCTTAGTATTGGATAGAACCATCTGTTCCATAAGTGGAAATAGTGGAAAAAAAATTAAAAAAGAAATAGTGGTAAAGAATCCTCTTACCTGACATTTAACACATGTAACCCCACATTTAACCACAAATGCAGTCGTGTCCTACCCATCAGGAGACCACTCCCTTCATACTGTGTAGCTTTTTCTTCTCAGGGTCTCTGGTGGTTCATTCTCTTCTAGATGTGAGTCTTCTGGGTAAACTGAGGGCAATAACATACTGGCTAAATGAATTAAAGCACATCCATGTTATTAAACTTGGTGTTACATAAAATTGTAATCATAAGAACTTTTAAAATATTTCTGTATATAAAACATTGCTACTAAAGGAAACTTTCTGCAAAAATATGCATACAGAAATATTATAAGGATATTCACTAGTGGTGTGATTGGTGTTTAATTCAGCACAGTGAGATTGGAGGGGACTTGGTTTCCCACTTTTTGTCTGAATTTTCTAAATTCCCCACAATTAACACTGCTAGTAGTAAGAAAAAAAGCTTCTGAAAAGTAGATGCTCTTCTTACAAGGAAGGCCTAACAATACTTTAATTAGACCATAATTTTGCTTCAATGTAAACTGGGAATGAAACCAGGAATAGGACTTTCAAATGAGACTAATGGGTTAAAAGTGACTTTCAGAGTCTGGGAGGATATGAGAAAGGACAAGTTATGATAAAAGCAAAACTTTCTGATCCTTGACAAGGGAGTATGAGTTCTCTGAAGGTCCACGAAAAAGTTGGGGGAAAAGCAAAGCACTACAGGAAAGCATTGCCTAACAGGAAACCTCCAGCTTGTGGTATGGCTAATGTCCTTGTTGAACTGGGTCTTTGAAACCAAATGTGCTTTAGGGAACCTGGGCACTGTGTAAGGTGAGATGAGCTCCATGTTATTTAACTTGCTTAAATGTAAATCCACAGGTAGAAGCCACACAGCTGGAGCCTTGGACTGGAGAAGGGAAAGAAAGCTCTCAATCCTGTGGGAGCTGCCGCTCCATCCATTTCATAGAACATAAAAGCAGTGACCCCAGAAAGTAGAATGAGTATGGGGGCTTCTATGTAATGACATACTTGGACATGCATTGTTCTTTTCTCTGGTTAGTTTGTTTCTTAAAATTTTAATGTTGGATCACTGTCACTAATTAACATGTGGCTGGTTATTGCCCAAATCAGGGAAGTTTATTTAGGAAAACACAAACTGATTTATAATTCATCCAAACTGACCTATGCCTGGACAAATTCCTTTTCTATTCCAAATACTGAATTTGGTTGTCACATAACAGTTAAAAGGAGGAAGATTTCATAATTTCTCTAGGTTATTAAAAAATGTCTTCGGGCCCCGCTACTTCCGGTCCCGCCGCCCGGAGCCGGTGCAGCTGTGAGGGGCCGTGTGTCGCCGCCGCCGGCCGGCCGGGCACGGTGTTGGGTGCCGGGCCCGCCTCGCCTGTCTCGGGGTGCCCTGGGTAAAGGCAGCAGTAATGCTGACGCCGGCAAGCAAACTGAAGCGGGAGGACGGTCTCAAAGGGTCCCGGACATCAGCCACGGCCTCCGACTCCACTCGGAGCGTGTCTGTGAGAGACAGGCTGCTTGTTAAAGAGGTTGCGGAGCTTGAAGCTAATTTACCGTGTACATGTAAGGTGCATTTTCCTGATCCAAACAAGCTACATTGCTTTCAGCTAACTGTAACCCCAGATGAGGGTTACTACCAGGGTGGAAAATTTCAGTTTGAAACTGAAGTTCCTGAGGCATGCAACATGGTGCCTCCCAAAGTGAAATGCCTGACCAGGATCTGGCACCCCAACATCACAGAGACGGGCGAAATATGTCTAAGCTTACTGAGAGAACATTCGATTGACGGCACTGGCTGGGCTCCCACAAGGACATTAAAGGATGTTGTTTGGGGATTAAACTCTTTGTTTACTGATCTTTTGAATTTTGATGATCCACTGAATATTGAGGCCGCAGAACATCATTTGAGGGACAAGGAGGACTTCCGGAATAAAGTGGAAGACTACATGAAGCGTTATGCCAGATGATAGGAGGAGGAGACGGTGGGGCTGTGGACTGTGTGTAGGCTTTTCTCCAACCTCATCCAAGAGGGAGCTCCCCCTCCCCAGTCCTCGCGCTCCCCTCAGACCCACAGGGTCATCCACATCCTGTGACCATGCTGTCCCAAGGAAGAACCTCTTCACGACTGCCCATTGTAGATGGAGAGTCCTACATAAATACAGCAAGAACATGTGTTTGGGGTTCTCAAGAGTTGTCTGCTTCCCTTAACATGTTTACTTTTTGGAAACTGTACTGTATAGGCTATTGATGAGATTCCTGAAAAGTTGTAACGAACTCAGAATTGAGGCTAGCGCTTGCTTCTCCCCCTTTTCCCAAAGTCCTTCCCTGCACAAATGATGCTGATAATGTGCTCAGTGTAGCTCGCAGAGGGGCAATAAGAAACCCGCTACATACTGTGATTGGATGCACATTCTCTTAGCTCCTCCCACGGATGATGGCCCTGCCTAGATGTTGTGAAGCTTCCCAGAATGCATAGTCATTCACTGTAGATCTCTTACTGACATGTGTATTTTATTTAATGTAAGTATATTTTGGAACAGATTTGTAATTTGTACAATTTAATGCTTTAATTATTTTTTTCTATTCTCATTTAGTTTGTATTTTCATTGTATAGAGCAGACAGATATTGGGTCAAGCAACTATTGCAAAGAAATACAAAGAAAATATGAAACAAAAAAAAAAGTCTTAGTTTATTCATTTAGATTTTGTCTTTATGATGAGATTTTAAACAAAGATTTAAATGAATATTTAAAAAACATTTTTCTATATCATAAATTTCAGCTGAGCACCCATTAAGAAAAGTACTAAAAATTTTGCGGATGAGTAAAAAGGATATTAAACATAACTGTTAGGTCACATCCTACCTCCACTGTTCTTTGCTGTAAATTGGGAGAATGAGTGAACCTGTAGTGCAGGGAAGCAGATACTGAGCCAACTGTAAAGCAGAAGAAACATGACATGAGATATATGGCCACAGACAAGTTATTAGGCTCCTATAACCTTCTGACAACTCCATGAAGTAGGTGTTATTATCCCTGGTTTACAGATGAGGAGCAGTTAGAGTGCAAAGAACTTAGAGCCTGGGCTGTAGAAAGTCCTGTGTTAAGTTGGTTAAATAAATACGTATGTTAAAAAGAGGAGTGAAAGACCAAGCCATGCCTGTGATGACCTCTGAGAAATCAAAGATGATTAATGTCAAGTTACTTTCCAGACTAATAATTAAATTCCGATACTCAGTTGCTTCTTGATCACTCAATACTACACATTCTTGATAAACAGTATTAAAAGAACTCTCAGCTTTTGGTGACTAGGACAGCTGGAGAGAGGAGGAACTCACCCCCATTTGATTTCTATCTTGGCTTAATATGAGCTGGTCAGTGTATGTAGACAAAAATGCACTTCCCAAAGTATTTTTAATAACTTTCTAGAATTGAGGGGATTGCAGGACAAGGGTGTTATTCTTTGAAACTCAACTTCAGGTTCCTAAAATCTGTAAAGACATTTTTTGTGGTCCACAGAGGTATTTCTTTTCATTACAAAATAGGAAAATAGGGGATCTGAGGAGAGCTTCTGCTTTTATATTTTAAGTAGGAATTCTTAAACTTGGCAAATTTATCAATATTTTTTACCTTTCAAAAGTCGAGAAGCTTTGTTTTAGAAAATGTGGTGACAAGTGTATTATTAATTCCTTGCCCATTGAGCTTCAGAAAGAGTAAAGATTATATCTGTCTCTTCCTTTATCTCTCAAGACTCTTGCCCTATTTCTCCCTTCCTGGACTTTCTTCCCTATGCATGCTAGAGAAATTACATTTATTTTTAAAATTACATATATTTAATAAAATTGTGCTTTTTAGGTCTTTTTTTGTCTTAATTCTATCAAAACATTTCACAATTCTCTTTATAAAGGAAAACTATTATTTGACTTTATACTTTAGCTTATATAATAATACATGGCACATAGATCCTTATATAAGGATTATCATGGTAGAAAGATATTTAATAATACAAGATAGGAAAAAAAAACTTACTGTCCAGAATATGTCAAAACAAAATAGGGCTCATACATAATCTAGTATTCATGTAGCTGTTAAAAGAATAAAACGCTCTGTGTGCTAATATGAAAAACTCACATATAGCTTAGTGATGCTTTTATTTGAAAAAAGTATAATTATGTAAATGCATAAAAAAGAACTGTAAACTGTCTAAAGTAGTTACCTTTGAGGCAGGTCAGTAGAGGGGGGAGGGAAATTGGAATTTCAACATTTAACTATTCTGTATGCTAGAATCTTTAAAGAGAATAAATTAATGTATTATTTCTACTTCTCTATTATTATTTAAGTTCACACTAGAGATACAATGTTTTTTACCATTTGTGTAGGTGGGTAGAATATTGTAGATCTCTGAAAAGTGTTTCTTCTAAAAATCCTTTACCCATTCTTCTTTCTGAGTACATATGCTCCTCTTCTCCCTAGTCAGTAGCTTCTGAAGAGTCTCCACTGTGATGCTAATACTTAGAGTTGTGGCATTTGTTTCCATTAAAATTTATCTCTCTCTCTCCTGGACTTCCCTTCCTATAAGTTAAAATGGGAATCTGGTAGCAACCAAAACTATCTCAAAATTCTTTTGGAAGCAAAGCATCATTCAATAATATGTTGAAGAATGGCCACATCTTAGCTGATAATGCCTAAAAATAGGAACTTTTCTCAGTCTACCAAACAATCCATGCAACACATATGTTTGGTTCAGATTGGGGCTTGGTGATACTCTAGTTGGCTCAGTCCAAACTCCAAACCCAAATACAGTTACAGAATCTCCTCTTTGCCCCCCACACTCTGCAGTGTCGAGTGATACTCTTGGCTTTCCCCATGTCTAAAGGCTTTTGGACAGCAGCATTTTCCTGAGATAGCCAAGCCGCTCAACTCAATGCAGGGGGATGGGAGTCAGTTAATCCCGTGATGATGGAAGGTTGGTGGCCAGATCTGTGAGCACAGGCCATCCAGTTTTTGTTTTTGTTTTTGTTTTTAACTCCATAAATGGCAGTCACTAGCAAAGTGATCTCGGAGTGCGGGGTTGGGACAACAGGAGTCTGTGGCCCCTCAGAGCCTCTAGGTCCTGGAAGATAGCTTTCAAAGCTGCCCACCTGTCCCTTTCACTTGGCTGTTCTCTACAGTAGACTCACTCCTCCATCTTCATCAGGGGTGGGGATCCCTGGTAGGCAAATTCTTGGATGTATGCTCTGTCCTCACTCCATGACAGTCCTTAATGCCTTTTAAAAGCTTGATCTCCACTTTACTAGTGATGTACTGTTGTAATCTCCCAAGTATTGGCCCAAGCAATGACTGAAAGAGCAGAGGTGGAGTTCTACTTATATTTTATCTCCAGCACCTAGCTTGACAGGTAGTAGGAATGCCGTAATTGTGAAAAGAGGAAAGCAAAGGAGTGATACTCAGGGGTACAACTAAGACCCTTGTTAAATATCTGTTGTCCAGCAGCTTCTCCCCTTCCTTATACCCTCCTATCTCCTCTCATGGCTTTTTGATATTCTCATCTCTTTCCCTTTGTCTACATGATTTTAGAAGTGACACCAGAGACTCTCTCCTATTGGAGTGAAACAAGGGCATTCTCAAGTTCAACAGAGCAGTTCCTCATGTTCTGGTCCCAGCCTCACAATAGGAAGTGGCCACATGTCCTTAGCAGTCTTAGACTGCTTCATGCTTCAACTGTTTCATATGGTTTTTTTTTTTTTTAAAGATTTTACTTATTCACTTGACAGACAGAGATCACAAGTAGGCAGAGAGGCAGGCAGAGAGAGAGAGAGGGGGGAAGCAGGCTCCCTGCTGAGCAGAGAGCCCGATGCAGGGCTCGATCCCAGGACCCCGAGACCACGACCTGAGCCGAAGGCAGAGGCTTTAACCCACTGAGCCACCCAGGCGCCCCTGTTTCATATGGTTTTGATGGCTATGTGTGTCCCCTCTCCACTTACCTTCTCTTTATCATCAGCAAAGAAAAAAACAACACTCTCATCTTCCCGTCCAGCCCAACCTACTTCATGAATCTGCAATAATCCTGTGGTCCTTGCATTCCACACCTCTGCCCCAGACACTTGAGTAGTGCTGCCTTAAGAAGAAGCCTTGAGATTCTGGAGCACCAATCCCCATTACCCTGTCCTAAGACTGCCAGTACTTTCCCTTCTAGGGACAGAGAACTCCTTAACTTCACCCTGTGTGGTGTCTCCTTTTTCTTTGTCTTGATACCCAGCTCAGCCCTCAGGATTTTTCTTTCCTGCATAGAGAATAAGCACCTGGAAACCTCAGATCACAAAGGTAAATATCTTTTCATGGCAGCCAGAGCCAAAGCAGCCTGTTAAGAAACTGGCCATCACATACATATATACCCAGATTATGAAGCAGAGATTAGGATATATCGCAATGAGTTCAATACGTTCTACGAATCTCCATCCCGCTGGAAACAGTCTTCATGTTACTTTGTGGGTCTGTGCTGGCCTCATGCTGCATCTAGCTCCAACCACTTTCATCAGCCAAACTGCACAGTTTCTTAGTTGATTGGATATGCTGCCTGCCGCCTCCCCACTGGTTTCTACTGGTTTAAAAAAAAAAAAACAAACAAAACTGGTCTCTACCTTTTCTGTTCTCCCAGTAGGAAATACGACTAAGACTCTCACCAATGGTCTCAAGACCTGCTCTGCTTCAGTCCCGAAGCCTGTAGAGTTCCTTCTGTCAGTAGTTCCCTGGCTTCTGAGCAGAGACTACAAGCTGTCTGGCAGGGTTTCCAGAGTTTCCAGGCAGAGGACCAAGGACTTTCTGTCAGAGTTCCCAAGGGTATCATATCAGCAGGTGGTGCTGGGAGCAGCAGCTCATTCTTCAGGGAAGCTAATTTTGGTCCTGCCTTTAGTAGTGCTTTCCTCAGCCAGCTGGGTCAGTTTCAGCCATTCAGCAAACATTTAAGGGGACCCGAACAAGCTCAGTTCTGGAAGATGATTATGAGACATGATATCAGCCCCCAGACACCTCACAGTCCTCTCAGGGAGAACTTTCTCTTGAGAAGTTGATTTCCAAAACACAAGTCTGTCTTTGGGTCTCAGGGGGCAATGTTTCTCTGGCTACTGGATTCCAGCAGACCCCACAACTCTATCCCACTTTGACCTTCACATGGCCAAGGCAGCTCCTAGGTGAGTTCCTCGCCGGTGGTCCTAGTGCAAGCTCCATCAGAGTTCATTCAGTCTCTTCTTGGTGTTGAGGAACCAGTCATCTTTTAGGTGTCCCTTTAAGTTTTTTTTGTTTATTTGTTTGGTTTGTGTGTGTGCTGGTCTCTGAGACAGGAGGAAAGATCTTCCGATTATTTTTGCCTCTAGGGAGAGCTTGGATTCCCACAGAGGTGCTCCAGGATCCATAGGGTAGAACTCAAGGAAATATTTATGGAGTCTTAGGATCTGCAGTGATCTCTGAAGTGTGGAAATGTGGAGGGGGTCATTCAGCCCATCAGCAGCCCCGTTTACCCCTACCCACACCACCAATTTACTTTCTGCCTCATTCCCCATGAATTTCAAATCAGGTTATGTTCTGAGAGTTAGGGCTCCAACATCTTTTTGGGGGAACACAGTTCAACACATCACAGCATCTAAGGGAATATGTATGTGGTAATCAGGTGTCTAAATGCTTCGATAAAGTAATTACTAATGTTATTGAGCATTTACTAGGCTGGGCGCTTCGTGCAAGTTAATCTTCTTAAAGTAATGAGATTGGTGTTATGTTGATGCTCATTTCACAGACAAAGAAAGTGGAGGCTTAGAATGAATGACTTTCTCAAGGTCACACAGATAAGATGTGGCAATGTCAGGTTTTAAGCTTAGGCCTCCATCTCCGGCATCTGAACTTAAAGCTGTTATGTATCCTCCCTCCAGGATGGACCACTGGACCCAGGAAAGAAAAATGCTCCATGCTCCTGATTTCATTTTTATTAAGGAAAATCTGTTCCTCTCTTTCTCCATTTCTGCCCATAAAGTTGAACTCTACAGGCCAGTTCTCCCCTTCCCCATTGTTTAAGGTATTATTTTGATGGATTTAAGTAATTATACAAAATCCTATGACCATCAACACAATTGAGAGATAGAACAGACCCTTAACCTAAGGAGTTTCCTCCTGGCCCTTTACAGCTAATTGCTGCCTTTCGACCCCCCAGGGCCAGGCAGCCCCTGATCTGCTTTTTCTTATTATAGTTTTGTACAGGCCTGGTTTTAGTTTATAAGTGCTAAGATCCTAAAGAAACAAAAAACCAGTCTTCATTATTAACTAAAGGAATTTGAAAAAGAGAAGCAGCAAATGGTTTTTTCTCCTACAGTTAAAGAGGGAGAAATAATTTTTTGTTAAAGTTATTAAAATAATTTGACTTGGTAAAAGTTAATTTGATCATATTCACAAGATTATTAATTTTCCTACTCTGTTTAAATACTTCATTCTTCTATTTTACGGTTTGGATTCACCTTTTACCCATGCATAATTTTATAACTTCATGCATTGGTCGCTTGGAAAATACTGGCTTATTCTTATGCAGGTCTTCCAAATTCAACAATAAAAGAAAATCACAAATGTTAATGTCACCACTGATCTCATCAGAAAAGTCTTTGGGTTTGAGAAATGGTCATGTTCGTGGTGATGATCACAACATTTCCTCTTTGAAACCTGAATTTTATTATTAGCCACAAATACTGTCAGTTGTTAGTCTTGAAGTGACAGGCTGACTGTTCATTTATGAGAAAATGTCTGCCAAACTCAAATGTGGAAAATTTAGTTTATCTATCAGCTATTTTTTTTTTTCAGATTTATTTATTTCTTTAAGAGAGAGAGAATGAGAGAGAGCGAGGAAGCACAGGTGGAGAAAGACAAAGAGGGAGGAAGAGAGGCAGGCTGAGCATGGAGCCCTGGGATAATGACCAGAGCAGAAATCAAGAGCCAGATGCTTAACCTACCAAACCACCCAGCTATTCTTTCAAATGAAGATGGTAGGGGCACCTGGGTGGCTTATTCAGTTAAGCATCTGCCTTTGGCTCAGGTCATGATCCCAGGGTCCTGGGATCGAGGCTCCTTGGGCAGTGGGGAATCTGCTTCTCCCTCCGTCTGCCACTCCCCCTGCTTATGTGCTCTCACTCTCTGATAAATAAATAAAATCTTGAAATAAAAATGGTATTCCGTGTGGGAAGTAATTCATCTTGCTCATCAAACTCATGCACAAGTGTTTTCCCTGGAGACAAGTATCAACCTTGGGTATGAGGCAGAAGACCTGTATGTGTACTTCCATTTCATGCCAAAGAACACATAAAAGACATATACTCAAGGAATGAGAAACAATAACATGTAATTGTATTTAACTCCTGCCTCCAGGGCATTTGTAAGTGAGACAGGCTCTTCCCCACACACCTTCATCCCCTGGTGGTGACGACTGCAGTGACTACTAGAATAGTCAATTCTGTGCCTCTTGCCTAATTCATGGCCAAGAGCCAACGGTTTTATTCACCATTGCTTTTGCACCGTCACTGCAAATGTTAACACACTTTAAAAATGCAAATTGTGCTTTAATGTTATTATAAAACTAGTTTCACCCTCATGAAATTTTTGAAAGGGTCTGGTCCTCCCAGTGATATTTAAACCACATTTTAAGAATTATTCTTCTAGTGGAAAAAGCAAAAACCAGAGCCAACCTCTAATCAAACAATATATTCTCAAACCAGTAACATACATGTGATAGGCTACAGTGTTACATAACATAGCTATAGCAAAATCCTCTAAACACAGAAGAGAGAAAACATCAACAAATTCTCTCTATATCCATGAAAATATAATTAATTGAAATAGAATTTTCAAAGAAAGAATCAGAACTTCTTGCCCTAGCAGTAGAACTTAACCTCAAAAATCAAAATTCAGATTGCACATAGTACATGATTTGTCTTATATAAGACATCTGTATTTAAGAATTAAGACTCTTAAGACATGTTAAGACTTTTAAGGTGTCCTATATAATGAAAGACTAAGCTTTCATTTCTTCTTGAGCTTCCATGCTTCTTGAGGGTCTTCTAGAACTTATGGTTATGGCCAATCAGAAATTAGTTTAATATTCTAAAATTTTACTTAAAAGTTATTTATCATTTTCTTTATAGACAACATAGATGCAAGTTATAAGACATAATAATAAAAGGAACACCAATGAATCCACAAGCTGATTTGAGAGCTAGAGCTTTGACAATGACCTTTAACCCATAAGTGTTCTTCTCTAGTCTATCCCTCTGCCTTTCCCTTTAGTGGTTGACATTGTCCTATATTTTAGATTTATCACTCCCTTACTTTTTTAAAAAAAGTCATTTTATTACATCTATATGTATCACTAAATCATATTTCTGTGCTTTATAAATTCTTTTTGTATTACACATGTTCTTTTATCTATTTTTAAAAGATTATTTATTTGAGAGAGACAAAGAGAGCATAAGCAGGGGGATCAGCAGAAGGATAGGGAGAAATAGGCTCTACTGAGCAAGGAGCCCAATGTGGGGCTTGATCCCAGAACTCTGGGATCATGACCTGAGCTGAAGGCACACGCTTAACCAACTGAGCCAACCAGACACCCTATGGGTATTCTTTTAACACATTTTTTTTTTCCAGTCAACTTTATGTTTCTAAGATTCATCCATGTTGCCTCAATCATGGTTCTTTTTTTTTTTTTTATAAAATATTTTATTTATTTATTCGTTAGAGAGAGAGAGAGAGCAGGAGCACAGGCAGATAGAGTGGTAGGCAGAGGCAGAGGGAGAAGCAGGCTCCCCGCCGAGCAAGGAGCCCGATGTGGGACTCGATCCCAGGACGCTGGGATCATGACCTGAGCGGAAGGCAGCCGCTTAACCGACTGAGCCACCCAGGCGTCCCAATCATGGTTCATTTTTAACTGCTGTATAGTATTACATTATATGAATACAGAATTTATTTATCCATTCTTTCATCATTGGTTCTTTGGGTGCCCCTAGGTTTTTGCTGCCTTTAACACTACTTATATAAAAATAGTTGTGCAAGAATTTCTCTTGGGTTTATACTAAGGGGTGGAATTGTTGGTTTAAAAGATACATACACACTTATTTTTACAAGATAATGTCAAATTACTTTCTATAGCTTTGGTACCAATTTATAGTTCCATATAGTTTTAGGTATATATGTGGTATATTTACTCATATGCATATAGGGGTATAGTATTTCCCATTGATCTACTTTCTTCTCAATACTTGCTGTTGCCAGTCAATGTGGTGGGTATACAGTGGTGTCTTGATCTTACTTTCTATTTTCTTGGGAAGACTGAACATCTTTATATATTTATATTCACCATTTTGCCTTCTCTTCCTTGAAATACCTGCTCATGTCCTTAGCACATTTTTCTACTGTATCCTTTTATATTGATTTGTAAGAATTCTCTATTGATTCTTGGTATTGATTCTTTGTTAGATATACATGTTGCTAATATCTGTGTGTTGATGAGTCACGTAGCTGTAATTCTTAGGTACTGTGAGAATAATTTGGTGATGCAGCCTGTGGGCCTGTATTGCCCAAACTCAAATTTCTTTTCAGAAGTCTTCAAATGATAAGGTCTATTATATGAGAAGCTAGAATATAATGTGCTTATAAGTTTTTTAAAAACCAGGTACTACTCACTGTTGAATGATATTACAGGCTATGATCCCAAAGTCCTATATTTTCTCAGTGTGTCCTTTTCATCACAAATGTAGATTATAAACCTTAGAAATATCAGTGTCAAAATGTGGACATAATCCAGTATCCTGATAAAAGAGCTCTGGAATGTTAAAATATTTATTGTAACCACTGGATGCCCATAGGATTCCCTTTCTTCCCAGGGAGCAAGATGGGAAGTAAATAAGAATTTTCAGAAATAAAAATAAAAGAAAGAAACCTGTAGCTATTTACATGGACTTCCCTTGTGTATACCTTGTATTTCTCTAGCTGTCTCCTTTATTGGCAGAATTGTCCTCAGAGCATCAGGACTAAATGGATGTTGGGGATAGAATCATAAGATACTGACTGGTGTTTCAGTACTTCCCTTTCACTGTGCTGCTGGCTCCTCTACCCTTGAAGGTGACCAATACAATAGCCCGGGGAAACCTAACTTCTCTGATGGCAGGAACAGATGTTGGAGCATTCTGAGCTGTAATTGCTTATGATTTTTTGTGGTTTTTTTTGTTTGTTTGTTTTGTTTTTGGATTCTTCCATCTCATAATTTTGAATGATGCCCAAAGGGAAGCTGTCCTATAAAGCTAACACTTTGAAATTCAAAGATTTCAAGTACAGATGTTTCTCTGTTTTTTTAAAATTTACATTTTTATATTTAAAGTCCCATATAATAAGAACTCTTGCCATACCCTCAAGCTCAGCAATTCTTTCCTCAGGCTTGTTTGGTCTACTGACAAGTCTATCAAAGGCCTTCTTTATTCTGTTATGTGTTCAGTCTTTAGCATTTCTTTTTGCTTCTTCTTTTAGAATATCCATCTCTGTGCTTACTTTACCCATTTGTTCTTTTTCCATGACAGCCCTTAGCATATTAGTCACAGTTGTTTTAAATTCGTAGTCTGATAATTCAGACATCCTTGCCATATCCAAGTCTGGTTCTGATGCTCAATAGTTTCCAACTGTGTTGCTTGCCTTTTGGTATGCCTTGTAATTTGGTTGAAAGCCAGATGAACTGAGTGAAAGGAATGCCAACAAATAAGCCTTTAGTGATAGGATGGTAAGGTGTGGGGGTAAGGAATTGTTCTACAGTCCTTAAATTAGGTTTTCATATTTTAGTGAGCATGTGGACCTGGGCTGTGAACACCACAAGTGCTTCTTAGTTTCAGATCTACTGCTCCTGGCATAGGGGGGACGGGAGGGCTAGAGTGGCCAGGGTTGGCTATTTCCCTTTCCCTAGTAGGTTAGGCCCCAGTAAAGTAGTTTTTCTTGAGGGCAGGCCTTGTTAAGAACAGAATGTTTTGGTGTATTTCAAAATGGTTCCTTTTCCTCTCCTACTGTTGGAAGCACAAGGAGATTTTTCTCTGATATTCACTATAAGGTTTAACTCCAGGAAGTAAAACTCATAAAACTATGACTCTACTACCTGGAGTTTTTAAACTCTTGTATTTGTCCACACTCAGCCTCCAACAATTACAGATTAGGTTTTTCTACCCTTGCACTGTTTTCCATACAGGCTTCTGCTCTGGTAAGTTGAGATTCTTTGTATCTACCAATCCACAATTTTGCCCTGTGACCTCTCTTTTCTGACATATCTAAAAAGAATTGTTGATTTTTTGTTTGTCTGGTTTCCCACATGTTAGCACCTTACAGACCAGACTGGAAACTGAAAGTTGGTATGTCAGAAAACTCTTTAAAATAAGAAAAATTTTTAAGTTTAATTCACTTCTAAGTTCTCAAAGCACTTTTCAGGAACAGTAAGCAGTGGCCTTAGATTACTTGGTGTTAAAGGACAGAAGCTACACAATAGTAATTATATTTATTAACAGATAATTAAGAAAAAACCAAAATCACCCACTAATTTGAAGAGAATTAGCAAGAGAACATAAAGCATGATGAATAGTTTGGAAGGAAAGTGTCCAAGATGTAAGTAACATGAATTTCTTGTAAGAAATTTTATCTGTCAGTTTAGGCTTAGTTATGCTGTGATAACAAATAACCCCACGATCTCAGTAGCATATGACCACAGGCCTATTGCACTCATGCTACATATCCATTGCAGCAGGGTCTTTACTCTGCAACTTAGTTTGAAAGAGCAGACACTCTCTGGGATATGCCAGCCAAAGGAAAAGAGATTTTGCTCAAGAGAGGCACACAATCCTTCTGTTCATCTTTCTTTGCTCAAAGCGAGTCATCTGGTTGCTCCTGAGATCAATAAGATGGGTTTCAGAAAAGAGTACCATAAATCACGTGGCCACACATGACATCAACGTGGTGGAAAGTATAACTTTCCTACAGAAAGGGGTAGAGATATTTTGAATATATATATTTAATACAATTAACGATATAGTTTCTACCAAGTTTGCCCCAGGAATAAGTGAGTTGGCTATGTAGGATTCTCTTACCCAAGTTGTTACAGGACTGTGATTACTACTGTGTAGTTGTTATTGGCCACCTCCATACTTTGAGGCTGAATTTTTTACATTCCTTTGCTAGAGAATGAGGGGACAAAGATATCCATCAGATAAATACTTTCATGAGGCATCCTTGGGCATTGCATGTGATTGAAGATGAAGCACTTGCTCTCAGTCCTTGCTGTAAACGTATACTTATGGAATCTGCATTGTGAGTTAGTAGAAAAATAACTCCTCTTGGAGCATCTGGGTGGTTCAGTTGGTTGAGTGTCTGACTCTTGATTTCAGCTCAGGTCATGATCTCAGGTTCATGAGAGTGAGCCCGGCAGCAATGGGTTCTGCCCTCGATGGGGAGTTGGCTTGTCCCCCTGCCCCTACTCTGCTTGTGCTCTCTCTCTCTTAAATAAATAAATAAAATATTAAAAAAATAAACAAAGGGGAAGAAAAATATTAGAGAGATATTTTGTGATTCAGAGGTTGCAAGTTGGCAGTTCACAGGTTGCATCTCAGCCATATATACCTTTTATTTGGGCAACAGAATGTTTTAAATATCAGGAGATGTCACAATGAAAGAATCCAGATTCCTGGCTTCTCTTGAAAAAAAAAAAAAAAAAAAAAGGAAAGGGTTGTCAACTTTTGCTGACATCCCTGTTTGGCAATATTAGCTGGAGCTGCATTGCTGTTGTCCCCTGGGGAAGCAAGGTGAATCTAGGTGGACTAAACACTAATATGAAAAATAAAGCTTTGAAGTTTGTGGAAGAATATGTAGGAGACTCTCTTGGTCATGCTGTTTGGGTCCCACATCTGGCTCCCTGCTCAGCAGGGAGTCTGCTTCTCCCCCTCATGCTCACTCTCATTCTCTCTCTCTCAAATGAATGAATAAAATCTTTAAAAAAAAATGAAGATAGATTTTTTTTAAAGAAGAGTCCAGGTAGTCACTACTATATATTAAAAAATTATTTTAATCAAAATTAAGGATTCTTATTCCAATTTCTGAATATAATTAGAAAAATGCAATTTATAATAAAATGACTCCATTTTACAATAATCCAGTTGGCAAAAAGTGTGAAGTCAGGTAACATGAAATATTGGCCAAAGATGTGGGGATGTGAGGTTGCTCTTATGTTGCTGGGGAAGTATGAACAGGTATCCAGGAAGCTGCCTTGGCAGTCCAGAGTGAAATTAAGAATGCTTGCGCTATGCCCAGAAAGTCCATGCCCGGAGAAATCTCAACAGAGAACCACTTGCCTAGAGTTTTGCAAAAAGGGGGAAAAGTGACCGCAGAAAGACCTATGCGAATGTTCATGGCAATATTACATGTTCTGACAGACAAAAGTTCAGAAATAACACATGTGTCCATCTTTAGGGAAATGTGAGTAGACTGTGGCAATGTACCTTCATAGAGTACTATGTAGCAGGCAGCAGCTCGATATAAATGAGATTTACATGTCAGTACAGATACACATTCTTAATGAATATGTGTGAAAATGGTGCAAAAGATCAGACTCTAAATACACTAGAGTGGGTGTCTATAACTGGGGAGAGATTGGGATTGGGAATAAAGAGAAATAATACAAATGGAAATAGAATAAAATAGCCTTGCAGGTGTCACCTATGGTAGCACTCTACTGAAGAAGATGATCATTCCTTTCTGTAAACCTTGAGTTATAGAAAATATTAACAGAAAAATTACTGTTTCTTTATATTTTGGTTAAAGATAACCCTTTTAATCTTTTTTTTTTTTTTTTTAAACTTGTGTGGGTGGAATGGATTCATGATTTGCCGTGGACTCGAGCAGCTCCGCGACCACACAGTAACTGGGTGGCTGTGGTTTCCTGTCGCCCGGCACACATCTGTGGTCTTCCTGTTCTGTTGCTTCCGGTGTGTTCATTTCTCTGCACTCAGTAAGGTCCCCCTGCACATAACTGCCAGACCACCTATACCACTTTTGCCTAAGCAGTGCAAAAGGGAAAATTCTTGCAAATTAAACCACCTTAGGGCTGCCAGACTCGAAGTGGCAGATGGTGGTTGGATTTTATAAGACCCCTTTGCCCTCTTCCTTCATTTTCTGCCTGTTTTTACATTAATCTCTGTGCAGACCTGGTGAGGTGTGTGAAACACCACCCTCCAAGGAGCTGTTTTAAGGATAAGCCCAAAGCTGGGTCTCCAAAGAGTCATACTGCCTTTCATTTGCAGAGTCTGGGGACCCCCTTCTGGCCTTTCTTGTATTAAGGTTTTGCAGCAACTGTGGTATTTACAGAGAACACACATGCAGGATGGGGAGGCAGGGCTTGCCAGTCTTCTCAGCAGAGGGCCTCCTGGCAGCCTGGATTTATTGGATTTTTTGCTCCCTTTCACCATTCGGATTTCCAAATACTTTTTACTAGTTCAGCTTTAAAGCTGAGAAATTCAGCCAAATAGTAATAAAACACTGCAGGCTTAGTGCCCCGGGGTCTAAGAACCATTGCTGAACTTTTCTGATGTGACTGCAAGGCAACATCTGCTTAAGTGTCCTGCCTTACCTCCCCAGCCAAAGGGACAACACACCCAGTGCTGAAATTTTTGTAATAAACAATTAAATCAGTATATCTTATACCTCAGTTTTTTTACTGTCTTGGGCTTCATGTTGCTGTTTCTAGTTTAGGAATAACTGAAGTGATTTCACAATGCTTAACAAAGCAAGATTTTGTTCTTTAGTTTTGAGACATTCATTTATCCATCCATCCATCCATCCATCCATCCATCCATCCATTCATTGTTTTTTGAACATGCGCATCAGATACATGGCTCTAACTCTAGCCAGGTAATTGTTAGGTTGTCTTCTTTCTTTGGTGATGAGATAGGTATTGCAGTTATTGGACTGATCTGATCAGATTTCTGTGAGGTATGTGCTGGGAATTAAATTTCCAGTCTCTTGTCAATTTACAACATGGCTTTCAAACTTTTAAATAGAAAGTTGACGTTCTTGGAAACAAAAGGAAGAAATATGAGTGTCTTATAACTCTGACTTAAATTTTCATTCAGCTGTAAGCTTCACAGCTAGCTTTTTAGTAAATATCACCTGCTTTCATGCTGTGCTAGAGTGAGACATAGTATGGGGTGGTATTGTATGCTGTGGTCTGGTGTGATGTGGTTTAGTATCGTATGGTGTAGTATGGTTTGGTATGGTGGATAGCACAGTACAGTGTGGTGGGTGGATTGGAATTCAAATAGTAGCTTAAGCATCAACTTTTCCATTAATTTCCCTTGTGATCTTGGGTAAATTTCTTAAATTTCTGGGACCTGGCTTACTTAAAATTATATGTTTGTTTGCAATTGGAGTTACTGAAAAAATTAAGTGAGGTCTATTTGTTCTCAGCACATAGTAGACGCTCATTAAATGTCAACCTCTCCTATGATATTCTAAGAGGAATGTACAGTGGGTAGAGAGCCCAGCCCTAATCCTCAGGAACTAATAGTCTAGTTAGGGAAAGGAGACATAGACCCCTATGTAAAATCACCAGAGAAAGTGCCTCTGAGAAAAAACTTAAATAGCATGAGTTACCTTACTCTTCCCCATCAGAACTGCTAATTCTGGAAGTGAATTGCAGACTTTTCTTTAAAATGTGTTTGTATTTGACGGGTATCTGGGTGGCTCAGTGGGTTAAGCCTCTGCCTTTGGCTCAGGTCATGATCTCAGGGTCCTGGGTTTGAGCCCTGCATCGGGCTCTCTGCTCAGCAGGGAGCCTGCTTCCCCCGCCCCCCGCCGCCTGCCTCTCTGCCTACTTGTAATCTCTCTCTCTGTCTGACAAATAAATAAATACAGTCTTTAAAAAAATTATAAAAAATGTGTTTGTATTTGATATCCAGAAGGCTTTCTAGAAACCAACAACCCTTTCCTTGGGGGCAGTGAAATGCTACAGTTTTATATGAATATTAGTGACTTAAGGTTGACATTCAGCTGAAAGTTGTGTAAATGTTTGATCCATCTGGTGACAGCTCATAGAATGTGTTATTTCTAATGTTTGCAAATAATTATCTAAATAGAAATCAGCTTGAAGAGAGTTTATTTAATGTGTATACCCTGAAAAGCTATTTCCTTTGCCACATGATATACTAAAATCATTGAAAATCTTCCCAACATTTACATATCTTCACGCTATTTGACTGCAGGTCGTGGCAGCTGAGCTTGAGTGTGTCATTTGCTAGGTTAATGTGGGCATGATCTCTAGCAGGGTCCTCTTTTGGAAGCAGTTATTTTAAATTCTCATAGGTCTTAATGCAGTAGGGTCAGCAGAAAAAGCAAGGGCTTTGACGCTAATGAGGTGTGGGTTCTAATCTATATACTTTAGACAAGGCATTCAAAATTTGCTGGGTTGGTGTTAGTGACATTTGGATAGGAGACATGGAACCAGCTGGAATCAAGGCTTGATACTTTCCCCTTATGTTAACTGTTATTAGAACATCTCTGATGATTTAAATCCCCCAAATGGTGAGCAGTGTAAAAAAGGCCATTTGAGATCCCCCTAGGGGGCATTTACTAGGAAGGTGACACCACCCTCCTGCCAGTACCTCAGTTCTCTTGCGGACTGAGACAGTTCTCCACACAGCTTGTGTCTGAAGTTGGGACGTCCAGACTTATTCTTTGGAGGTGAGCTTAGTGATGCTTTGGAGGAAGACGTAATGACCAGCCATGCGTTTGCTGACTTGACAGCTCACGGAGTTGCTGGTGTCACACACAGGGGCAGTGTCACTGGAAATTCTTTGGTGATCACCTTCTGGGGAAGCTTGTGCTGGTCTGAAGATTTGAGGTGGCGCTTAGGGGCTTTAACTCCATTAGCGAAGTTGGGTGGGGGGGGGAGGATGTGGTAGTGTGAGGATAGAGTGTTGGAAATAAGGTGATTCCAGGTGTGTGTGCCAGAGAAGGGGACTGATGCAGTATTTAAAGGAGTTAGGGATGGGGAAGTGCTAATCACTCCTCTTGGAGAAGAAATGAATACATTAAGTAACAGCAGAGTCAGGACTGGAAGGCAGGACTTGTTCTTCTTCCGGTTCTGACTGTCCCTAATGAGATGTCCTCAGTGTTCTAGGGGAAAGAGGAGTAGCTTATTTGGGTAGGCTTCCACTCTCTGCTGGCTTGTTCATTGCACAGGTGTCAGTGGCCGTTCTTCCCGAACCCCTGCACGGTGGGATTGGAGCATCTCCAGGAGCTCCTGCGGCCCCCAGTGTATTTTTTGAGGAGATAAATTTAAACATTTGGGCCTTTCCTTGGCTACTTTCCCATCTTCGAGTATTCTTGGGTAGAGAATTCAGAGATCCACATGCATTTTTCATAAATTCCCCAACGCACTTGCCCAAGTCTCAACCTCAGTGTGTGTTGGGGACTAAAATAGTTATTATCTTTGCTTTATATGTTGGATGCTAGGTTACAGTGAGAAAATGCATATGGAAGTGCATTTTAGTAAGATCATTATTAGAAGTGGAGGACTGCAATGCAGGCAGACAGAAGCATTTTTAAAGATTCCTCTAAAATCAGAAAGAAATTTAATATTGCTTTCAAGTAAGTCAGTCATTCCCTATTAAAGTCCACCAACAAAAGATCATCAGGAACACACTTGCTGTAGTAAAAAGACATTAGGTTTATTTTTCTTGCTGTAACCAAACTGAGAGCACTCCAGAAGAACCACGAGGAGCTGGGAGAAGCTTCTTAGAAAATATGGGTGTGTGTTGGATGATTCAAGAGGAATTTAAGGAAGTGGAGGCCAATTCTGGGTTGGATGTTACAGGGAGCAGAAACAATATGAAGACTGTGTATCTTCACAGCGTTTCCTGATCAGATAGGAGGACCACAGTGGGATGGGCGTTCTTGTTGGTAAAACCAAGGAGAAGCAGTCGCTGCTGTTAGACAGAAGAGGGGGATGTTTCATCATTTTTGTACTTGCAGAGAGGCCTTATCTCGGTCTCCTTCCAAATATGGTTAAGGAGCAGCCTTGTTTAGAACTGGTTTCTATCCTGTTAGTGTGGCTTATATTCAGTTGGCAACAGCGTGGGGACCTAGCTGCCAGCAGGGCTGCTTCCTCTCCTGGCTTGGGGTCTATTTATTCACCCCCTTTCCCAGAAGGAAGTCATATTCTAGGGAGTGCCAAGGCTCAGCACTAGGGCAGACTGTTCCTAACTGGGTTTTGGAGGCTGTATAAACAACAAGAATTAAGTCACACAAACAAAAGGGGCAGGGACCCCCACCACAAAACTCCAGGAGTGGAGCCTCTCAGGGAGGGTAAATGAGTGGGCTGTGAGCTTGAAGCAGTTCCAGAGCCAGGGGGCAGCTTCTCCTTGGGCACCCGTCTCTTCACAGGTACATATGAGGAGTCCACAAAAGCAGTACAGGAGTCCTACTTCCTGACTTTCCTTGATTTTTTAGATGTTATTCATTTATTTATTTGAGAGAGAGAGAGAGAGAGAGAGAGAGAGCACAGGAGGGAGCAGGAAGAGGAGCAGAGGGCAAGGGACAGGGATGGGGAAAGACTCTCAGGCAGTCTCTGCACTGAGTATAGAGCCCAAGACCCAGGGCTTGACTCCACAATCCTGAGATCATGACCCTGAGATCAGGACCCGAGATGAAACCAAGGGCCAGAGGCTCAACCAGCTGAGCTACCCAGATGCCCCAACCTATCTCCTGACTTTAAATCCAGTGACCAGACTTCCTCCCCAACCCCAAGGCAAAGTTTATCCCTTTTTCCTCCCCATTACCTTCCTATGATCCTTCTCTATATAGTCTAGATCTAGGTACATAGTCTTAATTTTAATCTTTATTTTATCTAGATAAAAATGGGAGTGGTAAACTGTTAACTTCTGGGTTACTTCCGGGAAGTGATACCTTAAGGTTCAGGAAGAAGTTGTCACTTTTTGCTTTATATACTTCTTTAATATTTAAATTTTATGGGTTAATTTACTTTTTAATTAGGTTGTTAAAAACAAAAATAAAACAATAAAAATGGTGGTGATGGTGGGATGTGTGATTTGCCACTGGTGATACTTTCCGAGGGGTGATTTTAGAATTAATATTTCCTTTTTTTTGGAAGGGAAATTCAAAATTCCCCTTTGTCAAGGGGATGGCATAGGTGTCTTGGATCTATTTAAGACATAATTTTAGTAAAAAGCTAACAATCATGGCTCTCATACAAATATACAATGAAAAATGGCTATGATTTTATTTGATTTGCTAATTAATGTAAAACCAGTGAGATGTATAACCAGTTCAAAAGAATTGAAAGGGCAGACATGCCAGGAATGGTGCAATGAATTTGCTTAATAAATGTAAAACTGGGTTCTTGGAGAGAGAAGAATACCAATTTGTACCTTGACCTGACAAAATTCATTTGCAGCGTCTAGACAAGAGCCATTTGCTTCTGGAAACTTACAGGTCAAGAAGGACATATTGGACGTATCATCACTCTGATTCTTCCTATTCGTTGACCTGGGAGCAGTACCCATCCCCATGTTCCTGTAGAGGAAGGAGGTATTGCCCCTCAAGGTAGGGGGTAAAGTTTCTTTAAGTCTTCTGCTTTGCTTTGGAAGACCCTCCCCCCCAATTCGAAAAAAAAAAAAAAAACTTTTATTAGAATACTGTACATGCTTCATTAAATGTAGACTCTGCAAAGCAAATGAAGTAGACAGTATAATTTCTAAAGACGGATACCCTCCAGGGGAGCAACTCTGGCTCTGGTTCTAAATGCTATGAAGTCTCCTAGTTCAAGCTCCACATTTAAATTCCATAGGGACTAGTCTGAAGTTTGCTCTGCAAACCCTTTCTTCATAGACATGAAAATTAATACTATAAATAAGATTCTGGTAGTGTCTGGGGTGGGTGTGACTTATATTTATAAGAGCAACTATATCCCAGGCATCTAAGAAATATCATTAAAATATTTAGTTAAATTAAACACATATTTATTATTTAGACTGCTAGGTTTCACGAGGAAAATGGAAAAATTGTACATTCTGGCATGGGTTATTGAAATTGCTAATCTGGCTTATTTTGAAGCTCTTTCTCAACATGGTTTGAATGAACCAATGAACAAAGGAATCTCATAACCTGATTTGAGTTATTATATATATCTTGCTAAACTAAATACTATTTATTTTATGCCCCAAATATCTTTATAACAATGATTTCTTTTTCTTCCTGGTTTGTTTGTTTGTTTGTTTTTGGAGAGAGAGAGGGAGAGTTGGAGCAGGGGGTAGGGCAGCAGAGGGAGAGGGAGAAGCAGGCTCCCCACTGAGCAGGGAGCCCAATGCAAGGGCTGGATCACAGGACCCTAGATCCCAGGACCCTGGGATCATGACCTGAGCCAAAGGCAGATGTTTAACTGACCAAGTCACCCAGGTAACCCCATAACAGTGATTTCTAAAAAAATTACGTTTGGTTCAAGGCAGCTGTATAATAACCTTTTGGTATTCAAGAAACTTTGAGAGTGCATGACTGTGAGCCAAGTAAATTTATTAGATTGTTTCATTTAACTGTATTTGCACCATGAGATCAATTGTTTAGCTAGGTTTCAAAGTGTTTCTGATCCATTCAGAAGTGACTTGGACAATAAAGCCTGAATAATCAGATATTACTGAACACTTGACAGTTATATGCAGAAAACTGATAATAGCACATACTAAATAGTATAAAAAGAGACATTTTTCAATGCTAATAAGACATATATTATTGGGGTGCCTGGGTGGCTTAGTTAGTTAAGTGTCTGCCTTCAGCTCAGGTCCTGATCTCAGGGTCCTGGGGTCGAGCTGAGCCCCACATTGGGCCCCCTGCTCAGAGGGGAGTTTGCTTCTCCCTCTCGGCTCTGCCCCTCCTGTGGCTTGTGCTCTCACTCTCTGTCACTTTCTCTCTCAAATAAATAAAATCTTTTAAAAAATGGTATAGTATTAAATAGTTCATTTAAAATGTGCTTATACCTTTTTTAGAACTATTTTCTGGTTGGTTTTAAAGTGCATTTGTGTGATATACCCATTTTCACCTAAGATTTTTGTCAGATTTTCTTCTTTTTTTTCTTCTCTTCTCTCTCTCTCTTTTTTTAATAGAGAGGGAGAGTAGCAGCAGAGGGAGAGAGAAAATCTTAATCAGCCTCCACACCCAAGCACAGAACCCCATGCGGGGCTTGATCCCAGGACCCTGAAATCATGACCTGAGGCAAAATCAAGAGTCAGATGGACACCCAACCAACTGAGCCACCCAGGCACCCCTCAAGATTTTTGTTGATTTGGACTATGCACTTTCTCAAAAAGCCAGAATGCACTTTCCAAGGTCTTAATATAAAAATTCTATCTAGTGCAACTTTGCCATCCAGGGTTAGTCGGGCATCTCAGCAATGACCTTCTGCAAAGAGATCTAAAACACTGGAGGTAGAGTTTTATTATTATTGTAAGAAAAGAAAAAGATGGGTATCCTTCACTGAGTGTTCCTTTTCTACATATGAAATTCAATAACGTGAGTGAATGGCTACCTTAGTAGCAGAGGAACAAAGAAACACAGTCTCTAATGTTAGCTAGGTACTTTTTTGTGTGCCCATGACTATGTTGAGTGCTAAACCTGTTGTTTCACAGTCATGCTTAGTCCTCACCAAGAGTTTAGTATTGTCTCTATTTTTACATAGGAAACTGAAGTGTAGAATAATTAAATGACTTGCTCAAGGTCAAGGTCATGCCATTGGTAAGTGGCACAGCTGGAGTTCCATCCAATTCCTGGAGATAGAGCCTCAGACTTAACCACTGGTATTGTAAGGACATGAATATTTTGAAATAATTCCTCATGTACTTGCCTTTTGGTCATTAAAAAAAATTTTTTTTTCTGTAATCTTTCCACCTTTAGGGCCAGATCATGAGGCTTTTTGTGCGAAGGAAAGGAAAAGATATCCGCCTGTAGAAAAAAAGCTCATAGGTTGAGTAATGTAGTAGAGAATTGTCAAATCAATGTTTACACCTGAAGTTAATATAACATTGTATGTTAATTATACTTTGATAAAAACTTTTGATTAATGAGAAAAAAAGGAAAAGCTCATTGGATAGGGAAGCAGGAGGCTATGACATAAAATTCCTCCTAGAAGTAGAAATTCCTTCTGGTGCTATGGGAAGAAAAGCGTTGAGAAAGAGGAATTTCTTGGCTTTCCATGTCCTTAGGGTTGAACATGGGGTGGGTGTGGTTAAACATCTACACAGGTTTGGGGCTGTCAGAGAGTGTCCAGGCTGGGGAGACCATCAGCTATTGGAGGAAGCCCTGAGTTTGTCATGACACCTTATTCAACACAGTCTATTGCATGGGCTTCGTTTAGAACTGATGTCAGAGAGAGGTGTTTCTGTGGACAGCCCTAAAATAGTGTTCTTAATTCCCATGGCCTGAACTGTAGTCACTGGAGAGTCATGAATCCTTCCCAATCTCCTTCCAACTCTACCTCGATGGCCATCAGCAGAAATGGAGTAAGAGCAAGGTGGAGCCCGATGAGAAGAGTGGTGGAAAATAAAGTTCCACTGAGGACACATTGGAATCATTCAAGATTCTGATTCTGTTATATCCTATTGATTTGTACCATAATAGTGGAAGTCACTTCTGGCAGGCTGAGCAGTAACTTCTTTTAAAAAACACACTGACCAGCATGACCCCTTAGGTACTAGCAATTCCTTGAGCATGGAGCAGATGTCAGTCAGCAGTTTCTGGCCACATTTCCTCTTCACTGGAAATCTCCAGTGGAGTGGGGGATCAACAATGTTTCCTAATTTTTGTCTTTACAGAGAGCTGGGCTGCTGGAACATGTGTACTCCCATGAGCAGGTTGTTGGCTAGAACATTTATCCAAGCCACCAAGGACCTTTGTGACCTTGAGAATATTGTTTCATCTTTCTGAGCTTTAGGTTCTTCATGTATCAAGTGGAACTAATAGTAAAATAGCATTTGCTGCATATAGTTTTTATAAGGGTTGATGACCAGTGAGAATTTTCTTTTGTGAGAATTTTGACAAATATACTGTGGAATATAACACTATTATTATTGTTTATATTATTATCATTGTTATTACTGTTATTATTTTGAAATAACAATTGGGGGACCTGATATGTATAAAAAATCCAAGCACATACAAAGCTGTGTATATGGTTTTATGAAACATCACATCATCCTTCTTCTATAATCCAAGTGGTATACCTTAACATGTTACTGCATATTGCCTAATTTGCTATTTCACTTAAGTTTTGCTGAGTCTGTCCATCTAAATGATCATTTCTAGGTAGGCACTGTGTCTTATGGCTCATAAGTAGTAGAGATTCTGAGATGATATGTGTAGTACTTCCAAAGGTTTAAAAATTATGAACTGGAGATTAGAAATATTCATTTTCAACCAATTTATAAAATAGAAACTTTCTTGAAAGCAATGCAGAACAAATAGTACAGGAAAAGCTGGATGCATATAAATTAGAAATTAAACCAAATCCAATAAATCTTTCAAAAATTCCAAATCCTTTCCTTTATTTTCTCATTTTTTTCATTGCTTAAGTTTATTTTATTGCCTTTTCTTCCTTATTATAACAAAACAATGCAGCCTTAGAATCATTGCAGATAAAACAAATAAAAACAAAGAGATTAGCATAATGAACACTGATTATTCTGTACACTTTAATAACTTGATAGATAGATATCCTTCTGGATAGTTTTTAATACATCTTTAAAAGTGATCAAGCCACACCTATTCTTTTGAAAATTATCAGAAGCTATATAACCAATTCCATTCCATGAACATTTAGGTTGTTTCCAACTAACCCTTTTATTGGATATCATGGTTGTTTCCAACTGGTTCCCCCCACCCCCTTTTTTTTTTAAGGGAGAGAGAGCATGAGTGAGGCAGAGAGGCAGAGGGGCAGAGGGAGAGGGAAAGGGAGAACCAGATTCCCAACTGAGCTCAGAGCTTATCTGGGGCTCCATATGGGGCTGGATCCCAGGACCCTGGGATCATGACCTGAGACAAATTTGGACACTTAACTGACTTAGCCACCTAGGAGCCTCTCCAGCTGTTGGATATTAGGTTATTTCCAACTTATTATGTTGTATTACTTAATGCTACTGTAACATATTACTACAAATTTAGTAGCTTAAAACAAAACTAACTTATTCTCTTACAGTTCTGCACATCAGAAATCTGAATCATTTTCTTTCTTTCTTTCTTTCTTTCTTTCTTTCTTTCTTTCTCTTTCTTTCTTTCTTTCTTCCTTTTTTTTTTAAATTTATTTGCTTGACAGACAGAGATCACAGGCTGAGAGGCAGGCAGAGAGAGAGAGGAGGAAGCAGGCTCCCCTCCGAGCAGAGAGCCCGATGCGGGGTTAATCCCAGGATGCTGGGATCATGACCTGAGCCCAAGGCAGAGGCTTTAACCCACTGAGCTACCCAGGCGCCCCTGAATCATTTTCATTAGGCTAAAGTTGGAACCGTCAACAGGGCCGGTTCCTTCTGGAGGCTGTGAGTGGACAATTCATCCCCTTGCCTTTTCCAGCTTCTAGAGGCTTCCAGAATTCTAATCTTTGCTTTTGTCACATTGCCTTCACTTTTGTATGGTATCTCCCCCTAATATCCTGTTATGAGGACATTTGTGATTATATCATTGGGCCCATCTGGTTAATTCAGGATACTTTCTACATCTCAAGGCCCTTAATCACATCTTTGGGCCCATAATCGCATCTGCAAATATGTTATATATCATGTAACGTATTTCTAGGTTCCAGGGATTAAAATATGCGCATCTTCAGGGGCCACTATTCATCCAGACAATAACAACCAGTATAAACGATGTGAGCAGGTAAAACAAATCCTGAAAATGTTATGAAATGTGATAACAATGTTTAAAGACACCTGAGCAGTTGTAAAACTGCCAAAATTTCTAATACTGTCCAAAAGAGGGGGGGGGCGGTGGTATCCATTTTAACCAAGACCTTTCAAACAGCTTGAGGTCTTGACCAGCTTGTCTTCCATAAATTCCCTGAAGTCCACTATGTAAGGACAAAGAAAAGTAAACCAGGTGGGCTGCGGGGAGTTGTGGGTCTCAGGATATGATTCTCAGGGGGAGTGAAAAATAAGTAGAGCGATGAAGGAAAAGCAGTGGATCAGGTGACGGGGCCTGCGGCAGAAAGGTCCTGACACCGGGGATGTGGTGCATACGTGAGTAAGGAAAGACCTGCAGGTAAAGGAGAGTGTCCTGTGTTTCAGGAACCGACGGCAGGTTTCTGTAGCTGGTAGTATATTTTGAGCTGGCAGTGGGAGGGGGATGCTGCAAAAGAGGAAGGTGGTTAGTGACCTAGGAGCTGGGATCAAAGTGGACCTCGGAAGGCCCGTTGCGTATAAGTTTTATCTTAAGGCAATTGCAGATACCTTGAAAATGATCTGGGTTTTCTGCTATGTGAACTTAATATTGCTAATATAGCAACACTCCCCACACTGCTCTACGTTAGTCTCTCTCTCTTTTTTAAGTAAGCTCTATGCCCAATGTGGGGCCTGAACTCATGACCCTGAGATCAAGTGTCATGTGCTTTACCAGCTGAGCCAGCCAGACGCCCTTCCACATTGATCTATAGCTTTCACAAAATCCCTGTCAAGATTCCTCCTTCTTTTCTCTTCTAAAAGTTAATGAGCTGATGATCCTAAAATGAAAGGAAAGGGGCCCAGAATTGTTAAAACAATCTTGAAAAAGAATAAAAAGTTTGGAGGATTTAAATTTCCTGATTTTAGAACTTACTTCAAAACTAGAGTCATGAAATAGCACAACAGTGTGAAGCTTCAGGGTAGACATAGAGACCAGTGGAATAAAAATCCTTACCTTTACAGTCAGTTGATTTTTGACAAGGGACCCAAGTTAATTTAATGGGGAAAAAATAATCTTTACAATGAATGGTGTCAGGATAGTTGGTTACTTATAATTTAAACAACAACAGCATGAACTTAGACCTTACTTGATATCATTCATAAAGTCAACCCAAAGTGTATTGTAAACCTAAATTTAAGAGTTAAAATTTAAAAGTATCTAGAAGAGAACATTCAGCTTTCTTTGTCATTAGCTATTAGGGACATGCAATTCAAAACCACAATGAGATACCCCTTCATTTTCACATTGTAGTGACCCACAGTGGCCATGATAAATGAAGACTAATAACAAATAGTGGCAAAGATGTGGAAATCCTGGGACTGTCATACATTGCTGTGGGAATGGTACAGCTATGTTAGAAAAGAGTTCGGCACTTCCTCAAAATGTTAAACATATAGTTGCCCTGAGACTCAGCAACTCCACACAGGCGTCCACACCAAGCGTTGTGTAAGAATGTTTCCAGAAGCACTGCTCATAACAGCCAAAGAGTGGAAGGAACACAAATGCACATCAACTGATGGATGGACAAATAAGATCTGGCCTATTCATACAACGGAATGTTACAGGCGATAAAAAGGCTGTAATAAGGAGTAAAGTGCTGATACATGCTAAAACAAGGACGACCCTTGGAAACACCATGCGAAGTGGAAGAAGCCAGTAAGAATGATCACATATTATATGATTCCATTTATATAAATATCCAGAATAAGGAAAGCTTTGGCAGCAGAAAAGTAGATTAACGATTATCTAGGTTTGAAGGTAGAGGTGACGGGGAGTGGAGAATGATTACTAATGGGAATGGGCTGCTTTTTGTGCGATGAAAATGTTCTAAAATTAGATGGTGGTGATGGTTGCACAAGTCAGCAAATATGCTAAAAATCTGAATTGCACACTCTAAATAGGTGAATTTTATGGTATATAAATTACATTTCAGTAAGGATGTATGCATTTTTAAAGACTGTACTGGGGATTGACATAGTTAATTTCCATCAGCGTGGGAATGGAAATAGAAGGGGCCCAAGATTGGATGCAGGCAAGCTGGTTGAATTTTTCAGGCATGATTTCAAACTGGTCAGGTTGTTTTCATTTCAAATCTTATTAAAAATAGATGCTTATTGTCTAGAAGTGTGTGATGATAACAGTTTCTTCTTTCTAGTCAATTGCTGACCGTCTTTACCCTCTTTGTTCCAGCACAGCACATCGTGGCTCGGTCGGTCACACAGGACACAGCCAGGGAGAAAGGATGCGCTAGGTTTTATGTGATGAAATTTTGCTGCTTAGTGCATCAGTTGACTCAGAGACAGGGGATTAATCAGCCTGTCAGATTGTTCCCCTGAAAATAGATGCAACACAAGAAATAGTAACCTGTGGCTTTCTCAGTTCAGCAAGGTGCCTGGTTAAAATTTTGTATGCCTGCGGTGTCTGAGTGTCTCTCTCCTTGACTGTAATCAAGGGCTTTCTCTATTTAGATGTACATGAGGCTCTAACAAGTTGTTAGTATTGACAGGTTTAAAAAAAAATCCCAAAGTCTGCTTGTTAATGTATCCCAGGGCCACTCATCAATGATTTGCACTTCACATACTAATATACTTATGAAAACAAATTTATTTTTAGTCTTCCTTTCTTCTCATGATCAAGATACTGGCAAACCATAATGTCATAATGTCACAAAATTCAATACAAGTAGCAATCCTTGAACTGTTGGAGACATACATTAAAAAAATCTAGTATATATTTTGTAAAGCAAAAACAGCAATTTAAACATATATAACTAGGGGTCATGTTCATTTCTTGGCTGTTTGAGAAAATAAGGTGGATTAGTGTGTCCATTCATCTCATGGTGTGGCATGGATTTTATCTAGGATCCTAAGTGATTATAAAGCAAAAAGGATGACAGAGAAATATAAAAGTCAAATACCATCTGACAAATTGTGTCCGACCAAGCGACGGTAGCCAGCCATGAGTGCACCGATGGCTCTAATGCATGTGCTTTTCAGAAGCGCAAAGAACTGTCATCCACAGCTGATCTGGAGCTGTTCATTTTCCTGTAAATCATAGATCAGCCTTTAAGTACTCCTTCAGCCTTTGTTAATAAGATGGTTCTTGTAACCTTTAGAAACTCAGGTGTTTTCCTTTGTTTGAAGCCAGAGACAAGTCTGGGCAGAATCTATTATTGCTCCTGGAAGGGAGCCTGACCTTTGCCAGGGCCCTTAGAGAACAGCTAGGATCAAACAGGTTTGGGGGAAGGTGGTGAAGACGTACAGACTCAGATACAGGAGTCTGGGTGCAGACACATGGCACTCATGGCCGTTTGCATTAACATTCATCTGGTGTCTTTTGCCTTGACTGAGAGTACCCGGAATCAGTCCTATGGAAATGGCAATTAGGTTCAAAGTATGACTAAAAAAAGAATCTCACGCCAATAGTTAATAAAATAACTTGCCACTGCTTGTTGTGACAGCATAGAGTTAAGCTGCCATTGGATATGAACCTTGAGAACTTGAACCCCACTGACTCCTTAGGACCCGTGGACTCTGAAAAAGGCTGTTTTGTCCAAAGTCTGCTGTTTGGGGATGAAGGCCTGGTGGTCCAAGGAGATGAAGAGAGGGCTGGGTAGCAAAGAAGCCAGATCTAGGACCCAGTTTTAGCGACTCAGTCTGTGTCCTGTCTCCCAACCACATGGGTTTTTTTGTCTGCATGTTAGCATGTACTCGCACTGTGAACTCCCATCTCTTCAGTTGTAAAATGAACAAAAGAAAACCAGGCACGTAGGATGTTATAAGCAAAAAATGAGGTGTTGAGCATCCATCACTGCCTTTAATAAAAACCCTCTGCGGAAGAGCCCTGATGTTGTTTTCCTATTATTTGCCTCATTTTTGATGAATTCTACTACATTTGGAAAATGTAGTCTTTGTGGACTCTGGTAAAATATACTGTCATCGTGGGAATTATGAAAACATTGCTACCAGATGCTGCTGCACCAATCGGAGGCCTCATCAACATTGAATCTTGTTCCTGACCCATGTGGAAACAATCTGTAAGATGTAAAATGCTATAAAAATGCTAGTTTTTGTTATTCATGTAACAATCTATTTTAGTGATTTTTTTTTCTTTTTTAGTGGTCCCTAGCACAGCTCTTGCCCAGAGGATTAGGACAGATCCTCTTTCGTGATAAACGTATCTTTGTGCAAGGGTAGCCCTTGGCAACAAGATGGGTGATTGCCTAGAAACAGCTGCCTTCTGGTAAGAAAGAAAGAAAACATGAAGGAAGAATAGTTCCAGATAGTTCCAAGAAAGACCAGCCTTTACAGCTCAAGAGAGGTATTTTCAAGTTGCTGGTGAGGAGTGGTCTGTCAGCCAGAGTGCCAACTGGTTTGGATGAAGCCAGACTCTGAAGCATACCACGGAATAGAGTCCTCTGGAAAGCTCTCTTTTTCCTTAAATCTTTGCAATCTCATTTCAAAAGTCTGTGGGTAGTACCTGTGGACCATCCACATTTTAGAAAACTAGACTGGCCAGACATTCAACAGATGGAAGTGTCACTCACCCCAAGGCCAGGGGTATGCTCACTTGTGAAGGCTTTGTTGGCTGTGGGGAGACCAAGCCATGGGAAGTAATAGTAATGGGAGAGACTCTCTTTGGGGGATTCCCCAGGGTCAGAGATGACACTTACCCAACAAATGTGTGCTGGAAATCCTTCAGTGGGTCAAGGTGAAGGAAATGACTTCTCTATGCAGTTTGGTGGGACCCAGGTGACTGAAGTGCTACTGATATGATGATGGTGATGTGTGTGTGTGTGCGTGTGTGTGTGTGTGGTGGGGCTGGTAGGGGAGTTGAATATGCATGTATGGAGGCATTGTAAAAAAGAAGTAGTATTTTTTTTCTTTTTTGCCATCTCATTTTTTTCCATTTATAAAAAAAATACAAGAATATTGTTGAACATATGGGAAAACATAGAAAAGTAAAAGAAGAAAATTAAAATCACCCACAATCTACCATGAAAATGTAATTAAAAATACTGATGGGGTGTTGACCTGGACTGGAAATGAACACAAAATTGTGTCTACTGGTTTGTTAAAATAGTGGGGAAAGGGATTTTTTGGTCTTTTTTCCTCTTGGGATTTCAATTTGCAGTGTTTTTTTTTTTTTCTAGTGCTTTTAATAGAAATATATGGGCAAAAGAGAATTATAACATATTGGTAAATTTTATAAATTTAGAATGTAACTCTATATGCTGTTTTGCTCTGTTATCTCCACTTTAAGCATATTGTGAGCTTTTCCCTTGTGAGTAAACATTTTTCTAAACTATGATTTAAATAGCTCCTTTGTATTTCATCATGTGGCTAGATTATAACTGATCTTAGAAATTCTCTATTGTGTACATTTAGATCCATATTTACTATTATAAATAAAACCATACTTAATATCCTTATACATAATGTGGGTATGGATCTCTGTGACTTCCTTGAAATAACTATTTCAAAGTAAAATCCCATGATCAAATGGTATACACATTTTTCATGCTCCTGATACATATTATTGGATTGTTCTCTGAAAATACTCTATGAATTTATACTCCAAGGAGAGATGTTTGAGAAGCATCAAAGGGGGACCTAAAGAAAGAAACTGGGAGACATCTCTGAGAGGAGACTAGCAAGAGGGCAGAGGAGGAAGGATTCTTAGGAAAGAACCCAGAAATTCTCAGGCCTTTGTGTCAGAAGAAGAAGAGGAGGAAGAAGAAAAGGAAGAAGAAAAAGGGGAAGTAGAAGACAGGGCAGAGGAAAGAGAAAGAGAAGGAGAAGCAGAAGAAGAAGAAGCAGAAGGAAAAGGAACAGAGAGGTAGGAGGAGGAAGAGATGAAGATTACTTCTAACCGTCTGTTCGATTCCCCAGTGACAAAGTCAGCAAAAGGAGCCAAGGATAGCACTTCATCTTGAAGAGGAGGTTAAAGAAAATGATGTATGTGAAAAATGTTCCTTGAACTCTTATGGGCTTCACAAAGTTATTCTAGGATGGCTTACGATGATCCTAGTCACTGAGGCACAGAAGTTAGGTGACTTTGCCACTAATGCAAGTGGCAGAAGGCTAATTCAAAATGATATCTTCCAAATCCCCCAAGGTTTTCCACTTGATGTTTTCTATACTGTGAAGTAAAGAGGTTGGCCTGATGCTAACTTCTTTTCATACTTTGTGATGAAACAGAATGCGTCCCCCCCTCACCTTTGGGACAGGAGCAGTTCCCACAAGGGCAGATGACATGAGAATGAATGAGGCTGACTATAATAAAAAAGAAAGGGACAATTTCTACAAAATGAAATGACTCTTTTACACTCAGCACCCACAATTTTGTCATTCATATGTTATTGTAAGCCGACTCCACTGGGAGATAGCTTGCACACATTCACTGTAACACTCTATCGAGGTGGTTTGATAATGCTTTTAACATCAGTTGTTTCTCCTGAATCTGCCTTAGTCAAATGGCCTGCAGAAAGAAATGCTTGGTTCTAGGATTTCTTGCTTTCCTATGGGCTGGATTTGGCCTTGAAGGCAAAGAAGAGAAAGAAGAACACAACTGTCGCTTGCTGGGCAAGTTTGATCTGATTGGGTATGGAGATGCCCCAAATCCCTCACTTGTTATTGGAGGATTGCTTCCTATTCAATACAGGATTATCCTGGCAAATGAGTCTATTTTGGAGGCAGTCTCCACAAAACATGAAGGGTAAGCTGCTTTTCTTGTCTTCTTTTTCATCAGGCACAAGTCATGAAAGAGTACGGGGTGTGGGAGTCAGAGTCTGGAACGGGGGCCATGACTCTGACGCTATTTATTTGATGTAGGAAATACACTGCCTGTTTCTGGGCCTCAGTTTCTCCTAGGTGGACACCCTAGGAGGGCTAGAAAAGAAGCGAGAAAAGTTGGCCTCAAGTGGGTCCTTTCCCACTTCTGTACTTCAGAAAGAAAAAAGACAGGTTTTGTACAAGAGAGCGCAGGGCTCTTCAAAGGCTGGTTTGTGGACCAGCAACATCAGTAACACCTAAAAACTTGTTAAAAATGTGGAATCTCAGGCTGCCTCCCACATCTGCCCAGTCAGAATCAGCATTTTGACAAGACCTCCCGGTGATTTACGTGCACATTAAGGTTTGAGGAGCACCAACGCAATGCAGTGTTGCAGCTTTCTTGTAAATTGCTATTACACTAAGCTCTCAAGTGAAAATACACAATGTGGGGATGCCCATTTATTTCTGAGCTAATATTCATAGTAAGATTCCTTGCCCTGAAGATTTCTACCCTCCTCTCCTCACACTAAAATTGTCACGTGAGGACACGGAATCCATAACTGATAATCTGAATTTACTAACAATGCATTTTAAGAAAGGTAAACAAGGCTTAGATTTGCATGTGTGTGCATGGCACACGTGCACGCGCACACACACACACATCAAAACACACACTTTAGCTATGAAAAGAATGCCAGAAATTAAAACAAAAGAAAACAACTCTTCACTACTTTACTACCATAACAAAGCAGCTCTTTTCCATTTATTTTCTCAGTCCTGTGTATTTAAATGCAACCATAATTTTTGCGCAGTTGTGAACACAGTAAGGACACAATTTTATATTGGACCCACTTATATAGTGAGCATTTCTATGATGCTGCATGGCAATTATGATTATAAATGCATGCTGTAAACTATAGCAAATTAAAAAAAAGAGATTTATTTATTTATTTGAGAGAGTGAGACAGAGAGCACATAGAGGGAGAGGGAGAAGCTGACTCTCCACTGAGCAGAGAGCCTTACATGGGGCTCAATCCCAGGACCCCAAGATGATGACCTGAGCCAAAGGCAGATGCTTAGCTTACTGAACTACCAGGTGATCCTTAGCAGCTTCTTATACAATTAAATATTTACTCTTTTCTGTTATCTTGTTTCAGGTTATGTATTTGAAATATCATTAGAGGGATGGATAAACAGTAATGTTGTTGGCAAAACGAAAGGGTTGCAATCAATCTCATTTACCTCTTTCCTGGACCTTCTAATTCTTTCCCTTCCTTACAGGGAAGCAAAGGGAAGAGGGATGAGAAGGGCTTTTGCTCACAGCTACATTGTTATAGAGTCAGTTAATTATTTACCATAGAAGTTTACACATTCAGTCTCTAAAATATAGAATGAAAACTAGAGCTTATCATAGTACACTTATATTTTGTAAATACACTTAATTTGTTCTTCACTTTTCATCAGAATTTTTGAAGGCTATCTTCCTAGCAAGGCTAACTGGAAAAAAGCCAATAGATAAGTTTTTAATAAAAATCCACCCCTTTCATTAAAAGAAATGATTTGGCATGTCCACTATGGTTGGAATCTTGTTCTCCAATGTTGACAAGATACTACTTTTGCTTGGCCATCAGCTAAAGTATACAGAAGAGGAAGGCTTTTCTATTATTCTGAAAAAGTTCAGAGAAGAGAAAGGCAGTGAAATGGAAGGGGAAAGAGTATTTTAATTCTTGTTTTGGTTGATCTAAATGAAGTTAGGATTTAGAGAAATTTTCTAGGGGAAAAATGTATATGTTCTATCACAGGACGGTTAATATCATAGTAGAGATCAGAGAATGAAAGAAAAATTGTCCCAAATCCCACCCTTCCAGTGATTATCCTCTGCTCATTAAAAAAATTTCCCTGTTGAAGGCAACTGTGTGGTGCAGTACATCGAGCGTTGGACTCTTAGTTTCTGCTCAGGTTGTGATCTGAGTCATGAGACTGAGTCCTGCCTGAGGGCTCTTTGCTCTGCACGAAGTCTACTTAAGATCTTCACTGCCTTCCCTCTGTCTGTCCCTCCCCGCCATCCCACCCCGCAAAAATAAATAAATAAATCATTAAAAAATAAAAATAAATAAAAATAAAAATAGAAATTTTTCTGTTGATACTTATCCAAATGTTCATACAATTTATATGTAGTTTTAATCCTAGTGTAGAAATAACATTGCACATGGCTTATTTCACTTCATATTATGTGTATTAAGTTTATGCTATATAATCTTGCTAATTATAGTTTTTTAATGATGGAAAATGTTCCCATCAAATCAATATACCATAATTTATTATCACTGAGCATGTAAGTTCTTGCCAGTTTTTTGATGTTATAGATAATTCTGTAACCAACAGTTTGGGAGTATACAGAGCTTTTTCCTTTGGGAAAAATGGTTTATTCAGATAAATTCTTGGGGGTAGGATTACTGATTCAAAGAAGGTGGATGTTTTTCTTGCTCTTGAAATGTATTGCTGTATTACCTTTAAAAAGATGTTGCTGTATTTATTTCAAAACCATGTATGCCGATTTATACTGCCGCTGGAGTAAGATGATGAAGCCCTTCCTGTTCTGGCACCTTCTGGTTCTCCAGTCTCCATTTCCCTGTGCCACACTCACTTCCACTTCAGCCTCCCAAAGGACTGATCTGTGCATTCCAGGAATGTTTCATGTTCCCTTTTTGAGGACGTGCCTTCACACATACTGTCTTCTTTGTCTGCCACTTTCATCCCTGTTTTCATGTCATCCTTTAAGCCTCAGCTAGGCTGTTCTCCATGGTGTGGTCCATCCTTTCTATTTCATGGCCCCTACATTCATCCCTCTCACTGTTTTTATGACTTGGTGCACTGCTTGGCTATTTTTCTGTTTTTTCACCTGTACACTGCAGTGCCTATCTTATTCTGTGTTGTACTTATAATATCTAGCACTAGCAGAACTCAGTAACTGTTTATTAAATAAAAAATGAAGCTCAAAAAATTAGAGAAACATGGAGGAGAAATCTAATGTGCTAGCAGGGCAATTTGCAGTTAGACATTTAATGAAAAACATTTATTGATAGAAGATATGGAATTAGATACTATAACTACAGATAATAGTAAGTCAAAAATTCTTGAGGTCTTTGGTTTTATTTTAAAATTTTTAATGAAGGGCGCCTGGGTGGCTCAGTGGGTTAAGCCACTGCCTTCGGCTCAGGTCATGATCTCAGGGTCTTGGGATTGAGTCCCGCATTGGGCTCTCTGCTTGGCAGGGAGCCCGCTTCCCTCTCTCTCTCTCTGCCTGCCTCTCCATCTACTTGTGATTTCTCTCTGTCAAATAAATAAATAAAAGTTTAAAAAAATAAAATTTTTAATTAAAATTTTTTTTTCTTAAAGTAGGTTTTATACTCAATGGGGAGCCCAATGTGGGGCTTGAACTCATGACCCTGAGATCAAGACCAGAGATGAGCTCAAGAATAAGATGCGTAATTGACTGAGCCCCCCAGGTACCTATTTGCTTTTAACATAGATTAAAGTTTAGTTAAAACTGGGAAGAACAGATACAGAGCAAGATGTCAGAGGAGTAGGAGACCTAAATTTCCTCAGGTCCCAGGGATTCAGCTAGATAGTTATCAAATGATTCTGACAAGCTAAAAAATCAGCAGGATGTCAAAGAGAAGAAGAGCAGCAATTCTGGGAACAGAAAAGCGACCACTTTCTGGAAGGTAGAACATGCGGAGAGTGAATCTGAAGCAATATATGTGGGGTAGGGTCTGACTCCCAGCAAGCAGTAGAGCAGTGAAACAAAATTGGAACTTTTAGAAGTCTGCTCCACTGAGGGGCGTCACTCCAGAGGCTGAGCAAGGGTGAGGGGGGTGGGGAAGGTGGAGCCCTCATGGGGACAGTGTGGTCTCAGAACCCATGGGATCACAAAAAGACCAGGGGAGCGACAGAGCTCCCAGGTATAAGAGCAGGAAAGCCAGCTACAGAGACAGAACTGAGGAGTGGGCTCTCAGCTCAGGGTTACTTTAAACAGTGATCCACGGCACAGTGAGGCCACTGCTCTTTGAGGAAGGACCCCACAAGTGGAGATCTGGGGAGACCCCCCTTCATCCTCTGAGAGGAGGAGATCAGGAGCACACTGCAGGAATCTGCTGGGTTTGGAGACTCCAAATGGGGCTGTGTACCAGAGATAGCAACACTTGGTGACAGGCCAGATGAGCACAGAACACGGCTGGAGATGAGGGAGATGGGAGGGATTGACTGCTTTTCTCTGAGGGTGTACTGAGGAGTGGGGCCCTGAGCAATTGTCTCCTCTGGGTCAGAGACTGGGAGGCTACCATTTTCATTCCCATCCTCCAAAGTTGTATAGAAAGTATTCAGGGAACAAAAGCTACCAAGAGCAAACCCAAGCAGATTGCTTAGCCTGGTGGCTGGCAAGGTCAGTGCAATTCCACCTTGGGCAAAGACATTTGAGACTCACTGCAACAGGCCACTCCCTGAGAAGATCAGCAAGAATATCCAGCCAAGACCAAGCTTACCAATTAAGGAGAACAGTGGAACTCCAGAGCTAGGGGAAATCAACACATAGAATTCATGACTTTCCTCCCATGATTCTTCAGTCTTTTAAAGTTAAATTTTTTTAATTTTATTTTTTTCTTATTCTATTTTAAAAAATTTTTCCTCTTTCCCATTTTAACCATTTTTTCATGATTTTATCCCATCAATACCTTTTTAAAAATCTTCTTAAATTTTCATTGTTATAGTCATATTGTATCCCTTCATCGTATTTAAACTTATTTTTTGTATACATATAAGTTTTCCTTTCTTTAAAATTTTGGGATACAGTTTCTTCTAACAGATCAAAATATACCCTAAATCTAGCGTGTGTATTTGTTCTTGTCTCCAGCATGATCACATTCTCTTCTATTTTTTTTTAAACCAACTTCTTATCTCATCAGTTTCTACTTTAGAACCTTTTTAAATTTTCATCTTTACATATTCCATCCCTTCATTGTGTTTACCTTTATTTTGTGTGTGTGTGTGTGTATGTGTGTGTGTCTGTGTGTGTGTGTATAATATTTCTTTCTTTTAAGTTTGGGGAGGCAGGTTCTTCTAACAGACTACAAAATATACCCAAAATCAAGTGTGTGGCTCTGTTATATATATATATACATATATATATATAACTTATATATATATGTGTGTATATATACATACACATGTATTTATATATATACACACACATATATAAAAGTTTTATATATATGTATATATGTGTGTACATATATACATACATATATATGTATACACATATATATGTATAAGTACATATATATGTATATATACACATATATGTGTATATATATGTACATGTATAAAACTTTTTTTTGATTTTTTCTTTCTCCTTTCTTCTTCTACCAGTATTGGGTCTCTTCTGATTTGGTTAGTGTACATTTTTCTGGGGTCAATATTACCCTTTTAGTATTTTGTTCTCTCATTCATCTATTCTTATCTGGATAAAATGACAAGTTGGAAAAACTCATCTCAAAAGAAAACAAAAAAAGAACAAGAGGCAGTACCAACAGCTAGGGACCTAATCAATATGGACATTGGTAAGATGTCAGAATCAGAGTTCAGATGCTCACTCGGCTTGAAAAAAGCATAGATGATAGTAAAGAATCCCTGTCTGGAGAAATGAAACCCCTTTTTTGGAGAAACAAAAGAACTAAAATCTAACAAAGTTGAAATTTAAAAAGCTATTAATGAGATGCAATAAAAATGGAGGCTCTTATGATAGGATAAATGAGCCAGAATAAAGAATTGGTGATATAGAAGACCAATGGTGGAGAATAAAGAAGCTGAAAAGAAAGAGAGAGAGAGAGAGATAAACAACTGGATGAAAAGGGGAGAATTTGAGAGATAAGTGATACCATAAGATGAAACAATATTAGGATAATTGGGATCCCAGAAGAAGAAGAAAGAGATAGAGGGGCAGAAGGTATATTGGAACAAATTATAGCAGAGAATTTAACCAATTTAGGGACGGGAACAAGCATCAAAATCCAGGACGCACAGAGAACCCCTCTCAAAATCAATAAAAATAGGTCCACACCCTGTCATCTAATAGTAAAACTTAACAAGTCTCAGTGACAAAGAAAAAAATTTGAAAGCAGCTCAGGAAAAAGGGCCTGTAACATACAATGGTAGAAATAGTTTGGCAGAAGACCTATGCACAGAGACCTGGCAGGTCACAAAGGACTGGCATAATATATTCAGAGCATTAAATGAAAAAAATATGCAGCCAAGAATACTATATCCAGCTAGGCTGTCATTGAAAATAGAAGGAGAGATAAAAAGCTTCCAGGACAAAAACTAAAAGAATTTGCAAACACCAAATCAGCCCTATAAGAAATATTGAAAGGGGTCCTCTAAGCAAAGAGAGAACCTAAAAGCAGTAAACCAGCAAGGAACAGAGATAATATACAATAACAGTTACCTTACAGGCAATACAATGGCACTAAATTCATATCTTTCAATAGTTACTCTGAATGTAAATGGGCTAAATGCCTTAATCAAAAGACACAGGGTGTCAGAATGGATAAAACAGAAGACCCATCAATGTGCCATCTGCAAGAAACTCATTTTAGACCCAAAGACACCTCCAGATTTAAAGTAAGGGGGGAAATTTACCATGCTAATGGACATGGGGTGGCAATCCTTATATCATATCAAATAGATTTTAAGCCAAAGACTATAGTAAGAGATGAGGAAGGACACTATATCAAACTTAAAGGGTCTGTCCAACAAGAAGATCTAACAATTTTAAATATCTATGCCCCCAGTGTGGGAGCAGCCAATTATATAAACCAATTAATAACAAAATCAAAGAAACACATCAACAATAATACAATAATAGTAGGGGACTTTAACACTCCCCTCACTGAAATGGACAGATTATCCAAGCAAAAAATCAACAAGGAAATAAAGGCCTTAAATGACACACTGGACCAGATGGACATCACAGATATATTCAGAACTTTCCATCCCAAAGCAACAGAATACACATTGTTCTCTAGTGCACATGGAACATTCTCCAGAATAGATCACATCCTGGGTCACAAATCAGGTCTCAACTGGTATCAAAGATTGGGAGCATTCCCTGCATATTTTCATCTGCCTCATTTATCCTAACAGTCAGAGCCTCCATTTTTTAATTGCACCTCATTAATAGCTTTTTTGATTTCAACTTGGTTAGATTTTAGTTCTTTTAGTTCTGCAGAAAGGGCTTTTATATCTCCCGAGAGGGTTTCTCTAATATCTTCCAGGCCTTTTTCGAGCCCGGCTAGAACTTTGAGAATCGTCATTCTGAACTCTAGATCTGACATATTACCAATGTCTGTATTGATTAGGTCCCTAGCCTTTGGTACTGCCTCTTGTTCTTTTTTTTGTGGTAAAATTTTCCACCTTGTCATTTTGTCCAGATAAGAGTATATGAAGGAGCAAGTAAAGTACTAAAAGGGTGGCAAAGACCCCAGGAAAATATGCTTTAACCAAATCAGAAGAGATCCCGAATCATGAGGGGTGAGAAAGGGGATAAAAAGAGGCTCAGAAAGAAAAAAAAAAAAAAAAAAGAAAAACAATTAAAAAAAGAAAACGAATAAAGAAAAAATATAAAAAAGAAAAATCTATATATATTAGATAAACTAGTTAAAAAGGTTAAAATAAAGAAAAAAGGTAAAAGTTAAAAAAAATTTAGCGGAAGAAGAAAGAAAAAAAATTAAATTAACTGCAAGACTAAAGAATCATGGAGAGAAAGCCATGAGTTCCGTGCTTTGCTTTATCCTCCTCTGGAATTCCGCTGCTCTCCTTGGTATTGAAACTGCACTCCTTGGTAGGTGAACTTGGTCCTGGCTGGATTTCCTGTTGATCTTCTGGGGGAGGGGCCTGTTGTAGTGATTCTCAAGTGTCTTTGCCCCAGGCGGAATTGCACTGTCCTTACCAGGGGCTGTGCTGAGTAATCTGCTCGGGTTTGCTTTCGCGAGCTTTTGTTCCCTGAGCAGTTTCCATAGAGTTCCGGAGGCTGGGAATGAAAATGGTGGCCTCCTGGTCTCAGGCCCGGAGGAGCCAAATGCTCGGGGCCCCACTCCTCAGTGCACCCTCAGAGGACAGAGCCCATTTACTCCCATCTCCCTGGCCTCCGGCCACGCTCCGAGCTCACCAAGCCTGCAACTGGTTCAAGGTAACCCCGAGCTGTGAGCTCACTCCACGGCTCTTTCTCTGTAACCAGCTTTCCTGTTCTAATACCTGCAAGCTCTGCGACACTCAGACACCCCCAATCCCTCTGTGACCCTGTAAGACCTGAGGCCACGCTGACCCCACGTGGGCTTCACCCCAGTTTAGCCTCTGATATCCCTCAGTGGAACAGACTTTTAAAAGTCCTGATTTTGTGCTCCGTTGCTCAGCTGCTTGCCGGGAGCTGGTCCCTCCCCCTGGGGTCTATCTTCCCATCGCTTTGGATTCACTTTTCCGCCAGTCCTACCTTTCAGAAAGGGGTTGATTTTCTGTTTCTAGAATTTCTGTTCTTCTTCTCTTTGATCTCCCGTTGGATTTGTAGGTGTTTGCAATCTTTAGATAAGCTACCTAGCTGATCTCCTGCTAGCTGAAGTAGTCTCAGCCTGCTACTTCTCTGCCATCTTGACTCCTCCCCTCCCTGCATATTTTCAGACCACAATGCTCTGAAGCTAGAACTCAATCACAAGAGGAAAGTTGGAAAGAACTCAAATACATGGAGACTAAACAGCATCCTTCTAAAGAATAAATGGGTCAACCAGGAAATTAAAGAAGAATTGAAAAAATTCATGGAAACAAATGATAGTGAAAACACAATGATTCAAAATCTGTGGGACACAGCAAAGGCAGTCCTGAGAGGAAAATATATAGTGGTACAAGCCTTTCTCAAGAAACAAGAAAGGTCTCAAGTACACAACCTAACCCTACACCTAAAGAAGCCGGAGAAGGAACAGCAAAGAAAGCCTAAACCCAGCAGGAGAAGAAAAATCAGAGCAGAAATCAATGAAATAGAAACCAAAAGAACAGTAGAACAAATCAATAAAATTAGGAGCTGGTTCTTTGAAAGAATTAGTAAGATTCATAAACCCCTAACCAGACTTATCAAAAAGAAAAGAGGACCCAAATAAATAAAATCATGAATGAAAGAGGAGCAATCATAACCAAAACCAAAGAAATACAAACAATTATAAGAACATGTTATAAGCAACTATATACCAGCATATTTGACAATCTGGAAGAAATGGATGCATTCCTATAGATGTAAAAACTACCAAAACTGAACCAGGAAGAAATAGAAAACCTGAACAGACCTGAACAGAGACTGAAGCAGTCATCAAAAATCTCCCAACAAATAAGAGCCCAGGGCCAGATGGTTTCCCAGGGGATGTCTACTAAACATTTAAAGAATTAATACCTATCCTCCTGAAACTGTTCCAAAAAATAGAAATAGAATGAAAACTTTCAAACTCATTTTATGAGGCCAGCATTATCTTGATCCCCAAGCCAGACAAAGATCCTATTAAAAAGGAGAATTATAGACCAATAACCCTGATGTACATGGATGCAAAAATTCTCACCAGACAATGATCCTATTAAAAAGGAGAATTATAGACCAATAACCCTGATGTACATGGATGCAAAAATTCTCACCAGACAAAGATCCTATTAAAAAGGAGAATTATAGACCAATAACCCTGATGTACATGGATGCAAAAATTCTCACCAAAATACTAGCAATAAGATTCAACAGAACATTAAAAGGATTATTCACCATGACAAAGTGGGATTTATTCCAGGGCTGCAAGTTTGGTTCAACATCCACAAATCAATCAATGTGATACCATATACTAATAAAAGAAATAACAAGAACCATATGATATCCTCAATAGATGCTGAAAAAGCATTTGACAAAGTACAGCATCCTTTCTTGGTCAAAACTCTTCACGGTGTAGGGATAGAAGGTACATATGTCAATATCATCAAAGTCATCTATGAAAACTCCACAGTGAATATCATTCTCAAGGGGGAAAGACAGAGCTTTTCCGCTTAGGTCAGAAACACAGCAGGGATGTCCACTATCATCACTACTATTCTAGTACTAGAAGTCCTAGCCTCTGCAATCAGACAACAAAAAGAAATAAAAGGCATCCAAATTGGCAATGAAGAAGTCAAACTCTCACTCTTTGCAGCTGATATGGCACTTCATGTGGAAAACTCAAAGACTCCAGTCCAAAACTGCTAGAACTCATTCAGGAATACAGTAAAGTGTCAGGACATACAGTCAATGCACAGAAATCAGTTGCATTTCTATACACCAACAAGACAGAATAAAGAGAAATTAAGGAGTCAATCCCATTTACAATTATACCCCAAACCATAAGGTACCTGTCTCTGACCAAAGAGACAAAGAATTTGTACTCAGAAAACTGTAAAGCAGTCATGAAAGAAATTGAAAAAGACAGAAAAAAAAAAAAAGGAAAAATGTTCCATCCTCACAGGTTGGAAAGAACAAATATTGTGAAAATGTCTATGTTAGAGCAATCTCCACGTTTAATGCAATCCCTATCCAAATACCATCAATTTTTTTCAAAGAATGGAACAAATAGTCCTAAAATTTATATGGAACCAGAAAAGACCCTGAATAGCCAGAGGAATGTTGAAAAAGAAAACCAAAGTTGGCGGCATAACTATTTCAGACTTCAAGCTCTATTACAAAGCTGTCATCATCAAGACAGTATGGTACTGGCACAAAAACAGACACATAGTTCAATGGAACAGAATAAAAAACCCAGAAATGGACCCTCAACTCTATGGTCAACTAATGTTCAACAAAGCAGGAAAGAATGTCCAATGGAATAAAGACAGTCTCTTCAACAAATGGTGTTGGGAATATTGGATAGCCACATGCAGAAGAATGAAGCTGGACTATTTCTTTACACCACACACAAAAATAGACCCAAAATGAATGAAAGACCTCAATGTGAGACAGGAATCCATCAAAATCCTTGAGAAGAACACAGGCAGCAACCTCTCTGACCTCAGCTGCAGCAACTTCTTCCTAGGAACATCACCAAAGGCAAAGGAAGAAAGGAAAAATGAACTATTATGACTGCATCAAGATAAAAAGTTTTTGCACAGCAAAGGAAATAGTCAACAAAAGACAACTGACAGAATGGGAGAAGATATTTGCAAATGACATATCAGATAAAGGGCTAGTATCCAAAATCTATAAACAATTTATCAAACTCAACACCCAAACAACAAATACTCCAATCAAGAAATAGAAGACATGAACAGACATTTCTGCAAAGAAGACATCCAAATGGCCAGCAGACACATGAAAAAGTGCTCAACATCACTGGGCATCTGGGAAATACAAATAGAAACCACAGTGAGATACCACTTCACAGCAGTCAGAATGGCTAAAATTAACCAGTCAGGAAGTGAGAGGTGTTGACGAGGATGTGGAGAAAGGAGAACCCTCCTACATTGTTGGTGGGAATGCAAGCTGGTGCAGCCACTCTGGAAAACAGAATGGAGGTTTCTCAAAAAGTTGAAAATAGGGACGCCTGGGTGGCTCAGTTGGTTAAGCAGCTGCCTTCGGCTCAGGTCATGATCCCAGCGTTCTGGGATCGAGTCCCACATCGGGCTCCTAGCTCAGCGGGGAGCCTGCTTCTCCCTCTGCCTCTGCCTGCCATTCTGTCTTCCTGTGCTCGCTCTCTCCCCCTCTCTCTCTCTGATAAAAAAAAAAAAATTTAAAAAAGTTGAAAATAGAGCTACCCTATTACCCAGCAATTGCACTACTGGGTATTTCCCTAAAGATACAAAAGTAGTGATCTGAAGGGGCAAGTGCACCCGAATGTTTATAGCAGCAATGTCCACAATAGCCAAACTATGGAAAGAGGCTAGATATCCATCAACAGATGAATAGGTAAAGCAGATGTATATATACATACAATGGAATACTATGCAGCCATCAAAACCCCCAAATCTTGCCATTTGCATTGATGTGGATGGAACTAGAGAGTATTATGCTAAGTGAAACAAGTCAGTAAGACAAAAACAAATATCATATGATCCCTCTTTATGAGGAACTTGAGAGGCAGGATGTGGACTCTTGGGGGGAAGGGAGAGAAAAATGAAACAAGATGGGACTGGGGAGGGAGACAAACCATAAGAGACTCTTAATCTCAGGAAACAAAGTGAGGGCTGCTGGGGCAAGGGAGGGATAGGGTGGCTGGGTGATTCACAGACCTGTACCCCTGGAACAAATAATACATTATATGCTTATTAAAAAAACTGGGAAGAACAAAAATTGGGAATAGAATAGTTATTTTTCAATGGAGAAGAAATTGAAAAAAAAAAACTGTGTTGCTGAATTACATGAGAAATATTTTTCCCTTTAATGGCTGAGGGATGAAAAGAGGGAGGCATTTTAATCATGGTTATATATGAAAATGGTAGAAAGGAGACATTTTTTTTCAATTAAAAAATTTGTCAACATGGGTTGCTGGAGGGGAGGTTAGTAGTGGGATGGGGTAACTGGGTGATGGGAATTAAGGAGGGCACTTAATGGAATTAGCATTGGGTGTTATATGCAACTGATGAATTGCTAAATTCTACCCTGGAAACTAATAAAGTATAATATACTATATATTAAGTGAATTGAATTTAAATTAAAGATTAAAAAAAATCTCTCAACATTAACAATCAAATAATGGCAGGAAAAATGATTAAATTGGAGTCATGGTTTACATAGTGTGTAGAAATTTTGTGTTTTGTTTTGATATACTTTTATAGTATTTTCATGTTTTTAAATAATTTAATTATAATTAATGTCCAGAAGAAAACAAGAGAAACCTATAGGAGAGTAAGATGGGAAAGGAGTCATATGGCATCAAGGACTTCCAATGAATGGAAAAAATGTATTGAGGGGTTCTTTAGTACTGCATGTAGTAGAGAGAGCAGGGAATATAAAGATATTTTTATGAAAAGACATAATTAGCAGTTTGGGGAGATTAGATCATATGGAAGATATTTAGAGAAAGAAAATATGCAAAAGGGTGCTTCCTCGCCCAAACCAGTCACCAGTGAATATGACGCATCCATGAACCCTTGAAGTTTGCAATATCGTTATGAAATATTAACATGGTCATGCCAGGGAGGTGCCTGCTCAGATTCTCACAAAATGCTCTCAGCATCACTCCCAGCTAAAGGTTGGTGTCCCCCACCCCCAAAGATCCACCCATTGTCAAATGCCTACAAATCTGTTTCTTTTCCAGGTTTAACTTTTGGGGTTTCTGCTGGATGAAAACCATAATACACACAATCAACGAGATGAAGAAGAAGGATATTTTGCCCAATATCACTTCAGGCTATCGGTTTTTTGATATCTGTTCCATCACCTGCAAATCTGTAGAAGCAGCTTTGGTATTCTTTACAGGCAAGGAAGAAAACAAGCTCAATTTTAGGAAGAGTACTGGAGCATTTCCTGTAGACATTGTTGGAACAGATTGGATCATTCTCATCAGTTGCCTTATCAAGAATTCTAGTGTTATATTATTTACCATTATTTACCATACTCAGGTATGTCAGAATACCGTGCTGGGTGCCAGCTTGTGAAAAATCACAAGCTATGTTTGGCTTAATTGCGGTAGATAGTAAGGTGCTCAGGTGAGGCTGAGATGAGATGCAGAAACCAGCAGGGACCATGGTGAAGCCGCTGCCCCTTATTTCTCTGTTCAGTCTGGGCTTAGCAAGTGTAACCTGATGCCTACCTGAAGGTGATTTCAGCCTCTTCTTTAAAAAATAAAATTTATTTATTTAAAGGAGAGAGCACAGGTGAGATGGGGCAGGAAGGAGGGGTTGGGGTTGGAGGGGAAGAATCTCAAGCAGACTCTCAGTTGAGCTCTGAGCCCTGCAAGGGGCTCAGTCTCAGGACCCTGAGATCATGACCTGAGCGGAAATCAAGAGTCAGAGGCTTAACTGGCTGAGCCACCCTGGCCCCCATTTCAGGCTCCTCTTCATCCCTTAGGATTTCTGCTTTAATTTTTGCCTAGAGGTTGTGAGTTACTGATTTGTACCCCTTGAGGCATGGCACTCTAAGCACTGAGTGAGGCACGGAGTAGGTGATGGAAAAATACTGAGTGGGTGGTTGGTTGGTTGGTTGGTTGGTTGGCTGGCTGGTGCTAGGTGCTATAAAGAACTCATTTTGTTTCTTGCCTATATTAAAGCTTATTATTCATGACTCTTTGCTCCTTATACTAACGTACTGAAATGAGCCTGTGGATCTCACAAGATAGCTAGAATTTTGGGATGCTAACATTATGGAATTTTTGTTTTTTACTTAAAAAAATATATTTTTTACTTTAAGTTTTTACTTTAATTCCAGTTAGTTAATGTACAATGTTATATTAGGTCCAGGTATATGATATAGTAATTTAACAGTTCCCTACATCACCCTGTGCTCATCACAACAAGCGCCTTCCTTAATCCCCATCTTCTATTTCACACATCCTCCTACCCACCTCCCCTCTGGTGACCATCTGATAATTTTAAATTCAGAGACTTGGAACAAGTTTCAACTTAAGAACAGAGGATATTAGGAAGAAAGGATTATTAAGAAAATATAAATAAAATTCTATAAGTATTTCTAAGGCTGGATCATTACAGTATAGTCCAGATTTATTAATGTGAATGATGATTAAGTTTATTTGTGTTACTAAAGTAATGGGAGAATTAGAAGTAATTGTAAAAAGTAGTCTTTACATCGTATTTCTTTTATAAAGCTGCAAATACGAATGTAGGAGGAACAGGAAAACACTGAGAAACAGAACCAAGAGGAGGGGTTGGGTGACACAGCTGACGTCTTAGGCGTGGGCTTCATGCAGCTCAGTCGAATGGTTCCCGTGAGCCCTATCTTCCACCAAAAACCACCTGTGATCCAGACTGACTAGAAAACTCTGATTGATTTTCTCATTTAAATCCTTTCAAAGAAGGAAAAGAAATCCATACGACATTTTCACATTGGTTGTTTCACTTAATATACTCATATAACATATATATTAATATAATGTGTGTATTATTCATTATAAGCCACTGAGTATATATTAGTTATACTTAATATATAGATGTCATTACCTGATTCTACTCATGGGGAAACAGGTTCAGAGGGTTTAAGTAACTTTTCTATAGTCTTACACTAACTATGGAGCCAGAATTAAAAGTCAGGCATCTGTGCTTCCTAAATGACATTCTTTCCTATATATGACCTCCCTGATGTTGCTGCTAGCGAGTTTCCAAAGCAGAATGTAAACGTTAGCCAGTGGAGTAAGAATAGGACAAGTGGTAGAGAAAAGAGAAAATAGGAATATTTCGTCTCTTATAAAGGAATTGACAGTCATGGGGACATGGAATTATAATATAGGAGGCCCTATTGATGGTGACATATTAATAACAAGGAATGAGTTAGGGGAGAATGTAGCATATGTTCCTCATTGTAGAGTCAGGGAGACTGGGGGTCCGGCACAGCAGAAATACATGTGAGGCTCGAGAATTCACAGTACTGATGAAAATATAAGAATCTCTGGCAAAATGCAAAAAAAGTCTTTAAAATATTTTCATTTTTCTAGACAAGCACCTATGAAATGAGTGCCACTTTGTTGGAGAATGCAGCTAGACCTGTGGGTGCAGTAGAGTTTCCTACCACCCTCCATCAGTGAGTCTCAAGACCTAAACACTTAGCAGTCCTGGTGGAGAGAAAATAAGAAAGAGAAGAAAAAGAGGGAAAGGAGTGGTGGTGGGAAAACACATACACACAATGAAGAGGGGCCGAGGAAAGGGGGGAAGGGAGGAAGAGCAGGAGGGAACTGGCCTGCCAAGTACACTGTGAATCCACTCTCTCCATTGTCCCCGTGGGTGAGAAGCTAGAGCCAAGATAGCGCCTGGATGGCTTTACTCCCACATCTAGTCTCATGTGAATGTAGATGAAAGGGCAGAAGACCTCCTTTTCCGTGCTGTTACTCCAGCTGTGAAAAGTGCTGCATTGAATGTCATCATCTTAATAATTAGCTCCTCAGACTCCCATGGAGTGGGGTGGGAAAAGGGTGCCTATGGAGGTCTATGTGTTCCCTCTAACAGTCCCCACTTGTGGGCCAGGGAGCGGACTACATGTCCTTTTGAGGAAGGATGTGAGAATGAAGGGAGAACAACTGTTAAGTCCCCTCCCTGTCCAATAAAAATATCCAGAGATTGTTTGATATGCGATTTGGCTATTGCTTCCTAAAACTGCACAAATATTTTCAATTGTAGGTGGGTTATGCCTCTACCTGCTCAATTCTTAGTGACAAACAGCAGTCCTCATCTTATGTTTGCACAGTAGCTGGTGACAAGATCCAGTCGGATGCCATGGTCCAACTCATCTAACATGTTGGGTGGACCTGGAGAGCCATCATAGCAGCTGGTGATGATTATGGAAAATGTGGAGTAAAAACTCTTAGGGAAAGAATGGAGAGCGCCAACCTCTGTATTGCATACTCTGAAATAATTCCCAAAGTCTTTTCAAATGAGAAAATGCAGAAAGCTGTTGATGCCATAAAGAACTCCACTGCCAGAGTTGTTTTGCTTTATGCATCTGATATTGACCCCAGTTCTTTTGCATTGGAAATGGTTCACCATAACGTAACAGACAGTATATGGATAGTGAGTGAAGCCTGGATTACTTCAGCCCTCATCACAAGGCCTGAATATTTCCCATATTTTGGGGGAATTATTGGATTTACAATACCAAGAGCTGATATACCAGGATTAAAAGAATTTCTTTATGATGTATATCCTGGCAAGGAGCCAAATGATGTCCTGACCATTGCATTCTGGCAAACCGCTTTTAACTGTACTTGACCCAATAGCAGTGTTCCATACAACACTGACCATAATGTAACTGTGACGGGAAAGGATGACAGATTACGTGCCATGTCTGAAAAGTTCTGTACAGAGACGAAGAGTTGGAAGATCTTAAAAATACGTATCTGGATGTGTCTCAGCTGAGATTAAAAAAAAAATGTCAAATAAGCGGTGTATTCTTGGCTTGCACCTTGGATGGTCTAACTAGACTTGAAGAAGGACATGGGCCATATGTTCCTGGAAACACCTGTTCATATATATCTGACTTTGAGCCTAGGCAGGTAAGTTGTTGTTTTACTTCATGGTATAGTTTCACATTAAAAGAATTCATACTAATAAAACCATTGACTTGCTTTAGTATTTAATAGATATGATTTATCACACACCTACCTAGAAGAATAGCTTGCTTATGTGACCTAAATGAGCATTTTTAAGTTCCCATTTGTTAATAGAGTTTTCTTATTGGGTTTGATGTGAATGAAAGTAAACCCCCTCAAAACAGTACCTTGTGCAAAATAGTTTTTTTTCCCCTTCACTTAAGTGAAGTTCAGAGATTAGCATTCTAGAACTGAAAGATGGCTTAGGAATCCTGATTACTTCTACCTTCTTTTTTTTAATTTTTAATTTATTAATAAGCATATAATGTATTATTAGCCCCAGGGGTACAGGTCTGTGAATTGCCAGGCCTAAACACTTCACAGCACTCACCATCACATACCCTCCCCAATGTCCACAACCTCACCACCCTCTCCCTACCCCCTGCTCCTGGTCACCCTCAGTTTGTTTTGTGACAGTAAGAATTTCTTATGGTTTGTCTCCCTCCCGATCCCATCTTGTTTCATTTATTCTTTTCCTACCCCCCAACCCCCCACATTGCATCTCCACTTCCTCATATCAGGGAGATCATATGATAGTTGTCTTTCCCTGAATGACTTATTTTGCTAAGCATAATATCCTCTAGTTCCATCCACATCATCGCAAATGGCAAGATTTCATTTCTTTTGATGGCTGCATAGTATTCCATTGTATATATATATATATATATATATATATATATATATATATATATACACATTGTGTATATATATATATACATTGTGTATATATAGAATATATATATATACACCACATCTTTTTTATCCATTCATCTGTTGATAGACATCTAGGTTCTTTCCATAGTTTGGCTATTATGGACATTTGTTTATAGCAGCAGTTTATGTGCCCCTTCGGATCACTACATTTGTATCTTTAGGGTAAATACCCAGTAATGAGATTCCTGGGTTGTAGGGTAGCTCTATTTTCAACTTTTTGAGGAATCACCATGCTGTTTTCCAGAGTGGCTGCACCAGCTTGCATTCCCACTAACAGTGTAGGAGGGTTCCCCTTTCTCTGCATCCTCACCAGCAGCTGTCATTTCCTGACTTAATTTTAGCCATTCTGACTGGTGTGAGGTGATATCTCATTGTGGTTTTGATTTGTATTTCCCTGATGCCGAGTGATGTGGAGCACTTTTTTGTGTGTCTGTTGGCCATCTGGAAGTCTTCTTTGCAGAAATGTCTGTTCATGTCCTCTGCCCATTTCTTGATTGAATAATTTTTTCTTTGAGTGTTGAGTTTGCTAAGTTCTTTATAGATTTTGGATACTAGCCCTTTATCAGATATGTCATTTGCAAATATTTTCTCCCATTCTGTCAGTTGTTTTTTGGTTTTGTTGACAGTTTCCTTTACTGTGCAAAAGCTTTTGTTCTTGATGAAGTCCCAATAGTTGCCCTTGCCTCCCTTGCCTTTGGTGATGTTCCTAGGAAGAAGTTGCTGCGGCTGAGGTCGATGAGGTTGCTGCCTGTGTTCTCCTCAAGGATTTTGATGGACTCCTTTCTCACATTGAGGTCTTTCATCCACTTTGAGTCTATTTTCATGTGTGGTGTGGGGATATGGTCCAATTTCATTTTTCTGCATGTGACAGTCCAATTTTCCTAGCACCATTTGTTGAAGAGGCTGTCTTTTTTCCATTGAACATGCTTTCCTGCTTTGTTAAAGATTAGTTGACCATAGAGTTGAGGGTTTATTTCTGGGCTTTCTATTCTGTTCCATTGATCTATGTGTCTGTTTTTGTGCCTGTACCATACTGTCTTGATGATGACAGTTTTGTAATAGAGCTTGAAGCCCAGAATTGTGATGCCACCAACTTTGGCTTTCATTTTCAGTATTCCTTTGGCTATTTGAGGTCTTTTCTGGTTCCCTATAAATTTTAGGATTATTTGTTTCATTTCTTTGAAAAAAATGGTTGGGATTTTGATAGGGATTGCATTAAATGTGTAGATTGCTTTGGGTAGCATAGACATTTTCATAATATTTGCTCTTCCAATCCAGGAGCATGGAACATTTTTCCATTTTTTTGTGTCTTCCTCAATTTCTTTCATGAGTACTTTATAGTTTTGAGTATAGATTCTTTGCCTCTTTGGTTAGGTTTATTCCTAGATATCTTAAGGTTTTGGATGCAATTGTAAATGGGATTGACTCCTTAATTTCTCTTTCTTCTATCTTGTTGTTCGTGTAAAGAAATGCAACTGATTTCTGTGCATTGATCTTATATCCTGACACTTTACTGAATTCCTGTACAAGTTCTAGCAGATTTGGAGTGGAGTCTTTTGGGTTTTCTGCATATAGTATCATATCATCTGCAAAGAGTGAGAGTTTGACTTCTTCTTTGCCTATTTGGATGCCTTTAATTTCTTTTTGTTGTCTGATTGCTAAAGCTAGGACTTCTAGTACTATTTTGAATAGCAGTGGTGATAATGGACATCCCTGCCATATTCCTGACCTTAGCGGAAAAGCTCTAAGTTTTTCTCCATTGAGAATGATATTTGTGGTGGGCTTTTCATAGATGGCTTTGATAATATTGAGGTATGTGCCCTCTATCCCTACACTTTGAAGAGTTTTGATCAGGAAGGGATGCTGTACTTTGTCAAATGCTTTTTTAGCATCTATTAAGATTATCATATGGTGGTGTTCTTTCTTTCATTAATGTATTGTATCATTGCAGATGTTGACCCAACCTTGCAGCCCTGGAATAATCCTTTTAATGTACTGTTAGCTCCTATTGGCTAGGATTTTGGAGAGAATTTTTGCATCTGTGTTCAAGGATATTGGTCTGTAATTCTCTTTTTTGATGAGATCCTTGTCTGGTTTTGGGTTCAAAGTGATGCTGGCCTCATAAAATGAGTTTGGAAGTTTTCATTCTATTTTTGTTTTTTGGAACAGTTTCAGGAGACTAGGAATTAATTCTTCTTTAAATGTTTGGTAGAATTCCCCTGGGAAGCCGTCTGGCCCTGGGCTTTTGTTTGGAGATTTTGATGACTGTTTCAATCTCCTTACTGGTTACGGGTCTGTTCAGGTTTTCTATTTGTTCCTCGTTCAGTTTTGGTAGCTTATATGTCTCTAGGAATGCATCCATTTCTTCCAGATTGTCAAATTTGTTGGCATAGGGTTCCTCATAATATGTTCTTATTTGGTGTTGTGACCTCTCCTCTTTCATTCATGATTTTATTTGTTTGGGTTCCTTTCTCTTTTCTTTTTGATAAGTCTGGCCAGGGGTTTATCAATCTTATTAATTCTTTCAAAGAACCAGCTCCTAGTTTCGTTGATTTGTTCTATTGTTCTTTTGGTTTCTATTTCATTGATTTCTGCTCTGATCTTTATGATTTCTCTTCTCCTGATGGGTTTAGGCTTTCTTTGCTGCTCCTTTAGGTGTAGGGTTAGGTTGTGTACTTGAGACCTTTCTTATTTCTTGAGAAAGGCTTGTACCACTATATATTTTCCTCTCAGGACTGTCTTTGCTGTATCCCACAGATTTTGAACCATTGTGTTTTCATTATCATTTGTTTCCATGAATTTTTTTCAATTCTTCTTTAATTTCCTGGTTGACCCATTCATTCTTTAGAAGGATGCTGTTTAGTCTCCATGTATTTGGGTTCTTTCCAACTTTCCTCTTGTGATTGAGTTCTAGCTTCAGAGCATTGTGGTCTGAAAATATGCAGGGAATGCTCTCTATCTTTTGATACCAGTTGAGACCTGATTTGTGACCCAGGATGTGATCTATTTTGGAGAATGTTCCATGTGCACTAGAGAAGAATGTGTATTCTGTTGCTTTGGGATGAAATGTTCTGAATATATCTGTGATGTCCATCTGGTCCAGTGTGTCATTTAAGGCCTTTATTTACTTGTTATCTTTTGCTTGGATGATCTGTCCATTTCAGTGAGGGCAGTGTTAAAGTCCCCTACTATTATTGCATTATTGTTGATGTGTTTCTTTGATTTTGTTATTAATTGGTTTATATAGTTGGCTGCTCCCACGTTGGGGGCATAGATATTTAAAATTGTTAGATCTTCTTATTGGATATGCCCTTTAAGTTTGATATAGTGTTCTTCCTCATCTCTTATTATAGCCTTTGGCTTAAAATCTAATTGATCTGATAAAAGGATTGCCACTCCTGCTTTCTTTTGATGTCCATTAGCATGGTAAAATCTCCCTCCACCCCTTACTTTAAATCTGGAGGTGTCTTTGGGTCAAAAATGAGTTTCTTGTAGGCAGCATATTGATGGATTTTGGTCTTTTATCCATTCTGATACCTGATTAGGTATCTGATTAGGATATTTAACCCATTTACATTCAGGGTAACTACTGAGAGATATGAATTTAGTGCCATTGTATTGCCTATAAGGTAACTGTTACCGTATATTGTCTCTGTTCCTTTCTGGTCTACTACTATTAGGGCATCTCTTTGCTTAGAGGACCCCTTTCAATATTTCCTATAGGCTGGTTTGGTGTTTGCAAATACTTTCAGTTTTTGTTTGTCCTGGAAGCTTTTTACTCTTCTTCTATTTTCAATGATAGCTTAGCTGGATATAGTATTCTTGGCTGCATGTTTTTCTCATTTAGTGCTCTGAATATATCATGCCAGCTCTTTTTGGCCTGCCAGGTCTCTGTGGATAAGTCCGCTGCCAATCTTTTTACCATTGTATGTTATAGACTTCTTGTCCTGGGCTGCTTTCAGTATTTTCTCTTTGTTGCTAAGACTTGTAAATTTTACTATTAGATGACGGGGTCCATCATCTAATTAGATGAGGGGGTTTCTCTGTATCTCTTGGATTTTGATGCTTGTTACCTTTACCATATTAGGGAAATTCTCTCTAATAATTCTCTCCAATATACCTCCTGCTCCCCTGTCTCTTTCTTCTTCTGGAATCCCAATTATTCTAATGTTGTTTTGTCTCATGGTATCACTTATCTCTCAAATTCTCCCCTCATGGTCCAGTAGTTGTTTGTCTCTCTTTTGCTCAGCTTCTTTATTCTCTGTCATTTGGTCTTCTATATCACTAATTCTTTCTTCTGCCTCATTTATCCTAGCAGTAAGAGCCTCCATTTTTGATTGAACCTTAATAGCTTTTTTGATTTCAACTTGGTTAGATTTTAGTTCTTTTATTTCTCCCAGAAAGGGCTTTTATATCTCCCGAGAGGGTTTTTCTAATATCTTCCATGCCTTTTTCGAGCCCGGCTAGGACCTTGAGAATTGTCATTTTGAACTCTAGATCTGACATATTACCCATGTCTGTATTGATTAGGTCCCAATTCTTTGGTACTGCCTCTTGTTTTATTTATTTATTTATTTATTTATTTATTTATGTGGTGAGTTTTTCTGCCTTGTCATTTTGTCCAGATAAGAATATATGAAGGAGCAAACAAAATAGTAAAAGGGTGGCAAAGACACCAGGAAAATGTGCTTTAACCAAATCAGAAGGTACCCCAAATCGTGGGAGGAGAAAGGGGGTAAAAAGAAGCAAAAAAAAAAAAAAATTAAAAAAGAAAACAAATAAAGAAAAATTATGAAAAAGAAAAAAAATATATTGGACTGGTGACTAGAACAAGGTCACCCACTCAATTTTGGGAGTATTTTGGTCTTTTAGAAGAAACTACCTCCCAAAATTTTGAAGAATGAAAAACATATATGAGGGTAAACAGAATGAAGGGATGGAATATCAGTATAAAGATGACAAAAAAAATTTTTTTTTAATTTCTAAAAAAAGGAGTTGATAAGGTAAGTTTGTTGGGAGAATAAAGAAAAAGAAGGTGGAGAGAATTTGCTTGGGCTAGAGACTAGAGCAAGCCTGGTGCTAGATTTAGGGTGTATTTTAATCTATTAGAAGAAGTTGTACCCCAAAATTTTTTAGAAGAAAAAACTCTATGTGTATACAAAAAATAAAGTTAGATACAATGAAGGATTATAACAATGAAGGTTCAAAAAAGATTTTTTTTAATGAAAGGTATTAAGATAAACTAGTTAAAAAATGTTAAAAGAGGAAAGGGTAAAAATTTAAAAAAATTTAGCAGAAGAAAAAAATAATAAAATTAAAAAAAATTAACTTTGCAAGACTAAAGATTCATGGTGAGAAATCCATGATTTCCATGCTTTGCTTTCTTCTCCTCTGGAATTCCGCTGTTCTCCTTGGTAAGTAAACTTGGTCTTGATTGGATTTCTCCTCTGATCTTCTGGGGGAGGGGCCTGTTGTAGTAATTCTCAAGTGTCTTTGCCCCAGGCAGAATTGCACTGCCTTTACCAGGGGCCAGGCTAAGTAATCCGCTCAGGTTCACTTTCAGGAGCTTTTGTTCCCTGAACTCTTGCTTTCTGTAGAGTTCTGGAGGGTGGGAATGAAAATGTCACCCTCCCAATCTCCAGTCCAGAGGAGCAGGAGCTCAGGGCCCCACCCCTCAGTGTGCCCTCAGAGAAAAACGCTCAATCACTCCCATCTCCCTGGCCTCCTGCTGCGCTCAGAATTCACCCAGCTTGTGACCAAGAGTTTCTGTCTCTGGCATACAGCTCTTCTTGGAGTCTCCGAACCCCGCAGATCCCTGAGCTCCTCCGGGGGGGTCTCCCTGGATCCTGTGGTGACCCCACTCACAGTCCAGTGGCCTGTGCCATGGATTACAGTTCAAGGTAACCCCGAGTTCTCACTCATGAGCTTCCCCTCTCCAATAACCTGTGAGCTCTGTAACACTCAGACACCCCCGATCCTTCTGCATATGGTAAAAGGAAGGAGAGATAAAAGGGCAGGTGACCTGGAGTGGCTGTATTCCAGGATGGATGGCGATTTTCAGAACACTTGAAATATTGACTTACTAAGGGCTTCAAGTTATATTAATCTTCCATGACAGATAGGACAGGAATAATGACCCTTGTTTTACAGACCAGGAAACTAGTGCTTATTCAGATATATAACTAGCCCAAGGTCATGACATTTGAAAGAGCCAAAATATGATGTCAGATCATCAGATATCATAATTCAGACTCTATCCACCAAGTTGTTTGGCTTCTCTGGTTTGTGGAGGGACCCTTGTACCATATATTATTCCCTTGGCTTAGAATCTCCTTGTCGCTTTACTTGTCAGTAAATTCCTACTAATTTTTTAAAACCAACCCAGATGGCTACTTCCTGGGGAAACCTACTAAATTTTCCTAAGGCAATTAGTTAGCTATCTCCCTCACCCATGTCTTTTCAACACTCCTTCCACAACAGCAACATAGTGGCACATTGAATTTTATTATATATAGTACCCTGTTTATTCATTTAGCCTTTCCACTGGACTGTGAGCTTTGCAAGGTAGGGAACGGATCTGGTTGATCTTCATATCTCTACCACCTGACGTGTAGGGAAGGGAATGATGGGGAGGCAGACTGGTACCTATACATGGAAGAATTCTAGGAAGTAAGTAGGAAGATCCTTTATTCCCTAGATAAGAAGGTATTTGGAAATATTAGGCACCACTGTCCCTAATCAATGCTTTTTGTTAGAAATGTATGAGCCACACAGGTAATTTAAAGTTTTCTAGGGGTGCCTGGAAGGCTCACGGGTTAAAACCTCTGCTTTTGACTCAGGTCATGATCCCAGGATCCTGGGATCGAGTCCCCCATCAGGCTCCCTGCTCAGTGAGGAGTCTGCTTCTCCCTCTCCCTCTGCCTGCCTTTCTGCCTACTTGTGCTCTGTATCTCAAATAAATAAATAAATAAATAAATATTTAAAATTTTCTGGTAACTAAATTTAAAAATAAAATGAAACAGATGAAATTAAATATAGTTGTTTTATTTGATCTGAGATGGCATTTTAACATGTCATAATCATGATAATATAAAATAAAATTATAAATGATGGTTTACATTTTTTAAACAACGTCTTTGCAATCCAGGTGTATTTTATACTTATAGCTTATCTCGATTTGGCCAGCCACCTTTCAAGTTTCAATGGTCACATGTGGCTACAAGTTGTTGTATTTGATAAGAAAGGTATAGAGGAAAGGGAAAAAAAATTCAATCACATGATAAGAATTTTGAGATTATTTTCTTCATAAACCCTGTCTCCAGGCAATCAAATAGTTACAAATTGCTTTTTTATTCTCTTCTTTTTTTCTTCTTATTTTCTAGGTAATGTACTATTTGAAGACTTTAATGTACTATTTTCCTGACTTTATTCAATGCTTCTTATTAAATTTTCACTCAAATGTATTTGTTTTTGAATGCCTTGTAACTTTTTCTTAATTTCTGAAGTTTATTACCCGTAATAGAGAGAGAATAGAAATTGATGACAATGGAGATGTGACTGGGTACTATGATATTTGAAATTGGCAATTAGGTGATAATGGAGAGATTGCCTTTGTGAAGGTTGGAGAATATATATTCACAAACTCTAAATTTGAACTCATGATGAAAAAGAATGTGACAATATTTCAGAATACCAAATCATCAAAGTTTAGTTGATATCTTATTTTGTTTATATACTCAGAAAATTTGTTTATATACACAAAACTGTATTTCAGGCACTGTAGAATATCAGACACCTGGAGTTGGCTATTCCAAGTCAATTTTTTTCAATATAGTACATATTTTTCTAGATACAGATTCAGGTATTTTGTTTTGGAGATGTTTTGGTATTTTTCTTGGACTATAGTTTTAAATATTAGTTTTATCATTTTGTTTTTCTTCTTAAAGTACTCCAGTCAAAGGGTTTGACTTCTTTTATCTGTCTTCTGTTTTATCTACTTACTCTCTGATCATTTTTGGCTTTTTCTTTATTTTATTCTTATTCTTTTCATTGTTTTCCTGACTTTATTCAATGCTTCTTATTAAATTTTCACTCAAATGTATTTGTTTTTGAATGCCTTGTAACTTTTTCTTAATTTCTGAAATGGCTTTATTTTTTCTTTAGTTTCTTTCCTGAGTAAAATAAATTTTTCTGTTTCTTCCAGTTTTCTATTTATTATTTAATTTTTTAATGCCTGGATCATGTATTTTTGCATATCTCCTAGTGTTTTTCTGAGAGTACTTAATTGTCATGCTGGAATTTTTTCTTTAAAGATTTTATTTATTTATTTGATAGAGAAAGAGACAGCAAGAGAGGGAACACAAGCAGGGGGAGTGAGAGAGGGAAAAACAGGCTTCCCACCATGCAAGGAGACTGACATGGGGCTCAATCCCAGGACTTTGAGATCATGAACATCATAAACATTCATAAACATCAAAGGCAGATGTTTAACCACTGAGCCACCCAGGTGCCCCTGAAATATATATATTTTTAAATGCTATGTTACATTATTTTTCCGCGTAATGGTTGTTGTATGTGTGTGTGTTGATGGGATCTGCAGCAATGTTTTGATTTTCATTTTCTGTTTTCTTCTTGTAGGAAACTTACAGAAGGCACTTAAACCATAATATTTTTGTTCATAGACAGGGATGAGAGTTTCTGGTGTTTTACAAACCCTATTTCAAGACTGCCTTCTTCTTTTAGTAGAGTGAAAAGTAGTAGTTCATTTAAGAAAGCTTAATGAGTCATTTGGTTTTGTGGTTCACTCTTGTTTCTGCAGCATTTTTTTTTTTTTAAGATTTTATGTATTTATTTGACAGAAAGAGATCACAAGTATGCAGAGAGGCAGGCAGAGAGAAAGGAAAGGAAGCAGGCTCCCCGCTGAGCAGAGAGCCTGATTTGGGGCTTTATCCCAGGACCCTGGGATCAGGACCTGAGCTGAAGGCAGAGGCTTAACCCACTGAGACACCCAGGTGTCCCTCTGCAAGATTCTTAACTTTTCCCTCTTCTTTCCCATTCTACCACATCTCAAAAAGATACTTCTCTCTCTCCATATACCATCTAGTCCCAGTGAAAGTGTGCTGTCCTGAGACTGGCCCCACTTTCAAGACCTTTCCCTAGAGGTGGTGCTGTCTCTCCATGGTTTGGGACCTGTTTTAACACAGGGTGGGACATTTTCTTTCTAGGAATGATTTGCCAGCTCTCCATCAGCCTTTGGTTCTCAGTACCCCCTTACTCTTTCCTGCATGTTTTGACAAGTTTCTGTCCATTTTCTACATACCCAGGGATGAGGGAGGAACTCCAGAGATGGCCTTGCTGTAGTTTAATGGCTATTTCTCTGCATACAAGTACTTTGAAATTCATCGTATTCACAGGTTCTTTATGATGCTAAAAGTGTGGTTTTATTTACTTTTTTCATTTTTTAAATTTGCATGGTCTTTTTGAGAGGATGTGTGGAGAGATTTGCTGTTTAGCAGCTGCCATTATCCTGAGGTAACCCAGAAGTCCTTCTTTCCCTTTCTGATGGTAATTCTAGAGGGACTTCATTTCTTCCTCCACTTGTCTTATGTGTTCTCAGGGGCAAAGAATGATAGAGAGAATTTACAAATTCATAATATAATTTGGAGTAGGGAACACTAGCGACAGGTATAGTATATGTGTGGGTGCACATAGATGTCCACAAGCTTTGATTCAAGAAATCATTTGTAGGACAGAAGGATGTTTCATAAGTTTCAAAATTCTTTCCAAAATACTGTTTTCAAGATTTTCTGAGAGGTAGGAGAATTAAGGTTTAAGGATTAAATACATCCTCTTTGGATGTAAACTACTTAACCTACACACATACACAGAAACTATTATTTTCCTTATTATTAATATTTATTGAGAGAGAATTATTGTTACTTATTTTATTTATTATTATAATTTTTATTCCTCCTCCTCTATAGCAACAGGAGGGCTTTGATATGCAAGACTGAGAAGTGGCTGGTGAGCTAGAGACTGGGTCCCCTGGTTAACACCTGGAGAAGAATTGGAGCAAGTTGAGGGGAAACCTCATCACTTACAAGAAGTCATAAAGGAACCCCATTACTTCCCAGACAGCTGAACTTTTTACCCTTAATGAGATATTAGTTCTAGGAGAGTAGAACTCAAGGGCCTTTGATACTCTAGTTCATTGGTTATTACAGGTCACAGTAAAATGATAGGGAGGGTGGAAAAGCTCTGGCAATTTAATCTTCAGTGTGGATCTCAGAATGAAGGGACCAGCAAGAGCCAGGATGCTGAATGTGGGCATAGGTGCAGCCAGAGGTTTTCTTTGTTGTCCCAGACTTTTTTTGGGGCAGGGGTATTTTTATTTTGATTTTTATTCATGTATCTTTTCTCTTCCTGGGTGGCCCTTCAGACCTGAGATCTGAGATCACAAAACAGTCTTCCAAATCCTGCTGGAAAAAGATCTAAGAATAAATGACAAGGAAATTAAGATTGCTGAGCTCCTATGCTGTGCCAGACACCTTGAAGATCTTTTTTAAATCTCTCTTTTCATCTCTCTCTCTCTCTCTCCTTATTTATTTTCTTTTTTTACTCTCTGCTTTCTATGGGCAGCAGTAAACTTATATAAATTCATGCATACTCACAGAAGCATACATACAGACACTCCAGTTCCTCCCTTTCCTGCCCCATCCTTAAGCAGCACTCAGACACACTATGATAGGATATAAATGTACAAGCTACCGTTTTTGCCACTGTAGGGGCACAGCTCTCTTCTGCATTTTATTTCTTTGACCCAATTGGTAGCCCCTATTCACATGTAGCCTTTAAAATGTAAATTAATTAAAATTAAATAAAATTAAAAAGTCAGTTCCTTAGTGGTACTGGCCACATTTCAAGCTTTCCACAGCCACCTGTGGCCAGGAGCACTATAATGGATACATAAGACTTCTATCATTGAAGAAAGACAGAGCTGCCCTAGGCCTAGAGTATAAACTATCTTCTGTGGTCTAGAACTCTCTCCCTGAATGGGGCCTGAGACTTTTCACTTTGTATTCCTACTGCTAGGCACATAGTAGGTATTCAATATAATATTTTGCATGAAAAAAGAGAGAGAGATGTTATTGCTTATATAGACAAGGTTCATAGAATGCTTGTTCTACTGAAAATTGATGGAAGAATAGTAAAGTATCATAGTAGATTTGCATTTTAATGTTTCATTAGAGCATAATAATTTTATTAATCTTCTTTATTAAAATTGGGGATATATTTGTATAATGAAATCGGCTCAAATGAATTAGATACAAATTTACTAAACATCTACTATGAGCCCAACTCTTGTTAAGTCCTGCAAAAAACCACTGCCCTGAATTCCAGTCCAAGATGGTGACATAGGAAGACCCGAACTCACCTCTTCATGGACACACCAAATCTACACCTGCTCATAGAGCGTTTCCTCCTGAAGAACAGAACAGCTTATGCACAACAAAAATAGAGAGATCTCTCTGAGAATAATAAGAGAAATGGAGACATGGTAAAAAGGGAACCCCCACTCCCTGACCTGGGAACTGCAGGGGGCAGAGAAAAAATATTATCTGAGATGACCTTGAACAGATTTGTCTTCCCCGAGGCACAGAAAGAAAGGCTCAGATTTAAAAGAGCAAATAGAATAAGGGACTAGCCCTTGGACCTTGTCAAACAGGGAGGGAGCAGTTGGGATTTTCTCTGGGTTGGAAGGGGTGAGTGAGTGCCTGGGTTTATGTTTCTCCTCCACCTTGAGAGTGAATGGGAAAAGGGTCTGTGCACCCTACCGGCCTGCTGTCTCAGCATTTCCTGGGTGCCTAGAGCTCAAACTAGCTCCAGCCATCTCCCCAAGAAGTTCACAGGGCAGTGTACACCGGACCATCCCTTGTCAGTGCCCACCACAGCTCCAGCTGACAATTTAATCTTCAGCGTGGATCTCAGAATAAAAGGACCAGCAGGAGCCAGGATGCTGGCCATGCAATGTCAGCTCCAGATGGCTTGCAAGGACACCCCTGGTACAGAGTGCTCTGGGACTCCCTGGCTATGCCTGCCTTAGCTCCAGCTCTCCTGCCAAAATGCTCCCCGTGCAGAGCACCTTGGGAACACTTGGCATGTACTTGCCTCAGTTCTAGTCACTCCACAAGGCACCCCCTGCATGGAGCAGCCTGGGACCTCCCAGCCCACACCCCATGTTGGTTCCATCTACCCCACCAAGGAAACACCTGCACCAAGCAGCCCAGGGCACCCTGGTTTATACCTAGTCCAACTTCAGCTGTCCTGCCAGGGCAGCATCTGTGCAGAGAGCTCAGTGGCCTCCCACCTTGCATTCACTTTAACTTAAGGTGTCTCCCTCTCTGTGGAGAGCCACAGGGCCATCCCAGCCTATGTCTATTTCAGCTGTGCAGTTCTGGCACAGAATGTCTTGGAACCCCCAGATCACACAGCTCCAGCCCACAAACCAAGGTCACCAGGCACAGTCTACACGGGTGGCAACCATTGTAAGACCATTCCTTCAAATGCAGGAGAAGTCATTGTTCCATCTAATTTATAGAAACAAACATAGAAAGTTAAGCAAAATGGAGAGACAGGAATATGCTCCAAATGAAAGAATAAGAGAAAACCTCAGAAAAAGAACTACATGATAGGGAGGTAAGCAATATATCTGATGAAGAGTTTAAAGTAATGATCATGAGGATGCTCATGGAACCAGGGGGAAAAGTGGAAGAAAGTGAGAGCTTCAACAAAGACATAGAAAATGTAAAAAAAAAAAAAAAAAAAAATCAGAATTGAGTACAATAACTGAAATGAAAAATACACTAGAGGGAATCAATATCAGATTAGCAGATGCAGAAGACAGATCAGACATTTGGAAGATAGGATAATAGAGAGTACCCAAGCAGAACAGAAAGAAGAAAATAAGAATTTTTAAAAACAAGATTAGGTGAAGAGATCGCTTGCAAAAATCAACAAAATATTAGCAAACCAGAGTTGACAATACATTAAAAGGATCAGTCACTACAATCAAGTAGAATTTATTCTGGGGATGCAAGAATGGTTCAGTACTCCCAAATCAGTCAACATGATATACCACAACAACAAAATGAAGGATAAAAATCATATTATCATCTCAGTGGATGCAGAAATAGTATTGGACAAAATTCAACATTCATTGTGATAAAATCTCTCAACAAAGTGGGTTTAGAGGGAACATTCCTCAATATAATAAAGGCTTTATATGAAAAACCCACAGTAAACATCATACTCCATGGTAAATAACTGAGAGCTTTTCCTCCAAGATCAGAAACAAGACAAGGATGTCCACTCTCACTGCTTTTATGCAACATAGTATGGAAATTCTAGACACAACAATTAGAAAAGACAAAGAAATAAATGTCATCCACACTGGCAAGATCCACTATTACCATTTGCAGATGCTATGGTACTAATTACAGAAAGCCCTGAGGACTACCAAAAAAACTATTAGAACTAATAAAGAATTTGGTAATGTTTCAGGATACAAAATTAATACACAAACATTGGTTGTGTTTCTATATGTTAATCAGAAAGTAGCAAAAAGAGAATTAGCAGAATGTAGCAGATAGAGAAAGAGAAGACAGTCCCATTTACAATTGCACCAAAGAAAATTAAATATCTAGGAATAAACTTAACCAAGGAGGTGAAAGACCTGTACTCTGAAAACTATAAAACATTGTTGAAAAAAGTTGAAGACAATGCAAACAAATGGAAAGATTCAAAGCAATCCCTACAAAGTACCAGCAGTGTTTTTCTTAAACTAAAACAAGGAATGTTAAAATTTATATGCAACCACAAAAGACCCTAGATAGCCTAAGAATTCTTGAGAAAGAATAATAAAGCTGGAGGTATTACAATTCCAGATTTTAAGATACACTACAGAGCTGTAGTAATCAAAACAGTATGGTATTGGCACAAAAACAGACACAAAGATTCAGTGGAAGAGAATGGAGAGCCCAGAAATAAATCCACACTTACACGGCCCAACTGAAAAGTGGGCCAAGGACCTAAATAGACATTTTTTTTTTCAAAAAAGATATACAGATGGCAAACAAACACATGAAAAGATGCTGAACATCATTCATCATGGAAATGCAAGTGAAAACCTCAATGCAATATCACCTCACACCTGTCAGAATGGCTAGAATCAAAAGGATAAGTAATAACAAATGTTGGTGAGGCTGTCGAGAAAAAGGAATCCTCGTGCACTGTTGGTGAGAAAGTAAATTGGTGCAGCCACTGCGGAAAGCAGTATGGAATTTCTTTAAAAAATTAAAAATAGAAATGTCATATGACCCAATAATTCAACTACTTGGTATTTACCTAAAGAAAACAAAAACACTAGTTCATAAAGGTGTATGCTCCTGTATGTTTATTGCAAAATTATTTTTAAATTTTTTTTATTGCAACATTATTTACAATAGCCAAGATATGGAAGCAACTCAGGTGTCCATCCACAGACGAAAGAATAAAGAATACTGATGTGTTTATGTAAATAATGGGGTATTACTCAGCCATAAAAAAGAATGACATCTTGCCATTTACAACCACATAAATGAACCTAGAGAGTATTATGCTGGATGAAATAAGTCAGAGAGAGAAAGACAAATACTGTATGATTTTACTTGTATGTAGAATCTAAAAAAAAAAAAAAATAAACAAACAGCAGAAATAAACCCTCAAGATAGAACAAACTGATGGTTGCCAGAGGGAATGGGGGTATGAGAATGGACAAAATGGGTGAAGAGGAATGGGAGGTACAGGCTTCCAGCTGTGGAATGGATAAATCATGGGATGAAAGGTCCAGCATAGGGAATCTAGTCAATGGTCTGTAATAGTGTTGTATGGTGACAGATGGTGGCTTCACTTGTGGCAGGCATAGAGTAACATATAGACTTGTGGAATCACTATATTGTACATCTGAAACTAATGTCATATTGTTTATCAACTATACTTAAAAAAAAAAAAAAAAAAGAATGCAGGAGCCAAGCAGAAGTTTTCCCTGGTCCAAATATGGACAATTTGAGCATCAATAAGGAAAATAAATGCAATAAAAGAAAACACATTTTTAAATTCATAAGTTTGTGATGATATTCTCCTTCCAAAATTAACCAGTTTTGGAGGATTCTTTGGAACCAACCTGTTATTTCACAATATATAAAATAAAGGGAAAGAAATAACACACACACACACACACACACACACCCCAAAACTCTGCTTCAGAGCACTTACAGTGTAATTAGTTAATTAATTGGGCCAATATTTATTGAGCACAATATTATAGATGCTAGATACTCTCCTAGGAAATGGGGATATGTCACTATACAAAACAGAACAAATCCATGACTAATGGAGCTAACATTTCAGTGGGAAGAAATGGACAATATACAAGACAAATAGACAAATTATGTTATCTTAAAGGGTGATAGTGCTGGAGGGAAAAAAGTAGTAGAGCCTGAAATAGGGAGTGATGGGGGGAGTTGTAACTTCACATAATGTGATCAGGAAAGGCCTCACTGGGGTGATATTTGAACAAAAAGGGAAGTGAATCCTTGTATCATCTGGGGGAGGAACATTCCAGGCAGAGGGACTGGTGGTTTCTGAGTCCTGAGGCAGGGACCTGCTTGGCCTTGTGGAAGAACAGCAAAGAGGTCAGTGTGACTAGACAGAGTGAGGGAGTAGGAGAGCGATGGGAAAGGAGCGAAGAGAGGTGAGAGAGGGTAGATCACATGGGCCTCACTGGCTATTTAAGGACTTATACGCGTTTACACTGAGTGAAAAGGGGAGCCATGGAAGAGTCTTGAGGGAAGAGAGTAATGGTCTGATTTAGGATTTAAAGGATCATCTCTTAGGGAGCCAGGGTGGCTCAGTTGGTTAAGTGACCTACTCTTGATTTTGGCTCAGGTCATGATCTCAAGGTCATGAAATTGAGCCCTGCACTAGGCTCTGCACTCAGCTTGGAATCTGCTTGAGATTCTCCTCTCTCCCTCTGCCTCTGCTATTCCTCTGGCTATCTCTTTCTCTATGAATGAATGAGCGAATGAATGAATAAATGAATGAATAAAATCTTTAAAGGATCATTTGTCTGCCATGCTGCAAATAAACTGGAGCTGGGGTGGGGAACAAGAGTAGAAAAAGGGAAACCAATTAGAAGACCAATAAAATAATCCAAAATAATTCGGGTACTTGAACCAAAATAGATGTGTTGGAAGCAGCACATAATAGTCAGATTCTGGATATCTTACAATAAGAGGCCAGTGGATTTGTTGAAAGACTGGACTTGGAAGTGTCCTGCCTGAAATAATTAGTGGTCAGGATAAGGCATGATTTAATTTGTGATGGCAAACCGAGTCTGGAGGTTGCTGAGCATATGGGCCTTAGTGAAGGAGAGGAATATATAAGCAAGTAATGCAAGATAAGGTTGGAGGTTATGGATGAGAATGGAGGAGTCGGTGACAGAAATGGGGATTTGGGAGAAGGAATAGGCTTAATAAGGATAGCTTTGGACATGTTGAATTTGAGATGATGATGGTAACTCAAAGTAGGGACATACTGGAAGTTTAGAATATGGAATTAGAGGAGGTGGGACAGGATGGTAGAGATCAAGATTTGGGAGTTCTTAACACTGATGCTGGTCAAAAACAAAGAGTGAATGAGCTACTTTATATCACGAGATAATAACAGAAGATTAAGGACCAAACCTAAGAAAATGCCCACAGTGGGGAGGAAGGTGGAAGATGTAGAAACAATAAAATAAATAAAAGACCCAATGGAAGACAAGGGAGGCTGCATTTCAAGAAGGGGTCGATCAAGAATACCAAATATTGGGGTGCCTGGGTGGCTCAGTGGGTTAAACCTCTGCATTCAGCTCAGGTCATGATTCCAGGGTCCTGGGATCAAGCCCTGCATCGGGCTTTCTGCTCAGCAGGGAGCCTGTTTTCTCCCCCTCTCTCCCTGCCTGCCTCTCTGCCTACTTGTGATCTCTCTCTCTCTCCTCTCTGTTAAATAAATAAATAAAATCTTAAAAAAAAAAAGAGTACCAAATATTGAAGAAATACAAAAGAGAATGTAGCTAGACGAGAAGCTAGCCGACATGGCAGGAAACATTTTAGTGAGATGAGTGAGTTAGAAACTAGATTACTGGCATTGAGAAGGAAAGGGGTACCAGGAAATGGAACAAAGAGGCATCAGCTCATTGTTTATGATGATTTTCAAAGAAGGATATATGGAGAGCTCTTTTCAGAAGACTGGGTCAGGAGAAAGGAAATCCAGTTCATTCCGTGGTCATGCACACACCTTATAAGAGGCCTATTTACTGTGTGAAGCAATATAAAAACACACTTCAGTAATATTACATTTCATAACTAATCTCAGAGATTTCTAATATTTTTCATTGTTTTGTAATTCGGATTTAACCTATAAAACTCAATATAGGAAAATTCTGTTTTCTAAAACAAATATAAATGTGATTATTCACTTTCCAAAATAAATATTTCCTTAATGGAAACTACATTTTATCTCCTCTTTAAATAGGAAGTTCTTCATTTCCATTAAGATATAAACTGATTAAAAGACACTGCATTTGTGCTGGGTTCCAAAGTGCACATCCTGTAGAATGTAAAGGGAGACTTTTTTTTTTTTTTTTTTTTAACCATTGAGCTCTCAAAACTCTTTTTTTGTGAGAAAGTATTCCAGTGTTATGCCTTGTCCACATTTCCTTTTTGTCCTTTCAATTTTTCCCATGGAAAAGATCTTTTATTTTTCTTGACTCTTTATGACACATCTTTGACTTTCAGACTATGTTGGGATGATCTTGTGAGAAAAAATCTTTTTTAGGCTCTCAAGACAACTCTTGGGGTCACTGGTCCCCCACAAGTAGAAACAGATTTGTCAAATTCTGTTTATCATGTATCATGCCCAGAGTATCATGGGCATGGAGGCTGGTCTGAGGCTCCCAAATTAGAAAGACTTAACTTGAAGATGAGCTCTGAATTTCTAGAATCAACCACAAGACTGATTTTCAGCAAAATTCCTCTTTAAGCTCTCCAGGTGTCATTCATTCTCTTTGTTATCTTTGTCCAACTACACTGGGTTTCCTAGATATCACAAAACCCATAGAAATCCAGATGTGAACTCTCTCAGCCTTCTTTTTTCTTTCTTTCTTTTTTATTTTTTGTGGAGACAAAGACTTTGTTATATGCATTGTTTTTGTCTTTGCTAGCTTCCCCATTTGGTGTGTACTGATCTGTGTTATCCTGGGACCCAGGAGGGAATTCGTCAGAGGAACTGATATGCTGCTTTGACATCCCATGTGCTGATGGCCACATGTCATGAGAACCAGGTAGAGATGGTCGTATTTTCCATTGGTATTTGAATGCAATTAGAATAAGCATGGTCTGGTGAAGAGGGCTTTGAAAGCCATCTTTATAAATAAGTGTGAACAACTTATAACAAAGATCATTATAATCCATCAAACTGTTAAACATTCTGTGCAGTGTGAAAAAAACATAATACTAGGTTTTAGTTCTAAAGCTGCTATAGTTTGGAAAAGGATTTGCCTCTGTGAATTTAAGAGAAAAAATTTTTAAAAATGAAATGTGATGGGGCGCCTGGGTGGCTCAGTGTGTTAAAGCCTCTGCCTTTGGCTTGGGTCATGATCCCAGGGTCCTGGGATTGAGCCCCGCATCGGGCTCTCTGCTCAGTGGGGAGCCTGCTTCCTCCTCTCTCTCTGTCTGCCTCTCTGCCCACTTGTGATCTCTGTCTGTCAAATAAATAAATAAAATCTTAAAAAAAAATGAAATGTGAAATGGGAATAAATGGATTCATAAAACTTTCTAAATTTCTAAAACAGAATATGCATTAGTTATATAAAAACTGGTGAATAATTAGAAAAAAAAGTGAATTACAGTTCTATGTTCTACTGTATTATCTCTCATTTGGAATTATAAGATCAAGAATTCTACCCCTAAAGACAATGGACTTAAGGCCTTAATTACTTCAGGTTTGCAGGATGCATTTTACAGATGAATTCCATAACAACTACTCTATGACTTCTTCTCCACAACTTGCTGGATTGTTGCTCTTCATGACCAGGATTTTAGTAGGTTTTGGTTTGCTTAGCCTTTTGAAGCATGTTGGATCAGGTGCATTTTTATCTCTGCTTATCTCTATCTTTCAAGATCATTCAAGTTGTCCTTGTTCTTTACCTAAAAGCCCTCAATAACAATTTATTTCAAGGAGAATTTTCCCCAAATGGAAAATAGGTAATCTGAACACCTCCCTGAACCCCACGTGACCCAGTCTCTGCACTGAGTTATGTCAAGAGAAGTCCAGTCTGGCAGTCAGAAGTTATTGAAAGGGAATTCCAATTTTTACCTGCACCTTTCAGAGAACATTAAAGAGATCCACTTGGTAATTTACCATGAATACATCTCAAATCACTTTTTCTTATGTTGTAATATTCTCCTTTGGAGACTCTGACCATCTGAAGGCTCCCAAATTTTTCTCAATTTTAGTCAACATGGTTGTTATTTTTGTTTCCCTTCTTATTCTCAGTCCTTTTCTCACTATTCTCTGGAATCTGCATCTGGAGGTTGGGGAGGAGAAAGCCCAGGGAGCAAAGACAAAATTCCCCTCAGTATGTGGCAGTAATGTTGAAAGGAATGTTGAAAACATTTGTAATTTGGGTGCTTGGCTGGCTCAGTTAGTTAAGTATCTGTCTTCTGCCCAGGTCATGATCCCAGGGTCCTGGGATGGAAGCCCTGCATCAGGCTCCCTACTCAGCAGGGAGTTTGCTTCTCCATCTACCCCTCTGTGATCTCTCTCTCACATACTCTCTCTTTCACTCTCAAATAAATACAAATCTTTTAAAAAAATTGTATTTTAATCAACCTTATCACAATCCTCTTGATTGTTTCACCTTAGTAGCTTTAATTTTCTCATACATGGGAAACCATCTGTGGATTGTTCCCTGGTTTATGAGGATACAGACCTCCCTTCTCAATTGGATAATTGGAAAAGAAAGAGGCATCTTACTGGAAAAGGCCATACAGGATAGGGGGAAACCAAGAAGGCAGACTGAATTCCCAAAACTGAAAATAATTCTCAGTCCATAGTATCTGTTGAACACTCTAAGATCGTTGTATTGCTGCTTTTTCTTTTTTCTTTTGATATTATATATTCTGTATAAAGGAATCTCAATGATTCCTACTCTAGGTCTTTGGCTGCTCTAAGCTATTCGCAGTTGAAGGGGACAATTGATTTTCCTGCAGTCAGTCCTCTGTTCTTTGTTCATTAGGTCAAAAGGGAGTGTGAACAACGTGGTTGTCTTTGACTATTGGTCAAATGCACAAAAGAGTGAGTGTGTGCTTAAAGAGGTGGAATTCCTTGCTTACGTTGAGACCCTGGGATTCATGCTTGCTATTCTGTCTTTGGGGTCCTTGTGGTCTTTGCAGTCACAATTGTGTACATGATATACTGGCATACTCCACTCATGAATGCCAATGACCAGGAGCTGAGCTTTCTCATACAGTTTTCTCTTGTCATCATACTGCTGTCTTCCATGCTTTTCATTGGCAAGCCATACAACAGGTTCTGTGTGACCTACCAAGTCACTTTGACAATGAATTTTTCTCTTTGCCAGTCTTGCATTCTTGGAAAGACTATTTCAGTGTTTTTAGCTTACAGAATTTCTATTATTATTGTTTTTTAAATTTTCAGACAGAGATCACAAGTAGGCAGAGAGGCAGGCAAAGAGAGAGATTTGGGGAAGACGGCTCCCCGCTGAGCAGAGAGCCCGATATGGGGCTCGATCTAGCTTACAGAATTTCTAAATCCAAAACCCAACTTATATCCATCCAGTCCCTTTATCTAGAAATCATTGTACTGATCTCTGTTGTAGTTGAGATTGGCATATGCACAGCCTACATAGTATGGGAGCCCCCAAGATTGTACAAGAACACGGAATGTAATGAAGGTGTCTAGAGTTTTTGTGTTCTATGGTTGGAATCGATGTCTTCCTGGCCTTGCTATGCTTTCTAACAACCTTTGTTGCTTGCCAATTGCTGGATAACTACTATGAAGGAAAATGCATCATATTTGGAATGCTGGTCTTTTTCACTGTCTGGATCTCTTTTGTCCCTGCTTACTTGATCACCAAAGGCAAGTTCAAAGTAGCTGTGGAAATATTTGCAATCTTGGCATCCAGCTATAGTTTGTTGGGTTATATATTTGCTCCCAAATGTTTCATTATTTTGTTGAGGGCAGGAAGGAACATTGATGAAATTGTTGGTGGGGGTGTCCCCACCATGGATAAGGGCATCCAACTGACTTCAGCCTCTGTGAGCAGTAAGCCCAATAATTCCACAGCATCAAATGTTCTGGATAACTAGAGTTGTGAGTTACATGTGACCTTCAAAGCTGCAATGGTGATAGGGTTCAACATTCCCTTTCAAGTTGCTCCTACAGCGCTTTCTGATGCTCTGGGGGTAATATGGAGGATTTGGGTTCTAGTAGTATGGTCCTAGCATGGGATATGAAATGTCATACTGTAAGACACCATTTAGCAGAAATTAGAATACCCGTTACCACCAAAACTGTAAGTAGCTTCATTCAAACATTTCATAAGACTTTGGTATGACAAGTGTATAGCAGGGGGCCCAAGTAACCTAAAATGATGGATAAAAAACCTGGCTCTTGAATATGGTTTTTTTAATATCATGGGTGTCTGGTTTAGAAATTTACATCAAACAAAGACACTTTGTGGGGACCAAAAGACATCTTGTTAATGCCTCTATGGAATTGATAGCTTTTCTCCAACTGAAGTAAGAATTATAGCTCATAAACTTTGCCTTGGAGTAGGGCGTTTGGTAAGAGAATTTGTTTTTCAAAGGACTCTGCAGCTTACAGATAATATTGAGAGACTGGGATGTGAACAAAGCTCACAGTTCCTTGAATTCATAATGGGAATAGGTAAGTTTCTTCCAGAGGGAAGGCAAGGACCACCTCCTCCAGAATTTCCTAGATAACAGTAGTACAATATTTGAGTTTCAAAACATTCTTCTGCTTAAAAAATAAAAAGGAGGGGAATTAAGATATCAGCAAAGCAGTTGTTATGTTGATTATATATTGAATACTCAAAAACAAAATAAGCAAATATTTAATTAGAGCACGTATTAGGATGCAAGATATTTTTGGATAAATTAAGTTATAGATATTTACTCCGTCATTATCCAGAGTTAACTGGGATGTTATAAAAATTTTTTTCAATCTTCTTCCAGATACAACATTTTAAAAATGATCTACATATATTTATGTGCATATGAATTAAATGTGTGGAAAAACAGAATTTGTAGAAATGCTGATAAACCAGATACTCATGTGCATATTTCACTTTAGGAATCCAGCAAGATCAGAAAGAGCTCTTTTTTTTTTTTTAAGAGAAATATTAATCCTTGTGAATAACAATTAACCAAACCGGGCAGAGAGAGTTATACAGGTTGTAAGAGCAGGAAGTGAAACCATGATGACTAGTTTAGCAGGACAGTTCTGTCAGAAATTTATTTATTGATTTTTTTCTTTTTTTTCTTTTTAAACTTTCTTAATCCCTGCCGAGTTTGAGTGTGATCCTTAATCTCCACAGAACTGCTTTCTATATTCTGCTGTTTGTTTTGTTTTAAGATTTTATTTATTTATTTGACAGATAGAAATCACAAGTAGGCAGAGAGGCAGGCAGGCTCCCTGCTAAGCAGAGAGCCCGGTGTGGGGCTCAAACCCAGGATCATGACCTGAGCCGAAAGCAGAGGCTTTAACCCACTGAGCCACCCAGGCGCTCCTATTTATTGATTTTTAAAGAAAGGTGGTTCCAGATCAGATGAAGAGGATGAGCTTCTTGTAATTTAAATAGGAAGTTTACAAGAGGGTCCAGCAAGGCTCGAAAGTGAGCTTATTTCTTGGAGGGCCCATGGTACCCAGTGCTTTCTGTTCATCCGCTATCTATTCACCTACCCATCTCCCAAGACTTCTACAGTGCTTTGCATCAGAGCCCTCAGATTCTTAAAGAAGAATCTATATCACAGCATGAAGAGGGGGGTGATGGCTTTCTTTGACCTCACTTGACCCAGGAACGGACTTTGGGAAAGAGAGGATGGTTTGGCAAAGTATCGAACAATAGCAAAATGAGAATCTGAGTTGATTTCTTGTTATGCATTCAGCTTGAGTCTTCTCAATGATCCATCTTGGAATTTAAAACAAATGCTGAAAGATCACTGAAGTCTAGTGATTTGTCTTACTTTTTAAAAAAAAACTTTATTTATTTGACAGACAGAGATCACAAGTAGGCAGAGAGGTAGGCAGAGGGAAGCAGGTTCCCTGCTAAGTAGAGAGGCCAGTGCGGGGCTCAATCTCAGGGCCCTGAGATCATGAGCTGAGCCGAAGGCAGAGGCTTAACCCATTGAGCCACCCAGGCGCCCCTTGTCTTACTTTTATATTCAAAATATTTCAATCTCAGAGTAATCCATTTCTTTTCTGAAATGTTGATTACCGAATGAATACAAGATATCTAAAAAGGCACCCCCAGGAGTCCATCTGGGCAATATCAAAGCCTTTATTATCTCCTTTCATACCACATGGCTCAGTAATACTGTCTTATTGGATTTGTGTTCTTTGTAATTATTTATTTTTCCGATCAGCAATAGGTTTGGGAAAATAGAGAAAACAAACTTCTCTAGTTTATTAAAAACAAAATATGAACTGAATTTGCATGCTGAACTTTAATGCTTACTTGTAAAACTTTCTAATTTTAAGATACAACTTTGATCTAAAATAGTCTGAAGTTATCACTTGTTGATTTGGTACACATGTATTGTTACAAAGATTGGCTTATGGCAGATAAATTGTATAATATGTGATTGTCAAAGGATGATCTATTAATTTTTAATATTGATCTATTCATTTACTTATCAGGTATTAAAATGGTTCTGATAATGTTGAAAGATAATTTTTCTCCTTGGGAAAATGCCTTATGTATTTATGTATCTATTTACTTAATTAAATTTCCATTTAGTTAACATACAGTGTAATACTAATTTCAGGTGTACAATTTAGTGATTCAACACTTCCATACATCACTCAGTGCTCATCACCACAAGTGTGTTCCTTAATCCCCATCACCTATTTCACGCTTCCTCCCAACTTCCCTCTGGTAACCATCAGTTTGTTCTCTATAGTTAAGAGTCTATTTCTTGGTTTTCTTCTTTTTCCCCCCTGTGCTCATGCATTTTGTTTCTGAAATTCCACATATGAGTGCAATCATATGGTATTTGTCTTTCTCTGACTGGCTTATTTTGCTTTAGCATTATACTCTCTAGCTTTATACATGTTGTTGCAAATGGCAAGATTTCATTTGAATGTGCCATTAAAAATTATTTCTAGTAAAAAATATGACTGGAATTTTTATCAGCAAATGTTGTCTTCTAAGAGAATCTCATATAGAAGTCTCCAGGGACACTCCTTGCTGTGGGTGCACATTTGCTGGTAACCACATGCTGGGCCTTGGGGAGCAGTTCAGAATTAATTTCAGGGTGTTGCATCAAAATAATGCATTTGCTGGCTTGAGAAGCAACACTTACTCAAGGCTGACCTAGACACGTGCTGATTTGAGCTCTTTGGAAAAAAGAAATGTTTATCGAGGCTGCTCAAACCCACAACATAGGATTGATTTGTTTGAGTTAAGACAAAGAAAATTCTTGATAGAATGTGAATATATTATTCTTGATAGAAAGTGAACATATTGTCAAAAAGGAAAGGATACTCCAATAGCCAGATTAATTGCCTTAAAACATGAATCTGATATCATTTCTTCTACATTCATCAGTTCCCTGTGGTTCCTTCATTTTCTGCAGCTTGAGTCCTGCTGTCCTAGCTGTCCAGACATTCAAGGCCCTGCGAACTGTTTTCATCAACTGTTTTTCATCTTCATGTATTTGCTACAAATGTGTTCAATATTTGTTACCTGGCACCTTCCTACCCACATCCTTATAACAATCCAATTGGATGCTTGAAATTCCTAGAATTTACCTTTTATTTTCCTGATTTCATGTTGTTCATACCATTCCCTCTTTTCTCTAATGGTCTGATAGTACTTCATCCACCCGTCCGTCTATCCATCCATCCATCCATCCATTACTGAAGGGATGGTGTACATCAGATTTAGAGTTAGGCATAGAAGATGTATAAAGACAAAATGTTCAAAAGAGATGTACAAAGACAAGAAGATATACAAATTGCCCCCAATTCCAGATGCTTGCCATCATTTGGGATGAAAGGCAATAAACTGACAATTATCCTATGATGTGATTAAGCTGTGATTGTGGGAGCACTGATGGCTAACCACTCATGTAACAAGTCCCAGGAGTGATGTTTCCATGTAGTAGGGATAGAGGAAGAGGAAAGAGGGTATTGGGGAAACCTGACGGGCTTCTAAATAGTAGGGGTCAGTTTGAGTGCAATAGGTACTTCACTGGGGAAGAGAGGAGAAAGCAGCACTGAAAGGAAGGAGGTGAGTTGAAATGTGAGCGGGCAGTCTTGAAAAGAACTTCCCTATGGTATTCACTTGACTATTTTCCCATGGTATTTTCTCCTTCTTATAGTCTCATTTTTCAAGAAATGCTATGTTTTCCCCCCTTCCAATTTCTTCCCCTTTGAGCTGTCATGGTAAAGCAGCTGTTGGGAACATCAAAAGGCAGAGTAATTATTTATAATCTCAAGATAGAATTATTAACAATTTATGTGAAAAATCTTTGTGAAATTTACTCATTTACATTTTGAGAGTATAGTTACACTTCCTCCCCTGATAGTTTTGGAAAAATAATTCAGATACAAAAGATATAATGTGAAAATGCAAATACACCAGATGCATTAGGTAGGGTAGATTAACTGTAGAGCCAATAACCCCTAAATCTCAGAGGTTTCACAGGTTAACACTTAACACATCTTGAGACTAATGCATGTGTTACTGGTCAGGCTGCTGTCCTGCATGGCCCCCTTCCAGGCGGTGACTCAGGGATGCTGCTGGGTCATCTGTATTTGCCCCCCCCCCCCCCCCGTGCTCTACATTCCCACTCTGCTCTGGGCTTCTATAGACTGCATCACATAAACTCCCTTGTCCTGTGGTTTCCAGCAGGTTTTCCCAATGAGAGGCACCAGTGGGAGACAAGACAGAGAGGGGAGAAGTCAGGGTCTTTGCTGTTTCAGCCATGGCTCATTCCTCTCCTGTGGCCCCTCTCTAAGACTACAACTCTTACCAGGTGTCACTTTGCTGATTTAACCCCTTTTTCTTTCATAGCTCAGTGTAAGAACAACTTTCCATTATTCCTAGTCCGAGGACAGGGTGTGTGGGGGGGTATCACCATCCTTTGTTAGATTCTTTAACTTTGCCCATTCATGACCATAGTCTTATTTTCCTTCTCAGAACTGGAGTTCTGAGTACAGTTGTACCATTGAGTTGAGTACAGGTGTACCATTTAGTGATTCAGCACTTCTGTACAACACCCACTGTTCATCACAAACGCCCTCCTTAATCCCCATCACCTGTTTAACCCATCTCCCTGCCTACCACCTCTCCAGTAACCATCAGTTTGTTCTCTTGAGTTAAAAGTCTCTTTCTTGGTTTTTCCTCTTTTTTTTTCTCCCTACATTTGTTTGTTCTGTACTTCAAAGTCTTTTCTCTTCTGACTCTATCAGGGTTCCTTGCTGGTACCCTGACTCATACAGTGGTCCAACTTCCTTTTGCTTTATGATGCCATCTTCAGTGAAAGCTGGAAGAGTACTTTCCAGGCTGTAATTCATCGATGAATGTAAACAGGCTGTGGGAAGGTCTGATGGTGCCTAGGCTGGGGTCTGAAACTTAGGAACTCTTGAAACTATGAAGGACAAAACCAACTCTCAAGGGCAAAAGCTCCACTGAGGAGGAAATACCGGAAGTAGGATCCAAACTGGTTAGGACAAGGACAGCAGGGGCAAAGAAAGAAAATATTTGAATCCATATAATCAAAGTAAATCTGATTTAAACTTATGTCATCTTGAAATAATATAATAGACCTGGACATAAGTGACAACAAAGGTTTTAGATGCTTTAGGATAATGATATAGTCAGTGAGTTATAGTCAGCATCTACTGAAACTGGAAATATACATACCCTATGACCCAGCAGATTCATTCCCAGGAGTATACTAACTAAACAATGTCTGCATGCTTACCAAAAAGATAAATTGGGTAGTTGTGATTACCCAAGCAAGAAACCACCCAAATGCCCATCAACAGTAGAATGAATAAATAAATCAAGATATACAAACACAGCAGGGTATGGTACAGCAATGAAAATGAATGGGCTGCTTTGTGGGGAGAAGACTGTAGGGAGGTATTGTTGAGAGCCGGGAGACCCATTTAGGAGTGATTACTGTCATCTGGGCAAGAGATCATGATGGCTTGGACCAGACCAGAGCTCTCAACAGTTTGTGGCTAGTTGGACACTGTCACATCCAATCTTCTGATATAATTTAGACATTTGACAGTTGCACTTAAAAGTGCATGTTCAAAAGGAAAGAAGGACACAACAGAAGGCTATACAGTTTAAGAACTTGGCATCAATTCCCCAAATAATCCCATTATTTTGTACTGGCTTTTACTGCCTTTTGAAATTCCGATTAATAAGGGAATCATTTAAGCTGATAAAGCCACCTGGGTAGAAAATGATTTTCTCAGACTGGATGCCAGAGCTTCCTAGTAATTGAAAAATATGAATGAAAAATTTCCCGTTTTTTTCCCCCATTTTAAAGTTGACACATCTCTGAGTAAACACATACCTTTTCTCCTTTCCATCTTTCTTTCGTATAGTCATTCTTCCACAAGTTCCATTGGGGAAGAGAGCTGGGTTCTACGTGGTATTAGGAGAATGAAAGTAGATGCGGACACTGTTCCTGTTTCCTTAAGACATGAGGCCAACAGAGAAACCACAGTTTGGTACAAATGATGTGTAACACCATCTCTTTGAGTCACTTATACAGCTGATGATATGTAAATAATTTAGAATTACAGCCTAAAAAGCACATGCCTTTTTCCCTCTTCCCTAAAACACCAAGATACCCTTCTCTTTGAAGTTTCTCTCCATGGTGCCCTATTATTTTGGGCCAGAGTCTATTGATGTACATGTCAAGCATAACGGTTTTTCAGGTTTCTCAGTACAAATTATTACTTTCCTGTTAGTTGTTTTTATGTTTTTTGTTTTTGTTTCATTTTTGTCTTCTTTCTCAACTTCAGTTTCATAGTAAATCTTCCTACAGTGTTGATCAGACTGACGGAGAAGCTGGCCTTGTCATCGAAGGCCTCGCTTGGGGAAGACAAAGGCACCATGATTTACTTTTGTGTCCTAGTATCAGAACTGGTTGGACATGGTAGAGCAAAATGACTAAAAGCAGAGTGTAGAATAATAATGGCTTGAGACCAATAGTACACTTTCTTGCTGTTGAATCCGAGGGAAGTTATTTTACTTCTCAAAGCATAAAGCCTAGCATATGGTAAACATTCAATAATGTTAGTGTCTTAGTCTGTTCAGGCTGCTGTACAGAATGCCACAGACCAGGTAGCTTATAAACAAAAACCATTTCTCATAGTTCTGGAGGCTGGGAAGTCCCAAGGTCATGGTACTGGCAGATTCGGTGTCTGGTGAAGGTCTGCTTCTACCTGGAGTAAGGGATCTCTCTGGGACCTCTTCTATAAGGGCTCTAATTTTTAATGAGTTAGTCACCTCCCAAAGGCTCTGCTTCCTGGTACCATCACCTAATAATATTATTATTTGCTTCTCTCTGCAGCATGAGCTAAAATGTGTATTGCATTTTGTCACTTTATGGCTAAAATCCTTCACCATTATGTTCTTGTTCCCTATTTATCTCTCTCTTCTGAAACCCTTTCTTCCTTTGGCTTTTGGGACTTCCTTTTCTATAGCTAGATTGACACTTCCTGAATTCGTCCCCTCCGAGAAAAGGTGACACCTTCTTTCCAAATATTCCTTCTTTCTCTGTCTATCTTTTGCTGGCTATCTTTTTCCAATCCATGAAGCTTCAGGTAACCTGTCACTTCTCTGTGGAAGCTTTCTGAGCAGGTCTCTACACTAAGCTGGCATCAGGGAACTTCTCAGTGCTTTGTAACCCTCCACCGCTGCTTTGATTATGGCCCCTGCCATCTTGTGTTGTAATGGCTTTTGGAAGGGAGCACCATGAGCTCAGAGAGCTCTCTTTATGTCTTGGTCCTGGTAGAGGGTCCAGCTCACAATAGATGCTCGGTACATGACTTCTGAATATGACTTGGGTGGCTGTTGCACTGGAAGGCTAGCATTTCACATCAGTGTGGTCAAGATACGGATGGAACTACACATTATCATTTTTTGTTCAAAGTTCCCAAACATTACTGGCAGTGCCTGTGGCTGTATGAACCCTTTCTCAGACAGGGCCCTGCTCTGTACTAAATGCCATGCTAAAGGGTACTTAAAACACTGTTACAGAATCGAGATGATTTGCCTCTGGAGAAAGTCTTTAGTCTATGGATAAAGCCACCATATGCAATAGTCGGGTGTCAAGGTCAACAGAGCTGATTGCCAGCTTAGAGCCTTCCATCCACTGGCCTGGGCCACAGCAGCTAAAGCGAGGTTAATAGAAACTTCTTTAAACCAATCAGATAAAAATGCCTTGCCTACCCTCTAAAGTTCAAGGCTCACAGCCATGATTTCCTGGCCCTCTGGAAAGCCTCTCTGCCTGAGTATATTGCCCTCCCTGATTCCATACTTCTACTTCAATTTTAGTGTGGGTATTTTCGTATCCCAGTTTATGAAATGTTGCAATCATTAAGAATGCACCCCCAAAATTATATCCTCCTTTCTGGGTTTCTAACAAATTAAGATATAAGTTAAACAGTAGCCAAATGGGAGGCCAAATGTCATCTTTATTGGATAAATGCAGAATTGAGAATGAACTTGTCATGAGTCAAGTGGGTTTCCTAAATCTGATCTTCAAAATGGAGTGGACTGAGCCCTCTAGTCAATGGCAGTGCAGGACAGAGGCAGGCCTTCCTCTCCCACCCTGTAATGAGGAACTCCCTAGGTAAGACTGGGGTCATGGGAAAACAAGGAAAAATTCCCACACCCTATGGGCATCTCACTTCCAAAGAAAATGATAGATAAATTGTCTGAGCTGAGCCATGTCACCCTACTTCCTCTCAGGAGTGAGTAAGTAGTGGAGAGATGCCAAGGGTATTAAGCTAGTTGAACTTCCTCAGTGCAAAAGGAGTCAGGAATAGGGAAGAAGCATTTACATTCAGCACTGACATATGACAAGGGCTCAAATAACTTTTGTGGTTTAATCAGTAAAAGCATATATTACATGCTATTATTCCATATCAGTATTTTGTTCCTGTATTTGTCTGCTGGACTGAACAACATAAGGATCAACATATGGTAATTCTGCAGAGAAGATGGGGTGAATCATTTACAGATGGCTTACCATGAACTCCAACGGTGGTCACATAAAATGTCTGTCATATTTCTTGCCTGTATTTTAATGTTACCCATTATGACGCAAACTGAAAATGTTTCTAAGCCTTGAAGCAAGGAAAAAATAACAGTGACCCTCTTTGTGATCTTTTTGCATTATTTTCTACTTTAAAGGAAGTAAAATATCCCTAAAAACCAAATTGACTCAATTTACTTTCAAACAGTAACCTCCTTTTAGACTTCCAGTTAAACGTCGGTAAATGGATACCTAGCATTGACCTTAACACATTAATGTTGCATTTTAAAAGCAGGGTAATGTGGGGCCATGTGATGTTTCTCAGATTTAGAAGCCTGATCACTTTATAATGTCCCTGTCCCATATCACTGTACAGTATCAAGTGCCTGCTGACCCGGAGGCTAGTGTTGGGTCAGTGTAACCACAATACAGAGGAGACTGATGAGGCTGGTCGACCCTTCAGAAAGTCTTTGGACCTATGACATAAAGCTGTGCCCACTGGCAGGTTTATCTCCCCAGGACTCCCACAGAAAGTACGGGGTGGTGAAAAGTGTGCTTCTGTTTGCCTGTTGATAGTGAGCGGCCATTTTGCTGATAGAGTGAGCTGAACACAGAGCCCGATGCGTGGCTTGACCGCAGAACACTGAGATCATGATCTGAGCCCAAGGCAGACACTTAATCAACTGGGCCACCCAGACACCCCCATGTGGATTTTTAAAAAAATATTTTATTTAGGGGTGCCTGGGTGGCTCAGTGGGTTAAAGTCTCTGCCTTCGGCTCAGGTCATGATCCCAGAGTCCTGGAATCAAGCCCTGCATCGGGCTCTCTGCTCAGCGGGGAGCCTGCTTCTTCCTCCCTCTCTCTCTGCCTGCCTCTCTGCCTACCTGTGATCTCTCTGTGTCAAATAAAAATAAATTAAAAAAATATTTTATTTATTTATTTGACAGAGAGAGATCACAAATAGGCAGACAGGCAGGCAGAAAGAGAGGAGGAAGGAGGCTCCCTGCTGAGCAGAGAAACTGATGCGGGGCTTGATCCCAGGACCCTGAGATCATGACCTGAGCTCAAGGCAGAGCCTCAACCCTCTGAGTCACCCATACACCCTGATTATATTTTAATTTATTTATTTGAGAGAGAGAGATAAAGAGTGTGTGAGCAGGGGGAGGGGCACAGGGAGAGGGAGAAAGGGAGAAAGAGAATCTCAAGCAGACTTCACGCTGAGCACAGAACTTGAAATGGGGCTTGATTTCACAACCATAGATCATGGGCTGAGCCAAAATCAAGAGTCAGACACTTAACCGACTGAGACACGCAGGTGCCCCTCTTTTTTTTTTTTTTTTTAAATCTTAGCTTTTCTAATAAAAGTGTAGTGGATTTCATTATGGCCTTAATTTGTGATTATCTAATTTTTAACGTTTTTTTGTTGTTGTTTTTATTTTTTTAAAAACTTTATTTGTTTATTTGACAAAAAGACAGTGAGAGAGGGAACACAAGCAGGGGAAGTGGAAGAGAAAGAAGCAGGCCTCCGGCTGAGCAGGAAGCCTGATGTGGGATTCCATCCCAGGACCCCGGGATCATGACCTGAGATGAAGGCAGACACTTAACCTGCTGGAGCCATTCAGGTGCCCCTAGATGTTTTAATGATGTTTAGTTTAATGGTGTTAAAAATTGGCTTTTTAAAAATTATTGAATTGAAAGAGCTCTTTATATATTTTGAATACAAGGCTTTTATCACAGATGTTTTTAAAATATTTATATTCAGTCTGTAGTTTGTCTTTTCATTTACTTTATTAATATTTTACAAAGAGCACCAGTTCTTAATTTGTTGAAGTCCAGTTTATTGATTTTTTTCCTTACACAGCTTGTGATTTTTGTGTAATACCTAGAAAATTTTTGTCTAACCCAAGATTACAAATAATTTTTTCTGTGTTTTCTTTTCTTTTTTAAAAATATTTATTTATTTGATAGACAGAGATCACAAGTAGGCAGACAGGCAGGTAGAGAGAGAGAGGGGGCAAGCCGACTCCGCTGAGCAGAGAGCCCGATGTGGGGCTTAATCCTAGGACCTGAGATCATGACCTGAGCCGAAGACAGAGGCTTAACCCGCTGAGCCACTTAGGCACCCCTCTATGTTTTCTTATAGAAATTTTATGGTTTTAGGTTTTGTATTTAGATGCATGATTCCTTTTGAGTTAATTTTTTGTATATGGTGTATGTTAAGGTTTATATTTTTGCACATAGAGAACCACTTGTTCCAGCACCATTTATTGAAAAGACTATCTTTTCTCCATTGTATTACTCTGGTAACTTTGTCAAAAAAAATTGGCCATTATGTGTAAGTTTATTTCTGGAATTCATTCTGTTCTCTTAATCTGTATGTCCTTTGTTATGCCAATACCATACTCTCTTGATTCTCATAGTTTTGTAGTATGTCTTGTAATCAGGTCGTGTGAATCCTCCAACTTTGTTTCTCCAAAATTATTTTGACTATTCTGAGTCCTTTGTTTTTCTATATAAATATAAAGAGTCAACTAGTCAATTTCCACAAAAGGTAGACTGAAATTTTTACTGGGATTGCATTGAATTGATAGATCATATTGGGAAGAATTAATAGCTAGACAATATCAAGTCTTCCCATCTATGAAAACAGTACATCTAATTATTTATTTAATTTTTTAAAAAATCTCTCTCATCATCGTTTTGTAGCTTTAGCATACAAATTGCAGACATGTATCGGTAGACTTATCCTTGAGTATTTTATGATTTTGGATGTTATTTTAAATTGCAACCTTTTATTTAAGATTTCAATTTTTAATTTTTCTTTGCTAACTTACAGAGATGCAGTTTACTTTTGCATACTGACCTTGTATTTTGCAGCTTTGCTAAACCCACTTACAATTCTATTAGGATTTGGGACTTGCCTTGTAGACAGTTTTATTTACTCATTTACAATTTTCTTTTGTTTTATCATTTTTGCTGTTTCACACAGGCTTGACCCTCCAGAATAATGTTCAATAGAGTAGTAAGAATAAACATTCTTGGTATGAATATTTTTAATCCTTTGAATTAGTGTCACTGTATAGAAAGACATAGTGTATCACTTTTAAAATTTGCATTCCCTGCTTACTAGTGAAGTTAAATGTCTTTTAATATATTTGACTATTTGTGCTTTTTTGAGGAGTGCCTGCATATATCTTTGGTAAATTTTTCCTTCAGTTGTTTAGCTTCTCTGATTCATATGTACTTCTGACACATTCTGGTACATTGCAATTATTTTCTCCCAGGATGTTGCTTGTCTTAATTTAATATAGTGGGCTTTGGGATACAGAAGTTTTAAATGTAAGGGAGTCAAAATGTGTCAAGCTTTTTTCCCTTTTATGATTTCTGAGTTTGTAGTGCGCTTAAGAAGACTTTTCCATTCCAAGACAATACAGATATTATTTTATAATTGATTCTTACACTTTTATAGTTATACTCTTTAACATTTAGCTCCTCAAGGCATCCGAATTTTTTCTTTCTGTGTGGTGTCTGAAGGATGTAGCTTTATAGTTGTGTAAATGGCTAACCAGCTGTTCTAACACCCAGTTAACTGAGTAGCTTATATTTTCTCCACCACTTTGAAATGCTGTGTTTATCTTTAAATATGTTCATTTCAGCAAATGTTCACATATCAATGATTCTAGTTCAATGATTCAATGATTCAATGAATCAGTCAATGGTTCTTTTGGATTCTGGTTTTTGTCTTTTGCCCCACTTTTCTAAAATTTTGCTAGTACCATATGATTTTTATTTCTAGAGACTTCCATATGTTTTGCTATCATGTACAGGAATTCTACTGTGGCAGTCCTGTGGAGAGGCTCGACTCAACTTCCATTCCAGTCTTTTCCAAAAGTGGGTCAAAGGCTACATTGCACAGATTCCCTTGCAGTTGCAGGTCTACTTGAAATTTACTATTTAGAAGTGAAAGGGGAGTATGTTTCTTGGAGGCTACTCTTCACCACCTCTGCTCATGAGCCCAGAGGAGGGCACATCTGGTTTTTCTCCAGCAATTATAGCAGAGGGGGCAGGGTCAGGCCACCACAATCTGGTGTAGGTTGTGACCAATGCAGATCATTAAGCAGTTTGTGACTTTCTGACTCTGTGAGGCAGCTGCTCCATTGGTGGGCCGGATTCTATACTGAAGCTTTGGGAGGTGTTCCTGGACACTCAGACTAGGATCCATTTTTGTTCACCCTCCTAGTGGATCTGGTACAGCACAAAATATCTAGAATGATTCTCCTTGTGTTAATTAGATGGATTTTGTTGTCTGAAAATGTGCCCCATCACAATATGTCTGCCATTATATTTATTCTTTATCAATTGGGAGATAGGAATGTAAGGAAGACATAATTATTACAATGTATTCTTGTGTCCTTTTTGCCTTTTGTGCCAATGTATATATTACTACTACTACTACAAAAGCCCAAGTTCACAAACACTTGTGAGGGATACAAATTTTACTGTAGATTTTGTAGGGGGATGGATTAGACTAGTATTTACACCACTTGGTAAAACTTAAGAAAAATTTTCCATAATTCTCCATAAGGATTTCAGTCTCCTGCCAAAGTTTTTCTTGGCTGTCGTTTTAACCAAACTGCTTTTCCAGTTCTTTCTCTGTAGGTCTCTCTTACCTTCTGAATCCTTCATTTTCCTCCCCTCTTTTCCACATGTCATTTGATTAGACTTATTGCAATATTAAAATACTTAGAAATAAATGAACTCCTACTGAGATGTTTTCTTGGAAGAAATAAAAGAAATTACACAAGTGTGCACTGTTTTGAGTAACTGGTTTCATAAGCAAAGTTTCAGAATTCTAAGTGGTAGACACCAAGTGTTCTTTTCAAATATGTGAAGAAAGACCGAGGCCCAGGCACTTTACCCTGTGATTAAAGGAAGACAAATGATCAGCTTCCTTAGGATGTATCTGTGTTAGCCATTAAAATACTGTCTTTGAGATCCAAACCTACCCCTGATGCTTTGGTTTGTGATGCTGGGACTGGGACTGCAAACTCCGTTTCTGCTTTGCTAGCCGCGCTCGTCAAGACTCTGTCGGTAGGGGGCACTAGAGGGAGCCTGGAGGCCAGAGTTGGAAGAAGGACTTGCTTCCTGCTTGCTGATTTGGAGAGCATAGTCCCAGCAACCGCAGTGATTCCCTTAGTAGGAGCTGAGTCCATTTTGTACTTTTTCTAACACATGTGAAATCAGCTTCATTGTGCGTCCCCGTGATGCCGCCAGGGTATTGTCCATCTGGTTCACTGCTGTATCTCCAGCATCTAGAACAATGTTCGGTTATAGAAGGAGCCTAATAAATATTTTATGAATGAATGAGTTAATAAATTTAGACAGCCTAGAAATATGGTAGATTTCTAACGTCAAAAGAAATTCTCTCCTCAGCGCCTCCAAATCTAGACACTATCTTAGGGGCTTTGCATTCATGTTACTCAAGTAGGCATTAATGGTTCCATTTTTAGATGAGGACATTGAGGCTCAAAGACTTAAGTAGATCAAACAACTTAACCAACTTTACTATCTTATACATAACAGAATTGGGGCTTGAATACTGCATCCCATCTGAGTCTTACACCTGGACTCTTTCCCCCCTCCCCTATAATAATTGTGATATTTTAAGGATCCCATGAGGACAGTCATTGACAAACTATATATATGATGATGTTACACATACATACATTGAATGTGTAAGTATAAGGAGAAAACATTTGTTAGAAATAATACCATTAGGGATGCCTGGGTAGCTGAGTCTGTTACGCTTCTGCCTTCAGCTAGGGTCATGATCCCAGAGGCCTGGGATGGAGCCCCACATCGGGACTCCTTGCTCAACAGAGAGCCTGCTTCTCCCTCTGCCTGCTGCTCCCCCTGGTTGTGCTCTCTCTCTCTCTGACAAATAATTAAAATCTATTAAAAAAATAATGCCATTATAATTTTCATATGTCTAATGGAAACTAGAAGAGGCTTTATAAACTGCGAAACTGATTAACAGCATACATTCTGGGGAGTCAGGAGATGTGGGTTCTATTTCTGGCTCTAAGGCTAATTAGCTCTTTGACCTTGGGTGTGCCTGAGGACCTCCCTGTGTCTCAATTCTCTCATCTGCAAGGTGAGGGAGCCAGGCTCTAGGACTTTGGATGCACATGTTGTTTAGCCTTATAATTTGGCAATTCTATATGTGATATAAAAATGAAGTAGCTTATGACAGGCAGACAATGGGAATCATCCCCATGCAAGTGAGGTAGTAAGGGAATGAACACAGAGGCCCACTATTCTTCCTTTAAAAGGTTTGTATTGCTACCCATGAAAATCTATTCTAATTTATGACCGTGTTCTAAAGGAATTGCAAAACCATGAAGTAATGTAACATTTTTTTTCTTTTTAAAGCTAGATTGAAGCTAAAATGATTTCTTAAGGTCTGTATTGTTTAGAAAATATTTTCACATTGAAATATTAAATGGAAGATTCTGTTTTCTGTTACTGGCGTCATGGAAAGATCTATTGGGAGATTTATCCAATTAGGTGAATGAAGTAAGGTTTTTTATTTACTTGTCCTTGAATTATGTCTAAAAGGAGGACACCAGGACTTTTTTGAAAAAAATTCTGTCTTCTTTGTGGCTTTGTAACTCAGTTATTATTTAGGGGATGCCTCAGAAAGATTTTAGGGGCACCAGGGTGTCTCAGTCAATTAAGCATCCAACTTGATTTTGACTTGGGTCATGATCTCTTGGTGGTGAGATGGAGCCCTGAGTTGGGCTCAGGGCTGGGCATGGAGCTTGCTTAAGATTCTTTCTTTCCTTCTGCACCTCCCCCTCTACCTCTGTTTGTGGGTGTATTCTCTCTCTCTAACAAAACAAAAACAAACACAAACAAGAAAAGATTTTTAAAAATGACCCAATTAATTAAAAAAAGAGTTGAATCACAAATTAAATTCGGTGAAATCTCCATCCGTTAGTTGAACACCTGGAGGGGACCTTGACTTCTCGTGGATATAGGGATTCCTGAAACTGTGGCTGTTCTAGTGGATAGGTAATGAAGCTGCTGTCTCCTTTCTCCCCAAGAGTGCCCCTTTTCCTCCCCTCTCCAGGGGAGACAGCGGAAGAGAGGAAAGCAGAGAGGAGGCTGAGACTTGGCAGGCCTGAGTTCTAGTTCTGCCCTGGTCCAGGCTCTGTTGCCACTTTGGGCAAGTGACTGTCCTTCTCAGGGCCTCACCTCTAAAAGAAAGATTGGAGGAAAATATGCCTGAGTGGTTCAGTCGGTTAAGCATCTGCCTTCAGGATCTAGGGTCTTGGATTCGGGCCCTGCATCAGGCTCCCTGCTCAGCGGGGAGTCTGCTTCTCCCTCTTCCTCTACCTGCTGCTCCCCCTGCTATGCTCTCTCTGTCAGATTAATAAATAAAATCCTTAAAGAAAAAAAAAATATATATATATATATACCTGAGACCCTTTCTGGGCCTACTAATCCATGACTTTAGAGCTCATCTGAGGAACATCCAGAGTCCAAAAGAGACCGGCTGAAGTGGGGCTAGTTGAAGGAAGTGCCTCAACAGAGGGCTGTTATGAGTAAGGAGTCATGGAAACTGAACAGACAGAGAGCCGGGCCCAGTGGAGCCCTTCCAGCAGAAGAGCTGTGGCTTGGGGCTTCCTTTGGTTGCCGTCGTGCTCCAAATAGGTAAGGCTGTCCTGGGTGATTTTAGCAGAGGCGAGACTAGGCTTTTCCAGAGGAGGCTGAAGAAGGTTTTAATCTGGTGCAGGCTATTTGACTAATTGGATTTACGCGGTTGGTCCTGGGAGTAGCAGAACAAGAACCAGTTCTCCCCAGAGGAGAGGGACTATTTGTTCGAGCAGTTATATTTAATCACCTAAGACCTCCTGGGACGGAGGCTGCTCCCAGAAAATGTTATTTATTCTCCTTTCATAATCCAAAGTGTCACATTCTTCTAGGTCAAAGTTGTGTCTTTCTTTTCTACCTGATTTTAATGCAGATCATTTCTATTTTAGTCATGTCCAAGAATCCTATCTAACGAGGAGAGAAAGAGAAAAAAGGCCGATAGAAGGAGTTCTTAGGTTGCACATTTTCAAATTACAGGTTTATTTGGGTGTCGATGCAGTAAAACTAGCGTCCAGATCATGGTTTCACCCATTCTAGACTTTTGACGTATTTGTTGTATTATAGTTCTTCATGTTGAAGAGTCTCGGGCCTAGAGGGGCTTGGGAGACTCTTTTGTCTGGTGTACTGGTCAGCCGGCTCTCTGAAAACGAAGGTCCATAATCCTAGCATTTGCTGATTTCTGTGGCCACTTTGAAGGCAGTAATATGAGGTCACTGAATTTGGCGCGAGGAGGACATGCACAGAGTTGACTCTGGTGATCGGTAAGAGCTGATTTTAGCACATCTGAGCATTCTCAATTCATAGATACGCCGAGGAACGCGCAGATGATGTGATTCGTTAGTGAAGAGTATCTAAGGGACGGGTAGATTTAAGGAGAAGCAGCTTCTAGGAGAGGACTGCAGGAACACACGGGATCTTCGTACAATCCAAATGAAAGCTGCCGGATTAGGGAGGCCATGAGCTTCTGTGCTTAAATCTGTTAACTATCACCTCGGACTAGCGGGCAGATAACTGCAACCAAACTGTCCAGAAACAGACGTCAGTCCTCGTAATATATGTGGATGTCTTTAACCTAGGACGAAGGTGGTGGCCCAATCAGTGGGAAAGGCGCTATGTATGTTAATTACATATTTTATATCTTACATGAGTATTTATCTCTATGCTTATAGAATTACACCATAATATTGACATTATAATATTAATATGGCCCACGAAGCACCTATTTTCCTCCAAGAATGTTCAGCTTAACCTGGCTAAGTGTAGGTAAGCAGTCACTTCTCTGTGAACTCCGTCTCTTCGGAATTCTCTTTCCTCTGCCTTTGTCTACACCACGCGCTGTCAGGCACCGCCTTATGCCATCTCAGTGAAGCCTTTCTGCTGGCCCTACCAAGGTGAAGTTTGTCAACTGTCCCCTGCGTCTGCTCAGGCGTCCTTGGCTGAGGAGTTCGCTCCCTCCTGCTGCCTCCTGACTTGGGGTGGCCTCACTGCCCCTGGCTCCCAGTTGGGCTCCCAGCTCAGGTGGAGCCCTGCTCACTGCCCCCCTCCCTCTGCTGCCTGCTGCCCCAGCTGCACTCACCTTCCCTTCTCCTTTACTTTTCCCAAGTCTCCCCGGGGTTGGGGGTGGGGGTGGGGGCGGGGTAGGGTGGGGTGGGGTGGGTGGCTCCAGAAAGCACCCCGGATCTCTCTACTGCTCCCCCAGGCCCTCGTGGGGGACTCTGTTCTTAAACCGAAGATGCTGCCATTGACGTGGCTGCTGCAGGTGGTCTGGGCGCTCACTGCTCACTTAAGCCACTGCTCACTTAACCGCTGAACTTGAAAGTTAAAGCCCTTCACAGACTCAGCTGGGATTCCATCCTGGTGCTCTTGTTTAGCTCCGGCTCCTGGCTCCTCCCGGTCAGGATCAGGACAAGATTCTTATGTCTTTCTTTCTTTTTCTCTCTTTCTTTTCTTTCTTCCCTCTCTCCCCCCCTCTTTCTTTCTTTTTTATTTTTCCTGTACAAAGGATTATTTTATTTTAGAACTATGCACTGTGTGATTACACCATCATGATGAATATCCAATCTTCCGTCTTTTTTCTTTTTTTTTTTTTGCGTTCATTCACTCTTTTTTTTTTTTTTCATTTATTTATTTTCAGCATAACAGTATCTTTCTTTCTTCTGTGCTCTCTGGTTCCTCGTTTAAAATCTGTGCTCTAGGTCTTCCAAGCTTTTTTACCTCTTGAAATGAAAAGCTCTTGAAAAATCGAAACCACTTTGTCTTCAAGAATGGTGTTTCTACTTTGGATTTGAAATGCCCATTTTTATACTGAAAGCCAAGTACTTGAATAAATAAATAAATAAACACACACACATACATTATATATTACATATATGTAAATATTCAACATATATATACATATATGTTGAATATATTCAAATACATTAAAAATATTTTATATAAATATATATATTTATCCATTTGCTTCTTTGTTTTGGGACTCTCTCCCCCTCCCATTTGTTGCAATAAATCAATGTGAACTTTGGGTGGTTATAAAAAGGAAGAAACCGAAGATCATTTAGATGAACATAAATATTTTCCTAAACTTAAAAAAGTTATGGGAGAAATGACAAGAACAATGCCAAAGGTTTTGATCACATCAAAATTAAAACTTTTTAATGTTAAGAAAAGCACATAATACCAGAAGAAAAAAAAATAATAGTGTGGGAAGCTCTTTCCCTGAATATGAGAGATAAGTGATTAATAACCTTTCTATATAAAGAATTCCTACATATCAATTAAGAACTCTGAGACACCATAAAAGTAAACAAACAGAGCATAGAAGTAAGAGGAGATATTTAGTGACTAATAAGACCAGATATGAAATATATGAAAATTAAAAGGGTAACATGTCCTGGCTGGGGTAGTCTAGACAGTGCCTATCCTCATATTGCTAAAAGGTGTGAAAATTAATATAGTTTTTTTTCTGGTAGCAAATTGAGACCAGGACCTTTCTGGTAGCAAATTCAAATTCAGACCCTTTGAGTCTCCTAGGAATTTAGAAATTAACAAAATGGACATTCTTTCCTGCTTTGTCGAAGATTAGTTGACCATAGAGTTGAGGGTCTATTTCTGGGCTCTCTATTCTGTTCCATTGATCTATGTTTTTTTCTGTTTTTGTGCCAGTACCATGCTGTCTTGATGATGACAGCTTTGTAATAGAGCTTGAAGTCCGGAATTGTGATGCCACCAACGTTGGCTTTCTTTTTCAATATCCCTTTGGCTATTCGAGGTCTTTTCTGGTTCCATATAAATTTTAGAATTATTTGTTCCATTTCTTTGAAAAAGATGGATGGTACTTTGATAGGAATTGCATTAAATGTGTAGATTGCTTTAGGTAGCATAGACATTTTCACAATATTTATTCTTCCAATCCAGGAGCATGGAACATTTTTCCATTTCTTTGTGTCTTCCTCAATTTCTTTCATGAGTACTTTATAGTTTTCTGAGTATAGATTCTGTGTCTCTTTGGTTAGGTTTATTCCTAGGTATCTTATGGTTTTGGATGCAATTGTAAATGGGATTGACTCCTTAATTTCTCTTTCTTCTGTCTTGCTGTTGGTGTAGAGAAATGCAACTGATTTCTGTGCATTGATTTTATATCCTGACACTTTACTGAATTCCTGTATAAGTTCTAGCAGTTTTGGAGTAGAGTCTTTTGGGTTTTCCACATATAGTATCATATCATCTGCGAAGAGTGATAATTTGACTTCTTCTTTGCCGATTTGGATGCCTTTAATTTCCTTTTGTTGTCTGATTGCTGAGGCTAGGACCTCTAGTACTATGTTGAATAGCAGTGGTGATAATGGACATCCCTGCCGTGTTCCTGACCTTAGCGGAAAAGCTTTCAGTTTTTCTCCATTGAGAATGATATTTGCGGTGGGTTTTTCATAGATGGCTTTGATGATATTGAGGTATGTGCCCTCTATCCCTACACTTTGAAGAGTTTTGATCAGGAAGGGATGCTGTACTTTGTCAAATGCTTTTTCAGCATCTATTGAGAGTATCATATGGTTCTTGTTCTTTCTTTTATTGATGTGTTGTATCACATTGACTGATTTGCGGATGTTGAACCAACCTTGCAGCCCTGGAATAAATCCCACTTGGTTGTGGTGAATAATCTTTTTAATGTACTGTTGAATCCTATTGGCTAGTATTTTGTTGAGTATTTTCGCATCTGTGTTCATCAAGGATATTGGTCTATAGCTCTCTTTTTTGGTAGGATCCTTGTCTGGTTTTGGGATCAAGGTGATGCTGGCCTCATAAAATGAGTTTGGAAGTTTTCCTTCCATTTCTATTTTTTGGAACAGTTTCAGGAGAATAGGAATTAGTTCTTCTTTAAATGTTTGGTAGAATTCCCCCGGGAAGCCGTCTGGCCCTGGGCTTTTGTTTGTTTGGAGATTTTTAATGACTGTTTCAATCTCCTTACTGGTTATGGGTCTGTTCAGGCTTTCTAAAAGACAGCCTCTTCAATAAATGGTGCTGGGAAAATTGGACAGCCACATGCAGAAAAATGAAATTGGACCATTTCCTTACACCACACACAAAATAGACTCAAAATGAAGGACCTCAATGTGTGAAAGGAATCCATCAAAATCCTTGAGGAGAACACAGGCAGCAACCTCTTCGACCTCTGCCGCAGCAACATCTTCCTAGGAACAACGCAAAAGGCAAGGGAAGCAAGGGAAAAAATGAACTATTGGGATTTTATCAAGATCAAAAGCTTTTGCACAGCAAAGGAAACAGTTAGCAAAACCAAAAGACAACTGACAGAATGGGAGAAGATATTTGCAAACAACATATCAGATAAAGGACTAGTGTCCAAAATCTATAAAGAACTTAGCAAACTCAACACCCAAAGAACAAATAATCCAATCAAGAAATGAACAGAAGACATGTACAGACATTTCTGCAAAGAAGACTTCCAGATGGCCAACAGACACATGAAAAAGTGTTCCATATCACAATGAGATATCACCTCACACCAGTCAGAATGGCTAAAATCAACAAGTCAGGAAATGACAGATGCTGGCGAGGATGCGGAGAAAGGGGAACCCTCCTACACTGTTGGTGCGAATGCAAGCTGGTGCAGCCACTCTGGAAAACAGCATGGAGGTTCCTCAAAATGTTGAAAATAGAACTGCCCTATGACCCAGCAATTGCACTATTGGGTATTTACCCTAAAGATACAAACGTAGTGATCCAAAGGGGCACGTGCACCCAAATGTTTATAGCAGCAATGTCTACAATAGCCAAACTATGGAAAGAACCTAGATGTCCATCAACAGATGAATGGATCAAGAAGATGTGGTATATATACACAATGGAATACTATGCAGCCATCAAAAGAAATGAAATCTTGCCATTTGCGACAACATGGATGGAACTAGAGCGTATCATGCTTAGCGAAATAAGTCAAGAAGAGAAAGACAACTATTATATGATCTCCCTGATATGAGGAAGTGGTGATGCAACATGGGGGTTTAAGTGGGTAGGAGAAGAATAAATGAAACAAGATGGGATTGGGAGGGAGACAAACCATAAGTGACTCTTAATCTCACAAAACAAACTGAGGGTTGCTGGGGGGAGGGGGATTGGGAGAAGAGGGGTGGGATTATGGACATTGGGGAGGGTATGTGCTTTGGTGAGTGCTGTGAAGTATGTAAACCTGGTGATTCACACACCTGTACCCCTGGGGATAAAAATATATGTTTATAAAAAATAAAAAATTAATTAAAAAAAAAAGAAATTAACAAAATGGATGGATACAAAGGAAAAACAAAATCGTGGGATAATGGTTCACAAATTATGAAACATTCCTTCATAGGAATATTACATAACCATTAAAATATTTCTAGGTTTTTTTTTTTTTTTTGACAGAGAGAGACAGAGATCACAAGTAGCAGAGAGGCAGAGAGAGGAAGGGAAGCAGGCTCCCCGCTGAGCAGAGAGCCCGATGGGGCTCGATCCCAGTACTCTGGGATCATGACCAGAGCCGAAGGCAGATGCTCAATCGACTGAGCCACCCAGGCGCCCCATTTCTAGGGTTTTTAAAGACTTTGTTGTATAATATAGAAAAAAATAACCAAGAGTTGGGTCTCTGGTATAATCTCTACAATACATAGTATCATTTATAACAAAGAAAAGAATGGGTGAAATGTGCCAATGGTGGTAATTTTAGGAGGGTGGTTTGTTATTGTCTTCCTCATTTTTAAAAATCTTTCAAAATGAAAGATTGCTTTTATAATTAGAAAAACAAATTATTCTTAGGATAAGTGTAAGCAATTATACTTTGTTCTGGGCAAACATTGAAAAAGCTTCTATGAAATGCCTTTTTCTCTAAACACCCCAGCCACCAGTCTGTTGTTTAGTCCCCATCAGTGAGAGAAACTTTAGGACCTGTAAGCATACAGCGATATAAAATATGAACAACAATAATTAAAGTTATGCAGAGGAGAGGATTCCCAAACATGTTAAAAACGGACACCTTTTAGAAGACAGGTGTCTCTGACATTTTGAAAAAAAGTCTCAAATCTCTGGCAAGCTATCAAGTGACATCAGCGTTCGTATTGTGTGTTGTGCTTTACCCTTTAGAAGGTGCACACACACTCATTGTCTCACTACTTTGTTAATCCTCACAACACTATGGGGCAGGAATTATTACCATCATTTCCAAATTACCATAAGGAAGCCAGTGCCGGGTTGTTAGATGGTAGAAGCACGATTCAAATCCAGATCATCTCAGGAGAAATCCCAGGCTTACTCCACTGGACTGCACTCTTTCTCTGCTGTTTTCAAGTAATCCAGTTGAGTCCCGACAACAAAAAGAAATGTAAAATAAATTTTTGTTGAAAGATATTTTAGACCTGAAGCTCTCTGTTAATTTTTGAGGATGTGATGCCATCTGGAAGTGGTATCCCATTTTAAAGCTGAGACAGTGAGTCATGATTTCCTGACCCATATATATGATGTACTAGTTTTATTCTTTTTTTTCCTCAGATTCTCTCTACCAGAGAAGAATCTACAGGAGACAGATGGCTGAAGCATGGTGACATCCAGGGCTGTTGCACTGCACAACTGCAGGGAGCACCATTCATATCATGGTCTATGTGAATGGCGCTTTCTGGAATTGTGCAGTGCCCAGCCTGTCTGGCCATACCTGGCCCTCGTGACCCTAGGTTAAATCCTTACCTTTCATTTTGGTACTCTGTTCAGGAGTGTTAGTCCTGAGGGTGGTGGCCAACGAGGGGCCCAAATGCTTGCGTCTTGGATTTTGCCCTATCTACTATGGCCTCCCTGAAACTGTGGTGACTTATGTAGCACAGAGGACAAACTAAGAAAGAAAATGTTGCACTTTCCCTAGTCTCACTCAGTGGTTCTCAACCCTGGGCACATTCACAGTATCTGGAGACATTTTTGATTATGACAACTGAATATCCCGTGCTACTGGGATCTGATGGGTAGAGAGTCCAGGGACTCTATTAAAATATCCAAAAGAGCATAGAACACTCCCTCACAGCAAAAAATTGACTGGCTCAAAATGGCAGCAGTGCAGACCCCCAACTGTACTCTCTTCTTGATCAGCTGGGTCCATTTGTGAACCTTAAACTTTTTTTTTTTTTTTTTTTTGGCTTTTTTAGTCAGGCCTCAAGTAGAAGAAAACTAGGAGGCTCCTTTCCCCTAAATGCACATTGTGTGGTTTTCTCTTGGGAATTCTTTGTTTCCTCTTAGAGAGAAAGAAGCAAAAGTTCTTTTGGGGGGAGAGGTTTTCTGAGTCATTTATCCAAGGCCTTTTTTTTCCCCATAAATTTTGGTGCAGTAATATTTCTTAAGGTGTGAGAAAGTCCATGGCTAGAAAATCCTCCAGGGTGAGAGAGGGCAGGGGCCCCCTGAGAGTACTTATTACCTCCATCCCTGAACCCCTATGGGTGGAGAAGAAAGAATGCACACCTCTGAGGGAATGATGGACCCAGCCTGAAGCAGGCCATTGACATATTTTTGCATTCTCTCATTTTGTCTAAAAAATACATGTGAGTGTTTTTCTACTCTTAATAGCCACATGAATTTTGATACAATTACTTTAAATTATCAGATGCCTCACCTTGTTTCTACAAGTCAAGTCTTCAAGTCTTTGAATAAAATTGAAACTTCATGAACGTGCATTTTTACCCTGTCACTTTGCCATGTGGAATTTTCCTTTATTGCCCCTTTTCAGGGGGCTTGGCAGATAGTCACCCCCTTAAGGAGAAAAGACCTGATCACTTTTGATTGGGCCAGTGTTAGTAATGTTGAACTGTGCTGTGGTGTCCAGCTGCATCTGAATTGAAAGCAATGGTCATGACAGTATCCAGACTCTTAGGAGGGGGTGTTGAATACACCACTGGATGCATCATGAGTGACAAAGGGGTTCTGAATACCCTTCAAAAGGAGAGGGAGGAAAGGAAAACAGCTGTAGTTTCAGGACAAGAGTTTCAGCAAGATTGTGGCAGTGTTTCAGCCAGCAAGTGGAGGACTTCACCTGCCTGGGTAAGGGGCCAGACTGGGACTGGTTTCTGCAGAGAATTCCAAGGGGAGATGCCAGGAGACCAGCATTTGGGGAGATGTGTGCCCTGAATTCTCTAAGTCCCCCGTGGGATATGGCAAAGTTGGCCAGCAGGCTTAAGCAGCACTGGATCTGGTGGACTGGACTAGGAGCCTGGCCAGATAGCCTTGAACTGACAGTTGGGCAAGCAGCGTGGCTTGTGCTGGATGCTACCAGGTAATAAAAAACAAAGATTCCTTGGGTGTGGGGTGGTCAGAGATGGTGTCCACAGAGGGTAGAACATAATAAGAAAATACTGCAAGAATGAAATGTCTCAGAGACAGACTACACATGGGTTAAGAGTTATGGGGAACTTTTAAGACTCCATCAGCAGGGCACCAGGTGGCTCAGTCAGTTAAACATCTGCCTTTGGCTCACGTCATGATCTCAGGGTCCTGGGATGGAGCCCCTCCATTGGGCACCCTGCTCAGGATGTCTGCTTCTCTCTCTCCTTCTGCCCTTCCCCTGCTCATGTTTTCTTTGTCTCTCTTACAAATAAAAAAATAAATGAATAAAATCTTTTTAAATTTTATTTTTTAAAAAAGATTTTATTTATTTAGTTGACAGAGAAAGACACAGCAAGAGAGGGAACTCAAGCAGGGAGAGTGGAAGGGGGAGAAGCAGACTTCCCACCATACAGGAAGCCTGATCTGGGGCTCCATCCCAGGACCCCGAGACCATGAGCTGAGCCAAAGGCAGATGCTCAATGACTAAGCCACCCAGGGGCCCCAATAAAATCTTTTTTTTTCTTTTTGAAACAAACAAACAAACAAACAAACAAACAAACAACAAACTCCATCTGTAAGAGGTTACATATTTAAGACCCAAATCCATTCTTTGTAATGTCTCCCTTGGGCTGATTTAAAGCAAATTACTGGGGTGGTAGAAAGTGCATTAGCATTCTTGTCACCTAGATGAGACAAGATGAAGTTGTCTGATTAATGATGACATTAGGGAAATTCTTTGTAAGGTAGTGGAGAAGGGACTGTGGAACATGTAATGAACAGGTGACAGACACCAGTGGGGACTCTTAATTGTTTTCCAGATGCAGTACTAGTCTAAGAATCCTGACAATTCTCCCTTTCATTGCAGTTAATGGAGTGGGGGGAGTAGAGGAAGTTGAGGCAACAGGTGACCATAGGAGGAATGTGGGCATCAGAATATGCCACCCCAAATATGCCACTTTGACAGAAGGATTCTTTTGAGCTGAAGACAATTGAGAAAGAGAAGATGCTAAAAAAAAAAAAAACCCCAAAAGTTCTATGCCCTGTCTACCATTTGCCTAAAATCATAAATAGACTCTTAGTCACTAGAGATAACTCTGGCCTCATAACAGTCCAGAGATGGCACTGAGAGGAATCTACCTAACGAAACTTCCAGACTTAACCCTTCTCTCTTCTCCATATATTTCTCTTCTCACAGTGTATTCTTCTAGAAGCCTAAACCCCCTTTCCTTTGCCCCATTACTTCTCTACAAATTTCTTGTTCTTTGTTAAGATGCTATATAAGCCCAAGTTCCAACCATCTCTCTGAGTTACTCATCACTGAGTTTCCCCTGCATGTATATGTGCTGTATTTGTTAAAATACTGTTTTTCTCTTGTTAATCTGTCTTTTGTCAGTTGAATTAGTAGGCTCCCCAGTCACTGAACCTAACAGAGGGAACTATTTTTCCTATTCTGCAAGAGGAAACCACAGGATGCATTTTCAACCTGCTCTCAGATTTGGAGACCAGGAATGACATAACCCTGAAGAGGCAGACAGACCAAATGTTGCCCATTCGCCTGGGGCAGTTGATAATCTGGAACCTCTAAGTATCTTCGCTGAGTTCCTCAAAGTGGAAGAGATGTATAGATGCCAGAGGTGGTCACAAAATGAGCTTGGAGTCCCACGCTGGAGCCAATGGCTCCCTATGGCACCAGGCTTCCCTCCTGAGGCCACTCCAGTTGCTTCACTCACAAGGGCTGCTCAGCATTTCTACTCTTCATACTCTCTCCCCTCTCCCACTCTGCCCCCAGCCCAGTGGGATAGTACATTGATCAGTCAGCATCCAGCCAGGAAAACAGAGTCCTCATTGGATACTTCAGTAGAGGGAATTTAGTGTGGGGAAGTGGTTATGAAGGTTTTGGAAAAGGGGTATGACCAAATAGTAGACAGTGAGGCACTCCACAGGTTAACAATACTGCCCTTAGGCTCAAATGGCAAATGGAGAAAGTCCAGAAGTCCAGGAAGCAGGGCTACTTGGTGGGGGCTGGAGCCAAGCTAGGGGCCTGCTTTATGGGGCCTGAAAATAAAGAGTTAAGGACTGTCTGGTAGAGGCTGGAGTCCTGGAGATGAGAATGCTGGAGATGTTGCCTAAAACAGAGAGGGAGAGGCATCTTGGGTTCTCCTTTTCTTTTGTCCCAACATTTTCCCCCATCCCAGGCTCTTGTTGGCTGAACCTGGAGAGGAATCAGTAGGAAGGGAGTCTGAGAAATGTTCACAAGGGTCAGCCTCCCTTGCTCTGCAATATAGAGCAGAATTGAAGAAGGCTGGGGAATGAAAGTGAAATCAAATGGAAAACTGATCAGCACATAGCACAAGCCAAGGGAGGACTCTGGGCATAAATTCTAAGATGGTGTACTTGTTTTAGTTAGTCTATGCATAGACACTTATAAGACCTTATAGGATTAGCCTCTATATTCTGAGTGCCCCTGGACCTTGCAGGCCTAAAGGAGGTGGGTGGAAGCTTAGACCCAGCCCAGATGGTAAGCTCAGAAGTAGGTGGTCCAGCCTAAGGATGTGTCCTCAAAGGCATCAATGCCACATCTCTGCTATGTCTACTGGACCTATGAATGAGAGTGGGCATCACATGGGAGCTAGGGGCCTCAGAGAGGAGCTGCTGAGAAGCTCCAGCCAACAGATGCTCAGGAGGATGGGCCTGAGAAATGAACTGACTTCCACAATTTCTCTAGGCCTGAAGAATGGAAGGAAAACCAAAATTGGACGCTTCTAAGCAGGAGTGGGGATGCAGGTTGTGGAAAAGATTTGCAGTTTGTAGAAAGGATATAAAGTTTGTAAAGGATGCAGCACAGGGAAGGTACAGAATTCTGTGCCTTTCAACAGGTCTTAAAGGAGGACCGTCCATCAGAAATCACGACACAAAGAGCCTGTTTTGAACCTGATCATGGCATTCCAGGACCTGGGGTGAAACAGTTGTGGTTTGAATTCTGACTCTGTCATTTACTGGCTCTGTGTCCTCAATGTAGTTCTCTAGCCTCCAGCAGACTCAGTCTACCATCCATAAAATGGGGACAATTATAACATTGAAATGATGTCTCTATGTTGGGCATATTGTAAGCACTCAATAACATTGTTAGGTTTTATTGAGGGCTCATTGCTTGCCAAGCAATAATTGTATTATTTATAACAATATACAATAATTATTATTGTATTATTGCATGTTAGCCCATAACTAGAGTGGGACTCCTAGAATGATCCACTCTAGTCTTCTCCTTGAGGAGGCTCCCAGAGGGGTCCCTGGGTAGCTCAGTTGGTTAAGCGTCCAACTCTTGAGTTTGAGTGTGGCCGGTGAGATGGAGCCCCCCACCTGGCTCCCTGCTCAGCAGGAAGTCTGCCTGAGATTCTCTCCTTCTGCCCCTCTACCCACTCATGCTCTCTCTCTCTCCCTCAAATAAATAAATGAATATTAAAAAAAAAAAAGGCTACTGGAGATAAAAGTGGCAGTCAAGTCCTTCCTGATGTCCAGGGAATAGCAAAGGACGACACTGTCTTGGTGTGTCAGTCTGTACGTGACCTACAAAGATGAAAATTATAAATCCTGACACTGCAGCAGCTATGTTTAGGGAAAGATATTTCAAACATGATCTTCCCTGCTGTCACATAAGTGCTCTAAGAGCCTGTTGCCATCTGCCTATGTGAACCTCCAAGTGGAGGCCTGTACCGGCCACAACTGAGAGGTTCAGTGTTATGATAGGATCCCCACCCAGCAAGGCAGGCAGTCTGGTGTATTGCAAAGAGCGGGGAATTTGAAGTCAAAGGAATTGGATTGCAGCCCTGGCTGAATGGGATCTTAGGCTTAGTGGGCTCTGAGACTCGGTTTTCTCATTTGTAAAATAGTGATAATTTAATCTGTATACTCAACCACAGAGTTTTTGTGAAAGTGTTTTGTGAATGATAAGCATTTGCATGTGTTGATATTATCATTTTATGGCATTATTGTCCACAAGCATGATAGAAAGTCTTTTTAATTTATAAAAATATACAAAAATTATAAATATGCTATAGGGATGAGGGGAGATGTTTTGTTCAGAAACTTAGAGAGATCTGGCTCAGCTAAAAAAGCTTTTGCTCATGAAAAGACAGATACTGCATAATATTACTTATGTGTGGAATCTACAAATGCTGAACTCATAGAAGCAGAGATTAAAATGTAAGTTGGCAGGGGGTGGGGTTGGGGGACATGGGAAGAATGTTGCTCGAAGGTTACCGAGGTTCAGTTATACAGGATGAGTAAGTTCCGGGGATGTAATGTACAGCATGGTGACTTTAGTTAACAATACTGTATTGTGTAATTGAAATGTGTGATGAGAATTGATCTTAAGTGTTTTCAACACATAAATGTAAGTACGTGAAGTGATAGGTGTGTAAATTAGCTTGATTGTGGTAATTATTTTATAGTGTAGTCGTATATCAAAACATCACAGCTTAAATAGATACAACTTTTCCTTGTCAATTACAGCTCAATAAAGCTGGAAATAAAATTTTAAAAAATACTTAAAAAAACTTTGCACAAAACATTGGAGTCTATGTAATGGTGCCCCTCACTTTACCAAGCTGAGAGCCACCCTGCTGTCCTCCCTGGAGTTCTGTCTGTAAGAAGTAGCTTCTGAATCATATGAACCACCACAAGTTCTCCAATCTGACCAGCATCGCAGACTTTCTAGAATGTATTTAATAATGTTTCTCAAAATTCTTCTCCCTGTACTTTGGGGGTAATACCTCTCTCTGACATCTCAGTTGGAGACCAACACTTTGATGACATATTTTGGGTGGGTCCATTGCTGTCATTTAAGAAGATGCCTCTATTCAAATCCAGATGTCTAGATCCATTTTCCCCAAACACCTGTCTGCCTTGTGTAAAGGGAGCTGGGTGGTATTCACAATCATGCTTAGAAACCTGCATTGGTCTGCAGGCTTCTCTCTTCCCAGAAAAATTAAAGAGGAAATGAATTCAGACTTATATTAAGTTTTAAATCAGTCTGTCCTCATTAGCTTGTTGGGTAGTGGGTAAGTCACTTGCTCACAGGGTATCAGTGTAAAATGGCTTTCCAACAGAACACCAAGGAGCTACTTCTCAACTGAGTCCACTCTCCGTGTTCTTATGAGCAGGCAGGCTCTTCTACTTGAACACCTGTCTGTCTTCTAAATACTCCGGATGTAAGCTAGTCTTACATCCTTTAATTAATAACATGCCCTTTGAGGTTAGTGATTATACAGAAAGATGCTTCATTGTACCAAGTTTCCAGCTTGAAGCGGAGATCATGAAGTCAATGAGAAGTCACATCAGCATTCCATTCAGTTATTTTTCACTAAAACCTAGTTTGGAATGAGCCAAGACAGCTTGCTTATCTTGGTTTATTATATGAAATTAAAAATGGCTATGAATACATTAAAGGGATAAAACATGCTGGCTTTTTGGGAAAGGCAAAGGATAAATTAGTCAAGAATTCTCTGCTCAGCAGGGAGCCTGCTTCCCTCTATCTCTCTCTCTGCCTGCCTCTCCATCTACTTGTGATCTCTCTCTGTCAAATTAAAAAAAAAAGAAAAAAAAGAAAAAAGAATTATGTTAAAATATCAGTGAAGAGATTTAAAAAAATATTATGCTTCTCATTTCCTTTGCTCTGTTTTCAGGTTTTGTGATCCTTTAATGTCTTTTCAGCTTTAGATGCTCAGGATTAAAAGAATTACTTTCTGTGTAGTTTTTTCTGATTCTTTAATAGGTCTTTCTTCAGAGACTCAGTTTAATCTTTCTCCAAACTTAACCTTCTATTAAGTCTGGCCTCTAAAATTTAATCCTGGTCTAGGAAACCTGAAACTTGTAAGAATTGTGTCAACTCCTCTAAAATTTAATCCTGGTCTAGGAAACCTGAAACTTGTAAGAATTGTGTCAACTCCGTACGTAAAAACCTTCCTTCCTTCCCTCACTCCTTCTCTTTCCTCCCGCCTTCCTTAAAATTCTTTCTTCTGAGAAGGATCCACTTCAGCTTTCCAGGAATGGATTGTAGCCGTTGCCTGATTGTGTCACCTTCCTTTTGCATTTCCAAATTCTTCCTTCTCTTTCTCTAGACTTGTCCGAGCCATCATTGTCTGTCTCATGTCTTAAGCTTCAGACTTTTCATAGTTGGAAGCCTTGGTGTCTGCTTTCCCCTCCGCCCACCCAATCCAATTAGCCACCAAGTCCAATGCCACCTATGAAATAATTTTCTAAATCACAGTTTTGTTCAGGTCATTCTCTGAAGAAAATAATTCAATGTCTTATATTGTTTAAAGAATAAGGATTAAACTCAACCTGGCATTGTAGAATTTCCATGTCTTTATCAGCCTACCTTTGGCCTTATGTTTAATTTACCCATATGTTTCTTTTATGTTTCTATAGAGGTTGTCTGGTTACATCTGGTGTGAAATCAAGCTAATTTATCCCACCATTTTACTTTAATTTAAAAAATAATATATAGTAGCACATAGTGATTTTGGAAAACATAGAATACACAGATAAGCAAAATGAAAAAAATCTAAATTCAAACTTGCAGAGATAATGACTGTCATTGTTTTGTTGCATTTTCTTTCGGACATTTTTCTGTTCGTATGTAAGTTCGTAAAATGAAATTTTACTATAAATATTATAACAAATTGTTTCAATAACTATATCATTGACTATAACCCCATGTTTATATTTCCATATTTTGGCTATCAAATGCATGGATATTTAGTTATCTGATCTCCTAGTTTGGTCACTTAGGTTGTTTCCAGTTTTTTTTCTCATGATTTAAAAAAAATGTTCTGACAAACCCTATTATAGCAAATATTTTGTGCAAATCCTTAATTTCTTAGGGTTAATTCCTACCAATGAAATTGATTCTTGAGCATCTTTAATGTTTTCCTGTCATTCCTATTTTCTAAATCTTAATAATATTAGTTTCTGTTCTTTGGATCCAATTCAAAGTGTTTATGTTTTTATTAAAGTGTGCAGATTAATCTCAGAACTATTAATCTAAGGAAAGATCAGACTGGAGCTCAGGATAAGTTAGCGATGACTCTCTGGCTCATCCTGTCCGTAAGACTTGTTAACTCCGACCAGAATTACACGAGCTGTTACCCTAACAAAACTTACTCTTGAAATGGTTCATGTTCATGCAGTTCTCCAGGCCCCTCATCTCTGATCGAATCAGCTCAGTTACTCACCGCAGTGCTGTTGATCAAGTTGAAGTTTTAGTACTGTGATATAAACTCCGTAAGTTTAGGTGTGCCTGGCTAGCTGCCAGAGGCTCTTTTTTCAAGGGTACTTGGTCTATTGTTTGGGAATCCACCCCTAAATGGTTGTACATTTTATTCTGTCCTACTTAATTGAAAAAATAAATCACCACATTTATTGAGTCCTTTTGGTGCAGATGGCTCTGTGCTAGGCTCTGAGGCACAATGATGAGCAGGACAGTCTCTCCCAAGGAGCTCACATTCTAGTAGGAGGGCTGATGGGTAAAAACCTGGACCTCTTCCCTGGGGCCAATAGAAGCATGTGTAAGGCCGAGGAGAGAACAACCCTTCAGGGAGGGGTCAGGGAAGACGACTTGTAAGAGGACACAGGTGCAAGCATTTGGAGGATAAACAGGAGTTCCCCATGTGGTTGTGTCAGGAAAAGGATAGGGAAAAGAGAGAGCAGTATTTCTAAACGCGAAGGAGCCCAAAACAATATGGTGTGTTTAGGAAACGACATGTAGGGTGGTATTATTGGAAAAAATGCTATGAAAAGAGGAAAGGGTGTGTGATGGGGTTTGAGAGGACAATGGCTAGAGCACAAACAGCCTGGTGCTCTTCAGTGCTTGGTCTTGACTCCGGAGGCCTTGTGGCTTGATGAAATTGTTGTTTTAGAAAGATGTATTGGGGCGCCTGGGTGGCTCAGTGGTTTGGGCTGCTGCCTTTGGCTCGGGTCATGATCTCAGGGTCCTGGGATCGAGCCCCGCATCGGGCTCTCTGCTCCGCAGGAAGCCTGCTTCCCTCTCTCTCTCTCTCTCTCTCTCTGCCTGCCTCTCTGCCTACTTGTGATCTCTGTCTGTCAAATAAATAAATAAAATCTTAAAAAAAAAAAAAGCAGTAGAAAGATGTATTGCATGCTCGCTTCAGCAGCACATATACTAAAGTTAGAAAGATGTATTGGACACTAGTATGGTTCCTGGATTTTACATAAGAAGTCCTGGGAATAAGAAGACCAGGTAGGAGATGATTATCATGACCCACGAAAGAAATGAGGGGGGTGGGGACGGGAACGTGATCCTGGTAAACAAGGACTGAGGCCCAGAGCTCTGCATCAGCCAGGGACAAGGAGGTTTGCATGGGCATAGCACTGAGAGAGGATTTTAAAAAACTGGGCAGAGCGGTTGAATGATTCAGGAGAGTTCAGGGTGGAAACCCAGATTGGGAGCCACTCATCTAAAAGGGGCATCAGCAGGACAAATTTGGGTGAAGAGTAGAAGCCATGTGAGAGTCAACAGTTTGGGCCCTGGGTACACCAGAAAATACCCCAGACTGTAAAATCAAGGAATTCTCTGAGTAGAACAAGCGAACATCAACACGGATATCCTTAAATAGACCACAAAGTAAAGTTTTCCTCCAACCCCCAAATCTGCAAAATACCAGCCAAAGAGACGTCTTTGCGGGAAAACTAACCTGAACTGATTTCACAGTAATTTTGATCTGAATATGAAAATCTTATTTAGACTAAAATATTCAAATTTCATAGACAAGTCCAATAAGTACTAAACATTTGCCTTGCTTACTTTATTGGCTTCTTTGTATCTCTAGCAGGGAGGATTTTTGCACAATTGTCCATATCCTTTACTTGGGTAAAAAAACAGTAAGTCACTTATAGATGTTGAAAACAGCCCCCTCGAAGTGCTAACACTTGCCACTTTTCCTCTGCTTTTCCACAGGTACCGTTTACCCCCTTTGGTTTGCACTGTGTTCTAGTTATGTAATCTTGTATAAACAAACCATTAAAAACTTAGTGGTTTAAAACAACAACAGCATTTTGGTTTAACACAACAACAGCATTTTGCTTCTAAATCTGTAATTTAGCCAGAGCTGGGCTGGAGTAGTCTGTCCTTAATCCATTTGATGTCGGCCTTGGTGGATGGAAGGCAGAGGGGTGGAATTATCTGAATGCTGCTGGCTCACATGTCTGGGATGCTGTGGAGACTCAATCAGGTGGGGTCTGGGACAACCAGAGCCATGGCCATGTCTCACTATTTCTATGTGATCTCTTCAGAGTAGCCAGATGTTGGTAGAGGGCTTGCAAGACATGAAGAGAGAGAATGAGAAAGAGATAGAACCAGGAAGGAGCTGTATTGCCCTCTCTAATCTGCCCTCGGAAGATAGCAAGTCTCTCTTTTGCTACATTTGAGCTATTAGAAACGATCTGCTAAAGCCAGCCTGTATTCAGGGGTGGGGAATCGGACTCCATCTTCTGTAGGAGAAATGTCAAATAATTTGTTCTGAAACCACTGCAGTCTAAATGAGGAGACCTACCACTGTAGCTGTAGTTTGGTTGTTGACCTTTTTGTTTCAGAAACTCTCACCAGAGAACTTTTTGACTCCTCCTATACCCTATTTGGGTTCCTAATCCAACGTTTCCAGGATCTATTCTCTGTATCTTCTGATAGTCCCAAAGCAACATGACAGAGTGGAGAGAGGCAAGTGTTTGGAGTCAGAAAGACCTGATTAGTAATCCCCTGGTCTCAGGTGAGCTACTGACTTGCTGTGATTGCTTTGTGACTCAGACAAGCTTCCCACACTTTGTGGAGGTGGTTAGTTTAGACCACGAATAGCATTCTTTTTCCTTTAGTTAAAAACAACAGTAAGATTTATATGTGGAGCAAGCAACAAACTTTACTAAGCTCTTCTTACATGAAAAATACGAGGCTGGGCTCTGTGGAGGTTACAGAGACTGGCCTAGCAGCAGTAGAGGCTGGTTCTAATCAGGAAGTGGAGGCAGTCTGTGGAGGCAGGAGCCCACAGCATTACTGTCCTAAGACCTGGGCGAGCGGGGCTCCCTGTGCCGTCCACTGCTCCTCTCTCCTCTGCTCGCACAGTCTCAAGGGCTTCTGTGCTTTGAAATTTCTTCCTCAAAATCTCCTAAGCGACTCTCCAGTGAGCTTAGTTCTAGTCAAGGCCTGTAGTGCCATCTGAGGAGGGTGCTCTGAGCCTGCACCAGGTCTGACCTGCACATCCCCTTCAGGATGTTCTCTGATTCTCTGCAGCCCCACCTCCCCGTGTATGAGGTTGACCAGATGTTCAGGAGCTTCTGGCCTCGTGACACCAGGGTTGTTTCAGGGCTCTGTGGCAGGGCCCTGCTTCTAGACGTGCATCCTGGTGAGTACATAGATTCTGTTGGTTAGCATGGTATTCCTCTTGTAGGAAGACATGAAATTGGGCTGCCGGAATGGTGCTGACATGCAAATTCTGAGGCCTGAGAATTTATATTTCTGGCAAGTTTCCAGGTGATGTTAATACTTCTGGTCAGAGAACCACCCTTTGAGAACTAGTGCGAAACTGTATGTCTTGTGAGTGAACTGTGTTATATTCTTTTCCATCTTTCGAGAATGTTTATTCTTCCATTCTATGGTATTGCTAAAATGCCTAGCTCAAGAGTAATGTGGGTCTGAATTCTCCAAACAGTAGGCATACACGGTGATATTGACTCAAGCATCACCCTGAGAAATGGCCTTCTGCAAATGCCCTACACGACGACGTGCCCTGTTGATTGCCTCAGTCAGTGCTGTGGGTCTCTCATTTGTGTCGGTCACAGGAACGTCATATGTGATAGGCCACGTTTACTTGGCTTGGGGGTCGAAAAGGCAAATCTGTGGTTCTGGGACCACCTCAATGCCACAGGAGTGGGTATGAGTGTGCCTTCCTTTATGTATTTTCCCAAATTTTTGATGAAGATGAGATGTCAAAAACTAAACTCTAATCAATGTTTGCTGGAGGAGGTATCTTTTCAAAGGAAAATTGTAACGGATATTTGAGTGGGGTCTTTGCTTTGGTAGCTTGGATTTTAAAGAGGGGGGGTATGTTTGTGGGCAGGGTTTCTTTTTTTTTATTTTTTAAAAAAATATTGTTTATTTATTAGAGAGAGAGCATTAGCAGGGGTAGGGGTAGAGGAAGAGGGAGAGGAAGAAACAGACTCCCCAATGACCTGGGACTCCATCCCAGGACCCTGAGATCATGACCAGACCCAAAGTCAGATGCTTACCCAACTGAGTCACTCAGGCACTCTGTGGCCAGGGTTTCTGAATAAGAGAGGCTAAAGTCACCCAAAAGTGACCAGCAGGTCAAATGACCTCAAGGGATTCAGGAGTTTGCAGAGACATCTCTGGTCCCTGTGATTGAAAACGGCAGTCAACATATACTAAATAGCAGTAGTGTCAAGTCCACTCCAAGATGTGTGTCCTACAAAATATGTAGTCCCCTGGGGCTAGTAATGTGGTCTTATCACCCTTCCCCAGTCCCCCAAGGTGCCATAGAAGCCACTGAGGAGCATTGCTGAGGGTACTCAGAGGTACCAGCCAGCTGCTGCAAAAACTAGAGGAGAGAATTGTGTATGTGTAAAACTAGATGTAGAAAGGATCCCCACATGTTATCTTCGTGGACTTAGTTTACTTAATGAGATTATCAGGGCTCAGGGTCCTGCCCAAGATCCTACCACTTGCGTCACAGAGCCAGGATTTAAGTCAATTGCACGCTTCTGGTGTATGCCAGAAGGGATCTGGCATAAGTGTCAGAATTAGCTACCTGAATAGGTATCAGATTAAATAATACTCACCAACCTACGAGCTTCACTCTGGTAACTTAATCTCTCTCTTCCCGAACTCTTATATAACCCATGCTTATTGTGAGGAAGAGAGAGACAAGAACTAAGTGCCTAGCATGGTATCGGGTATGTAATAGGCGCTAAAAAAGTCCGCTTTTTTCCTTCCCTTCTCTTCTCCTAAATCTAACGGCTTCCTTCTGATTCACCAGAAGGCACAAAACAGAGGTTTACTTCCAAGCAAGGTACTCTGCCTTTTCAAGCTTCCATTTCCTCATTTGCAAAATAGAGATTATAAAGTTGTTGTGGTATTTAAAGGGGAAAATGTATGTCAGTGCTTAGCATAACACACAGCATGAGGTCAGTGCTCAATAAACGCTAACTATCAATAATAATCCTAGAAATGGCAACATTTAAGAATCTAGGGTTGTTGGAGTCAGAGGAATGGTGATCCCTGTCACCGCAAGGCCCGGGTATAGGAGGAGGCCTGGGGGGCCCAGGAGGAAACAGGGGCCCTTTGAGTCACACTGTTTTATACACTATGCATGCTATGCAGCTCTTGCCAAGGAGATGGCAGGATTTTCTTTCAAATAAAACTGAATTTTGCACAGTCCTCAGAAGCTTTTCCTCTGTTGTTGAATTGAGCTTCCTAAGGGCTTCTTGTCGGGATGAAGAGAATGAAGTGCTTGACTTCTCGTTAATAGCCTCTGACTTAATAATTAGACATTCCAGGAATAACAGCTTTGGCCGAAGTCAGCGACATTTTCTTTTGACAGTGAAAGAGTCTTCTATTTTCCTTTCTTCCCATTCTGTTGTGATTCTGGAAAAAGCTATTTGGAAGCCTGGAGTTTTTGTCACACACTTTGTTCTTTAAGGCCACGTTGTGTGCTAAGGTTTTCCCCAAAGGTCACAACTAGAAATATTTTGAGGTGGAAAGACCATGGGAAAGGCCAACTTCCTATATATTCCAGAGGAGGTGAGATATTTTCAACGTAAGGCTGTATTATAACTCTTCTTCAGTTTTTTGTTCTATCTTTGCAATGGGGAGCTGACCCTGTGGAGTTTTTAAAAGAGACTGGGAAGTCTTGGGTCGGAGAGATCAGACCAGCCATTAACTTGTCCCTGGCAAGTTACTGAAAACCTATAACCCTCAGTGTCCTCATCTGGAAAATGGTAGTCATAAACCCACGTTGCAGAAGGGAACAGGACAAAGGAACTTCCATAAAGCTCACGGAGTGTGGCCTGTGGTAAGCACTCAGTACAGTTCAGCAACATTATGTCCTTTCCTTCGCCTCCTGCACTGTTTTATAATTAGGCAGCTATGGGCAAGTCTCTTAGGCCCTCTTGGTGTCAGTTTACGATCTGTAAAATTAAGGGGCTTCGCCAGCTCACCTCAAACTACTGTTGTATGGGTCCTGAAGAGTCTATGAGTCGGTGATTCTGTATGTTGTTACCATTCACTGACAATCTGCTCCAACACTGGCCCGAACCAGCTTCAAGGAGAAAAGGGGCGTGACCATAGGTGACCATTGGCCTGTGCATCACAATGAGCCTTGAGCTAATACTGAGGAAAGTAGAAAAGGTGAGGAACCTCAGGATGGGAAACAGCCTGAATCCTTCAGGCGATTAGAAGAGTCCAGGGAGGTTTAGCCCAAACCTGCTTGGATTTCTGAATGATCCACCAATTCCAGGGTCAAGCTTGGCATTTCTGCCATGTCTAGACTCCTTTACTACTCAGCACTTTTTTGGTGAAAAGCGGCAGAAACCCAGTAAAAACCAGGTGAAATCCAGTAAAGGCCAGCTAAGAGAATTTATTACCTCATGAAAGCAGGAAGTCCGAAAGATAGAGCCACACATGGCTGGGCAAGGGGCTCAGGTGGGGCTGTCGGGGCTTTTCCTCTATATCTTTCAGCTCTTCTTGTCTGTCGTTTTGAATATTGGCCTTTCAGTTTTCCTCCTGCTTCTGATAGACTCTCTCTACTTGCCAAGTTGGACCCTGGTAAACTTAGGTTTACAGCCCAATAGAAAGAGACCCGTGCTCCTCTCCATGTCCATATTTCAAATCCTATGGAAGAGTTCTGATTGGATTTTGTTAGGGTATCTGTTCATTCCTTGGACGAGCACAGGGTAGCATGTCAATGGCATACCACAGTCCCCAGAACACATAGGCGTAGGTGATGTGGCCACCAGTATAAGCAAGGGCCAGGTGGGCCTTGTGATTTATAGTCCAGTGGTATCTGTGTGGAACAGAGGAGTTGGTGTTTACTAACAAAAAAATGATGTGTGCCAGGCAAAAACAAACAAACACTACCCAGAGAGACCCCCATGAGATCCCCAGTGACCTGAATGGAGGTCCCAGTATGGGTTTCAGCCTCTTGTCCGTCCAGAGACACATTGACCCTTCAGAGACCGCCGAGAAACACAGCAGTAGAGCCTGGGTTGGCCTCTGAGAACTTGATCTCCTCAGCATTTTCATTCATCTTACATATCATTAGCCATCACATGTCTTTCCAGAGCCGATTCCCTCACTCCCATTGTGTTCCCTACCTGCTTGAAAACCCCCAACTCTGGGTTAACCAAGCCATCCCATTTCTCTGTGTTTATGCCTGGACTGCTGAGCCCTCCAGGAGCTAATCACAGGCCTGCACGGATAAGGGCAGTCCCAATTTGAGGCACTTCCTTTTCCTAGGCAGCAATTCTATCTTTCTGGAACAGTGGCTATTTGAAACATTTTTTGCTTGCTGGTTATTTGCTGTTTCTCCTGTGGATAGATTTTCAACCTCTCTTTTCTGTGCCTTAACAGACGACATCATCTGGCTCCTTGCCTTCTGGCTTTCCGCTGGGTTTTGTCAAAAGAGACATCAGCAGAGGAACCAGAGGGAAAGAGAAAGTTGGGTTCTCTGTTTCCCTGTTTCCTCTCAGCCTCACCACAGATCTGATGAACATCTCTGTTGGGCAATTAATTCCCCTTTCATGGCTCCCACTCTCAAGAGCTCCGTTCCCTTTTCTTGGCCATTGCTGCTCTATCCTGGGTCCTTAGCCTCCCTATTTGTTCCGCTGACCCAGCCCATATCTACCTGAAGTGTGCCATAATTAATTCTCTTTAGTTAAACTCTTTAAGTGTGCTGTTTCCTGCTGAAGAGGGACTACGTCCATTCAGTCTCCTCAAACACATGGGCTCTCCAATGATTCCTTCATCCCCAGCAGTGACGTGACCCCTTCACTCTTACTTCACAGAGAGAACAGAGGCCACCAGAAGGGAACCTCCTCACCTTCTTCCATTGAGCCTAAAACCTTCTGGTATCTGCTTCCATCCTCTCCCCACCATTTCTCCTGTTATACTAACTAACAGCCTACCCAGCACCTGCTTGAGACCAATTTGTCCACTTGTGCTCTGGATTCCATGACCTCATTTTCCTGGCGTCCTTGTTCTGAATGTTGTTGTTTCTCTCTGTAATCTTCAACCTGTCCCTCACACTGGATTCTCCTTTCTGGCAGCAGTCAAAGTTGCTCAAGTTTTTCCCATCTTGTTTTTTTAGTTTGGGAGACAGAAGGGGCGGAGTGCTGAGAGAAGGAGAGAGAGAGAGAGAGAGAGAGAGAATCTCAAGCGGACTCCATGCTGGGTGTAGAGCCCAATGCAGGGCTCAATCTCATGACCCAGAGATCACGACTTGAGCTGAAAGCAACAACAGTCTGACCCTTAACTGACAGAACCACCCAGGTGCCCCAAGGGTTTCCCATCTTTAAAATTATCAACACCTTCTTCTCTTTAGCCACCATATTTCTCTCTTCCACATCACAGAAATCTGAAAAAGATTGTCTTTTATTTCTACAACCTCAGCTCGCATTTTCTGAGGATGGCCTCTAGTCCCTAATGGGTATCCGATCTGTTTAAAGGATCATACCGTCTTTTGCTGAATCTGACATTTTATCTTTAGTAGGAATTTAGTTGTTTCTCTTTTCCCCTAAAAAATTGTTTTTAAGAAAGAAAACAGGTTATGAGTCTGAAAAGTTGGTCAAACATTGTTAATGCCAGCATTCCACACTTACTTTTCCACTATAACTTGCAAGTGAAATTCTTGAGAAAATGTGTATGTACTTCAGAACTATGGTCAGCACTAGGCATCAGGACAAGGGGAGGCATGTATCAGGTTCTGTGAGGAAAGAAGCAAGAACTATGGTCAAAAGAGGAACTCAAAGCCAGGAGTGGATCTGACAGTTTGAAGCAAAATTCATTCAGACATGGTTCTCACCTATAGACCTATACACAGCAGTCAGTGGTGCTTTATGAAAGATTACTTGCCCTGTCTTGATTTTAATCTTTTTCTTCCCTCTACCTCCACCTGGGAACATCTGCCTCAATCCTCCCATTTATCAGAATGACATTGTACAGAAAGCATATTCTTTTACAGACATCGAACTTATGTTTAAATTATCAATTTAATGCTCAATTATCAAAAAGCATGGATTTTAGAATCAAACAGGCATAGGTTATTGTAGGAAATTTATTAAACCTGTCTAGGTCTCAGTTTCTTTTGTACTGCTCAAAATATATGCATTCTCCACCTCATTTGACCTCTTCATACACACAGTCACCCAATACATGCAGGCAGGTACTTTCTCAAACTCATTACGCATTTGAATCACTTGGGGGGGCTTATTAAAATTCAGGTCCTGAGTTAGGAAGTCTGGAGTAATTCTGTATTTTTAAGGAGTTCTCAAGTGCTGCCTGTACTACTGATCCTTGGGCTATCCTTTGAATAGCAAAAGCCTCTCTGAGCATTGATCATATGAGTATGAAAAATGAAAATGAGTCACCATCTCTTATAACAGTGGAAAGTTTCACAGTGTCTCTTAGCCTTTTTAAAGATACATTATAGGGATGATGGAATGCTTTGGGTAGCTCTGGGCAGTCTTCATCCCTGCAAATGGTCAGAACTCCTCTTCTCATGTCAGTGTTGGTGTGGTCAAGCCTGCTAGGCTATTGGTCTTGTCCTCTGCATTCTCCCAACTCATATCTTAGCTAGCCAGAGCTCCTTACCATTCTTCAGGCACCTCGGATATTCGTAAGAGAATTTCTCTGTTTCCAATCTCCCCTCCATGAACTAGCCTGTGTACACCAGTTCCTAAATTAAGTCCAGACCTTGTGAGGGAAAGAGCTCCCTGATGACATGCCTTAGACTTCCTGTGTACTGGGCAATAATAGTATAAATGAGCTTTTGGACACTGAGAAAAATTGGGCCCCCAAAAGTATTGGGGCCAACTCTTCCATGTGTATTTAGTACAGTCAAATAAAGTATGTTTCATTTAAATGAAATGAAATGAAATGAAACATTTTAAAAACACTCTAGGTGTTAAAATGTAAATAATATAAATGATAAGCTATTATCATAATAGTGTCTATAGTTTTATTGAGCACTTATTATGTCCTGGGGTATTGTACTACTTATAATATATATACTACCTATAATCTTCTTATAAACGTTGTAATCTGTGTTTCCATCTTGTGCCAATGAGTATTTTGGGACTCAGAGGTTGAACAAATTCCCAACTTGGAATCTGCTTCCTCAGTCTCAGGCTCAAAGCTCCTTACACTACTGCTTTTCCAGACTTACGTGATCTCTCATGCTCTCTTTTCATTTGACAACCACATCCTTACATACATGTTTTGTTTTACATTTTCCCACTTACTTTCTCATTTGTAATATTTGTGGATTTTATTAATGAGGCTCCTCTTGACTTGAAGCAATGTGATCATCACAGATGGGAAATATCTGTGAGGGGCTTCTTCAAAATATTTTGTTGAGTTTAATCTTATACAAATGGTCTTCCGGAGGGTCTGGAGTGGTGGGAAATGGAGTCACTTTTTCTATCAGGTAGTGAGACAGTATCCAACCACGAAGAGTATGAATTAATTGCGATTCCAAGCTAGAGGTGAAGGAATACTTGAGTTCATACCAAACTACACACTAAGAATCCTGGTGTGTTGTTTTTATAGTGAGTGACTGAATTGGGGTCAGATCTCAGGAGGGGAATCAAGGCAAGGAGACCTAAACAGGCACTTGAACAGAACAAATGAAGATAGGGGAAGGGAAGGAAAAATAGGCTAAGATGAAAACAGAGAGGGAGATAAACCATAAGAGACTCTTGGAGGGGCGGTGGGTGGGGGGATGGGGTAACTGGGTAATGGGCGTTAAGGAGGGCACTTGATGGAATGAGCACTGGGTGTTGTATGCAACTGGTGAATCTCTAAATTCTGTCCCAGAAACTAAAAAAAAAAAAAAAAAAAAGAAAGAAAGAAAGAAAAGAAAAGAAAAGAAAAAGAAAAAAAATCACAGCAGCAATACTCCAACTAGGGAGGAATGTCTTAAATACTGGGCTGGAAGCCCCTTTGTGTGTGTGTGGAGTCATCTTTCAAGTTTTAAAGACACAAGTTTGAGTAAATTACAGCAGTACTGGGCAATGGCTGAGACAGGTGGCTTTGGTCTGACACTCAAATGTGTCTTGTAAGATCACAGAATGTCATTGGTTCTGTTGCCCAACCTTCGTCAGATCTTGCCTGCTTTTAAAAACAAGAAAATAATCACCTCCTGTTTTGCTTTCTACTTTTCCTTTTTGGGATTATGCTCAGTCCTTCTTCTCCTTTCACGGGAGGGAGACGGAGAAAATGGAGGTGATTTCTACATCTCTAGACTCTGAAGAGGCTGGTAAAGGCTCATACAGAAAAGCCTTTTTCCCTGGAGGTTTCCTTAAAGCAGTGATTGCAGAGCTGGTATATAGCCATTAGCACACATTTCACTGAGGGCTTCGATGTGTTTTCTTTGTTTGCCAAATAAACTTTATTTTCAGAGAGAGGGTTGCTCCATGCTTTATAAATAGCAATGTTCTCAAATCTATAAACAGGAACTGCATTCTCTTTCAATGATGATGTTCTAAGAGAAATGTGTAGCATATTGAAGCAGCAGAAACACTGTAGGAATATAAAGTGACTCCCTATCCGGAGTGAAGTATTTGAAAGGTAATGAAGATGACCAACCCTAATTCACGGTTAGCAATTTACCAGAAAGGAACAAACCAACCCTGTAACAGGCAGGTAAAGAAAAACCCCAAAACTTCAGTGAGCAAACAGCCAGTGTGCACTTATTATGACCTATGACCAGAAGTCACATGTCCCTCATAAAGCAAGAGGGACAGAAATGCATACCATAAGAAGTTCAATGCTCAGAGAGTCTGGTCCTGGATCAAATCTGCGTTCCTGGTGACACACAGCCTCTGGCTTAGAGTTTTTGAAGGTGCTGAAGGTAGAGCAAGTCACACAGTCACGCAACCTTTCTGGGCCTGCATCTCCTCCTCTAAGGGTGGAGAATGTGATGAAAATACATGGGACTATGATTCAGCTCTGTTGCTACATGGGTACTGGTCATAGAAATACATAGCATTGTTATTCTGACCGGAAGCAATGGTGTTCATTTGGAAAAGAATCTGGTTCAGAGTTCTCCTTGCTTAGACTTGGTGGTTGGTGCCCTCCTGTGTGTCCCTCTGGGCCTGGCCCATCACGGCCTCTGTGTGCAGCCCTGTCTGTGTGCTGATGCATGCATTTCCCTTCTCTGGGAATGGCCTGGTGGGTTCTATTCAGTTCTCCCAAGTTCAGAGGATAAAGGGGACGTTGAAATGAATTAGAGGATGGATCTTCTTAGCATGAAAATTGAGAGTAAATTAAAATGTTAAAATCCATGGCAAGAATGCAGAAACATCACTCATTTCTCAGTGTCTAACTCACAAAATCTTCATTTCCATCGAGAGCAGAACAAAAATGCTGCCAAGTCCAGAAAAACAGTCACTCTCAGATGGCAGCTCAGTTGGGCTCAGATTGTCTCCTTACCTCTCTTCTTGGGGTAACCTAAATTTCTAGGGCCCTTCCATCCTATCTTGACCATGGGAGGAGTGTCTGGTGTCTATGTGGTCCTCATCCTCGTCCTGACAGGCCTGCTCTTCAGGCTGCTCATTGGTCCCCTGCAGTGAGATGCCTTCCCTCACATCGGGGCCCACGGTACAGCACTTGGGAGTTCCCTTGTCTTGACCTCAGCTCTCCCAGCAGCTGCCTTCTGTCAGTCATGTCTGTGTGCTTCTGTGGGATGGACCACTGCTCTGGAAACCCTGAGATTGTTGTTCTCCATCATGCGGGGGGTATGTGTGCGATGGTTGTAGGTCCTGTTTGGAGGAACATTGCCATGTTTGCTTATTGCTTCTGTGTGATTATTATTAACAATACTCTCTTCACTGCCCAAAGTGTCCCAGTTTCACGGGACTTAGGAAGGCTCCCCTCCAGGCCCCCATGGCCAAATGCCTCCTTCCGCCATTGCTTCCCTCCTGCTCAGGTGCCTTCTTGCACACAGAGCAAGTAGGACAGGAACCTCAACCCTTATCAGGTCGACTCTAATACTCTCATCCATCATCGGGCCTCATGTTTGTTTTTGGCCTGAGGGAAGGGAGAGGAGGAAAGAGGAGGAAAAAAGGATAATTATGCCATCAATTATGCTACCCTCTTCAGGACTACATTCTAAGCTTTCTCTCTTATTGTTTAAATGGAATTTTCTAGAAATAGTATTACATGGAGTTTTCTAGAAATAAAGCAAAACAAAACCATTTTTAGATTCCTGGCCCAGTCATGGCCCTTCAAGAACCCATGTCAGTGGTGGAGGGGAAAGATGATAGGGAGGCTGCTGAAGGGGTGTGTGTGTGTGTGTGTGTGTGTGTGTGAAAGGTGGGACCTCAAAGGTACAAAGGAGAGGGACTAAAAGCAGGTGAAAGGGAGTAAGTATTATAGTAAAGGGAGGAGATAGTCCAACTCAGTAGGAAAGGTGTCATAACAGTGTACACTCACGAGCTCAGCTAAGAGGGATGACAAGAGCAGGAAAGGAGGTGCTCCCTGTAGGCTGTAGGGGTCAGAGGAGGCTTTATGACTGCCTGGAATTTCAATTTGGAAACTAGGAAATGGGTGGGCAGAAAGCTTTACTGATAGGGAGAAAGGGAAGGGAACAATGAAATTTGGTGTTGTGAAGTAACAGAAACCTTAGGGGAACCAGAAGGGAAGCAACATGTCCTTTGTGCAGAGAAGCAGCTACACATGACATTGAAAAGGCAGACCCGAGACAGATGGTAATTGGCCTTTAAAATCAACTGATGAGTTTCAACTTTATTTTATGGCATAAGGAAAATACTGAAGGGCTTTGAACAAGGGAGAGATATAACTGGAGCACTTTTCTCTTGCCCCTCCCTCCATTTGTTTATTTCGCTGTTTGGGGGAAACTGAACTGTCATGTATGTGTGTAGACTGGCTAAAACTTTGGGACGATTAGAGAAAGAAAGACCAGATACGTATTTTAAGTCAGCTCTTAGAACTGTGCTCAGTAAGGTCAGGGACAATATGCTGGCCGTGAAGGACAAGTTAAGAAATCCCATTAGAGAGTGCCTGGGTGGCTCAGTGGGTTAAGACTCTGCCTTCAGCTCAGGTCATGATCTCAGGGTCCTGGAATCGAGTCCCACATCAGGCTCTCTGCTTGGCAGGGAGCCTGCTTCCTCCTCCTCTCTCTCTCTGCCTACTTGTGATCTCTCTCTGTCAAATAAATAAATAAAATCTTAAAAGAAAAATAAATCTCATCAGAATCATATAGAAAATAACCAGATGAATGTTCTTGAACTGGATAATATATTGGTTGAAATTAAAGAGTTACAGGATGCACTTAACATAGAAATGAAAAAGTGAGCTTGAAGAGTTATCGATTAAACCACCCAATCTAGAGAAGAGGGGAAAAAGGGTGAAAAATCACACAGAGCCTCAGGGACATGATGAACGACTTCAAAAGATCTAATATATGTGTTATTGCTGTTCCAGAGAAGGGGAGAGAGGGTCTGTAGAAACAAAGGTCAAAACATTCTTAAATTTGGTGAAAGACAGAAACTCATTGATTCAGTGAACCCACGAAGTATAAGGACAAAGGAAACTGGAGAATACCCTAGTCACACTGACCAGAACCAAAGAGAAAGAGGAAAAGGAAATATGGAAAACAGCCAGCAAAACCCCATACCCTGCAGATAAGGGAAAAAAGGACTTGGCCACTGACTTCTCATCAGGAAATATGGAGGCCAGAAAAAAAGGCAAGAACATCTTTTTTTAGGATGTGTATTTATTTATTTATTTTTTTAAATTTTTCTTTTTTTTTATTAATTTTTTATTTTTTATAAACATATATTTTTATCCCCAGGGGTACAGGTCTGTGAATCACCAGGTTTACACACTTCACAGCACTCACCAAAGCACATACCCTCCCCAATGTCCATAATCCCACCCCCTTCTCCCAAACCCCCTCCCCCCAGCAACCCTCAGTTTGTTTTGTGAGATTAAGAGTCACTTATGGTTTGTCTCCACAAGGCAAGAACATCTTTAAAGTGATGGAAGATATTATGTTCAATTAGCCAGCATATAGTACATCATTAGTTTTTGACGTAATTGAATGTAATAATAAAAAATTATCTAAAACAAAAAGTGATCATTTTAGTGAAGTTTCAAATCAGTTTTCTGAAAGAACTCTTGATGGGTCTAGGAAAAACATGTAACATAGTAAATTTTAAAATAAAATTTACAATATCGCTTATAAAATATATATAGTTTTTTAAAAGTTATTCTTGCTACTTTCTAGATCTTTGTTGATACTGATAAACATGGAAAGACTATTGGAAATATATAAAACTTTTTATACAAATAAAGATGATTAAATCAGCGAGCCCCCCCCCCCAAAAAAAAGTGATAGAAGATAAAAAAAACTCAGGGTGAATACCTTTTAAGAGGGAAGGTGAAATAAGGTATTTTCAGATAAAAGAGAATTTCTTTTTTAGCGACCTAGAAGAACTATTCAGGGAAGTTCTGACTAGGAAATGGAAGTAAATGGAAACCTGGATCTTCAGGGGAAAAAAAACAAGGGCATAAAAAATGGTGAACATGTGAGTAAATACAAAAACGATCCCCACTTACACTAAGCAAACTCGATCCTCCTGCCTCTGCAGGGGGTTCAGGCCAAAATTCTTCTCATCATTCCTTTTTTTTTTTTTTAAATTTGTTTATTTATTGGAGGTGGGGGAGGGACAGAGGGACACAGAGAGAGAGAATCTCAAGCAGACTTCCTGCAGAGCAGGGAACCCCACCTGGGGCTCATTCTCATGACCCTGAGATCATGACCTGAGCTGAAATAGAGTCAGTGGCTTAACCGATTGGATTGAAACACTCAGGCTCCCCTCCCATCTTTTATACTGTTTTCCTGGCACCAACCCATCCCGAAATTCTGTCCTTCTCATCTTCAAAATGTGTACACAGAGTCTTATGACCTTTTAATACCACCACTATTTACCCAGTGTATTTAACCCATGTACACTGCTGTCATTGTTCTTCTTCTTCTTTTTTTTTTTTTTTTTTTTAAAAGATTTTATTTATTTATTTAACACAGAGAGAGAAATCACAAGTAGGCAGAGAGTCAGGCAGAGAGAGGGGGGAGACAGGTTCCCTGCTGAGCAGAGAGCCCGATGTGGGGCTCGATCCCAGGACCCTGAGATAATGACCTGAGCCAAAGGCAGAGGCTTTAACCCACTGAGCCACCCAGGCGCCCTACTGTTCTCTTTCTTGTAGGTCATTGCAAGAGCCTCTCTCAGCTTCCCTATCCTCTTACGGTCTGTTCCAGCAAAGCAGCCAGAGTGATCCTCTTATTACATAAATCTGTTCGAATCTCCTTCCCGTCATCTCCTTTGGTAAGCTCTTGATCTCAGAGATGTTGCTGGATAGATCATTAACCCATCATTGTTAAATGATACGTCATTGTCATTTTTGTATATAACCAAGAAGACATTTAAAGACTTGAATAATTTTTATTATAATAAAAAACCCTTTCTATTTCCATGAACTTATTTATATGAATGAAGTTTTCAGAACATGTATCTTCAAAAAAGAAAAAAAAAAAAGAGAGAGAATAGAATTGATATTGAATCTTATTTTGTTCTACCAATGAAGAGTATTACTCTATGGATACATGACCTAATTCAGGAAAAAAAAAATTCAACCCCATCCGTGTCATTAAAAGATATGTTTTCAATAAAATTTTACTTCTCATGTTAAGCAATAGTTTTTCAAAATTTAGAACATCTAATTTTGATCAGTTATGTCCAATAATAATCGTCATGATAACTCAATCCCTAGGATACTTTATAAAACTTAGAGTCTTATGGATATAGAAAATAAAAATTTTAACATTTATATTCAAATTTTTCTTGCAAGGAGTTATTTGATAGGCTCATCTGTAAAATATTTTCAAACATACAAATATTTTATATTAGAATAAAATTCTGGGTGAGAAAATGGACTGGAAAAACAAGTTCAGGGAGAAAAAAGAACGTGGAATTTCCAACTGCTAAAGAAGAGTGAGTTCATGAATTTTTTAAAAGGATGATGATAGATATCAAATAGCTATGGGATTTAAATTCCACTGGATACATTTGAGATAATAACAACCTTATTTTTAAAGCAGCCATACTTACAATATGCTGGACATGGCATCCTTGGCTACTATTTATGATGACAAATGTTATACATTGAACAATGTTTAAGATGATAGTTATTCACATTTTTAAAAAGGGAAACATAAGCAGAAAGTTTGAATCCTAGTGCTGTAATAGTATCTAACCTGGAGAATAAGTATTAATATTTATTAAATGTTAATATATGCTAGACACAGTTCTAAATACTTCATACATATTTTGTGAAATATTTATCGTAAGAATATGAGTAATGTCCTGGTTACTATTACTACACAATAAATAACCCCGAATTTAGTGTTGGTAAGAAAGCAATCATTTTCTTTATCTCACAATTTTGTGGGTTAGGAATTTGGGAAGGGCCTGGGTGGATCATTTTCACTTGGGGTGTCTCATGGAGTTACAGTCAGGTGTTGACTGGGACTGTAGTCACCTGAAGGATTGACTGTGTATGGACACCCAGCTGGCTTGTTCACAGAGTTGGCAGCTAATGTTGGCTTTTGTCTAGGAGCTAAGGGGGAACTACTGATCAGAGCACCTGCGTGTGACTCTCCACCATGACAATTTCAAGGTAGTCAGATTCTTTATATGGTAGCTGCTTTCCCTGGGATGAACATCCCAACTGTGGTGGATGAAAGCCATATGGCCTTTCTGACATAGCATCGTTTCCACTGGGTGGTCACAAGCCCATGCAGAGTCAGGAGAAAGAAAATAGTTCCCACCTATTAATGGAAGGGGTATTAAAGAATTTGAGGGCCATGTGGTTTTTTTAATTTTAGAAAAAAATTTTAAAAGATTTTATCTATTTATTTTAGAGAGAGTGAGTGAGAGAGAGCATGAGAGAGGAGAAGGTCAAAGGGAGAAGCAGACTCCGCAAGGAGCTGGGAGCCCGATATGGGACTCGATCCTGAAAGTCTGGGATCATGACCTGAGCCGAAGGCAGTCGCTCAACCAACTGAGCCACCCAGGCACCCCTTATTAATTTTAAATACTGCTGTTTCTGTAGCATTTTTGTTTCTAATATTATCTCATGTGCCTTTTTTTCTCTCAATCAAGACTTTTTATTCATTCTAGCTGAGGTTTGTCTTTTTGTCTTTTTATTTTATTTTATTTTTTTCCTTTTGTGCCCCTGGAGTTCCATCTTCTTCCTTTCCTGAGTGTTTATGGACAATCTACTTTAGCTTGTGCCTAGGCTGGGTGTGATTTTTCCCTTTCTGACTCTGCTCTACTTTCTGTTCCCTACTACCCCCTTCTGATTCCCCATCCCCATCCCTCCTCTTTCCTCCCCCTTCCCTGTCTCCTTCCTTCCTTCCTTCCTTCCTTCCTTCCTTCCTTCCTTCCTTCCTTCCTTCCTTCTTTCCATTCCCTCAAAAACTTCTATGTATTATCCTGCTTCTACTATTTTACTTAAGAAAGGCCTTTTGGGGGAAAGGACTGGGGAAATCACTATGGTATATAGTTGCTATTCTACTGCTGTGTCTTTTCCTTAAGGTACCTGGCTTCTTCCCTTTTTTTTTTTTTTTTAATTAGCCTGTGAATCTTCCCCAGTTCAGTACCATAAGGTTCAGCCTTGTTCATTCTTCTTCAGTATTGTGTCATGCTTTCATGCTTACCTTATTCTTGGGGATTTCCTAGGTAGAAATTCAAAAATTATAATGAATAAATAAAAGAATAAATCCAAGATTTATATAGATATAGACACATACATTGGCTAAAAAAAAATAGTGAGATTACATTAAAAAAATTATTTCTCCCACCCCAACATCCTACCCTTGGCAACCACCAATCTGATGTCTGTATATGTGAGCTTTCTTTTCTCTTCTTTTTTTCAAGGTTCCACATGTAAACGAGATCATATGGTGTATGTCTTTCTCTATCCAACTTACTTCACTAAGCATTACGCTCTCAGGGTCCATCCATGTTGTCACAAATTACAAGCTTTCTTTCTTTTTTTTATAGCTGAATAGTATTCTGTTGTAGATGTGTCTGTGTATGTATATAAGCACAATTTCTTTATCCATTCATCCACTGGTGGACACCTAGTTTATTTCCTAAAAAATATTAAAAGTAGAACTGTCATATGACCTAGTAATCCACTTCTGGGAATTAATTCAAAGAAAACAAAAACATGAACTCAAAAAGATATAAGCACCCCTGTGTTCATTGCAGCATTATTTACAATAGCCCAGATATGGAAACAACCTAAGTGTCCACTGATGGATAAATTGATAAATTGTGGTGTGTACAGACAATGCAATATTATTCAGCCACAAAAAAAGAATGAGGGCTATTGTAGCTACTACTACAATTAATCCTTTCTGTATAGATGAGGAAAGTAAAACATAGTGGGGTTAAGTAATTTGCCTAAGATCATAGAGCTGATTAAGTGATGGAGTTAGAATTCAAACCCAAGTGGTCTGACTTTAGAGCAGAGCTCCTGAACACAACAGCACTGCCTCCTAAGAAAGGCAATGCCGGGAACTGTAAGACCACTTGGGCTGAATGAACATAGTTCCCCTCCCCAATTCCACTTCAGATTCCCCTATTGATATGTGACCAAAAATATCAAACTAGGGAGACAGTCCTCAAAGTCCACACTTTGAGAATTCTGTTGCTGTGGATACCTTTATTGTTAGAGTTCTTTGATGACTCAAGTGATGAGGGGCAGGGAGAGAAACTGGGGAGGCTGCAGCTGCTGGTGCTCCGTGTTCCTCGGCCTCCCCCATGTCGGCGGGAGCCAACTATGGTACTTGCTAGCAGCTGCCTCCTTGCCCTTTGCTCAGTGTATTAGGTGACACTTTGCTTTGTGGTCATAGTTCTAATCCTAACTACTCTAGATGGTAACATTAAACAACTCTGCCTAAATATGGGAGAGCCCTCATGGTGTGATATGCTGTTCCCTCATTCTTGGCTTTGATTAATTAGCAGCCGTAGGGATCCCCAAAGTCATCTCTATGATTTTTGGAAGAGTTAACTTTTAAAAAAAATGTTAATTTCTTAAAAATTTTTAATAAACATGTAATGTATTATTAGCCCCAGGGGTACAGTTCTGGGAATCTCCAGGTTTACATACCTAACAGCACTCACCATAGCACATACCTTCCCCAATGTCCATAACCCAGCCACCCTCTCCCTACCCTCCTCCCCCTGGCAACCCTGTTTGTTTTGTTAGATTGAGTCTTGGAAGAGTTAGGTTTTTAAGAAGAAGCTTGTCTTTCCTACTTTCTCTCTTGTCATTCTCAGAGGCTATAAAACTTCACTATTCCTCTCTGATTTTTAATTTATGGTCTTGTATGGGTAGAGAAATTAATCAACTTTCTCTGGTTCTTCACATGTAGCTGACAATGAGGCAGCTGACAGAAAAGGGAATGATACTGGTTGGGGGATACCTAAGTTTAGTGGGTCATCAAACAACTTTGTGGTAGACAACTAGGTGGGCACTAATATCATCATTCCTTGAGTTAGGACAGATCGGTAAACATGTGTGGGTCAGCCCCATGGGGACTTAAGCACAAGGGCCATTAACTGAACTTCCCATCTTCAGGGCTAGTTTTCAGGGGCGCTGAACACATACCCTTCCGCCCCCAATACACATCTGCACATACAGGCTCTTCCCACTTTCTTTCCATCTAATAGTTTTGTCATTCTAACTTCAACCTGGTCTCCTCAATTGTAAAGGGCTTCTCAGGCCTTCCATCCTTTAGAAGTGCTGAGAGGGTTAGCTACTGAATCAGTCATGATGGGTTTAACATTCTTCTTTGGGAATGAAAGAATGTTTGATGTATGTTACGTGGCTCACTGACATTCAAAAAGCCCCCCCCCCTCTCCCAGGGGATTATGAAATAAACATCATTTTAAGGCTTACACAAAAGAAATGATCTCCCCCATTGACATTGTTAAACTTATTTGAGAAAATTCACATTTAACTCTAAAAACTAAAGGGACTCTAAGAATGGCTAATGAACCTCTAGATGTCTTTTTTATTCTTAAATAACTCGATGACCAAATATAAGGTTCTAAGATTCAGAGTTTTCTTTTTTTTTTTTTTTTTTTACATGAATGTTCTGAAGTTCAGAGGGTTTTTGTTTTGTTTTGTTTTGTTTTGTTCTTTTTTTTTTCCCCATGAATTCAATCCTAGCTTCCAAGAAGAAATAACACTGCACACTTCAGCATTCCAATATTATTAGAGGTTTTTTTTGTTTTGTTTTTTGTTTTTTGTTTGTTTGTTTGTTTGTTTGTTTTTTAAACTCCCACGTTGGAAGATATCACAGGTAGTGGCCGCCTTAGCTCTTCCTCAGGAAAGTTAGAGATAGTCTTTCGTCCCCAGCCATAGACCTGGCTCAATTACAGCTCTCTGGCAGGATAAGGTTAAGGGGATGGGGGGAGGACAGGGAAGACGAGGGAGACAGAAGCACGAAAATCAATTCAAATTACTTTGATGACAGTGACTTAGAGTCTCCTCTGATAGACAGACACGAGCCTCCAGGATGCTGGCCGCCCGGACCGGGGCCGCCGGGAGTCAGATAGCAGAAGAGCATTCCAAGTTAAGGAAACAATCTGGGCTTTCCACAGGGGGCAAAGACAAATCTCCCAAGAAAGCCCCTGACGATGGGAAAGACAGCAGCCTCAGCCCCTCGGGGCAGAGCCAGCTCAGGGCACGGCAACTGGCTCTGGTGCGCGAAGCAGAGATGAACTGGTACCTCAAACTCTACGAGCTGTCCGGCGAGCACACCAGCGCCTACACCACCCGCATGCCCCACAGGTAAGCCTCCGCCCCCGCAGCGCGGCCGCCGTGCATCAGAGCCGGTGCTCACTTGCCAGTGCTGCTGGAGAGCTCAGCAGCTCTCCTTGCTTTAAGGATGATTGACACTTCAGAAGATGTAACCCCAAAGAGCAGGAACTGGAGAAAACAGCAAATAATGCTCCCGGGATGGTGATTCAGAAAACGGCCCCCAAGCACCGCGTCCCCCCCCCCCCCCCCCCGCCCTTCTACCTCAAGGAGGCTGTAGGCCCTCAAGAACTGACAGGCACAAAGAGTGTGGTATTGAGATTTGTCTTAAGTGAAAATCAGAGGAGTTGGAAAATTGCAGGAAAACGCCCCTTTCCAAAGCAGCAACAAGAAAACGCTTAGCCACCCCCCCACCCCCACCCCACCACTTTCTTTACTTTGAGCACTCTGGGGTGAAGGAGGGAAATGCGCTTTGCCTGTTTGAAGAGTGGACGGATGAGTGGTGTGAATTTGTTAAATGCGAGCTTAGTCTGGCAATGGGAGTGTGAGCCTCTTGTGCGAGCCTCCTGTCTGAGTAAGGAAGAGAGTATCAAGAGAAAATGGCACATTTAGAAGAAAATAGGTAAGTGCAAGACAAATCTCTATAGATTTAATTTCTGTTCTTTTCTCAGCTTCAGCTTCAAATAGTGCAGAGCAGAAAGAGTTCATAAATCTCAATGTTATAAGGTAAAAGGTACTGAGTAGCAGAGTTCTGAGTCCTGAACTTTAAGAGTGCTCATTCCCTATAATTGCTACTGAAAAAAATCTCTTAAGAATGAAAGATAACTTTGCAAGGAAAAAAATTGTGAAAATAAAGCTTAAAATAACTATTTTCATTAAACAGTAATAAAGTTGACTAGAAATAAGAAAAAGGTTGTGATGAAATGGTCCAAGGATAGAACATTTCTTTTGTAGAGACTGCGTGGTAGCATAGCGATTCCTAAAAGCATTCTATTTATCAGAGCATACCAGTGTGCTCTGAGCTGCCCCCGTTTTTATACCTCTAATTCCAAAAGGACACCATAGAAAAATTAATTTAATAATTGAATCAATTTATTTAGACTTTGATGCCTGTAAAATAAAAACTTGTTGGACTACAAACTTCAAAATGCCCAAACTTCCCTTGCTCCATTCCCTTTTCGAGGCAGGGATAAAATAGATATTTCCAAATCTAAGCCACTATTTAAAAAAAAAAATCAGCATTTAAAAAGTAGAACAAGTTAAGGTTTCTAGAAATGTTCTGTGAAATACATTTACTATTTATGGCCAGAGTGATTTATCTGAAGCTCTTGTAAGCTGTTGTGCCTACATTTAGGGTACACGGAGGAAGGACCCAAGGGGAATGGTCTCAAGTCAAAGAAAGCTTGAATGATCTATCAGTGTTGGGAATGTGCTTCATATCTATAAATCTTAAAGCTATCATTAAAGAGCTTCTGGAAAGAGAGTTAAGTGACAATAGAAAGCACTGATAATGATTTCCTTCTGTAACACATCCTTTTACTTTGTCTTGACCGAAAGCTTTTCTTAAAGGAGTCATACTCAGGAATTTTACGATCCTGTTTTATGATCATGAAATTCCTACTTTATTATCTGGTGGTAGAGTAACATTTATCAGGTCTGAAGGGAATATTAATTAAGTTAACCAGGTTTAGCTAGCAACTTTTGGGAAATACAAATATCTCCTCTTTTTTGCTTTAGTCAAACTAACAATTTGTCCTATAGTCAGAAGAAATGACCCAGAATTAATGTATTGGTTTCCATGGTAATCTGTGGGGCAGTGTTATTAATCATTGATTTGAAGTAACTTTGGGTGTCCTTTGCTTAGTGAGGTGTTAAAGAACAGTGAAAATCGTGTCTGTCCTACATCATCAAAAACTACAAATGTCTCCTCCCCCTTTATTTTTGCATCATGATTGTCTCTAGGAAGAAACTAGTGTGTGCAGTTGGAACTGAGTCCATTTAGAAATTAGATTTACTTTGGAGCTCTATATGTGCGTATTTTAGAAAAAGACACTTTTGCTCATTGTCAGCTCCTTTCCTTGTTATACCCCAATGTTGGAACTACCTACCACAGTTAAGTCCCTAAGATCACCAGGACAATGACAATGACCGATGATGTAATCCTCTCAAAGTGTAATGTAGGTAGTAGAACGTGAACTCCCTCAGGCCACACATTTTTTTTTCTTTCATTTATAAATGAAAACATAGCCCAAGAGTGACAAGTCTGTTAGAGACCTGTATGTAGAATACAGATATGATTCACATAAGAACAAATGTATTCATTTGGGAAACCTTACTTATAGGACAGAATGTTAAATGCATTGAGGAGTCCTTTAAGATATTACACATTTACTATGGGTAAGAATTTTACAGGTTGTTGGTTAATGGCTATTGCTTTGGAATGTCTAGAGGGTTCTAACTCCCATTCCCTTTCTTAGAGGATGGAGTGAAAATGTTTTAGAGCAGTTTAATTTTGATTTGTGAGGGATTTGAGGGTTGTCCTGTCCTCAGATTCAGTGATAACCTATATTTGAAAAAGGGTATTATTAAATGACTAGAAGAAAGCATTAGAAATTGAGAGGAGTCCAGCAGTCCTGGTATATTTAAAAAATAAAATTGCAGGAAGCAGGGCAGAGAATGTGCATTATCTGTGGGAAATGGTTCTGGCCCCCCTTTCTGGGGCTGCGTCTACATACGACTACATATGAAGCAATCAAATATCATTTGCTTCTTGCTAACTGTCCATTTTACAGAGCTGACTGATCACACTGTGAAGCTGGTGCATTTTATATGATGGCTCACTCCTCTGCACGGTGAGAGAGTGGTGCAGGAACCAGCGTCCTGAGGCTGAAGGCAAAAGTTAGCTTTAAGTCCCTGGGTAACTGTGGATATGATTTTTAAATGATTCATTTGTTGTCTTATTTGTTTGTTTGTCTGTTTATTATTTGAGAGAGAGCACAAATGGTGGGCAGAGGCAGAGGGAGAAGCAGACTCCCTGCCAAGTACGGAGCTGGATGCAAGACTCCATGGCAGGACCCCAAAATCATGACCTAAGCCAAAGGCAGACGTTTAACGGAGTCACCCAGGTGCCCCTATTTGTTGTCTTTAAATAACAGGGTTTTTTTTTTCCCCCCAAATTACAAAAGTAGTATCTAAATTTGATGGAAAATTTTGAAAACGAAAACATCTAAATAAGAAAGGCAACTATTGCTGGTGATTGATTTGTGTTTCTCCAGCCTTTTGAGTTAGAATCATACTATATATTCTGTTTCAGACCTTTTTTTCCCACTTACTAGTATGTCAGTGCACTTTATTATCCTTTTAAAAAATATTTATTTATTTGAGAGAGAGTGAGAGAGAACATGAGAGGGGAGGAGGTCAGAGGGAGAAACAGACTACCCATAGAGCTGGGAGCCCAGTGCGGGACTCGATCCTGGGACTCCAGGATCATGACCTGAGCTGAAGGCAGTTAAGAACCAACTGAGCCATCCAGGTGCTCTGCACTTTATTATCTTAAAGACAACTTAAAAATTTCTTTCAAAGGACTGCATCTTACTATATTATTGCTTAGCTTTTCTTATTTTGCTTACTATTTATCATTATTGCAAATAATATAATAATAAATATCTTTATACTTTAAAAAATCACACCTCTGGTTATTTTCATAGGATCTATTCCTAGAAGTGTAATTAGTGGGTGAATACTATATACATAATATTACAGACACATATACACACATATACATATTTATTCTTAATGTATGTCTTGCCATTGCTTTCTGGAAATATTTTCTCTGTGTGCCCTCCCATTGGTAATATTTGAGGATACCTATCTCATTGCTTTCTCTAGATACATAGTGTTTATATGGAATTCAGAGCATTGAGGTTTTTTTCATTAAGTTTTTAAAATTCCAGTATAGTTAACATATAATGTTATGTTAGTTTCAAGTGTACGATATAGTGATTCAACAATTCTATACTAAGTGCTCATCATGACAATTACACTCTTTAATCCTCATCTTATAGCACTGGTTTTTATAGTCAAACAAATGGTTGGCTAATTTACTTAACTTTTTTGAGTCTCAATTTCTTTGGCTGCAGAAGAAGACTAATAGCATTACAAAGCACTGTGGGTAAAAATTATTGTGCATGGTGTGTTGAAATCTTATGAAGGTAATTAAGGATGGGGTGACTCTTAAAATATCTGGCAAGCATGTGCACTTCACCTAGGACCTGACAACTGAGGGTCCTATTGTGCTTAACTGATATTTATGAGATACCTCTGTGTGCTCTCTCTCTTTTTTTTAAGATTTTATTTATTTATTTATTTGACAGACAGAGATCACAAGTATGCAGAGAGACAGGCAGAGAGAGAGAGGGAGAAGCAGGCTCCCTGCTGAGCAGAGAGCCTGATGCGGAGCTGGATCCCAGGACGCTGGGATCATGACCCGAGCCGAACGAAGGCAGAGGCTTTAACCCAGTGAGCCACCCAGGCACTTCACTGTGTGTTCTTTTTTTTTTCTTTTTAAGATTTTATTTATTTATTTGACAGACAGAGATCACAAGCAGGCTCCCCACGGAACAGAGAGCCTGATGTGGGGCTCTATCCCAGGACCCTGAGATCATGACCTGAGCTGAAGGCAAAGGGTTTAACCCATTGAGTCACCCAGGCGCCCCTCACTGTGTGTTCTTAATGGAGGCTTTTTGGGGATTCATACAGTCACCATCCTCCTGGAGAAAAATGATTTGGTGATAGAATACACAGAGCTCTTAAATACTGTTTAATACAGTATTAACATTCCAAACCATAGCTGACTGAACCTATTAAATTGAAATGACTGGGAACATTTAGTGGAGCAAGTCAACACACGAATGAACATTTAGCTATAGCATTTCAGTAGTGATTTCTACCAGCTTAAGAAATGTTTCTTCTTAAGCAGGAAGTTACACTGAGCCACATTTCTAATCACCTCTTTCTGCTATCAAAATCCCTTGATTTCCTAAAAATCATTTACTTCTGCCTACTTCCAGAGGATCAGATGTGGTTCTCTGTGAGGACAGGCAGTTCTCCAAGGTGAGTATTGGTAGATGCAGTTCCTGCCCACAGGGCAGCAGGTGACCCACGAGCTCAGCAAGCTCTGGTGGAAGTTTATGCAGGAAGATCTGGAGTTGAGAATCGAGCCTGAGATGGAAGTTGCCACGGGAAATCAGGTACAGCCTCGGGGACATAAGACCTGTACTTAAATAAGAAGTACTGAAAAAGGAGGTCATAAAGCTCAGAGGAAGGAGTCAGTGCCTCCAGCTAACGTGCTTGGATCTGGACCTGGAAGATGAGCAGGACTTGAGCGAGACAAGGTCATGGCAGGGAAGGCGATCCAGGTGGAGGGAAGAGTGTGAACAAGAGTGTGAAATGGAAATGGAGAGCTGCTTCTATTCAGGAGACGCCCACAAATGCCCCAGAAAGGTTCTTGCTGGCTGGAGCTGGGAGAGGGGCCAGGAGAATGGAGGGGTAGGAGACCGTTTTCAGAGACTTGAGAGTCAGACAGAGACTAGGCCTGGAGGAGTGGTAGTGCGTGCAGGCTATTCCAAAGAAGGGGCTATGGAGAAAAGAGAGGGTGACAGTTAAGTCTGAAGCAGGGTCCAGGGAGGAGTTTGCTGCGATCTGTAGGCTTTTTTTTTTTTGGCAAAATGGAAGAGTCTAGTAGGGAGAGGAAGTGTATAAAGCAAGTAATGAAGCCAGGTCCCCAAAGAGGAAGAAGACAGAGTCAAGGACACTAAATGCAGGTGTAAGCTTTGGCAAAGGGAGGTGTTGATGGAGCTCAGTGATGAAGGACATGTCTCTGGAGTCTTGTGGTCTGCAGACTGCATTCCAGCAGTGTCACCTACTGACTAGGGGCTCTGGGCAGGGCCTCTTGTCTGGCAAAGGCACTTGGCTTGGGGGTTAAGGCCATAGTCGGGGAACAAGGCTGCTGGGTTCGAACACTGGCTCTGCCACTGACCAACTATGTGACTAGTTTCTTTGGCTGTTAAAGGTGGATAATGAGAGTACCAATACTATAGAGGAGATAAAATGACTTAAATAAGGAAAGCACATGGGGTCTGGCACATAGAAAGCACACTGTGATATGAAAGTTCTTAACAGAGTTGCTGACACATGCTCCATGTCCTTGTTTTTATCATGAGACGATTGTTGGACCTATTATTAGAGATGCCTCCTCTTTCTGGAGTGTACTAACTCTACTGTGATTCTGTAAATGGGTACAGGTATACCTAGCTGAGAAGACTGTTGTGAGGATTCCATGAACACTCAGTCGCTTTTGGTCTCCTTCTCCTCACACCCCTCCTCTACTGATATAGAACACATAAGACAGCATCAGGGAAATGGTATCAGGAACAGAATGTAGTGAGATGGAATTGAGTTACAATGCAATAACTAAATTTTTTAAAAAGATTTTTTTTTTTTTTAAAGAGAGAGCACAGGGGAAGGTGCAAAGAGAGAAAAAGAATCTCAAGCAGACTCTGTGTTGAGTGTGGAACCCGATGTGGGGCTCGATCTCACAACCCTGATCATGACCTGAGCTGAAACCAAGAGTCAGATCCTTAACCAACTATGGAATAACCCCAGGAATAACTAAATTTTTAAACCAATATTTTGTTTTCTTAGAAAAACTATCGATTAGATTCTTTCATTGTTAAAGAAAAAGCTCTTTTCTAAAAGGTGATACATATTTCTTTGAGCAAGCATGTTTTTTTTTAAGATTATAAATCTTAGAATGTCTACATGAGAAGTCACCTAAAAGTATTTTTCCAGAAATGTCAGAACATGAAGATGTTTTTGTATAGTTTAACTATAATTTTAGATAATGAGTGAGGAAGATTGCCTCCTCACTCTTTGTTCTGTTGTTTTGTATGTTGGAGGCAATCTTAGACTATTGAATGACTGGATGAGTGAGAGGGTGAACCTCCATAGGACAGGCGCCTGGGTGGCTCAGTGGGTTAAAGCCTTAGATTAATTAGAGGAAGATTAATTAGAGGAAGTTCTTGGCATCCCAGCAGCCCTAGGGGAAAGTAGGCATTGCCATGGTTTCTAAAGGTGACATTGATGTCCTTTGACTTAAGGGCCAGGAGGCCGTCAGTGCTCTGTGCAGCTGTACCCCTGGGTGAGGGGGTGAGGCGAAGAGATGAGTTGGAACTAAACATCTCTGGGCAGGCACACCAACCTCCAGAGGAGTAACCAAATACCTGGGAGCTTGCTTCAGTCTGCAACCCTGTGACTACTTTTTAGGTCACCTTAGGAAAATGCAGGCAGTTTCTCAGTTTGATATTCCTGTTAACTGGGTCATGTTCGCATGTGTCCAGTTCATTCTGAAGGACTGTGGACACACCGAAGGCAGTGTCTATATCTTGGTCTTCTAATTTGCCCACATGGTTCTTTCCTAACTGGATGTCAGTGGATTTGAAAGAGCTCAGCAGTTCTGTTTTCTTCTGCTGTTCCTGGGGGTGGGCTCATGTAATGGCAGGGGCATTGGCTGATGGGCTTGCATCCATGATTCAAATCCCATTTTGCCTTGTGATCATAGGAAGTTTTAAAATTCTCCAGGACTCTGGGGCGCCTGGGTGGCTCAGTGGGTTAAAGCCTCTGCCTTCGGCTCAGGTCATGATCCCAGGGTCCTGGGATCGAGCCCCACATCAGACTCTCTGCTCAGCAGGGAGCCTGCTCCCCCTTCTGTCTGCCTGCCTCTCTGCCTACTGGTGATCTCTGTCTGTCAAATAAATAAATAAATAAATAAATAACTTAAAAAAAATAAAAAATAAAATAAAATAAAGTAAAATAAAATAAAATTCTCCAGGACTCAAAGTCTCCTCTGTAATGTGAGAAGGGTAGACAAATTGATCTCTTAGGCTCTTTTTAGTTCTGAGTCTACGTGGTTTAATGATCTCATACTCCAGAATACGGGGATAGAGTTTGATTTCCCGCTCACTGACCTTCATAGAGATTGTGCAGTTGGGTTATCTCTGCAAGGAAAAGGAAACATGTTGGTGGTTTGTTCTGAAGTTGTAGGAGCAGGAAAAAATCCTCCAGTTTTTAAAGCGAATTACTTTAGTAGTTGGTTGACCATTGTTAGATATGTTTGACTTTTAAAAAGTTTCCTTTTTTGGCGGGCACGTGGGTGGCTCAGTTGGTTGTGACACAGAGGACAGTTTATTTCATCTCCTTCACATGCATCGGATATCTCGAACACATCACTTCTTCTGCCCAGGCCTTTATATATTCATCCCACTGAATTCACACAAGCCCCGTGGACTTGCTATAACCCACATCCCTCAGTGATGAAGACTATTCCCTTGCTGTCTGTTGTTGATTATTTTTCTTCCTTTCTCATTAGGAGGTAAAACATTCCCTGTCTCTTTGCTGGCTATGCTTACATATATTCCAGGTCAGCTGTTGGAGCTGTTGCTAGTCTACTCCCTGTCTAAGGTCAGCCTTCCCCGTTCTTTCTCTATGTACTGAAGATTCTGCTTCTCATGGGTTGGGGTAATGCCATGTGATGATTTTAAAATTTAGCCTTCCTACAGCCAACCTAAAGCTTAATTTCATTTTTTACAGCTTAATTTCATTTTATACAGCTTAATTTTATAATATACAGCTTGTTATTTTTTCTTACATTTGTCCTGCAGCTTATTATGCACTTCTGAGAGAGTTCCAGCTTATTATGCACTTTTGAAAGACATTGTGGATCTTGCCTCCTCTGTGAGCCTCAGGGCCTACATAACCTGGGGTGGGCAAATATAAGCTCTAAATCCTGATTCCACCACACACTGTCTATGTGACCTTGACCTCAGGGTCCTCCCTCGTAAATGGGAATGACAATACTGCACATTCAGAGTTGGGGGGATTAAGTGGGAGAATATCTATAAATGTTTCGACACAGGAGTGAGGGCAGAGAGGGCCCTGCAGCAAATGTTACCATTCCCATCCCCCCTTTGGAGGCCATTAGCCTTCCTCTGTTATTTTGCCCCCCACACTCCTCTTTTGGTGGATTCCTTCCATGAGCTCCTGAGCCTGGAAAAATTCGCCAACCCTAAGAGAATGATCGTGACATGTTGCTTTCTTCCTTGTTTTGCTTAGAACTCCGCTCTTCTAAGATTTTCTTTTACACCCTCGCTTAAAATCCTTTCTGATTAACCAAGGAGAAATGTCTGTCTGACATGTCCTCTCTTCATGCACAGTGGATCGGTCCCTTGTCTCTAGAATAGAGACACCTGGATTTAAATTGTGGCTGGCTGTGTTAGGGGCCAGTTGTGTGAATTTCAGCAGATCATGCCTCCTCTCTGGGCTTTAATTTCTCCATCTGTATGGTGAAAATAAAAGCATCTACATTATCTCCCAGGATGTTAAAGAGGAAAGTATATATGTGAAAATGGTATGTTAAAACCACTACCTAGCTGTTTGCTATTGCATTTTTTTATTATCTTCTTTCTGACACATTGGCTGTAATTCAGTCTAGAACATGGCTTGAGAAAATGATTTCCTCTCATCTGCTTTTCTAGCAAACATAAGGATGAATACAGCCATACGTCTTTCCCAGACCCTGCATGGGGGTTTCTTGAGAACATGGACAAAGACCAGGACACCTGCCTTGTTTACCTAATATCAGCAAGTGCTTACTGAGTCCTTATTATCTACTGGGCACTTTCCTTAGACTATTCATTTTAATCCTTACCAATAATCTGGGATCTTTTTGCTAGCTCCACTTCATGGGAGAAAGCCCAGGCTAACAAAAGATCCTGCCCTAGGTCAGATGTAAAGAAGTTATAGAGCCAGTACTTGAACATGGGTGGTCGGGCCACAGATGTCATCTCTTAACCCCACAGAACACTCCCTTTCCTTGGTTTGGATTGATTATAGATCATCACCAAGCTGTCACTTGCATAATTTTACCTTTTACTTTCCATCACAGTATAAGGTGCCCAGATGCAGGGTGTGGGAGTCACAGTTTCTCCTCCCTATTTGAGGTCCTAAAGGGCAGGGGGAGGTCAGGAGCAGCTTGGATGGGGGAAAGTCACTCACATGGAGAGCAAAGGGCTGTGTCATAGAGTGGACTGTGAATTTCAATATTTATGCAGGCTTCTCTCCCTGGAAATTATTTCCATCAAAAGAGCTGAAGCTCTGGAAAATGCCCCCCCCCACCCCGCCCAAGGCATCCTCTCTTCAATGGCTCTAACTACATTTCAGAGTCTTTGGCCCTCTCCCTCTCACGCGAGCCCTGAGAGGGAGCAGACGTTTCACAGTCACAGCTGCCTTGGCCTTTCCAATTTTAGCTTGTGGTTGTCACTAAATGGCATGTGCTAATGTGTTGCCAGAGATTTTCGCTGTTGCGTTAGGTGCTTTTGCTCTGTGGGAGGAGGACCCAGCATGGTTCTGAGAAGCATTCGCTCGCAGATGTCTGGAGTTGACAACTGAAGCAATGCTGCCTTCCCCTGACAGCCTCTCAAGCTACACGAAATGTCATCAAGTGTCAAGTCTTCCAGTTGGGCAGAAAAAAATCTCCATTCCAAGGCAAAAGAAACTGGGAGTTTTTTGTGTGCATTGGTACACACATTGCAATCTGATTGCAAACAGAAACTTGCCAAATATTTCTTTAGTCCCCAGGAAATTAAACTGGGCTCCAGACCAGATATCCGATTCTGGTTCCCAATCCAGGAAGAGTTCTTGAATGTTTATATGGTTAGGCTGTAAGTGAATGCCCTTCACTAAATGAAGTCCATTGATTTTATTAAATAAGGGTCACTCTTGCTGCTAAATCCTGAAACTTCAGGGACTTGTCCCAAGAAAGTTTATTTCTTACTCATGAGAATCCAGTCAAGAATAGGAATGTCCAATTAGGTGATATCCAGGATAATGAAAGTTCTGTTATCTTCACTTTTGTTTTCTAAGCTGGCCAGTGGCTGAGAATGGACACTGATCCAATAGAGAGGAGAGGGTATGGAGGCTCGTGTGAAGGGTACTTTATGGGCCAGGTCTGTAAGTAGCACCCATAGGCAGCAGTGATATTGACTGGCACTCAGTCATATGACCATTCCGAGCAACAAGAAAGGCTGGGAAATGTAGTCCAAATGCATGCCTAGGAAGAGAGACTAGGCCACAGAGCCGCAGTCAGCGCAGAGGAGTGCGAAGGCAGAGTCTGTTTCCTAAAACAGGGAGAGATGAAGGCATTTCTTCACTCTCAATGTCATTCTCTTTATTCCAAGCCTGATGCACCAAGCCTTTTGCAGCTGGTGAGAGCCACACAGTGGGTCCATCTCCTTTGGCTTTTCTACTTGGAACTTAACTTTCCTGTTTTACTGAGAAGGGTAATGTCCCTCAGAAGCCTGTAGATGGTGATCTGATATTAGCTTGGCAGGGACTTGGAACACAGCCTTGCTGACGTTCATCCATGAGGGCTCTGCTCTCATTTTGAACCTCTCGGACATTTTCTTATTGCCCTAAGAAGAATCACCTATGGATGGGTGAGCCAGGAGCGATCCCTGCAGCTCGTGTTTTGTGCCTCCCCCCAGTCGGTTGTGAGACGAAGTTGCCCGAGTCAACAGGTCATCCCTTCCCATGGTAACAGCCACCGGCCAGGGTGCCACAGACACACACAGCTATCTCATGAGGCGGGATCAGACCCATGGAAACGAAAGTCAGAGAGCACTTGTTGAGAGCCAAGAGAGCTCATTAATGTAGTCTGTTATTGCCGAACTGGTCAGGTGTGTGTTCTTTTTTTTTTTTTTTTTTTTTTTAAGATTTTATTTATTTATTTGACAGAGAGAGATCACAAGTAGGCATAGAGGCAGGCAGAGAGAGAGAGAGAGGAGGAAGCAGGCTCCCTGCTGAGCAGAGAGCCCGATGTGGGACTCGATCCCAGGACCCCGAGATCATGACCTGAGCCGAAGGCAGCGGCTTAACCCACTGAGCCACCCAGGCGCCCCAGGTGTGTGTTCTTAAGAGGAACTTCCATGACAGTCTGTTCATTCAAACAATGTCATTATCACTCATGTTTTTCAAGAAGGCACTTACGGGATTCTTGATGACAGACAAGCCAGTCACCCTGTTCCCCAGCAGCAGGATATGATATGGTTTTGAATGTAACATGATTAAATAAAATGGCCTATCATTTACGGTGTGCTGGCATTCCTTCCCTAGCTCAACAAGAGCCTCAAACAAGATACATGTCTTTTTTTTTGGCCTGGAATGGTGAGAAATTGGAGGAAAAATTGGTTAAGAGAATTTGGGTTTGTATTCAAGACATTTTTCTTTATTATATATATCTCCTGTTTAAGTTCATGTAAAAAAAAATCAAAACCCAAAGCACATTTTGTAAATTAATCTTCATATTAAATTTTATTATAGCAGTGAGCATTAGTAGGAAACAAACTGTCCAAAAGGGTTGAATTATTTAATTACCTCCAGGACTAAGGAGGTGATAGTCAGGGTAAACAATTCTGTAAATGGGATGCATTTGAAAGATCAGCTCCTTCTGTCTCCAAGCTTCGTAATTTGAACAATGTGACTATCCAAACACCAGTTGCTTGTTGAACAAAATATTAAATACTTAAATCTGTTTATAATACTTTAAATTCCAGACGGTCATTTATCCAAAGGAAATGGCAAAGAAGTATCAAGTTGACAAGTGTTTTTATAGTATTTTAAATTACATGAATAGCCAATGAAGTCAATATTCAGAATTCAAGGATACTCTTTTATAACTATATATATAATATTGAAAGAGATTCTAACAGTCAAACTGGAAAATGAAACAAACTCATTCAAGAGGCTTGATCATCTATTATGTTCAATTCTGGGAATGCAGGGTGGTACATAAGATAGAGTCCTTACCCTGAATAACCTTGGAGTCCTTTCGGGGCAACGAGAGCACAATACAGTTTTATTGGTGTGATCTGAGAAGGGGGAAATGAAGCGCTATGGAAATAAAGGAGTGATTAATTTTGCCAGAAGGTGGAGAGACAAGGGAGAGAAATGTCAAGACAAAATAAACACGAAATGCATCAGGACTTTTACAAGGATGTGGGGGAGGTTGGGGCCACTAAGCCATCAAAGAGGCAGGAGGAAAGGGATGTGTGGTCCGTGGCTCAAGAACAAAGTTGATCTTTTCTTAGGCTAGTCATCAGCTGAACCATCTAAATCTAAAGTATTTTACCGATAGAAAAAACCTTGTGATGGGCAAGATAGTATTTCTAAATGCAGAAGTTAGTCACAATTAGGCCTTGTTCACCTGACATTGTCAGAGAATGGAAATTTTCACTCAAGCGATTTTCCCGGTACCTGAAACTTCCTAATTTAGGTGTCAAGGATTTATTTTAACTTTTTAAACCTGAAGAAACAACTTGACAACTCCAGTTTATCTTAATAAATGTCAGCTCTTGTGCTATGTTAAAATGTCCTTGGGGACTATTAAGGAATCTAGAAGTATTTGCCTTGAAAATTAGAGGCTTCATTTTGCTCTTATTTTTAAATTTTGCCTTCCGTATTTCCCCCTTCCATTGCTTCTCCTGTATCCCCACCTTGCTGTAAATTTTTCTTATTGCTGTCAGTAAGCCTGCCTCTAATGGCTTTTTCATCTAATTTGCTACCTTAACTCTACCGAGGAGCAATAAATAAGAGGCTCTGTCTTGCTTGAATTATGACCAAGAAAGAGTAAATGGTTTATGAATTGAGGTTGGGGACATGGGCTTTGTGATGTCTTATTTGTTTACTCTTGCTTCTGTTCTATTTAGCAAGATTGCTAAAAAGGTGACCTCTGAAAGATGCAGTTGTTACTTTATTTGAGCTAGCATTTGAATCTGTTTGGGAAAATGCCAAATGCTGAAATTGCTTCACGTTGGAGTTTATCTTGGAATAATCCTTAGGGATTTTAGAAAAGCAAACCACGTAGAACACAATTTTTCAAAATGTTGATGGGGCTCTGGTACTCGAGATTTTATAAATTTCCCAGCAGACAGAATATTCTATCACAAATAAAGTAAGCAAAGTGAAGCTATTCATTTGTCTTCCATGGCAGGAACACACTGAGGGCTTTCCAGTGGATCATTTTTTCAACCATACTTCCTTGGAACTTTGGTCAATGATTGAACATTTACAGTTATTACACAGTGAAATGACATTTCATGAGGAAGTGTGGTGTATTTAGGGATTTAAAATATATAAACTGGTTTAGCTTACTTACCTCTGTGGAAGTGGTACTGTTTCTCCCATTTTCTCTGAAGAAGAAACTAAAAACTCAGAGATGCTCACGTCATACAGTAGCATGTTGTTGTGCAAAGATTTAAACCTGTCTGTCTGACCTCTGAGCCCAGGCTTCTGGAAACTTGCACTTCAGTCCAGTTCTTATGGTAACTGACTCCAAATGTTACCTAATTTATGTGGATGTTTCTTTCCTTACTCGTAAAACAAGAGAATTGAACCAGTTGATTTCTAAGACTTCTTAGAGTTCTAGTTAGAATCCTGAATTTTTTTAGATTTTTTTGTTAGGTGCCTCAAAGAGTTTGATGAAAAGGTAGATTTGTTCAGACAGAAGGATCCCAATAAGACCTCAAAGCAGGTGCATTGTATCACAAACTGAACCTATACATTTTCAGGCCTGGCTTTTATAGCTGAGATTTTAAGTCCCAGCCTCCCAGCCTTGTCTCTGACAAATTCCAGACCCCGAAAGGATAATGTGTGGAAGACGGTGGGGGAGCCCCATGGCAGACCACATGAGCAGTGACCGCGGAGGTGTGGGAGTCATTGCAACCTGCCAGTCTGCTTTCTGAGTCAACACTTAAGAAGCGATGGAGGGATTTCTTACTGGATGAAGAACAAATCAACTTCATTAAATAATCCTTCACTTCTCTTTGGAAAAGAGGAAGTCGTGTTTAAAGCCGTCTCATCATTTTGTAGTCCTGTAACCTATAGGACTAAGTCTCCTGAAAAGGTTGCTCACTTTGTCTCTCTGTCCGTCTGCCTTGCAGAGCTCTGCCGCCGTGCAACACTAAGGGGGCACTATCCACATAGATGACAATGTCCATGGCTGACCATGTGGCAGACAAGTAATAACCACCATGTCTTGGGCTGTGTCTTCTGTGCCAGGTACACCAAATGCCCTATTTCCTTTGATCTTCACAACAATCTCATGAGGTAATATGGTGAGGCATATTTTCCAGAGGAATTAATTGGGACTCAGAAAGTACTCATGGTCAATCCACTAGTGTGTGTTAGGGGTAGGATTCGAACCCAAGTCTTTCTGATTTTATAACTCATGTTCTTTCCCTCTATATTCCACCCTCACCACATGGAAATTCTTCAAAGCCAGGCCAATGTAGATGGGGATAAGGGAGGAACATGTTCTTAGCATCCTGGAAATAATACTTCAGGGATGACTCAATAGCTGGTGACCACAATACTATCTTGATTTCAAGCCTTTCATGGCTGACATTATTTAAAAAGAGAGTGCAAAACCATGTGATGGGGACAAGACCCCATCATGCATCTTCCTTCTTCCTCACCTACCTCTTTTCCAAGGTACTCTGTGCCCCCAACAGCCATCTTTCAAGATATTTCTGTACTTTGGAGTCCCATTGGTCATTTCCTTTGCATTAGACTCAGACCAAATGCCTCATTTGGGCATCTTTAGGGATCTTTTGTGGAAGGAACAATATAGTCACACCCAAAGTGATGAGGGGAGCTTTTGCTGCAAATGCCAAAACTCAAAGATGTTTTCTTTGTGTGGGTGTGTGGTCAGTGTGGGATAAACACAGGATGCCAGAGAAATCCCAACGACCAGTCCTGCCCACAAGCCCTTTATAGGCCAAGGAAGAGACCTGTCAATCTGGTCACCAATAAGTATACTTCAGATTTCTTGAGCAAGTCTATAATGTGCATGTCTCTGTATATATTAGAAATATGATTGTATGTTGAGGAGGGGTTTTTGAAGTTATAATGCAAAAGTATATAATGTGCAAGGAGTAGGGCTAAGGAAAAGAGGTAAAAGAGGCTGGGACTGAGGGGAGGTGGTGCCTTTCAGTGTTGAGGCTGATTTGATGGGACTTCCATTTGTCCCCTGCTATAATCCTATACATTGTCACAAGTGCTCTCTCCCCCATCCCACTGGAGCTGTTGTTTTCTATTCCTAGGAAAACTTTAGCATAAAAGGAGTTGAGGGGGATTGCTCCTAGGAAAGGCCAAATGAATGATGAACAGAGAGACATTGAAGATTAAGCTTCTTGCTTGATTGAAAACTTCTGGAAAGACTCCCTCCACCATCCCACCTCTCCCTCACTACTGGTCTTGCTTCCAACACTCCACCCAAGACTGGGTTTCGGTGTCTCCTCCCTGCCTCCCTCTATTGTAGCTCATAGTGCACTGCTTTGTAAGCTTTGCCAGTCTCTCTCCTCCTGCTCCTGGGAGCTCCTCAAGGGCAGGGTGATGTTTTCTTCATTGTGTTGTGTTGATATGACACACATACTTAACTGTGGCCACCTCAACTACATGTGCCTAGACTCCCAGGTCCTTCTGCAAAGGTGGAGGGAAGATGGTGATGACACGTGTCACAGCTTCACTGGCAGAGCCCTAGGGAGCAGACACCAGATCCGGAGAAAGAGCCCAAGTTCCCATAAATAATTGGAATAGAAAGACAGGCTCTGATCTGTGGTCTGGCATGCCCTGTCCAAACTCATTTGGACGGAGCCAGCACTCCTTCATCCCAGCCGCGGAAACACAGCCTTGTTCTCCCACGCCCACCAGCTCTGGCCTCAGTTTTCAATTGCAAGCCAAGACAATTTTTAGATGACTGTGATGTGCCCACAAATCCAAGATGGAGTGCTTAAGAGGTGATCTTTTCCGCCAAGAAAAATTTGGAAAGTTGGCTATAAATGTTGGTCTGTTCCAAAAATAATAGCTGCAATTCTTGGGCCTGGCATCTCAGAGAACTGGCTAATAATTCATTGAATCCAAGGCTCTCCAGTCAACACAGGACAGGTCCTCACCTCTGAGAATGTTTAGTCCAAGCCATTTTTAAAACTCACAGAACACCAGACCTAGAAGACTCTTAGAGATAACTTACATCTGAGCCAACAGAAAACTAAGGGGACAGAGAGGTCAAGGCCTGCCCAAGGTCACACATTATGTATGAATGCTGAGCAGGTGTGGGTAAAGCCTGCTCACCACCCAGAGCTATGCGGGTTTCTATTTGTAACTTCTGAGTCTCAGCACCCCATCAGCAGAATGTGACCAGAAACACCTCTTTCCTCAGATGGCCTTGTCACTTTTCCCACACTGGGATGGCATAATACTTAATGATTCTGAACGGTGTACAGCAGTTTTTCCTGAGACACAGAAAGAGAGCAAAGCAGACATTACCGCTGCTCTCTGTTGCTCAGAGGCATTTTTTAGTCTTGTACATGTAGTTGAAAACTGATCTTGATTTGCATCGATGGCCAAGGGAGCCAATAGTTTGCTTATAAATATAGTTTCTACTTGGGGCACCTGGCTAACTCTTTCAGTTAGAGCATGCAACTCTTGATCTTGGGGGTCTAAGTTCAAGCCCCATGTCGGGTATAGAGAGTACTTAAAAAAATAAACGTGAAAAATATATATATGTAGTTTCTACTCCCCACCTTCAAAGTGGGACCTTTAATGACAGTGATCCACTTTTGGAACTTAATGAAGAGACTTCAGTTTAAGACCAACCCTAGGTTGCTCATCCCTCTCTCCTCTACTGGACCTGGCTCCATATTCAGAGAGTAGAAAAAGAGAGTGATGTCTAGAAGAGGTCTCATGTCTCATTTTCCATGACTGCTTTTCCAGTTCACCTCTGCTTCTTCCTTGGTGGAGACTTCCAAGGTTCACAAAATCAGATGTAACTAGTGGCTCATGTATGTGATAGAACATTAGGTAAAACTTGACTTGGGAATGCCTGTTTCTTTGTGACTCTCCCCTGTTGCTGGGTCCTTCCTCACTTTTCTGGCCCTTTCTCTATAAGTTCTTCTTTCTCCCTTGAGACTCAGCTTTGGATGTTGTGTTGAAAATGGAAAGACTGGGTGCCTGGGTGGCTCAGTCAGTTAAGCAGCTGCCTTCAGCTCAGGTCATGATCCCAGCATCCTGGGATCAAACCCCGTGTCAGTCTCCTTGCTCAGCGGGGAGTTTGGAGCCTGCTTCTCCCTTGCCTGCCATTCCAAATAAATAAATTTTTTTTAAAAGGGTACTAATCTCATTCATCAAGGCTCTACTCTCATGATCTAATTATTTTCCAAAGGCCTCACCTCCAAATACCATCACATTGGAGATTAGATGTCAACATATGAATTTTTTTGGTGGGCGGGGGGACACAAACATCCAACTCATAACACTAAATACATTCATTTAAGTTAAAAAATAAAAGGCAGGTTAATTCCAAATAGAAAATAATAATGGTAAAGTTTGGCAGAAAAATATGGCAGAGATCATCAAGTTTGTGCAAATATTTGTAAACAGTTTAGAAGTGTCAAGTGAATACTTTAGATATAAATTGCAAGAGGAATTTCAAGGAATGATCATATGCATGGGACTAGGAAGTCCGGAAAGACTTCCTGGAGGAGGTGAGCTTTCACAGGACATGGGAGGGAGGAGGTCATATGAGCAAAGCTATGGTGATGGGTGAGGTGGGAGTAGGGAGCCTATTGGATTGGATGAACCATTCATGTCCAGGAGTCACAGTTGGAGGAGGATTGCAGCTGGAATCACAAAGTGGAGGGACCCTTATATGAGGAGACTCTGCTTTTTTTTTTTTTGACTTTTTATTTTGAGATAATTATTAATTCACACGCAGTTATAAGGAACAGTACAGATAAACCCCTTTACCCAGTGACTCCCAGTAATGATATCTTATAACTATAACTATAGTTCATTACTATAATTATAGTTCATTGTAACTATAACTGCAGTTCATATCTAACTATAACTATAGTTCAATGTCACAATTAGGAAATTGATGACGTGAGCCACTGACCTTATGCAGATTTCACTGATTTTGCACGCGTCCACTTGCATACTAGTGTGTGTGTGTGTGTGTGTGTGTGTGTTAGTTATCACACATGTAGGTGTGGCCACCACCATAGTCAAGATATGTAACAATTCCAGCACCACGGTCCCCCATCTGCCTTTTTTTTTTTTTTAAGATTTTATTTATTTATTTGACAGACAGAGATTACAAGTAGGCAGAGAGAGAGGGGGAAACAGGCTCCCTGCTGAGCAGAGAGCCCCATGTGGGGCTCAATTCCAGGACCCTGAGATCATGACCCGAGTTGAAGGCAGAGGCTTAATCCACTGAGCCACCCAGGTGCCCCCTTCTGTCCTTTTATAGACAGAGCTACCTTCATCTCTCCTCTTCTCTAGCCCCTGGCAACCATTAATTGGTGATCCATCTCTATAACTCTGTCAAGTCAAGACATGATATAAATGCAATCATATAATTGATGACTTTTTTTGCTCTCAGGGGCTTTATTAAAAAGTTGGCAAGATAAGACCTACATTCAGCAATTAGAAAACAAGATAAAGAATGATGGCTTGACAGAAAAATTGGGAAGCTGGGAAGGAGTGTCTGTGGTGCGATGGGGGGAAGAGAGAGAAAGCAAGTCCTATCTGACATGTGTAATTTGGCTTTTTTCCACTCAGCACAATTCCCTTGAGATCCATTCTAGTTGTTGCATCAATAGTTCATTCCTTTTTATTGCTGAATAGTGGTCCATAGGGTGTCTATAGCACAGTTTAACTCTTCAGCTATTGTAGAAAATGTGGGTTGTCTCCAGTTTTTGGCAGTTATGAATAAACCTGTTACAAGGATCTGTGTATGGTTTTTTGGTGTGAACATAGATTTCATTTTTCTGGGGGAAATATCCAAGAGTACAATTGCTGTGTCATATGGTAGGTTTGGTCTGTTTGGTTTTTAAAAGGAACTGCCGTGCTCTTTTCCAATGTATGTTTCTACAAGTGATGTGTGAGCAATCCAGTTTCTCTGGATCCTTGCCAGCATGTGGTGTTATTGGCATTTTTATTTAGCTAATCTGATGGGTGTGTAGGAATATGTCATGGGTTTAATTTGCATCTCCCTAATGGTTAATGATGCTGAACATATTCACATGTGTTTGTTTGCCATTTGCATATTTTCTTCAGTGAAATGTCTGTTACTGTTTTTGTCCACCAACTAATTGGAGTATTGATGTCTTTATTATTGAGTTTTTAGAGTTCTTTATATATTCTAGATAGAAGCCCTTTGTTGGATATGTGGTTTGCAAATATTTCTTCCTAGTGCCTAATTAGATTTTTAAAAAATCCTCTTTATAGAGACTTTCATGGAGAAAAAGTTTGGATGTTGATGATACCAATTTACGAATTTTTCCTGTTATGGGTTGTGGTTTTGGTGTCTGGTCTAAGAACTCTTCACTTATCCCTAGGTCCTGAAGACTTTCTCCTGTGATTTGTCCTGGAAGTTTTATAATTTTATATTTTAGTCCAATCCATAGTTGCTGAAGTTTGACTCTGGGAACCTTGCAGGGACAAGAAAAGTGATTGGACTTTGTCAGGGACTTTTTCTTTTTCTTTTTTCCCTTTTTCTTTCTCTCTTTCTCTCTCTTTTTTTTAAACAAAGGCCTCAACAGAGACATGTAACTAGCAGCTCTGCCAGGAACTCACGAGTCTGCTCACACACACACACACACACACACACACACAAATAATCAAAAATACATTTTGATTTTTTTGGTATAAATATGAAGTTAAGTGACGGGTTCATTTGTTTTTTTTTTGCTTGTAAATGTCCAATTCCTCTAGTATCATTTGTTGAAAAGCTTATCTGTCTTCTATTGAATTGCTCTTACATCTTTGTCAAAAATCAGTTGGGCATATTTGTGTAGGCTCTTTGCTTTATACAACCACCTTATTGATATTTCCTATCACTTGTTAGTGACATATTGAAAAGAACAAGGTTAATGGACCTCCTACCCAAATGAATCATGTTGCTAGTATAATAAGTGATTTGATTATGAAATACTTGATAATTTAGAAAGGTCTCATTACATACTCATGAATCATCTGCAAGGCCTTATGATCCTTATGAGAACAGAATATTTGGCTTACATCCCACCAAAATATTTCCTTTTACCTAAATAGAAAGACATGGGAAAGAGTGCCCATATTTTTTTCCCCAGGGCCAATCCATAGTTGCTGAAGTTTGACTCTGGGAACTTTGCAGGGACAAGAAAAGTGATTGGACTTTGTCAGGGACTTTTTCTTTTTCTTTTTCCCCCTTTTTCTTTCTCTCTATCTCTCTCTTTTTTTTAAACAAAGGCCTCAACAGAGACATGTAACCAGCAGCTCTGCCAGGAACTCACGAGTCTGCGCTCACACACACACACACACACACACACACACACACACACACACAAATAAGAAGGGGCATCTAAGGAAAATGAGCTGATCCCTTTTAGGGACGCACCAAAGCCAGATAACCCAAGTTAATCATAGCAAGATACAGCCAGTCTCAGAGCTAAAGACTGTGAAATGAGCTCTGCTTCCTTGGGTTTCTGAAACATGCATCTGTATAAACCTGCCTGTGCAGACATCCCCAGCCCCAAGCTGGGTCTCCCCAAATCCAGTGAATCGGCTCTGAAATGTAGACGGCATCTAGCAGTGACCAAGCCTCCGCCCCAGGCAGCCTGCTGGCCGGCGAGGCCTAGCGGAGCAGCAGAACGGAAGTTTCTGGAGAAGTTCTTACGTGTCCATGGAATCTCCTTGCAGGAAACCACCAGAGCAGAGACGGGCATGGCTTACAGGTACTTGCTGGTCGCAATGTCATTCAACCAGGGCACTGTGCTGAAGTCCAGGGTTGTTGTTCTTAGAGAAAGAAGGATCAAAAGGACAAAGCCCATGCTATCTAGAAAAAGGAACAGAAAAATGAATGCGGGGAGCTGTCTTCTTGGACTGCCTTCATTTTTTGAGCTTTATATTGTCTATGTTCTCTTTGCTCGAAAGGTTGCCTAGAAAATAGTCCAGCTCACCTGTGGAAGCGCCTAGCCATGTGCTCTCAGTAGAAATATCTTTGGCTTGGAATAGGTAGGTGACTTAGCAGCTCCTAATGAAGAAAGGGGGCTCTACTTAAGGGAATTGATAAATTAAGAGTAGGATTTTTTTTTTTTTAAGTGCTGCCTGGGCTTCAAAGCTCTTGTTTTCCTTGATTCCTTGATTCTTGTTTTCCATGATTCTAAATCTGAATCATGTGGTCTCTGCAAATGGTTAATAAAGCAGTTCATGAAACCAAGCAAGTTCTTGAAGTGACGGCTGTTTTTTAATCATTGTGGTCCAAGATAAATTACCGGTTGTTCTCTAACCTTCCAATACCATCATTTATTCTGTGAAAGATTAACAAAAGGGAGAAGTTTTCCCTGCGTATGGGGTTGGATCTGTAACTTTTACAACCTGCTCTGTGATGGGAAGCATCATTCTTGGTCAGAGCAATTATCATTCAAACCTCTGTAAGAGATGCTGGTGCTTAGCTAAATCAGCTGGTGGCACCTATGCATTTCCTTGACAAATGCTTAGAGTTTTAAATATCCAGGAAAGGGAGCAAAAGGCATTCAGAAGGACAAGGGTGCTAAAAATGGGAAAAAAAATATCCTTATCATTGGTAAAGAACCGTTGTCCCTGCTCCAGCCCAAACTCATACTTCACAGAGTGAGAGTGTTTTTGCATGGACATGATGTCCCTATGATTTCACTTTTCTATAATCCAAAGGTCTGTGTCCATGTAGTAGTTACTGTCCTAGTTTATCAGCTAATTTGATTAATAAAGCAATTTTCAAGGAAATGACTCCTTTCTGTGGAGAGCCACATAGTTCACATAGACTCTCTGTGCACTCTCTATGCACTCTCTATGCAGGGTTCGGGCAGAAGAGGAATGAACTCTTCTGGGTTTACACGGACTAGGAACACGGGACAGGCCACCCCATCATTCTTTGGAAGTGTAGCCTGAGAAGAATCTCACCACCTTTTCAAGAGAACTCATGGCTCCTCATCCACCTGAATCTGTCTTCCATAAGAAGGAGCCACCTTCTCCCTCTGTCTCTTCACATTCTCTCATTTTCTTCTCTATGCTCTCCCTGCCCCCGAGTGGTGACAGGGTGGTGATGTCTGAATATAGGCTAGATGCTATTTCATTAAAAAACATAGGTTTGAACTGTTTCATTTAAAAAAATCTGTCTTTGCCTCTTTGTCACAAGATGGGTGGTATGACTGCGAACCCTTGGATGGACCTTCAGAGGGCATGCCTCTTTCTCTCAAAAGTCCTGGTTTTGAATATCAATTAGACCTCTGCTGATGTCTGCCAAGTTTCAGATGAAGATATATAGTAGGACAGTGTTTTTCAAATAGTTTTGAAGCAGAGGATCTATCTCTCCTCAGATAGGTAAAAGCAAAATTGTTCTTGTTGGAGTTGGAGACCTGGAGGCCAACTGCATGAGGGAAGCAGTCATTCCCCAGCCTGGCTCCCAAAGCAGCCCTGCCAATCCCATGTTACTATGGTTTGAGAGTATGGCTCCAAGGTGACTCTTCATTATGCCTTGGAGAAAAAAGCTCTGTGCTCTTGAGGATGCTAGGTCCTGTCACAGGGGCAGGCTCTTAGCAAGGGTAGGTGCCATTGGATCATACTAGTAAGAGGTGAGACTTAGAAGATTGCTGTTTCCAGATCAGACTTTGAGGAGAGATAAGTGCAGTTAAATGGAGAATTGGCCCCAGGAAATCGCCAAAGCTTTGACTTATGAGGAGCTTGTTTGGCTCTGTCCTCACTTCCTCCATTACTTTTCTCCCTTACCCCGCCCTCCAACTTGAAGCATGTCTCCTTTGTCCAGATTTCCATAGTAATTTGTCTATTCTTCCAAGACCCTAATAAGGGGGTCATCATCCTTCTTAAAACATCATCCTTTCAACATTAGGGAGGGATTTTTAGGGAAGAAAATACAGGTTCTCTTGGTTCCCCCCAACTTGGATTTTGACCATGACTTCTTTTTTTCTCTTTAAGTTTTTTGCTTTAATTCCAGTGTAGTGAACATGCAATGTAATATCAGTTTCATATGTACAGTATAATAATTGAGCAATTCCATACATTACCCAGTGCCCATCACAAGTGCACTCCTTAAGCCCCTCACCTATTTCACCCAACACCACCTTCCCTCCCATCTAATAACCATGAGTTTGTTCTCTATAATTAAGAGAATGTTTCTCGGTTTGTCTCTTACTTTTTTTCTCTTTTTTTTTCATTTGTTTTGTTTCTTAAATCCCACATATGAGTGTAATCATATTGACCGTGACTCCTCCGCCTCCTCCTCTTGCTCCTCCTCCTCACCTCCCTTCTTCTTCTTCTTTGGTGTGTGTGTGTGTGTGTGTGTGTGTGTGCGCGCGCATGTGCATCTTTCTTTTTTTTAAATTAAATTCAACATGTAGTACATCATTAATTTCAGATGTAGATTTCAATAATTCATCAGTTGCATATAACACCCAGTGCTCATCACATCATGTGCCCTCCTTAATGCCCTTCACCCAGTTATCCCATCCCTGCAACCACCCCCTCTATAGTAGTCCTCTGTTTCTTGGAGTCAAGAGTCTTTCATGGTTTGTCTCCCTCTCTAATGACTTCCCATTCAAATTTCCCTCCCTTCCACATATGAGTGAAATGATATGATAACTGTCTTTCTCTGATTGACTTATTTTGCTTATTATGGTATAATACCCTCCAGCTCCATCCACATCAGTGTAAATGGTATTAATCTTTTCTGATGGCTGAGTAGTATTCCATTGTATGTCCACAACTTCTTTATCCATTCATCTGTTGATGGACATCTCAGTTCTTTCCACAGTTTAGCTATTGTGGACATTGCTGCTATAAACATAGGGATATAGGTGGCCCTTCAGATCATTACATTTTTATCTTTGAGATAAATAGCTAAAAAACATTAGTGTAATTGCTAAGTCTTAGGGTGACTCTATTTTTGACATCTTGAGGAACCTCCATATTGTTTTCCAGAGTGGCTGTACCAGTTTGCATTCCCACCAACAGTGTAAGAAGGTTCCCCTTTCTCTGCATCCTTGCCAAAATTTGTTGTTTCCTGACTTGTTAATTTTAGCCATTCTGACTGGTATGAGGTGTCTCATTGTGGTTTTGATTTGTATTTCCCTGATGCTAAATGATGTAGAGTGTTTTCTCATGTGTCTGTTGGCCATTTGTAAATCTTCTTTGGAGAAATGACTGTTCATGTCTGCTGCCCATTTCTTGACTGGATTATATGATTTTGGGGTGTTGAGTTTGATAAGTACTTTACAGATCTTGGATACTAACCCTGTATCTGATATGTCATTTGCAAATATCTTCTCCCATTCCATAGATTGCCTTTTAGTTTTGTTGACTGTTTCCTTTGCTGTACAGAAGCTTTTTATCTTCATGAAGTCCCAATAGTTCATTTTTGTCTTTGCTTCCCTTACCTTTAGAGACGTGTCAAGCAAGAAGTTGCTGTGGCAGAAGCAAAGGGGTTGCTGCCCATGTTCTCCTTTTGGATTTTGATGGATTCCTATCTCACATTTAGATCCTTCATCCATTTTGAGTTTATCTTTGTGTATGATATAAGAAAATGGTCCAGTTTCATTCTTCTGCATGTGGTTGTCCAATTTCCCAATACCATTTGTTGAGGAGACTGTTTTCCATTGGACATCCTTTCCTGCTTTGTCAAAGATTAGTTGACCATAGAGTTGAGGGTCCATTTCTGGGTTTTCTATTCTGTTCCATTAATCTATGTGCCTGTTTTTGTGCCAGTACCATACTGTCTTGATGATTACAGCTTTGTAATATAGCTTGAAGTCCAGCATTGTGATGCCCCCAGCTTTGATTTTCCTTTTTAACATTCCTCTAGCTACTTGGGGTCTTTTCTAGTTCCATACAAATATTTTAGGATTATTTGTTTCAGCTCTGTGAAAAATGTTGATGGTTTTTTTTATAGGGATTGCACTGAATGTGTAGATTGCTCTGGGTACCATAGACATTTTCACAATATATATTCTTCCAGTCCATGAACATGGAATGTTTTTCCATTTCTCTGTGTCTTCCTTAATTTCTTTCACAAGTGTTCTGTAGTTTTTAGAGTACAGATCTTTTATCTCTTTGGTTAGGTTTATTCCTAGGTTGACTGTGACTTCTTATAACTGGTATTAGGTGAGAAGGTGAATTTCATAGTCTTACTTCCTTACCTTCACTTCCATCCTCCACAACCCTCAAGCATGGCTATGTCAAAATACTTTGTTCAACCTGTCTTCTCTATTTTCTTTTTTTGGAAAGGTATTATTTCATATGTGGTAGAAAGAGAATGGTCTTTGGAGTGAATCAGAACAGAGTTCAAATCCCAGCCCTTTTGGTCTGCAAACTGTGTGATGTTAATCTGTCTGCGACATGTAAGTGCCTAGCACAGAGTAGGTGCTCACTAAATGTAAGTTCCCTTCCTGCTTAATCTATAGACTCTTGTCATTCATCCTAGGGGCAAGAAATGAAAGCCCCTATGGCTGAAATATACAAAAGGATAAGATAGAATATCTTAGAAGAATATAAGAATATCTTATGATAGAACAGAATATCTCTTAGAAGGAAAAAAGGAATAAAAAAAATCCACAGTAATTCACAATCTGTGTAGGTTTTCATGCTGAGCTTTAGAATTCTGAGAGGTCTGGAAGAGCCGGTAAGCTGTTTTCTCTTCCTAATTTGGTCAGATGCCATTGCAGCCTTCAGCCCAATACCAGCTGCTTGGGTCCCTCGATCATCTGTGAGAGAGCATTCTGTTGTGTTTCCATGGAGACTTGGTTTTATTTCTAACTGAGGGTGACCAGAAGAGGGAAAAAAAAATCAGTAAATATGCAAACACATGTATCAACTGAAAAGAAACTGGAGGAAATTGTTTGAACGTGGTGCAAAAAGTGCCAAGTTGCTGTGTAGATCCTTCTGTTGGCTTAGAATTTTCTGCAAAAATAGAAGGTTTTTGTAGAATCGTTTTATTAGTATCTATAACATAGTTACCCAGTGGGGTTCTTTAGTCATTTCTAAGAGGCTGCAAGTTAATTGTCTCTATTAGATGGCATTGAAATCGGAGCCAAAAAGTAAACCTGAGCTTAGGTCGAGGTTAAAGTCCACGGAGAGGTAGTTTTATGGACAAAGCATGAAAAAATATCTATACTGAGTAAGGATGCAGCAAACACCCAGTTTTGAAGCAATTTTATATTTAGCCAGGAGGAACTAAATCAGATGTAAAATGAAGGTCTGATCCAGGGGTCAACAAACTTTTCCTGTAAAAGGCCAGATAGTAAATGTTTAGGCTCATTGGCTACATCCACCTTTGTCATAACTACTGAACTGTGCTGTTGGGAGGGTGAAAACGAATGAGCAGGTGCAATTGTATTCCAATAAAACTTTATTTATGGACACTGAGTTATGACACTGAGTTTTATGTAAGTTTCACATATCATAAATCCTCTTCCTTTTTCTCCTCCCAAACCATTAAAAATATACAAGCCAATCATAACTTGAGAACCATACAAAGATAAGAGGCAGGTTGGATCTGGCCCACAGGCCATAGTTTGCTGATCCCTGGTTTAGAACACAAAGTTGTCAGTTGCATAGTTATTTGTTCGTGTTTCTTTTTGAAGCTCTTTAGTTCAAGAGGTCCTTAAGGTATCCAAATGCATGTAATTCAGAAAGATGAAAATAAAAGAGAAGAAGAAATGAGTTCAAGGAGGATTAAGAGCAGGAAGGGAACATGTTGCCCTGGGAGGAGTGAGCCTGTCATGTGAAAGCCATGTGCTCAGACTGGATTTGGTGCTGTGTTTTCACAACATCAAATCGTGAAGAGGGAAATGGAGCTCTTTACAGCAGTCATGGAGTCCTTGAGGTAGGTAGGGGAAGACCAGTTGATCAGTTTTGGCACATCTCTTTGTAATCTGGGGACCAGAGAGAAGTTCCTCTCATGGTTCTTCATTACATAATTAATAACATCCTCAAAAATATCCTTACAGTAAACACAACAGTGATGTTCCTAGGGCTCTTTACTATGGAGTCCCTGATATGAATGGGTAGCATTGAGTCAAATACAGTTAAAGCAAGTAGGTGCCTAGCAGAAGAAAGGCCATTGGCTTAATAGAAACATCAGTTTGGGATTACTCGCATTTTAAAAATTCGCCAATAATGAAGGTACAGATTTCATTATCTTTCACAGTAACAGAGCTTGTCCAGATTCATGGACTGAGGCAACTGTTTCTCAAATTAAAAAAAAAAAAAGTTACACTATTTGCAAACCAAAAAGAACATTTCCAATGTTCTAGAGCTGAAGGTGGAGAGGGAGCAACGAAGAAGAAAAAGAGAGGCAGTGGAAAGTCTCAGAATTACTGACACGGGGCGGACCTTGGAGATAATCTCCAATTTCTGATGTTCCAGCTGAAGGGAATTGAGGTTGCAGTATCGAGTGACTAGCCCAAAGTTGCAAATTCAGCCAGCAACAAAGCCGGGACGAGAAACCCTGTCCCTTGGGACCCAGTCCTGTGCTTTCTCTACACTCTCCATATTTATTCTCAGTCCCCCAGTTCCCACCCCACTGCATGCCCACTCACACATGCGCATATGCACACACGTGCCCACGTGTGCACGCACACTGCCTCCTGGGCATGCCGCGGCTCCAGCCACATTCAGCACCCTACTTTGGTCTGCTTTTCTGGGCACTTGTCTGGTTGCTCTGCTCCGCAACCTGCTTCGGTCTTTTGTTCTGCACTGACCCTCCACCCCTGTCCTGGACCACTGGGTCTCCGCTCAACGTAACTTTCCTTAACTAGAATAGAATTGCCTTGCCTCGGCAAATCCAACTCCCAGTCTTCTCTCTTACAACATGACCTATCTTTGCTCCACATAGGTGTGGATTGTTCATTGTGTGTTTGTGGTGTGTGTCTTATTCTCAAAATTATGCCTTTGTTACCCTGAGGATCAGGACAAGGGCTTATGATATTTTGCAATCCTTCTATGCTTTGCATTTAGACAGTGCTCAGTACTGTGTATTGCTTGATTGGGGCACAACCATTCAGATGTTGGGATGCAGAAAGAAAGACACTAAAGAGCAAGAAAGTAGGGACTTCCCTTTCCCCCACTAGTTGTGCTCTAACTCCATATTTACTTTTGTGTCTTAGACACAATATGTTACCTAACCTTGCTAATCCTCAGTTTCCTCAGTAAAATGGGCCCAGTACCCTCATAACACTGTTGTAAGAATTAAATGAAGTTGCAAATGTGCTTAGCTCCCTGCCTGCCAGAGGGGGAGACTACATTCTCTTGCTCTAGCCTCCTTCTCAGCTAGTCCTAGGAGCCCATCATTTAGTTATCTTGCAGAGTTTGAAAGGAAATGTGTGTCACAATGTATCTAAGAAAGAGAGGCAGAAAATAAACACCTACAAATTGAAATTTGCACAGTTCTGAATATACCACTCTCCTTTCATCCTTTGCTTTTACAAATCTGGAATCTGTCCTTAGGATCTATTGAGAAGAAAAAAACCCTTTTTTTTCACCTTACACATGGCCTCCTAGTGAATCAGAATAACCTCATGAAGGATTGTAATAAAATACTCTCCAAATAGTGTTTATGAAGATAAAAATAATCTTTTATCAATCCATGTATTTCCATGCCTAGTATTGTGTCCAGAACAGAAATATCTGAAGCAGAATACAATTAATTTAGCAAAAACTCTCACCAGCTCACATCAGCTTACCACATTGTCTGAGATTTTCTCTAGTTAGAGAACTCAGTTCTGTTAAAAATGGAAGTATATAACCTACTCTAGGAGGCAGCCCACCAAGGAGAAAACAGGATGTCAGGAAGGTCTGACCTGAAAACAGCATAGAAAAGAAGTTTCTAGACCAAATCAAGAGGAAAGCTTGGGTATCAGGGCCCAGGCATGGAGCTACCGGTTGATGCGCAGGGACACAGGAGGGAAGGAATGGAGAAAGAGGCCAGGAAAGCCAGAGAGAAACCACACTCACCTGACTGCTTTCTCCAAGATGTTGGACAAAGTGTCTGGGAGCATTCATTAACTGATAGAGTTTTCACTGGTCTGGTCTCTAAATGGAGATCCTAAGGATAAGTAGGAGCTATTTTCACTCTGAAGACCTTTCCCTAGGTTCTATCAGAGTGAGAAGGTGGTATTCTAGCTGCAGGATTTGAAAAGCCCCTTCTTTCTTCCCTGGCTGCCTTACCTATAAAATGAAAATAAACCCTTCTTCACGGGGTAATACTGTTCGTGCAAAGGCACAAATAGTAGGCACTCAGTAAGGACTATCCCCTTCTTGCCCTTTCTCCTTTTCATAATTTCCATAATACAGTGTGGAAATTGCATATTATTTTTATTCCCAGATTGAACTCACTCTCATCTTTCTAGCTACCCCCCCCCCAAAAATCCCTTTGCAATGCATTCCCATGACCTACTTTTTTCATGGAGTGCTTGGCACACTTAAACCTGCTTGAAAAGTGGCTATGGCCATGACCGTGAAAATCAAAAGCCTAAAAAAAAAAAAAAAAAAAAAAGCTGCATATGCAAGATTTGTATTTTCTACATTAAAAAAAAAAGCCTTCATGATTTATTTTAGACTGGCCTAATTTGGGTCAGTCGCGAGGCTGTGCTAATTTGCTTCGAGCCCTCTGACTGGATCTCCTGGCATCAACATTTCTGGAGGAACATCAGTATCATTGAGATGGTTCAGACTCAGAACCCGTGTGATTACTTGAAGTCGGAACAGGCTGCTGGTGAAGGGCCTTGAAGTCTTAGTGAAAGGGGCCTATTCAGAATGGAGTGGCATGTTTGTTTCCTTTTGAATATAACAGAAGTTCTAAAATAAGTACGTTTTATAAATGTCAGTTTAGATAGAAAACGCTGAAAATTTAAGCAAAAGTGAGAGATCAGTGCCCCTTGGATTTGAAATATTATTTTCATTCTGTTTTTGAAATTTCCACTTGTGTTTTTTCAGGGGGAAATTTGCTTTGTTTATGTAGCTGAATGAAAACATTTGAAATTCGGAGCTCGTGAACAACACTGGGTTCTATGAACCCATGTTTTCTCATATGGAAATTGTTGACGATGGTTTTGTAGGAGAAAAAATAAGCACTGAGACCTGGTTTTCCTAACCAAAGAACTACTTACTGTAGGTCAAATGTTTTCATGCAAGGGAAAAAAAAAAATTCTGAATTTCCCTGACGTGCCTGAGAATGCCACTAGGATGCGCTATTTCATAAAGAAAATTGAAGCCCTTGGGCTCCTGAATGGCAGCTAGCAGAAATCTTTAAACTTTGTCCATTTAAACTTTGTCCAGACAGTGCTAGACTAGAACTTAAATTCTAATCTGTATATTTTCCTTGACTGTGAAAATTAAGAAGCATCTCTTTTGATACCACATGGGCAATTTCCTATAGTGAGAAAAAATAATTTATAGCCAGCGTATTCTCAGAATTTTGAGAAGACCTGATCTACAGCAGGCATGTGTTATTATAACCTATATAAGCTAGATATTACATAGGGCAAATTTCTGTGTCTGGGAGTTTCCAAACACGAGATTCTGAACCACACGACAGAACCCCGGGAGCAGGGGGTGGCTGGTGGAGAAAAGAAAGGCAGATGACTTAACCCATTGGCCTTGCTTTAGAGAATGTTCTGTTGACGTCTTTTGCAGGCACCTTGTTGTACAGTTGAGATAGAGCAGATGTAGGGAATCTGGAAAGAGAGTGTTGTCAGGGTTGTTGAGGAGAAGGCTAGTTTAGAAGCCATGGTAGTTCTTAGAAACATGACCCCACAGGTTTGGCTTGGGGCCATATTAAGAAGTGGGGGAATGACACCCTCTCCCTCCTTCCCATTGTATTCAGGGCTCATTTTCACTTATATGGGGGCACCTTTGCATACCAATTGCTTTAGCTTCTTTATAGTGATTCCCCTGCCTGTCCCTAGCTAGTTATCAACTGATGCACCCTAAGATTTCAATTACATATTTTGTGATATATGCCAATGTCCAGGTGAAGATATGTTCTAGGTCTGTGTGTTTTAAACAATTATGAAATGAACAAACTTTTTTTTTTTTCCTTCCAAGCAAGATAAAGCAGAGTTGTCCCAGTTTATATGGAGAACTTGGGGTGGTCTGTAAATATGTCACAGCCAAAGAAATGAACCTCTAATCATGGGAGTCCAGGAGCTATTTTTAGACAATCTACCTACTTCTTAAAACCAGATTATTAACAAAACAAAACAAAAAAATTTTAATTTGAAAACAATTTCAATCTTATAGAAAACTTGTAAGAATAATACAAACAACTTTTTAGGCACTTTATTTTTTAACATATTGTTAAAGTTTTGCCCCATTTGCCTTAACCTATGCTCATGTTCTTATGTGCTTGACCCCTGCACTCCTCCTCCCCCACGTCCTATTTTCCAAGAGAAAAACAGAGTGAATTTGAGGGTAAGTTACACATGCGATTTACGCCTTATATACCTCCCCATGCAAATACCAAACTTACGTGATACTTTTACCTGATACTCCATCTGTGTTTCAATTTCAACAGCTGACACAGTGATGCCCTTTATGGCTCTTTCTTTTTCTTTTTTTCTTTTTTCTCCACTAGTACTAGATCCAGTTCAGGCTGGAATTAAATTTAGCGCAGGGAGGAGGTCCGTGGGAGTTGGGCCTTGACCATGTGCAGTGTCCGCTTGGGGTTGGGAGGTGGTGCTGTGGCACCACGCGATTGCTGTGCTTGTCCCTCAGTCTCCAAGTTCTTGCTAAGGATTCTGTGTCAAAGACTGTGTCCTCCGCATCCGCCCTGTAAGGGCCACAACATTTTCATCTTGAACTTGAGGTTCAAAGCTGAAGGGGATCCCGAAGACTGACATCATGGACCTACAGAAGTTCAGCCATCAGTGTTCTTCCGCTCGACACATCCGCTAGGGGGCGCGTACTGGTAGTGGGGCTATTGAGCTACCTGAAAGTAGGGGAGTAAGGCGCACGCAGGCGCAGAGTGAGAGCGCTGGCAGGATGGAGCCTGCGCGGTTGCCTCAGAACAACCGGCCCTGAATCAGGTATTGATGCTCCTGGGCAGTGGTGTGGATTCTCATCGCAGGTCCCAGTGAGCCCACTGTGGGAGAGGCAGAGGCTGCTGAGCCGCCCAGCAGCCAGGGAAACACAGGTGCCCCATGGGGTAGGTGGAATATCTTCAGACAAGGAGTTTTGACTCAGTTGTCTTTAGTCTATTTTTCCCCTCGTGATATTCTTTTAATTGGTAAAGACAGGATGTTTTAAAAGTTCTGACAGTTGAGGAGTGTGGGTGTAGAATGTATAGCTCATTAGGGAGCTCAGCTCCGCGTTAGCATTGGAAGGGTTTGTAACAGGTCACTGCTTTTGAAATTTTACAGCACTCTATATAATTCAGCACGCGGTGACAACACATGATTTAGTTGGTGAGGCTTTCCAAAGGAGCTGTCGCTGCTCCTGAGATGACCATTGTGTATGACTGGCACCTCTGTGCACAATTTCCCGAAAGCTTAATCCTCATTGTGACTTCTTTATAAGACTCATCAAATCAGTACCTCCTTCCTCTGTGTCTGGTTTCCTTCTTAGCGCTCCGATTTGTTTATTTCTGTATTGTCTGTCTCTTCTCCTGAAGTGTGAACTCCAGGACAGCGATCTTATCTGTATGGTTAATTGCTGTATCCCCAGAATCTAGTCCCTAGTGTAGAACTTGGTAAACATTTGCTGAGTAAATGAATCATTAAGCAGAATAATCACAAGTAAGCATTCCTTCTTCACTGGCAGGCAATTGACTGGATGATCAGACACCAGGAATTGCTTCACCAGATTTTCCACCCATAGTCTCCTTGCCACTTACTTCCTACCTTTCTCTCTTTACTAAAATCGTCACAGATGTCCTCATTGGAGATAGTGGTACTTAGGGACAGTGTTGTTCTCCTAAGAAACAGGTTAGATTTTAAGACGCTTTGAAGTTGCCTATCATATGCCATAAGCCCACTTTATTTTTATTTCTCCTCAGACATCCATCACTTTTCATTCATTTGTTTACATCACTGCATTCATGAAGCCTTCACTGTACTTTCTTCCAGAAAGTTCTCTGTGATGTCACTGTCCAGCCCTATCCACAGTGGCGTCCTGAGTTACAGAGACCAGACAAGACACTCATGGCCTTCACTCTGGGCATATTCCTTATTTTTACAAGATGGGGTGCTTATGTGCCAACATTATGGAACGATGGGTTTCTCCTTTTTCACTGCTTCCCACCGCGAGTCCCTCCCCTTCCTACTCCTTATCCGTCAAGTCCATCAGCTAGCCCTTTTTGGCTTACTCTTTTCCTGATTGTTTTTGGTTTCCATCTCCTTGCAAGAGGCACATCATCTCATTATAACACCCAGGTGTCATCTCCCAAAAGATGGGAGACAAGTCTGCAGTGTCAGCCATCCTACTGGGATTCCTAGATGACTTGTCATCCTAAATACATGAAAGGAGTCTCTCTCTCTTCTCAGTGATTACGAATGATTGTGAGTTCTGATTAGACCTTCTTGTTTTTGGTGTAGATCAGACTTTCCCAGGAACAATTTAGCCAAAGAACTCTGCACCTGACAATTAGCAGTTCTAGGATGGTACCTTGTGGTATCCTTATCTCATTGTGTCATTGAGTCATTGTGAGGTTTCTCACTTGATTCTGGCCACACCTTACATCTTGGGAAATAGCCTGACCCGTTACTGGGACTGGGCCATAGCAACAGTAGGCTCACACTTTCCCATTCAAGGGGTTTAATTGCCTGCGGGAGACTGGGTGAGACGCAGTAAGAACAGACAGAGTCCAGCTATCTTCTTTCAGTTCCTTCTTCACAACAGTTTTCTGTCTAAGTACCTAACATTTTTTACTCCATATTCTCCAGTTCTTGGTCTCTGAATGTCCTGTGTGGGTAAATATTTTTCCCTCTTATGTCTCGTGACCTCTTCAGAATGTTGGGTGATCCAAAACAGTGTCTTAGAAGATGGAACATCAGATTCATGCAGCCAAATCAACTCATCCTTTTTGTAACTCATCGGTGGCCCTCTTTTTATGAAGTTATTTTCTATGACCACTAATTGGTCTTCATTGTTTTGGGAGCTGTGCGTAATTTTGGTTGAACTATTCACCTTATTTCCTCCCCAACATACACAGATTCATTTAAGAGCTATTCGTGAGTTCTCATCTGTTTTACACCCCATTCCAGGAGACACAGCAATGAACAAAACAGAACATTTTAGTTGGGATGAGGTAGCCAACAAACTGTAACATTTCAGGAAAGATAAGTCCTCTGTAGAAACCCAAATCAGGAAGGAGGATGAGTGTATGTGTCAGCAGACAGATACAAATTTAAACGGTATAGCCAGGGAAGGCCTCACTGAAAAGATGGTATTTGAAGGAGGTGAAAAGGACAATAACCTGGGTTTCTGGGAGGAAGAGTGCTCCAGACAGAGGGCACAGCATGTGTAAAGAAAGGCCTAGAGTGAAAGTATATATATGCTTCACTAGAAAGACTCATAGAACTCAGCAAAAGATGATATTTACAGCTATAGTTTATGGCTGCAAAAAGATAACAGATTAAAATCAGCAGTGAGGAAAGGGGCCTAGCTAGAGTGGAGTCCAGGAGAACCAGGCAGAGCTTCTCCCAGTGGAGTTATATGGAAAGCACTCCCCCCATCCTCCAGCAACAATGTGTGACAATACGTACAGAATATACTCAGCTAGGGCAGCTTATCCAAGACTTGACATCCAGACTTTTCACTGGAGATTGGCCAAATAGACAGACTGACCACCTGCATGATTGACCTTGGTGTTCAGCCCGAGTGGAGGATGAGCTGATTCCCAGTGGCCCAAGGTCCCCACTATAAACCACATATTTATCATAGACCATCAGGCTTTGCCCAAGGCTTCCAGTCAAACAAAGACACTCCTGTTGGGTAGAACATTCCAAGGGCATAGCGGTTACCTCCCAGGAGCCAGGGGCAAAGGGCCAATGCTTCCTTTGATCATGCTTAATACTTTTCTGCACAGAAGCCAAGTCATGCTGGTCTTTGTAGGTCATTTAAAAGATGTGGGCTTCTAAAACTGGTGCAGCCACTGTTGAAAATGGTGCAGAGATTCCTCAAAAATGTTAAAAATAGAACTACCCTTTAATCGAGTAATTGAACTACTGGGTAGTCATCCCCCAAACACAGAAGCACAAATTCAAAGCAACACACTCACTCCTATGATTATTGCAGCATTATTTACCATAGCCAAATTATGGAAGCAAACCAGTTGTCCATCAATAGATGAATGGATAAAGAAGGTGTGTGTGTTTGTGTGTGTGTGTGTGTGTGTGTGTGTGTGTGTGTAATTTGTTATATTATTCAGCCATAAAAAGGAATGAAATTTTGTCATTTGCAATGACATGGATGGAACTAGAGAATATAATGTTAAATGAAATAAGTCAGAGAAAGACAAACACCATGTGATTTCACTCATATGTGAAATATTAAGAAACAAAACACATGAGCAAAGGATCAGAAAGAGAGAAAGACAAACCAAGAAACAGACTCTTATTTATACAGAACAAAGTGATGGTTATCAGAGGGGAGGAAGCTGGGGAGATGTATGATATAGGTGATGGGGATTAAGGCGAGCAGTTGTGATGAGCATGGTGGTACATGGAGTCATTGGATCACTATATTGCACACCTGAAACTAATGTAACACAGCATGTTAACTATATTGGATTAAAAAAAAAAATGTTGGCTTCTAGTTCCAGTGACATAAAAGATTTTGGAGAGTATTAAGCAGGAGAGTTACATGATTTATATCTTAACAGGGTCATCATGGAATGAATAACAGTATCACTCCTACAGCTAAGTTGGAGAATAGACTTAAAGTTAGAAGTAGGATTACTGATTAGCAAGTTATTGTAATAGTCCAGACAAGAGGTAACAATAGCTTGACCCAGAGTGGAAATGGATCGATTTTAAGAGCAGAGTTAAGAGCATTACAAATTGGGTGTAATGCGTGATAAAAGGATATAATCCAAAGATAACTTCAAGTTTCTTGGTGTAGGAAATTGGGACAGTTAAATGAAGTGAGTAGGATTTCAGAGGAGATCTTATGGGAAGAAGAATAGGAGCGTGGCTTGCAGACATGAGACATCAAAACGCCTATTAAACCACAAAGGGAAAACGTCAAGTAGACAAGAGTCTGGAGTTCACAGGGAGTTCTGGGCTGGGGATTTATATTCAGGATGTGAAGATATAAATCTTGGAATCATCCATCTAGCTTGAGAGTATAAAGCCATGAGACTAGCACAGCAGGCTCTCCAACACTAGGAGGTGGGGGAGATGAAGAGGAGACAGCAAAAGAGACTAAGGGTGAGCACTCAGAAAGGTAGGAGAGCCACAGGAGAGTGTGGTGTCAGGAGCTAACTGAGAGGTGGGGGGATTGACTGTTAAATATTGCTGATGGGTCAAACAGGATGAGGATGAAGAGTAGACCATTGGAGTTGGGAACATGTAGGTCACTATTAATCTTGGTAAGAGCAGAGAGATACTGACTTTCTTTTGTACACAGAGATCTACTTAATAGAAGAAAGCAAAGATCCATGTGCATATGTAGGAAAAATTTGAAAGTTAATTCTGAACTCTTAGTTAACTACCAACCACTGAGCAGCATCTCTGGATTTCCTCCTACCGGGAACATCGAGAAAAATATAAAAAACTGTAGCTGAAAACTTAAATTAGCCCAACTTAGGTCCAGACTGTAGAAGGATTTTCTACCGATGATATTTATAAAGCCAGATTATTCAAAACAATGCTCAGAGAGTTATCCATGCTTGCCTCATGAACCAGAGCTTCTCGCTTCCAGAGGGAGAAGGTAAGGAGACACCATGCCCTTGCCCTCTGACTTTGGTGCTCCCTTCATTTTGACATCTGGAGGCTTCCCTTTCTTGGTTTTAAACTTGGATATACATTTATTTTGTTACATTTTATTCAACAATTCTACTTGGATGGAGCGTATATGTGTATGTGGAATGTTCCACATCTTTTAAACCTTTCATATTGACTTCAAGTTCATTTTTTAAATCAGGACAAATAGATATTATACTTACAATCATATGGGCCCGATTGCAGTTTTTAAAAGCATTGCATAAAGAATAGAAGGAAAAACAACTAAATAGTAGCAGTTGTTATTTTTAAGTGAAAGGAATGTGGACAGTTTTTTTCCCCTTCCTCTATTCCCAATTTCCAAATGTGTGTGAGTTACTATAATAAAAGGGAAGAAAATTGAAATTAAAATTAGGTTTAAAATATTTAAGATATATGCTTTTGAAGTTCTTTTTTTTTTTTTTGTTGAGATACCTCAGATCCAAAACAAGCACTGGAATTCATCAGTCTGATTTCTAGTGAAGTTTACAGAAAAAGACTCTTGTTCTGAATTTAACCTGAAGAAAAGTTGGGGCTTTTATGTAGGTAAGAAATTGAAATGCATTCTATTAAAATGCTTCTATCTTAAGGATAACCTTGAATAGCATAGACCATCTCTACCAGATGTATATATATATTAATATATATACATATACATATATATGTATGCATATATATGTATGTATGTATATTGCAAATAACAGAAAAACAAGCAGCTTAGGTAATAACCTGGCTGGTACACGTAACTAAAAAGTCCAGAGGTAGGGAAAACTTCAGGAAAGGGTAGATTTAAGGTTCAACCATTGAGCCAGGATCTGGTCTCTCTGTCTGCATCTGTGTCTCTTTCTGGCAACAGCGCCACTGTCAGCTCCATACGATGGGTCTGAGGCAGCTTCAAGCTTTTTTCTCAGCTTCAAGATGGCTGACAAAATTCTCATTCACTTCCAGAAGGAAGAAAGAAAGAAGGAGATTTCTTCTCTGAGAATTTCCATCTTCTTATTGAGCCCCTTATTTGACTGGCCACTTCTGGACCACTGACCGCATCTAGGCAATGGGAGATACTTACTGACTTCTATAGCTTGGGGCTCAACCCCTCCTCAGTTACCTGGCTGAGAAAGAAGAAGCAGAATACTCTTGATGTGAGATAAGGGGAGTAAGTTACCAGGAAGCAACCTACATATGTTGACTGTACTCTCTAATGATCACATCTGGAGGGAATGGATGTATCATGGCAAAGAACTCATAGTAGTAAAATTACAGTTGGTCAGTCATCTGAAAATTGAGAATGAGGCTACTCCACTATTAACCAGCCGGTGTGCTGTCTCCATTCCTTGGGCTTTGGGTTTGATTCTTAGTTCTTCTCTTGATCTGAAATCCTCTGACTTTTCACGTGTAGAGGATATTTTCTTCTATTAGTATACATCCCGAGTAGCTTATGCTACTTAATCACATGACTAAAATAAGCAGAAGTCTCACTTAACTAAAGGTAAGAAGGAAAACACTGGCTTTAAATGCTATTTAGTTTGGCATGGAAAGTAATGTATTTTTAATAAGGAACACATTAAAAACTCATAAAGTGTTTTATTTATAAGGTGGTTAGCCTCCCCCTCCATTGCCCTAGTAAATATAGTTAAGTTCCATCAACTGGGCAGTAAGTGCAATTACACAAACGCCCTGTTTTGTTCTGTGTCTGATTATAGTAGTTCTCCCTCCACACACACTCTGTATGCCAAGACTAAGTGCGTAGGATTCTGGAACCTGAGGAGATATTAGAGATCATTTAATACCTCCCCCTTTTCCCTTGAGTAATTTTACAAGTAAGTTTTCTGAAGCCTAGGAACTTAAACAATCTGCTAACTGTCACATAGATGTTTTGCCAAGTTCGGGTTAAGAATTTTTTAAAGAGGATTTTTTAAAAAAGATTTTATTATGCGAGAGAGAGCATGAGTGGGGAGAAGAGGGAGAGGCAATCTCCCCATGAGCAGGGAGCCTGATGTGAGAATTCGATCCCAGGACCCCAAGATCATGACCGGAGCTGAAGGCAGACACTTAACTAACTGAGCCACCCAGGTGCCCCTTTAGTTAAGAATTTAACCAGAGGCTTTTGATTTATCAGCTTACTCTTTACACAACAGAATTGTTCAAATTAACAAAGATTGACTGAATACCAGCTGTGCCCTGGGAAGTATGTCAATCACTGAGCTCACAGCAGGAGAGACATGGTTCCTGGCTTTAAGTAACCCCAAGAGCAGTCCAGTAGTGGGAAGAACAAGGTCAATCAGATAGAGTTTGGCAGGATGCATGCAATACTGCTACTTAAGACATAGCCCCAATGTAGTAGAGCAAGTGCTACTTTGAGAGTCAGGGATGACTTTGAAGGGTTGATGATTGATGTGCAGGGTTTTTTAGGATGAATAGGAGCTTGATGATCAGTCTGAGACTGTTAGAGCATTTAGTGTAAAGGGAATGGATATCTGAAGATCTAGAGATGATGGTTATAAAAACAAGTTTTGGAGACAGATAGGAATTGAATGCTGGTTCTAAAATCCTATGGGATTTTACGAATGAAAAAATAAAATAAATAAATAAAAATTTTATTTAAAAAATAAATTCAGTAAACTGAATAGATGGTTTACACAGTTTCTTTTTTTTATTTTATTTTTTTATATTAATTTATTTATTTTCAGAAAGCTTACACAGTTTCTTTATGCATTCGACACATCTATTTTTTCATTAGTAAAATCCCATAGGATTATGGAGAAGATTAAATAACATTATAACTACAAGGCACCTAACATAGTAGGAACCCAGGAGCAGGTGACTCCTCGTCTCTATTGTCCTCCTCCTCTTTCTCTTCCCTCTTTGCTCCCTGCAAACCTTCTTGGTGAGAAGAAGCATCTAAGAGGCAGGAATGGAAGATCATTGGAGGAACTGGTCATGAAAACCGTTGAAGGATTCATGGGTAAGAAGCGATGATATTGGGGCACCTGGGTGGCTCAGTGGGTTAAAGCCTCTGCCTTCAGCTCAGGTCATGATCCCAGAGTCCTGGGATCGAGCCCCACATCGGGCTCTCTGGTCCGCAGGAAGCTTGCTTTCTCCTCTCTCTGCCTGCTTGTGATCTCTGTCTGTCAAATAAATAGATGAAATCTTAAAAAAAAAAAAAAAAAGCGATGAGATTCAATTTGTATTCTAAGAAGATATTTGTGGAGAAGTGGTGCATAGGAAGCTAGAGAGCTAGTTGGCTAATGCAGGGGAGAGGCCTGCGCCCAGCAATGAGGGTAGTGAAACTGAAAGGAGAAGAAAGCACAGATGGAGTGATTTGGGAAGCTTCCTCGAGAGCAGGTTGTATGCAGGATACCTTCGCTTGCTGCATTCTGGTCTTTTCCGCCTGTATATCAGAGTTCATGTGGTAGTAAAAATGCTCACTGATGTGGTAAGGTCCTGGGGTCTGGCCCTCCGGCTTCAGGAAGGAGGCAGAAGGACACAGCTGCCACAGCTGCTGTTGCCTTCAGCTCTTGTCTCAGAAGTGCTTCTGCAGAATCACTTAAATCATCCACATTCTCATTCACGTGAAAAGGCTCAGAAAGAGCCACTGCACTAGCAGAACTTTTTTCTCCTTCCTGACCTGAAATCAGCTCCTAAAGCCACGACACTCCTGAGGCAACTATGTCTTTACTGTAATTCGTTAGCGCACAATAACCTCAAATGCGTAACGTTTAAGCAGTTCCAGACCGTCCTGTAAGGTTGGCCAGGGCTTTTTGACGGACAGCGGCGGGTCCCAGGGCATGCAGGGCTGTCCCCAGTGAGCGAGCCTTCACCCAACCCCTCAGAACAACTGCATCCAACAACTCCATCACTTACCTTCTACTTTTCTTTTAAAGCCCCGTGAGCTTTACTCCATGTTTTTCTTTATTGCTTCACAGTAGTTTTAATGGCCCTTTTACTGATGTACTTGTACTGATTGACCAAACTGAAAGATGGAGTAGTTTGTTCATACACACACCTCAACCCCTCCCCACTGTGCCCCCAGGGCTGGTATCAAGAGAAGGAGTTCATCTGACCTCTGACCTCCTAACTTGGGTGTGCTGGGCTCTGGTCAGAGAGCAGTTCTTCCCCACCCACCACCCCCAACTCTCATTTCATGCTGATTTTAGATCCAAGCTAGTGTTGCATTTTTGTTAATATTTTCCTTTTGAATATAAATAATCATCTATACATTTTGAAAATGTTTGAATTCTACCCACATATGGATTTCTGCATAATCTGTGAAAGCTGGTCCTCATGAGCAAAACATTAGCGCTTCTCACTTTTCCTAAGATGATTGGTCCTTGATTTAAATATCCACAAAACATCTATATATGTGAGCCCAGATGAAAATGAGTGAATTATCAGTAAGGTATTTCAACTTTCATCTGTTAAAATAATTGTGTGTTTTGGCTGCCTATGTTAAATAAAAAATCAAATTACTCACCTAATTTTTTTTAGATATGACATGCTTTTGATTCAGATAATGAAAGCATTCCAAGAATTCACAAAACCTCAGAACAAATATTTAGAATGCTGTGCGTGAGATAGCTGATTTGCAGTGTTGGGCACATGAAAGAAGCCTTTGAAAAACTCATGTCTAAAGTACTTTCATCACTTGAAATAATAAAGTGGCTCTCCAAACATCGCTGAGGCCAAACTGAATCTGCTGAGTATTTAGGATATATTTATACCAGATGTTTTTAAGCAAGGAAGACAGTACAAATAGCAGAAATAGTGCTATACCTGTTTATTTTTGTGTATTACATAAATTGGCCATTTTTAAAATTCTAGGCCTATTAATTATGCACCCAATCAACTGATAATTTTGACCACCTGCTACATGTAAATTATTGTGCTAGACACTAATAAGGCTAACTAGCTCTCAAAACTTCCCATCAGCTGCCTTTAATCTCTTTCCTTCTGACTGTCTATAGAGAGAATCAGTGTCTTCTTTTCATTGTGCATTTACCTGAGTCTTTGGCATGTTAGAGTTAAGTTGAAGAGAATCACAGACGTTATTAAGACATGGAGTATCTTACTTGAAAAAGAAAAGGTAGTCGCTAATATCCCTCACAGACATATGGTATCTGTAAAGTTCCTTCAGATCATTTGTGCTGGTGTCTCCAAGTGAGGCCATTTGCCAGCGAGCACCATGACATCATTAGTAACTATTAGCCTTGGATTAAACAAAAGCTCCCTAAAGAGCTTGACCTTGGAAGAGTCTGGGAGTCTGCCTGCTCCTTTGGCTCTAAATGAGTAAAAACAACTCTCCATCTCCTTCCTTTGATTAGCTGCTTGAAACTAAACCAAAGAAAGGGAAGACCTCCATTGGCATTTGTTTAAGATAGAAATATCATCAGAAAAACAAGGAAAACCGTTTTACAAAGTCAATTAGGTAATTCACAAAACTAAGATGTTCTAAAGTTAGCAACAAATTGCAGAAGAAATACACTTAGTTAGTATCAAAATCTTCTAATACTTAAGTTTAGATATGGTTTATTCAATAGTTTTTGAAAACAAGACTCATACTAGGCTATCCTATATGATTGCCTCTAGTTGTGTGCAGCTATTTAACTGAAAGGTAATTAACATTAAATTAAATTAGAATTTAGTTTCTCAGTAGCATTAACCACATCCCAAGCACTCAATATCCACACGAGACTAGTCACTACTGTACTGTACAGTGAAGACAGAACGTCTCCATCATCCAGTCGAATAGCCCTGTAATCAAAGATCAACCCAAGACAAGAATCTTTACTTTTACAGATTGACTTTTCAGGTTTTCAGATGAGCTATGGCATAAAAAATATTCTGCATAGTTGCTTTACCTGGAACAAGTCAAATAGTGGAGGCTCTGGTCAACCACTGTGTCAACCTCATGGTGAAAGTGTAGCTATAGTGAGTACCAAGTATGAAATGATTACCCAGCAGTGGAACTGATTTAGTAACTTGTAAATAAAACTCTGCTAGGGAGAAGATGTCCGAGTGTACCTCATGGGACAAAGAGCATTTTTCCGTATGCTATTCTGCATGTCCAGTTATTTTTCAAGGTGGTGAGAACCATTATTTGGTCCAGGTGATTAAATTACCACAATGAGCAGATTTCCTGGCACCAGCTACTCCCTCTGCTTAGGGAAAGAGAAACAGGAATTTTGTCTGTATTTGTGTCAGTTCCAATGCAGCCATAACTTTTTGCTGGGTGTAGACACTTAAATGAAGGACTTTTAATTCAACTCTATCTTGGTATTTCATTACCCTTTTTGCAGCAGTGGCAAACTTTGTACAGAATTATGAATCAAGGCCAAATGTTGCATAGATGCCATGGTACAAAGATTCATTTAGTGTGCACACAAGCTTATGATCTACAGGGTGATTCATCACTTGTTATCCTGTCCTCCAGTGGAGAGTTGGGTGCTGGTGCATACTAATGTGCAGAAGTCAATGCCAGGCGTCGAGCACGCCGACTCTTGCATATTATCCTCCTCCCATCTAACTGATTCTCAACTCTTGGCTACAGGGAGGACTTCCTTTCAAAATCAATTACATAAATACAGTGAATTAATTTTGGAAAGTGGCGAAGTATGAAGTATGGCTTGCCCACAGCTCCATTGGCCGTTGACACTGTGCCCAACACCACGGCTCAGATGTGCCTGGGTGAGAGAGGCAGGAAGCAAGAGGAGTGCCCTAGAAGAGAAGAGAGCGCTGTGTTTTTCACAGTGTCATCACGTGTTATTTCTCACTTGATCCTCACATCATTCTGTGCAGAAGGAGGCAAGGTTTAGGTGTCACAAAGGAGATGGCTCTCTTCAGAAGAACTGATCATTTTTCCACCTGTGTCACATTGGCTCTGTTCCTCCCCATATGCCTCTGCTTGTAATCATTTGTATACATGATCATCTCTCTCATTAGACCCGAAGGTACCTGGAGGGGGGATCTCGATGTTCTCATTCATCTTGTTTTCCTGGCATCTAGCATGATGCCTTGTGTCTCGGTTTATTTGCCTGGGAAAAGAAAGGTGAATGTGACACAAAAAATCTGCAAAGGGATTATGGGGTTTTCTGAGGGACAAAATATTATGCTGGGTTTGTTGTTCAGGGCGTTTGCTCTGTCTGGGTTCAAGAAGATGTTGTTGCCCATCCGGGTCACACAGTCCCCAGGGATGGATGGAGTTGGATCTCGGACTGGAGTTTCCATTTGCAGTACCTTTTCCACTAAAACTTTCTGTTGGTTATATACCACTGACTTTGAGATATTCCATCCTTCTTTGGAGCTAGCCCAGAAAAGGGAGAATGAATTTTACCTGCATACTGAATAGAGATTGTATAAGCTTATGTAGAAAGAATTGAAAAGCTATACCACTGTTCCTGGGGGGATGATGTCTAACAGACTTTTAATGTGAAAGGAGACCCTCATGAGAACAGATATGGGACCACGGCATTCCACCATAAGCTGGACTGTCAGCACAGGCAGACAGACAAGTTTGCTGGTCCCTGGGGACGCAGGCATGTGGTATTGGGTGTGATCAGTGGTGGGTGCAGGTCTCAGGCCTGCACCAAAGGTCTTGGTCTGTGCTCAACCTAGAGATTCAGGAGAAGGGAGAGGCAGAGCTTATGTGGGCAGAATAAAGAGATTGAAGAAGCAGCAGTCCTCACAATCTGAAGGATTTCATGTTTTATATTTGGAATCAACTCTCCTTACTAATCAAATCCATTGTGACAAACCTCGTGTCTTCTTCAAAGAGTTTTTAGGTTATATCCACCTTTCCTCTTCTGAGCAAGTGATGTTTTGTTATATTTTATGTTTTTATTTAGATTTATCTCTAATATTACTTGTGTATTTATGGTTTATTTTCATTTTGTACTTCTGAGTTCTCCTCGTTTTCAAATGTAAATGGTTCGTTCTCATTTTGGATACCATTTTGAATCGTGAGGAACCAGGACTTGTTCACTGTGTTCACACAGATGGCACAATGGCTTCCAGAAGGTGTGTGAAGGTTCTTTAGGTGTGCTCATGTACAGAAGGAAGCCTGTTGTGGTTTTGGGAACTGAGATGTGGGAATCAGCCAGCTTCTGGCTGGAGTTTATGTCCCTCCTTTTTCTCCCACATGCAGATGTTTGGTGAACTGCATGATTGTAAGAGAAAGACAGAAGTGTCCTTGCTTGAAGTGGAGATAATATGCCAAGATAAACTGCAGAAGAAATGAGAAAAGTTATTACAGATAATATGCTGGTCTTTACTTTTAAAGCGCAGAATTAGAATAATTCTCAGTGTTGTTGGTGTGGATGAAGGTAGAGAGGAGGTGGCACACATTTCCTGTCTTGAAGTCCCACGGTCTATGGAAGCCCACACTCAGTTTTTTGTACATTCAGAGGCATTGGAGGTCTTAGCCTTTGATAGGTGGGGAGGGTGGGTTAGATGTTGGGGGACAAGTTGAGCAGAGGACACATGTGAAAAAAATAGTAATGTGGGGATCATTATTTTATTTTTTAATATTATTTTATTTATTTGAGAGAGAAAGGGAGAGAGAACACGAGGTGCAGGGAGAGGCAGCGGAAGAGGGAAAAGCAGACTCCCTGCTGAGCAGGGAGCCAGACATGTGGCTCCATCCCAGGACCCTAGGATCATGACCTCAGCTGAAGGCAGATGCTCAACTGTCTAAGTCACCCTCACATCCCAGAGTAAGGACCTTTAAAGAAACTGTGTGATGGAACTAGAGGGGCAATAACAGAGTGAGATTAAAAAGTATCAGGTAACCCCCCAAAAAATAATGTCAGCAGATTGTTTTATCACTGTACTAGAAAAATGTAAAATTATATGGCTATAAGTAGGCAATAATATCGTGTATGTAAAAACAACCCTAATTAATGATAATCAGTGAGATTCTCATACCTCTTCTGTGGTTTTAAATCTGCTAACAGGTTTTCAGATCTCATGTACTAGCTGTTTGCAAATAATTTCCTAGCTCTTGTGGTAACTGCATTATTGCACAGATATCCTTTCTAGCTAAATGTGTAGTGGAGATAGAGTGAATGTGTAGAGTGGAATAATTTGGTCAATAATTTTATGACAAGATCTTTATTCCATTTAAGCTCCTTTCTTCCTATTAAAGTTCTCCCAGAAGATTGGGCTTTTTGTGTAACTTCTTATAAAGACTTACTGGGATTTTTAGGAACCTGTTTATATTTGCAGTGCTTCTGCATGGCAGGATATTTGGGAGTCATCCTGGACGTAGGCACTTCCTCTTTGTGATGGACTGTCCCTGCAGGATGGTGTGACTGGCATGCCCCAGGCAGTCTGGGGACCCTACTTTGACCCCAAAAGGGCAAAGAGTCCTTAGGACCCAAGGGATGGATCCATCCAGCACAGCCCTTTCTGGTCCATCCTCTCCGCAGACCTGGAATTCTAGCATTCCCTACCCAAAGGGCCTGCACAACACTTCTTAATTCCATGACTCGGATGAATATCCTCCTTCATTTGTCATTTCTTTTCCAGTAGAAATAAGGCAAGCAATGAGTGTTCTAGGAAACATTTTTATACTACATAATATAAAACAATTTTACATGATATTATTGTGCCATATTAAGTTGATTTATATACACTTAAATCATTACGTTCTCCATTTGTATCTAATAGTACCCCAGACATCAATAAGCCCCTACAGCAACATTTTGTAAGGAGCGATATTTCCTTAGTGCATTCGCTCTGCATCAGAATCTTGAGTGCACCAGAGGAGTGACAAATAAAGTTCATTCAACCTCAATATCGTCATCTGTAAGGGTTGGACTAGGACCCAAGGAAGATGGCAAAAGAATTAATTGAAAATGCTTGAACTCACTCTATATAACGAAAACCACAGGCAGTGATTTTAAGCCTAGCTATATACAATAAACACACGATGTTCTGTCCTTTTTCAAGAAGGAACTGGCAAAACCCTTAGTCTGGGCAGATTAAGAATAGTTTCTGTTCTTATTCTGTTTGGAATTTCCTTCTTGAGTTGTTCTTGCCACATGGGATATTTGAATATTTCTAATTTTTATTTTGAAGTTCATTTTAAGCAGTGTCCTTACCAATCACATTTCCAAAGAGGCCCTTTTTCCTTCTACTGCCAAAGATACTCATCCCAAGAATGGCTTCTGTCTGGTTTTGCAAGGCCCCAGCCTCCTATTTCTCTTGGGTTTGAGCATGTTGTGTGTTCTGATCAGCTATATCTCTTCTCCAAACTGGGGTGAAGAGAGGAATTGCACACGATGCTCTCTGGGGATGATCCGAGGAAAGCATGGCTGCTAGGATACTTCCTGAGTCATGGTTCAGAGAGGACTGCAGTCTATCTGCTCAGAGTTTCTGTGCTCACCCGATTATGCTTTCTTTCCCTTTGCGAGATCTACACAATGACAAAATTCTATGGTTGGTTAAATATGTTGCTTAGGGCCATTTCTATTGAGTCTGGGCATCAGAAATGTAACACAGCAACACATACACACATTAGTTTCCACTTCTATCACTTTGACCTATGACTCCCTTTCCAGGCACATTTATTGTAAGAGCAAGAATGGTCTGTACTGGTTTCTCTTCCCTATAAATGTTGAACGGTAGCTTACTTGAAGAATTCTAATCCGTAGGAGTACATTTTAAATATAAATTTCTCCCCACTGGTCCTTTGTCTACAGAAAAATTAGCACAGACTATAAAGCAGAATGCTTGAAAGGATTGCCTTGAGGGAAATGGGCTAGCAAGAGGGGAAGAGATTTATACTTTTCATTTAGTGGCAATACTCATTCTATGCAATTTTATCTCATTAGGCCCTCTAAAGGACAAGAATGTGAAATATGTCCTCCCTGAAGACAGTTCTTTATCTTTGCCTAACATTTTCTGCTTTGAATAAACTAATCTCAGGCAAGAGTCCAATGTGTATGTACTCATGCTCTAAGAGTTTATTTCAAGGGCTCTACATGTTGCCTATACCCTCCAAAGAGCTGAAACACTGCAGAGCCCGCAGTCATTAGGTACATAAACAATTATCCCCTCTGGACAGTTTCTGAAAACTCCTTTTGAAATCAATGACAGAAATGCCCAATTGGTGGATTCCATTTTGAAAGCTTCCCTTAAAAATCACAGGCTGCTCTGAGGTCTTCGTATTGCTCAATTTGAATAAGTGTTAAGAGAATCCTGGGAGTAGAATGTATTTGAGAATGTATGTGCCAGGCAAGGAGGTTCTTTAAGTAGAAATCTTTTCACAAACATTTTTAAAGTGCACTTCAGCTCAACCTGGACACAATAGTCTGGGTTTTGTATTTCTTGATAATATATTCAGTACATAGAATTTTAAAAATATGTATATACAGGATTCAAAGAAAATTAGAAAATGATCCTTGAACTAGGACCAAGATGAGCATTTGACGCCCAGTAGATTCACACATAAACCTGGCATTTTTCTTAGTATCTGTATTCATCAGAAGCTGTTATTAAAACAGATACTGTGAGCAAACACCCTCTAATTCCCTCTGGTGGGGTGTGACAGGCAGGGAGAGTTTCATAACAAGTTTCAAGCATTCTCCTGTTACGTAATTCAAGCCGAATTCTTGACAAGGGAATTAAAGATGGTAATGTGGTTGATCACTGTTATCTAGGTCAGTGGTCAGTAGCCAGTGGTCACCGAGGGAAGATAGGATCCTTTCCAGGTAAACCGATGCAGTCATTGTGAGGTCATATAGGAAGACAAAACAAGGAGATAAGAACCCCAGGCCAAAGGACTGAAGTAGGAGCTGGAGAGTCCTCAGGCTGCTATCAGAGGCTGGGAATACTCTTTGAGTTTGCATTCTACTAGCCATGGAAGGAGCTCTGGGCATCAGATGCCTTTCAAGATAAGGTGGTTCTAAGTTTAGTTAGCTCCATACTACTTTACTGGTGACTTTGGATGTAAAAATCCTTGATGTCATGGGCAGATTCTTTCAGAAAATGATTTGGATGTTTTATTCACTGATGTTCCTTGAATATTTTGTTGCTGGAAAAAGACACATTAGGGCTCATCAAGAACACCTGACAAATGTTGTCTAGCAAATGTTTCCTTCTCTGGAAGGAAAGAAAAGCCTGGAAGAAGATCTGAATGTCAGATGCTTCAATCTGCTATTGTTAACACAATTGTACGAGGGGAGAGGACCTGTTTCTATGACCTGCGGTAAAATCCGTCTGTTTAGTATAAATGGACTCAGCACTTTTCTTACAGTGAGTCTGCTGTGTGTTAAGAGCACAGCCCTGATTTCACTGGGGGGGCAACGGAACTGTTACCAGCATGGCTGATGAGTTGGCCAAAGTATTTCTGAAATGAGAATGGTGGGGGGCATTGCAGAGCAACAGGAAGAAGAGGAGGAAAAAAGGGAAGAAAAAAATTCATCCTCTGGAAGGGGGACTCTTCCTTCCTTGTTTTAGCCAATTAAAAATGTCAAAAACACCAGAAATGGGTAATAAGAACAATTATTACCCAGTGATCAGTAAGAAAAAAATGGCATAACCTGTCTGGGTTTACTTCTAGCTCTGAGTCAAGTTCCTGAGTCAAGTCTCTTACCTCTCTAGTGACCTTGGTTTTCTCCATCTTTAAATGAGAGACTTAACTCCAAAGTCTTATTTAGTATTAGCACTCTACATAGCTGACAGAAGTGCAGCAAATCGTATGTGGTGGTTAATTTTAATGTGTCATCTTCACAGGGTCAGGGGATGCCCAGCCATTTTAAACAAACAGTATTCTGGGTGTGTCTAGGAGTGTGTTTCTGGTAGAGATTTGCATTTGAGCCAGTAGACTGAGTAAAGCAGTTTGCCCTTCCCAGGGTGAGAGGATAGCATGCAAGCATTTGAGGGCCTGAGTAGAAAAGGCAGAGGAAGGAAAATTTGCTGCCTGCCTGAGTGCTGAGAGGAGGTATTAGTCTTCTGTTCTCAGGCTGGGATTTACACCATCAGCTCCCCTGGTCTTTGGGCTTGCGGATTTGGACTAGAACTGCACCATTGCCTTTCCTGGGTCTCCAGGCTAGTGGATGACAGACGGTGGAACTCAGCCTCCATAATAGTACAAAACATTTCCTTATCATAAATCTCTCCTTCTCCAGAGACCTTAACTGTTACATTGTCCGTTTGGGAACAAAGATTTTGCTCAAGTCTAACCTTCTTGTCTTGTCATTTCACTGAACATAATTTTAGGAACCCAGTTCTTGGTATTTTCTATCCTTGCTCCCTTCAAGGAATCTTCATTTTTAATAGTTTGTTTCCAGGCAGGAATTAGAAACATTCTGTGGCTGATGGTACTACATGCAGGGTTTAGGAGGAGGAGCTGTTTTTCACAGCTAGTCCCTTGATGAGAATTCAGCAGGAGGGGCTCTTTGGCTGTGTGGACAGCTGGCAGAGGGTAACTCATCAGCAGGATCCATGGCACTCAACAAAACAAGATACTCTTCTCCCACTAGAGAATGGCCTGTTCCTTTACCCATTAAGAAATGGGATGAGCCCTTCTCTGCCACCTTGATTATTTCACATTTAGTCAGAGCATCAACATATAGAATAAGCACAAAATCAAAGGAGAGTATCCTCATACAGTCAAAGGAGATCAGAAACCCACAATATCTGCCAAATCCTTCTTCAGGCATGCTTCCTTAAAGCGACTGGACACCCCTAAATGTCAGTGGTGGGTGGGGTCCAGAAGGGCTGGAGGAGCTGGTATTTAACAAGTGTGGTCACTTCCTCTGGCCCTTCCACAGCAGCCCAGGGAGAGCAGAAGGCGCAGAGCCACCAATGCAGTGAGTGTACTGGGTGCGCTGGGTACGAGTGCAGAGAGGTACTGGGAGGTCCCATGGCTTGGGCAGCCTGTGAGGGTGGCGTCTTGTCAATGAGCTCTCCTCTCTAGAAGACATGCCAGCTTGCAGCTAACTCTGCCAGATACTAGAGATCCAACTCCCCGTCAAAATGCTAGTGGAATCCTTCAAGGCAACTTTGGCTGTCATGTGACTTATTTATTTACTTACTTTCTTAAATTATTCTTTTGATGGAGGATGCCCCAGGGCTGGATGCCCCACTGGATGCCCCAGTGGTCTCTGCCAAATGGTGAGCCTATAAGACTTCTGATCTGTTGCAGTGGCTTTGGATTTATACCTTTCTGGACTGTCATTAAGGGAAAACAAGAGTGCTGTGGGTTTTTGAGGCCCACCTGCCTCCTGTTTTCACACACTTTCCTCTTTGGAGCTGTCCCCCTTCCTCTGTGTATGGGGCTCTTTTGGTTCCTCTGCCTCCTCCCCAGCCTTCAAATCTGCTTACAGCTCCTCTGCAGCCCTTTGGAAGCAACATGATGGCTTCATCTCCATTGCATGTGATCACAATTTATGTTGTTTCTTCATGGACATTTGATTTGAAGAGGACAAAAATCCATTAATGTGTAAGATTTCAGATGAAAGACTCTGAGTATGCCCAGGGGCTCTTACAGAGTAGGGCTTACACGACTTCTTAAAATGATACTATGTAGTCTTTCTAACTCCCAGTCACATGTAGCTGGTCCTACCTCACTCTACCTAGGAGTTTTGTAGAATTGCCTGGGAAATGGGCAATGCAATTTTAAACCTATGATTCTTAAATATTTTGGATGGTGGATCTTTTAGAGAATCTGAAAGGCATAGGTCTCCTCCCCTGCTAATGGTACATATGCACACATATCTAAGTTTTACATATAATGTTAGATGGGTCATCACACTCCCTAGAGCTCATTTTGGGATTCTGGGATTAGAGAAAGCTTGGTATTTGGAGTAAGGAGAGCTAGATGAGGGGTTCCACTATGATCTTAGACAAGTTCCTTGCATTTCTGTAGAAGATAACAAAGTCTTGGGCCATGCCAATAATTCTTAACTAGGAAAAGTGCTGCAGGCATATTTCACCCCTGATATCCACCCAAGAGCGTATCTAATCTGGGGGACAAGAGAATGCTATTTTGAAAACTATGCCCGTCTGAGCTGATACGCCCCTAATGGGGTTGAGAATGATGAAGTACCCACCTAATCAACCAAAGGACCTCTGGCTCCAGTATTCATGATTCTGAGGTTTTGCTCTAGAGAGTCTATTCCACAAAGTTGAGAGGCCATTCTTCCAAATACTAGTGAGGAGATGAGGGGGTATAGCACAATGGAAAAGGCCAGAAGCTTAGCTTTCCCCTTCTTACTTCTGTCCCATTGTTTAATGGACCAAAGTGGTAGGAAGGGAGCAAAATACTTCTAGAATTCTCTTCCTTTTCTTGAATTGGAAAAGGATTTGTCTATTCAATCTTGAGAGGATAGAGAATCTAGTTTTTTTTTTTTTTTGAAAGCCTGTGTACTTGGCATATTTTAGATCTAGACTAAATGTTTTTGATGAAATAAATTTATTTCTTTTTTTATAAAAATGCCTTTATTTCTCATTAATTTTTTAACCAGATTATATGATGAACTTCTGCTGGCCCACTCTGGTTGAGTATCACCAATATTGTCTAAGGTTTTACTATACTGAAGTCATTGAAATAGATATTAAATTATTGATTGGTTGAAATTCAAGGAATACTTACTAAGCTCTTATTATGTGCTTGATTCAGTAGAGTTTTCAAAATAGTGGTGATTTAAAAGGGGAGCAGCCCATTTTGGGCTCCCTCAGAAAGTATGTGGTATATAGCTGAATCAGTTTCACCAAGAGCTTCATCTCTCCATCTTTGCACGAAATAATTGTGATGTAGAGTTCTGGCTGCTTGAGGGAATAACTATAGACACCAAAGCCATCAATAAAATGGATTAAAAGTGATGAGATTATATATTGCTTTGTCAATGTTCTAGCTCAAAACTATTTTCATTCAGGAGAAAATTAAGTTGCTTCAAATCCTGGAATCCACTCTTAGAAACTGTGTAATTGACAGCATATAAAAAAGACCACTTTTCCCTTATGATAGTAGTTGTATCCTCCTGGTGCAAGTAATAATAATAAAGATACTACTTATTGGATATTCTCTATGTAATAGTCTCTGCATTAGGCACTTGAATATTGACTTCTTGTATTGACATATATTAAGTATTTACTGTTTCAGGTAGGCATAGAACCAGCCTTATTAGTTCAGAATGCTGATTTGCCACCATCCTTTTATAACGGAGAAAGCTGAGGCTTCGTGGGATTAAGTTACTTGGCAGAGGTCATTAGCTGATCAATGGTGGAACGCTCAGACTCCAACCCACACTCTCAACCCTGTTTCTAATCCAGTCCTCATGGCAGTCCTATAAAGTCATTATAGACATTTCACTTAACAGATAAGGAACCAGCTGGAGGTGAACTACTCTGATAATGCTCATATCGCTAGTAAATGGCAGAGCCACGTGTGGGGCCAGATTAGTCGGACTCAAAAACTAAGGCTTGTTTCACTAGGCCATGCTGGCGACCCATGGAAACAATGCATATTATAATGTCAAAAGGGAGAGCCTTACCTGTCTAAATTTTAAGCATAATGACCATTTACTTTGTCTCAGAACTTTCTTTCCTTGGATAGTCAATGTCAGAGAAAAATGCTTGGTACTTGGAGGGTTTGTAGAAAATATATGACATTTTTGCTACTGCTTACAATAATTCATTTTATTCCTTTTTTTTTTGATATAGTGATACTTAACCAGATGACTCTGCAATAAAATTCCTTTTAATACAACCCAATGAGGGCTTTTTGAGTATCTGCCCTTTGTAAGGCTCTACGTTAGGCCCAGTGATGATTATAGAGATTAATAAAATATGGCCTATTATGGGGGACAGGATGGAGTTCTGGGTACCACACAGGAGACCAAGCAAGCAAATGAACAATAACAGAGTGTCATAGGGTGTCATAGGTCCCAAGGAGAGAAAACAGAAAATGGAGAAGTTGGAATCACAGACAGACCTTGAAGTGTTGTGCACAAGTTTGCTTAGGGCAGCTACCGCCAAGTACCAACAGCAGAAAATAAGTACAGAAATCATTTTTTCACAGTTCTGGACGCTAGAAGCTTAAGATCAAGTTGTCAGCAGCTTCGTTTCTTCTGAGGTCCTTCTCCTTGACTTAGATGACTACTTTCTTGCACACATAGTAAGCATCATAATCTTAATCACCCTTCCTATAAGGATATCAGTAATACTAGGTCAGGACCTACCCAAAGGACTTCATTTTGCCTTAATCCCCTCTTTAGAGGAGCCATCGCTCCTCCTCCATACCGTCACATTCTGATGTCCTGGGTATTATGACTTCAACACATGAATTTTTTAGGAAGACACAATTCAGCCTATAATGGATGGGCAAACTATTGAAAAAAGGAAAGTTTAAGGGACAAAATTTAGAATGGAACATATGAAATATATTTGGAGGAATGATTTAGTAATCTAACTTGATGGGGAAAAATCACATTTAGGGGAATCCGGAATGCCGGGAGTGGGGAAGTCGGTGCTTACGTGGTTGGCCAATGGGGAGCTGCTGAAAGTCCTTAGAAGCAGAGTGACTTGACAATGCTCTACTTGTGGACTATCAGCCAAGCAGTAATATGCTGGCTTTGTTAGGAGGGATAGAGGGAGGAGGCAAGGAGGCCATCTAGGAGGCTTATTCAGAATTCCGGTCATGAAGAAATGAGGATATGACTGAGGAAGCTAGTCAAAGTGATGGTACATAAGGTGGTGGTTCTCTGAACAGTTGAATCAGAGAATGGTCTTGTCATTAACTAAATAAAAGAAGAAAGGCAAAGAGTGGTAGAGGGAGGGGGTTTTATTTGGAAGTGAACATATTGAATGCAATTTAGGACACATCATGTTAGATGTTCAATAGACAGAGATCTGAAAAGGTGGGTCTAGAATTTGGGAGAGATTGGAATATATGAAAGTGTATGGAGTATATGAAAATAATGTAAGTATATTAAATTACGTGCCAAGTTCTATTAGGAAAGAGATTGGAGAGTTGTATACTAAAGTGTTAACAATGAATGTATTGAGGGTTGGCATTATAATTTATCTGTATTCCTTCTTTTTACTTTTGGCCATTATTCCAATTGTTTACCATGAGCAAATTATTAACTTTATTATTGTATTATTGTGAAGTAAGCTTTCCATGTTTCTTAAGGCTCATGCAAGGTGAATTTAAGCTCCTTATTTCCTCACTCATGGCAAGTCCAATACTCTTTACTAGATATCTGAGAATTTAGAAGCCCCTCATTAGTGTGTAGATTGTGTAAAATCTCATGGGCATAGTTCCAGACTGTATCTCATTTATCTAGATGTTAAATCAAGATTGTCTTTTGTTTGTTTGTTTAAAGATTTTATTTGTTTAGTTGACAGAGAGAGGGAGAGAGAGAGAGAGTACACAAGCAGGGGGAGCAACAGAGGGAGAGGGGGAAGCAGGCTTTCCACTGAGCAAGGAGCCCGATGTGGGGCTCCATCCCAAGACCCTGGGATCATGACCTGAGCCAAAGGCAGATGTGTAACCAGCTGAGCCACACAGGCACTCATGAATCGACATTGTCTTTATCTTGGGGAAGAGAGTTCATAAAAACAGGCTCACACAAGTCCTTTACTGTAGAATTTATTGAACATCAGGGGAAACTGAGGGGCTTTACATTGTAGATATACAAATAACTTAGCATTGACTCAGGGACATTCCTCTTTTTGAAGAGTTCCTCAGCCATTTCTGCCAACGCAGTGAAGCACGAGTTCATGCCCCTTATCTTACTTCTCCCCTTGGGAATCCTCCACTCTTTGCACTCATTTCTAAAACCCTTCTTTTTCTTAAGAAAATCAGTTTGGTCCTCCTTATGCTCTGCCCTCTCCTTCCAGATTTTGCCCTGGATCTTACCTTTTTCTACCAAGAAGTCCAATAGAATGTCTTCCTAAATGAATAGAATTTCATTCAAAAAAGAATTTCAGTTTCAGCCTTTAATATGATTTTCTTTTTAGCCCTGAAGTAATTGATTTAAAGAACACTTTAAAAACAATATTGGAAGTCATGAAGTGAGATGAGGCCATCTGGGAAGTGTGCAGAGCTAAAAGTAAATGAGACCTTGAACAATGCCTGCAGGGAGGAGTGGAGTGGGATGGAGAGCCCAGGGAGACTCAGAGGAGATGGCCTTAAGAGGGACCCCTTAAGAAGGGATAGGATATATAGGACAGAGCGAAGGAGGATGAAGTTGAAGATAGAGACAAAGTCATGGGGTCCCAGGATTGAGGGCAATGGTGCTGTCAGGGCCCAGACCAGAACCCTGTTGGGATTGCCCCACACACTGGTGGGTCTATTATCTTTGAGAATAGGGGTACTTCAGAAATCCCAAACTAACCATTTAAAGCAAGTGGCAGTGCGTAAATGTGCATGGCCAGAGAAGCCCTTAGCACTGAACTCGGCTCAGCGGAGCTTGTGCCCAGCTGTCCCCGAAAGGACTCACCTATTAGCCAGGCTGGCTTTGTGCCCTTTCTAGATCCCTGCTGCTTGCCCATCTGCATCTGAGACCCCGGCTTCTCTCACCTCATCTCTGTCTCTGCAGGGATTTGGAGTAGGGAACCAGGGTTTCTAACTCTGCCATCTCCTAACTGGGACCTCAAGCAACCACTTTATTTCCCAGACTTGATTTCCTTCTCTGTTCAATGGTGATGGACATCAGCAGCCATGCCATCCGGACCTCTCAACATTCTTATGAGGTTGAAATGAGAAAAAGTGTAGGTGTGAATGCTCTACCAAATGCTAATGGTCCAGACTTCCTGGTTTGGGCCACCATTTCTACTCCTTATTAAGTATGTTACTTAGAACGTGTATCTTAACTTTTGTGCCTCTCACTTCCCTCATCTGTACAATAGGGATGATAATGATACCTACCTTATGGGACTGTTATATGCTTTAAAGAAGTTAGTATATGTAACAAACAGAGTAAATCCTGGTACTTAGTAAATGCTATGGATGTATCAGCTGTCGTTATTATATAAGGGCAATGTGTATATTCATATAGTCCATGTCTTGCTCTGCAAAGAAATCAAGTCAGCCGAGAGTTTGCCCAGTACAGAGAGAAGACTGGAATTAGAAATAAGGGATAAAGAGGGTTATTTCTTCTGTTTTCATGCTCCTGTCTTCTTTGTGTGCCTGCCTCCCATTCTGACCTTCTTTCCTGCCAGTGTGATCCTACCCCTGCTGGACCTGGCTGGGACCATTTGTTGCAGCTCCAGGTCCGTCTTCTACCCAGAGGGAGTCTTAGATTCTATTCATCAATGCTCTGGTCCCCAGTGTGGTTCAGGAGGAAGTAGAGACAGACTGGGTAGAGCTGCAGGGTGTTTGGAGGCCAAAGAGCACTTGCTGGTGGAGGAGAGATGGGGGATGCTGGCAGGAGGGGGTAATTGATGGAGTGAGTGCCTGGAACGGGGAGGAGGAAGTGGGTTCAAGAGCACAGGTCTCTCAGCACAAAGTTGGCTGGGTTTTTTAAAGAGTCTTCATAAATCAAGTGAAATAAAGCTGCCAGCTTTTGCAGACTTTCACGACCAAAATATCGCTCAGGGGCAGCTTCTCTTTGCCTCTACCACTTGATGGGAGTAAGGTTAGCTCAGAGCGCAAAACTGGGAAACGGTCAAAATGTATCTGCTCTCCCCAGCCCACTTCTCCTCTCTCCTTTTCCAAATTCTTTGGGCTATCTTCCTTCAAGTAACTGGGCCCTGATGACCCCCTGTTTTCCTGCCTGACATACATTCTCCACAGTCAGGATTGATGGAGGCCAGCCACGTGGCAGGAGCTCTCATGCACATTATGTAATATTTACAGTACCTCATAGGTCTGTTCTCAGGAGGAAACAAAAACCTAGGGAGTATGGGGGTAAAGCTCAAGGTCATGCAGACTGAAAGTGGCAGGGGTGAAATTGAAACCCAGGACTCCTGACTCTAGGTCCCTAGGTCTTACTGCCACTCCCCAGTGAGTCCCCACTGGTTCTCTTTAGGGGTCATTGGGACACTCCGCCCACTTTTGTCACCTCTTCCATGACTCAAGAGACTTTCTCAGTCCTCAGAGCTGAGTGCCTTATGAAGTTCTAGGCTCTGAGATTCTTTTCCCCCTCACAGCCTCCTTTCCCACCAGCGGCCCATGCCCCTACGCCTCCATGAATATCTTCCCTCCTCACTACCTCCAGTTACCCCAATGTCCTGGGCTTCTCCTTTCCCCCAGCCAGCCAAGCACACAAGATCCACCTCACGACCTCTGGGTTGATGCCTTCTCGATTGCTCAATGCTTTGATTCTGGCCTTGCAAATCCTAAGTTCGAAATTCTCAGCCTTGGAAATGTTCAAATATTCTCTTTTCTGCACCCCTATGTGGGCAGCAGCTGAGCATCACAGAGGAATGAGTCATGTCATCTTGCCAGTTGGCAGGCCTCACAAGCAAGTTTCCAATAACTTGCCTCAGTGGGAGCCCCATGACTACCTCATGGTTCTATCCCTCGACCCTGCCAGTTCAGTTTTACTTGCTACTTCAATGTTTCATTCCTCTTTCAAACTCCCTTCTTAGGCCTGACTCCCTGACTCCTATCTGATGACCTTGTCTTTATCTCTGTGAAGAAATTCGAGACCATTCTTCAGTGGCCCCCTTAAAATGGAGCCTTTTGATCTACCACATTATCTGCTTCAGTTCTTGTCCTCATTCCCCCATATTGTCAGTGGATTCCCTTCCTGTTCAAAGCCAACCCCCTCTCCCAGGCCATGCTTTTGAGTGTGTGTCTCCAGGCCCTAGAGCCACCGATGATCTCCTTTCTAGGTTCTTCTCTTCTGTCTCTGACCCCTTGGAACACAAATCTGTTCAAGCATCTCCCTTTTGAAAAACAAAACGAAACCCTCTCCTCTGCACTCTACTCCGGCCACCGCCCAGCCTCATCACCTGTCCGAGCTGCGAGCTGCATCCATCTTCGCATTCCACAAATCACAGCCTCCACCCTCCATCACTCTAGGAACACGGCCCTCAACAAAGTGGAGTTCGCCTTTCCTTACAGCCAACAGGAGGTTTCCAGCCTTGGTCGCTCCTTGAACTCTCTCTTTCGTACACATCTCTTGATTTTAGGACATTGCTCTCCTGGCTCATTTCAGTATTTTGACTCCCTCTCTTAATTCTGTCTGACTGGGTTCTAATGAAAGTCACAGTGGTTCTGCTCAGAGCTCCCCCACTTGGCTACTTTCCTTTTCCCTAAAATACGTTCCCCCATGAGTTATCTCATCCCCACCCTTGGTAAGTTATCTACCACTTACAACTCAGAGCTGTGACATCTTTGTCTCTTGTCTACTGTCTCTTCTGACTTCCAGACTCATACTGTTCTTGGTAGCTGCCAATTGGTTATTTCCACCAGGATGGCCCACTGTCACTTCAGCTCAGCATTCCGTAATGAAGTGTATTATTCCTTTACCTACTGACCCCCCACTCTCCATCTTGAACTCCCCCCATTCTATTTCTTGGAAGAGAATACCATGAAGTACAAAATCGCTCAGATCAGCAACCTGGGCATCCTGCTGGACTCATCCTTCCCCCACACTGTCCCACGTGCATCTGGTAAGTCAGTAAGGCCCATCTATTTGAATTTCTAATGATCTCTTGAATCTAGCTTCATCCTCATTATTTCATACCTTACCACTGCAAAGCCTTATCCATCTTGCTTCAGCCTTCCTGTGTTTGACATCATTCATAGTGAAGCCAGTGAATTCAAAGCTAATCAAATCACGTCACTTCCCTACATTAAATCCATCAGTGGCTTCCTTGACTTACAGATTCAATTCCAGATTCTTCAGCACAGCATCCAAAGTGCTCCTTCATAGTTTAATTTCTTATCAGTTTCACTCCTACCCCCTTCATAAGCTCACATGACATTTCCTGACTACATCACTCACTCTCTTTTTTGCAACAATGTCATAGTTTGTACCTAGTTTGTACATAGTTCCCTCTGAGAAAGAATTTCTGCCATTCCCTTTGTGAATTTCTATTAAAACTTCAGGCACCTCATGGGCATCACCTACTTAGATAAGACTTAGATAAGTCTTTTCCCAATTTCCCTAGATATGTTTGTTGTCAGAGTTATTTACTCTACTTTTATGGTTTATCTTATTGTGTCTCCACTGCTCCCCCCCGATTATGAATATCTTAATTCTAGAAAATGGGGAAATCTAGAAAAATAAATAATAAAAATCACCTTCAATTCATTCACCCAGAAGTTACTTACTTTTGCATTTTAAAGGATTTGCTTTTAGTGTTTTTTACTATCAATATTTACACATATTAAGAAATCAATACCATACTCGATATACTGTTATATTATCTGATTTTTTTTTCATGAAAAATTTCCATGTTATTAAATATTCTTCCAAGTCTTGACTTGATTTAAAAGACTCATTCTTGTCTTCTGTTTTCAAAAAAAAAATGTATGCTCGTAGTAGACAAAATTATTCAGAAGTGTACAATTTAGAAAAAGAAAGTCTTTCATAATTTGGTCATAATTTTAAAATAGTTTATGGCATATTCTTTCATATTTTTTCCCTGTGCTTCCACTAATTTAAATAAACATTTTAAAATTTGCATTCATGGGATAATATGCTTCATGCTGTTCTGAAGCTTTCTTTTTAAAAAATATTTAACAACGTATGTTTGAAAATGTGTAAACAGACTTTAATGATGTTTCAACTATAAGTACCATTTTGCATTTTTCTCTTGTGCTGCACCCTGAGGCCCTGGAGGCCAAGCTGTTTCCCTGCAGGTGGACATAATTTATTATTTTCTGAGTGATTTGGGAAAATATCAGACAGACAGTTATGACCACTTCTCTCCAGAGGCCTCCCTGCCCTCTAGGGGTGGATAAGTTCTCAGGAGCATCTGAGACTGGCCAAGCCTTGGCAGGTGGAGGCCTCTGGCAGCTGTGGCTAGAGTTAGCTGAGAAAGCCCCTTGGCTCTGAAACTTGCCCTGCCCCAAGAGAAATCCCAGGATACACTTTTCTTCTGTACATGTTGAATGATCATCTGGTCCCTTTATCAGACACATTCTCAGCCTCTGTTTCTGATCAGGAACTGTGGCCTTATAATACACTTTGGGTAAGGTAGACTTGTTGAAGCTCAGCTGATGGGATCATGAGACAGAGGAGTCAGGACCTATCCCAGTTCCTGTGCAGTCCAGTCAACTTGTCCCATGATGCGGGCCAATCCTAAATCTAAATCCTAAATCCAGGCAGCCATCTCAGAGTATAGACTTTCCTCCATCTCTGCAAGAACGTGTGTGAGTAAGCAGTGATCCATCGGCGGTGCTGGAAGAAACAGCAGATGGTGGGTCAGGAGCTCCATGTTCCCCCACAAGGACAGAACATTGTTGTTATGGTTGGTATGTGCTTTGCCACAACATTGCTAAACCCAGTGTTTTATTAAAAGGATCCTGGGGCTGGTGCTCATGTATTGATAAGTTATGAAAAGCTTCTTTCCCCTTTAATCTTTTAGGTTCCCCTTTCTCTATCTTTCTACTATTTAAATCGCTAGTTTAAAAAAAAATGAAGGTATGGTTAAATGGATACAGTCATGAAATTCAGGAAAAGGAAAGTTTCTTGTTTCTAGTAGTTGTTAGTTAAAAATTCACAATGGCACCTGCTTTATACTGTGCAGGGACAGGTTAGGAAGCATCAGTCTCCCAGACAGATGGGCAATAGGGGACCCGTTGTGGACCCAGAAGATCTCTTTTTGGGGCAGAGGGGAGCACAGTCTTGTTCCTTTACAAAATAAATCACCAATCAAATCTCTCCCAGGTTTAATAATAATGTTGAAATCAAGAAGTCTTTGGACAGACAAAGGGTTTAAGTAAATAATAAAAACCAAAATAACTATAAAAACAACAATTTTAAAATGCTTTTTTAGGGGCGCCTGGGTGGCTCAGTGGGTTAAGCTGCTGCCTTCGGCTCAGGTCATGATCTCAGGGTCCTGGGATCGAGTCCCGCATCGGGCTCTCTGCTCAGCAGGGAGCCTGCTCCCCTCTCTCTCTCTCTCTCTGCCTGCCTCTCCATCTACTTGTGATCTCTCTCTGCCAAATAAATAAAATCTTCAGAAAAAAAAAATAAAATGCTTTTTTATTTCAAGAAAATATGTGCAAGCATACTAAAGAAGTCCAACTATAATTAGTATATGAGCTGTGTTGACTCATTCATCAAAAGCTTCAATCCTGGGGAGTTCTGCAAAGTTTGCCACCTCACTTTCCCTGCTTTGTGTTAGCTGGTTTTCTCTAGCAACTTCCTAGGGTGTTTGAAAGTCCCTCTTCCTTTTGTCTCCTCTCCCAATGCCTGTCCATCCTCAGTACAGTTGCAAACTATTTCTAAATGCCTTCCTGTCTCTTTCTTCTACTAGGAGCTATAGATTGTGATTTTTTAAAATTCTTTGTTAGACACAAAAAGCTTAGCTTTATGTATAATTTTATTCTTCATTTATAGACGTTGACATGTTCCTCACACAACATGATAACATAAGCAGCTTCAAAAAGTAGAAGAAAGAATCAGTTTAGCCTATTTCTCAATACTGGCATCATTTATAAGGAACAAAGATGAATTAAAGAGTAAATTGCTGTCATTTGCTGAACAGTTAGGTGTCTGCCAGCTTGTTGTGAGATGAAAGGCAAAGCGCTCAACCTCCCTGAGCCTGATTCTTTCTCTGTAAAATGGGAACAGTTACACTGGCATTGCTGTCATTACAGGGCTGTGTAAGGACCACATAAGGGGATGGCTAGGAAAGAGGAAAGCACTTTGAAAATGGTTTTTAATAATTAAAACACACAGTAGAGAAGTGATACAGAGTCATGCCTCCTCTGGAACTCAGACACAGAGAGGTTCATACCTTGAGAACTTCTGTGCTTGCTAAAGATTTGCATAAAAGATGGATTTGCTTGTAATTGACTTGTAGAAATGAATACATACTGGTTAGAACCCAGAGGAGGCACCTCCAAGCATTAGATCGGGAACGTTGAGAAGGACCCCATGGAAACAGCTGGTCGAGTGAGTGTCTGCCCCATCCCTCAGCACCATAATGAGTTTCATGGATTTCAGATGTCAGCACCTTATGATTTTGTGATCAGTCACCAGGGAACCTAGTGATTCAGTCTTTGCAAAGAAACTGAGTTCCCAGCTCAGGGCCAATGCTTTCTTAGCAGCACCATTCCTGCACTGGGGCTTGAGTTTCATTTGAAGATGAGTCCATCTTCCTTGCATGAGGTATTATTAAATGCTCCTCATCTTTTGTTCTTCAAACTGGCTGCTCTTAGTAAAACCTGTATGTAACCCCCACATTTTTATGACTCCAATTTAGAGACACATAATGCAATTATTGTAAGTGGGGCAATTCATAATCAAGGGTTGACCAAATGTGTCCGAACTCTTACAGTTACTGTGGTACAAGGAAAATGAATTAAAAACCTATTTTTAAAATTTTTAAATTTTATAAGTAACTAAATTTTAAATTTAAAAAAATTTAAAAATAATTTTTAAAATTATTATGTTCAGTTAGCCAACATATAGTACATCATTAGTTTTTGATGTAGTGTTCAACGATTCATTAGTTGTGTATAACACCCAGCGCTCATTCACACCACATGCCCTCAATCTCCATCACCCGGTCACCCCATCCCCCCACCCTCCTCCTTTCTGTAATCCTCAGTTTGTTTCCCCAAGTCCAGAGTCTCCCATGGTTTCTCTCCCTTCTCTGATTTCTTCGCATTCAGTTTTCCCTCCCTTCTCCTATGGTCCCTCTGTCCGATTCCTTATGTTCCACATATGAGTGAAACCATATGATAATTGTCTTTCTCTACTTGACTTTTTCACTTAGCATAATCCCCTCCAGTTCCATCCATGTCGATGCAAATGGTTGCTATTCATCCTTTCTGATGGCTGAGTACTATTCTATTGTATATATGAATCACATCTTCTTTACCCATTCATCTGTTGAAGGACATCTGGGCTCCTTCCACAGTTTGGCTATTGTGAACATTGCTGCTATGAACGTCAGGGTGCAAGTGCCCCTTCTTTTCATTATATTTGTATCTTTTTTGATAAATACCTAGAAATGCAAGTTTTGGGCCATAGGGTAGCTCTATTTTAACATCTTGAGGAACCTCTATATTGTTTTCCAGAGTGGCAGTACCAGCTTGTATTTCCACCAACAGTGTTCCCCCTTCTCTACATCTTTGCTAATATCTTCCTTGTGCCACAGAAATAAACCTAAATGAAGAACTACAGCTGTTCATGACATTTGCTTTTGCTGCATTTTTGTTTTCCCTAATTTTCTGTGCTTTTCCTCTCTCATTTAATGGCATCTTCAGAAACAGAGAGAGCCAGAGACACAATTCTAAGTGCTAGCTGAGGAAAGCCTTCCAGACAAGGGACTGAATTTGAAGAGAAGGAAAAGAACCCTGAATCCTCAAATGTCTTCCCCTCCAGATGGCTAATGTCTGAAGTTTTACAGTGAGAGCTTCATTCCTTTAGAAGGTTCTTCCTCCATAACCCTCTTCTCCATCCTCAAGTAATCAGTGATCTGCTTTCTATAACTTTAGATTAGTTTGAATTTCCTAAAACTTCATATAAATGGAATCATAGAGTGTATATTCTTTTTTTTTGGTCTGGCTTTTTTGATCAGCAAAATTATTTTGAGATTCATCTATGTATATAGCTCAACTTCATTCTTTTTTTTTTCTTTTAGTGTCCAAATTTATTTTATTCACCTTAGAAACCAGTGACATAAGCTTCTTTATTTACTACTTAAAATCTTTGAAAATAAAATGATGTAAAAAAAAAAAAAAAAAAAAGAAAATAAAATGATGTAATTACATTTGAAAAAACAATTATATCTTTTAAATTTATCAGAAAAGTCTTTACTGTCAAACTAAAATTTCAATAATTTGACAAATATCTCAACTACATAAAAAGTTAATGAAAACATCTTTTAATTATAAAAATGTAGATTACAAATATTTGTCAGTTGACATTTTAATTGTAGTTTTATGTGTATTGATTTAATTTCTATAAGATATATTGATTTGATTATTTAGCTAGTCCATCTTTGGCTCTAGTGAAAATTCTAAATACAATCTCAGATTACAAAGTCCTTCATTGGGTAAGAGTATAAAAACTGTGTGTCATGATTTTTTAAAAAATTTAATTAAAATTTTTTTTAGTGTTCCAAAATTCATTGTTTATGCACCACACCCAGTGCTCCATGCAATACGTGCCCTCCTTAATACCCACCACCAGGCTCACCCAACTCCCTACTATGCTCACCTCCAAAACCCTCAGTTTGTTTCTCAGAGTCCACAGTCTCTCATGGTTTATCTCCCCCTCTGATTTCCCCCAACTCACTTCTCCTCTCCATCTCCCACTGTCTCCTTATGCTCCACAAGTTGGTGGGAATACAAGTTTGTGCAGCCACTTTGGAAAACAATGTGGAGATTCCTTAAGAAATTAAAAATAGGGTTACTCTATGACCCTGCAATTACATTACTGGGTATTTACCCCAAAGATACAGATGTGGTGAAAAGAAGGGCCACCTGTACCCCAACGTTCATAGCAGCAATGACCACAGTTGCCAGACTGTGGAAAGGACCAAGTTGCCCTTCAACAAAGGAATGGATAAAGAAGATATGGTCCATATATATAATGGAGTATTACACCTCCATCAGAAAGGATGCATACCCAACTTTTGTATCAACATGGATGGGACTGGAAGAGATTATGCTGAGTGAAATAAGTCAAGCAGAGACAGTCAATTATCATATGGTTTCATCTTCATTCTTTTTATTGTTGAATAGTACTCCAGTGTATAGATATATTGCAATCTGCTTATTCAGTTTTTTTAAAAAGACACATTTATTCAGCATTATGATCAGACTGTTACATTTAGCAATCAACAGCATGGATGCAAAAAAATAAATCTACATTTAAACCCTTTGTTGGAATGCTTTACACTTTGCACAGAACAGAAACTAAAATAACCTTTTATACAATTAGTAAAAATATAGTCCTTGAGTTTTTTGCCCATACATATAAGTATTGTCTAAAACATGTCTTCTTTGTAGCAGCTAGGCCCTGCCACCACTATGCTTGGCTGAGTTCACAAATCTCTTGTAACCTGTAGCTTCCCTGTCACTTCTCTGGCTCTTCTCTCCTGGTAAGCTGTTTCCTGGCAGTAATTAAAACCTTCTGCCACTGCTGTAGCTACTGCTGCTGCTGGAACCACCATAATCACCTTGGTTTTGTGGCTTGGGGAAGTATTGGCTCCCACCACCATAAGGGCCAGAGCTTCTGCCTCCAAAATTTCCTCCTTTCATGGGTCCAAAACTTGATGATTGATTGTTGTAATTGCCAAAATCATTATAGCTTCCACCACTTCCAAAGTTGCTTCGATCATTACCAAATCCATTATAGCCATCCCCACTGCCATCATATCCACCACCACCTCGACTGCCACCAAAGCCACCTTGACCACTGAAGTTTCCTCCACGACCAAAGTTGTCATTCCCACGAAAACCACCTCCATGACCACCACTGAAGTTTCCAGAACCACTTTGACCTCTCTGGCTGGACGAAGCACTAGCCATCTCTTGCTGAGATGGTGCTTTCCTTACCTCACAGTTGTGGCCATTCATAGTATTGTATTTTTGAATGGCAATCTTGTCTACAGAGTCATGGTCATCAAATGTTACAAAAGTAAAACCCCTCTTTTTGCCACTACCTCGGTCAGTTGCGATCTCAATCACTTCGATGTTCCCACACTGTTTGAAAGAATCTCTTAGATGATGTTCTTCAGTCTTCTTTCATGCCACCAACAAAAATCTTTTACCATGTCTTTGAGAATGTTCTCTTGAGACAGACCTCTTTGGTTCCACAACTCTTCCATCACCTTGTGTGGCCTTGCATTCATGGCTGCATCCACCTCCTCCACAATGGCATATGTGACAAACCCAAAGCCTTTGGAGCACTTGGTGTTTGGATCTCTCATTACCATACGGCCCATAAGTGTTCCCCATTGCTCAGAATGGCTCATCAGACTCTCATAGGTTGTTTCAAAGCTCAGACCTCCAATGAAGAGCTTCCACAGCTGTTCAGGCTCTTTGGGAGACTCTGACTTAGACATGACAGCGATGGGAGGGGAGACTTAACAATGTTTACTCAGCGGCGTCCATGGGCAGAAGGGGTGCTTATTCACCTTTTGGTAGGTATTTGGGAATTTCAAGTTGCCATTAGCAATCTCGCACAAGTCTTTGAGGATATTCTAGAAATCTCACTGTTATTAATTTCTAATTTTATACCAATGGGACTAAAGAACATATTTTAATATGATTTGGATTTTTAAAAAGTTATTGGGATTTTTTTTAAGAGTCTTGAATATGATCATCTTGATACATATTCCTTTGTTCCTTCGGTGCTTGAAAAGAATGGGTAGGTGTTCTGCTATTCTTAGGTAGAATTTTATTTTATTTTTAAAAGATTTTATTTATTTATTTGACAGACAGAGAGCACAAGTAGGCAGAGAGGCAGGCAGAGAGAGGAGGAAGCAGGCTCCCCGCTGAGCAGAGAGCCTGACTCGGGGCTTGATCCCAGGACCCTGGGATCATGACCTGAGCTGAAGACAGAGGCCTTAACCCACAGAGCCACCCAGGTGCCCCATAATTTTTTAAGGTTTTTAATTTAAAAATTTTTAATTTCAGCATGTTTAACTTATAGTGTTGTATTCATTTCAGGTGTACAATATAGTGACTCAACACTTCCATGTATTACTTAGTGCTCATCAAGATAAGTACTCTCAACCCCCTAATCCCAACACCTATTTCACACTTCCCCTGCCATTTCTCCTCTGTTAACCATCAGTTTGTTCTCTATAGTTAAGAATCTGTTTTTTGGGGGTGCCTGGGAGGCTCATTCATTAAGCATATGCCTTTGCCTCAGGTCATGATCCCAGGGTCCAGGGATCAAGCCCCACCTTGGGCTCCCTGCTCGGGGCGGGGGGGGGGAGCCTGCTTCTCCCTCTCCCTCCGTTTGTGTTCCCTCTCTCACTGTGTCAAATAACTAAATAAAATCTTAAAAAAAAAATCTGTTTTTGATTTGTCTCTCTTCCCTCCTCCCACCTCCGCTCATTTGTTTTGTTTCTTAAATTCCACATATGAGTGAAATCATATGGTATTTATCTTTCTCTGGTTTATTTTGCTTAGCATCATACTCTAGCTCTATCCATACTGTAGTAAATGGCAAAATTTCATTTCTATGGCTGATTAATATTCCATTGTGTGTGTATACACACACACACACCACATCTTTATCCATTCTTCTATTAATGGACACTTGGGCTCTTTCCATATCTTAGCTATTGTAAATAATGTTGCCATAAACACAGAGGCATGTGTGTTCCTTTGAATTTTGCTTTATATAGTATAATGTCATCTACAAATTGTGAAAGTTTTATTTCTTCCTTACTGATTTGGATGTCTTTTATTTATTTTTGATGTCTGATTGCTGTGGGTAGGACTTCTAGTACTGTGTTTAAAAGAAGTTGTGAGAGTGGACATCCTTGTTTTATTCCTGACATTAGGGGAAAATCAGAGCTTTTCAGCTCTTCACTAAGGAGTATGATGTTCGCTTTTGGTTTTTCATGTAAGGCCCTTATTATGTTGAGGTATATTCCCTCTAAACCTATTTTGTTGAAGGTTTTTTAAATCATGAATGGATATTGTACTTTGTCAAGTGTTTTTTTTTTTTTTCCATCTACTTAAATGGTCATATGGTTTTTGTCCTTTCTTTGGTTAATGTGATATTTCATGTTGATTGATTTGTGAATATTGAGCAACACTTGTTTGTAACCTAGGAAGAAATCCCACTGTATCATGGTGAATGATTTTTTAAATGTATTGTTGGGTTCAGTTTGGTACTATTTTTTTGAGGATTTTTTCTTCCATGTCTATCAGAGATATTGGCCTGTAGTTCTCTTTTCCAGGGACAACTTTGTCTGATTTTGGTATCAGGGTAATCCTGACCTCATAGAATGAATTTAGAAGTTTTCCTTCCTCTTCCATTTTTTGGAAAAGTTTGAGAAGAATAGGTATTAACTTTTCTTTAAATGTTTGGCAAAATTCACCTGTGAAGGTTCGTGGTCCTGGACTTTTGTTTTTTGGGAGTTTTTTGATTATTGATTCAATTTCATTACTGGTAATAAGTTTGTTCAAATTTTCTATTTCTTCCTGTTTCAGGAGGGTAGGTGATATATTTCTGGGAATTTATCTGTTTCTTCTAGGTTGTCCAGTTTGTTGGCATGTAATTCTTCATAATATTCTCTTACAATCCTTGTATATCTGTGGTATTGGTTGTAATTCCTCCTCTTCATTTCTGATTTTGTTTATTTGAGTTCTCTTTCTCCCTCCCTCTCTCTCTTTTTGATGAGTCCAGGTAGAGGTTTATACATTTTGTTGATCTTTTCAAAGAAGCAGATTGTGGTTTCATTGATCTGTTTTATTGTTCTCTTAGTTTCCATATCATTTATTTCTGCTCTGATTTTTACTGTTTCCTTCCTTCTCCTGGATTTGGGTTTTGTTTGTTCTTTTTCTAGCTTCTCTTTGTGTAAATTACATTGTTTGAGATGTTTCTTACTTCTTGAGGTAGGTCTATATTGATATAAACGTCCCTCTTAGACTCTCTTTGCTCTATCCCAAAGGCTTTGAACTGTTTATTCATTTTTATTTGTCACCATGTATTTTTTTATTTCCCCTTTGATTTCTTGGTGGTCCATTCATTATTTAGCAGCTTGCTCTTTAACCTCTGTGTATGTTTGCTCTTTCCAGATTTTTTCTTGTGGTTGATTTTTAGTATCACTGCATTGTGATCAGAAAAGATGCATGGTATAACTTTGATTTTTTGAAATTGTTGAGACTTGTTTTGTGACCTAATATGTGATCTGTTCTGGAGAATGTTCTGTGTGTACTTGAAAAGAATGTGTACTCTGCTGGTTTAGGATGGAATGTTCTGAATATATTTGTTAAATCCATCTGATCCAATGTGTTAGCCAGTGTTTCCTTATTTATTTTCTGTTTCATTCATCTATTCATTGATATAAGTGGGATGTTAAAGTCCTCTATTATTATTGTATTACTATCGATTAGTTCCTTTATATTTGTTATTGTCTGTTTTATGTATTTGGGTGCTTCCATGTTGGCTGTATAAATCTTTACAATTGTTATGTCTTCTCATTGGATGGTTTCCTTTATGATTATATAGTGTCCTTTTATGTCTCTTTTTACAGTCTGTTTTAAAGTCAATTTTTTCTGATATAATCATTGCTACCCTAGTTTTATTTTCACATCCATTTGCATGATGAATATTTCTCCATCCCCTCACTTTCAATCTGCAGGTGTCTTTAGGTCTAAAGTGAGTCTCTTGTAGGCAGCATATAGATGGGTCTTATTTTTTTTTTTAATTTTAAAATTTTAAATAAACATGTAGTGTATTTTTATCCCCAGGGGTACAGGTCTGTGAATCACCAGGTTTACACATTTCACAGCACTCATCATAGCACACATCCTCCCCAATGTCCATATCCCCACCATCTTCTCCCGTCCCCCCTCCCTCCGCAACCTTCAGTCTATTTTTTGAGATTTAGTCTTTTATGGTTTGTCACCCTCCCGATCTCATTTTCTTTCATTATTTCTTTTCCTACCCCCCAAACCCCCCACATTGCATCTCCACTTCCTCATATCAGGGAGATCATATGATAGTTGTCTTTCTCCAATTGACTTATTTTGCTAAGCATAAGACTTTCTAGTTCCATCCACGTTGTCACAAATGGCAAGATTTCATTTCTTTGATGGCTACATAGTGTTCCATTGTATATATATACACCACATCTTCTTTATCTATTCATCTGTTAATGGACATCTAGGTTCTTTCCATAGTTTGGCTATTGTGGACATTGCTGCTATAAACATTCGGGTGCATGTGCCCCTTCGGAGCACCATGTTTGTATCTTTAGGATATATACCCAGTAGTGTAATCGCTGGGTCATATGGTAGCTCTATTTTCAGTTTTTTTGAGGAACCTCCACACTGTTTTCCAGAGTGATTGTACCAGCTTGCATTCCCACCAACAGTGTAGGAGGGTTCCCCTCTCTGCATCCTCGCCAGCATCTGTCATTTCCTGACTTGTTAATTTTAGCCATTCTGACTGGTGTGAGGTGGCATCTCATTGTAGTTTTGATTTGTATTTCCCTGATGCCGAGTGATGTGGAGCATTTTTTCATGTCTCTGTTGGCCATCTGGATGTCTTCTTTGCAGAAGTGTCTGTTCATGTCCTCTGCCCATTTCTTGATTGAATTATTTGTTCTTTGGGTGTTGAGTTTGCTAAGCTCTTTATAGATTTTGGATACTAGCCCTTTATTTGATAGGTCATTTGCAAATATCTTCTCCCATTCTGTCAGTTGTCTATTGGTTTTGTTAACTGTTTCCTTTGCTGTGCAAAAGCTTTTGATCTTAATGAAGTCCCAATAGTTCATTTTTGCCCTTGCTTCTGTTGCCTTTGGCGATGTTCCTAGGAAGAAGTTGCTGTGGTTGAGGTCGAAGAGGTTGCTGCCTGTGTTCTCCTCAAGGATTTTAATGAATTCCTTTCTCACATTGAGGTCCTTCATTCATTTTGAGTCTATTTTCGCGTGTGGTATAAGGAAATAGTCCAATTTCATTTTTCTGCATGTGGCTGTCCAATTTTCCCAGCACCATTTGTTGAAGAGACTGTCTTTTTTCCATTGGACATTCCTTCCTGCTTTGTCAAAGATTAGTTGACCGTAGAGTTGAGGGTCTATTTCTGGGCTCTCTATTCTGTTCCATTGATCTATGTGTCTGTTTTTGTGCCAGTACCATACTGTCTTGATGATCACAGCTTTGTAATAGAGCTTGAAGTCTGGAATTGTGATGCCACCAACATTGATTTTCTTTTTCAATATTCCTTTGGCTATTCGAGGTCTTTTCTGGTTCCATATAAATTTTAAGATTAATTTTTTATTTTTTATAAACATATATTTATATCCCCAGGGGTACAGTCAATGTGATACAACACATCAATAAAAGAAAGAACAAGAACCATATGATACTCTCAATAGATGGTGAAAAAGCATTTGACAAAGTACAGCATCCCTTCCTGATCAAAACTCTTCAAAGCGTAGGGATAGAGGGCACATACCTCAATATCATCAAAGCCATCTATGAAAAACCCACTGCAAATATCATTCTCAATGGAGAAAAACTGAAAGCTTTTCCGCTAAATTTTAGGATTATTTGTTCTATTTCTTGGGAAAAAAATGGATGGGATTTTGATAGGGATTGCATTAAAAGTGTAGATTGCTTTAGGTGGAATAGACATTTCCACAATATTTGCTCTTCCAATCCATGAGCATGGAACATTTTTCCATTTCTTTGTGTCTTCCTCAATTTCTTTCATGAGTACTTCAGAGTTTTCTGAGTATAGATTCTTTGCCTCTTTGGTTAGGTTTATTCATAGGTATCTTATGGTTTTGCGTGCAATTGTAAATGGGATTGACTCCTTAATTTCTCTTTCTTCTGTCTTGTTGTTAGTGTAAAGAAATGCAACTAATTTCTGTGCATTGACTTTATATCCTGACACTTTACTGAATTCCTGTACAAGTTCTAGCAGTTTTGGAGTAGAGCCTTTTGGGTTTTCCACATATAGTATCATATCATCAGCAAAGAGTGAGAGTTTGACTTCTTCTTTGCCGATTTGTATGCCTTTAATTTCTTTTTGTTGTTGGATTGCTGAGGCTAGGAGATAGGTCTTATTTTTTAATCCATTTTGTTACCCTCTGTCTTTTGATTGAGTCATTTAGTCCTTTACATTTAAAGTAATTATTGGTAGGTATGTATTTATTGTCTTTATTGCCATTTTGTTATTTGTTTTGTGTTTGGTTTTGTGGATCTCTGTTCCTTTCTTCTCTTGCTTTCTTCTCTCACCATAAGTTGGCTTTCTTTAGTGATATGCTTGGATGCCTTTCTTTCTTTCTCTCTCTCTCTCTTTTTTTAAACATCTTAATTTAATTTTATTTTTTTTCAGTGTTCCAAGATTCATTGTTTATGTACCACCCCCAGTGTTCCATGCAATATGTGCCCTCCTTAATATCCACCACCAGGCTCTGTTTCTCAGAGTCCACAGTCTCTCATGCTTCATCTCCCCTCCAATTTCCCCCAATTGGCTTTTCCTTTCTTTCTCATAATGTCCTCCGTGTTATTCCTTATGCTCCACAAGTAAGTGAAACCATACGATAATTGACTTTCTCTGCTTGACTTATTTCACTCAGTATAATCTCCTCCAGTCACATCAATGTTGATACAAAAGTTGGGTATTCATCCTTTCTGATGGCTGTGTAATATTCCATCGTATATATGGATCACATCTTCTTTATCCATTCATCTGTTGAAGGGTATCTTGGCTCTTTCCACAGTTTGGTGATTGTGGAAACTCAATACCCCCAAAAAACAGATACTCATGTCAAAAAATGGGCAGAAGACATGAACAAACACTTCTCCAAAGAAGACACACAAATGGCTAACAGACACATGAAAAAAATGTTCATCATCACTAGCCTTCAGGGAAATTCAAATCAAAACCACTTTGAGGTACCACCTTACACCAGTTAGAATCACCAAAATCAACAGGACAGGAAACAAAAAGTGTTGGAGTGGATGTGGATTCCCACACTGTTTGTGGGAATGCAAGTTGGCGCAGCCACTTTGGAAAACAGTGTGGGGATTCCTCAAAAAAATTAAAAATAGAGCTACACTATGACCCTGTAATTTCACTACTGGATATTTACCCCAAAGATACAGATGTAAGGAAAAGGAAGGCCACCTGTATCCCACTGTTCATAGCAGCAATGTCCACAATCGCCAAACTGTAGATTCTTTTCTCTTTAATTTTTGCATATATATTCCTGGTTTTTTATTTGTGGTTATGATTAGGTTGTATATAACAGCTTTTACATATAGTAGTCTATATCAAGTTGTTAGTCACTTAAGTTTTGAGCCCATTCTTTACTCTTCTTCTCCTCACATTTTTTATGTATATGTTGTCATACTTTACATCCTTTTACTTTGTGAATCCCTTGACTGAGCTTTGTGTGTATACTTATTTTTACTGCTTTTGTGCTTCCTATTTTTCTTACTCTTAATTGTGGTTTTTGTTTTCCACTGAGAGTCCTCCTTGACATTTGGGGCTGGTTTACTGGTCATGAATTCCCTTAACTTTTGTTTGTCTGGGAAACTCTTTATCTCTTCCTCTATTGTGAATGATATCCCTGCTGAATAAAATACTCTTGGCTGCAGATTTTTTTTAAAAGATTTTATTTATTTATTTATTTGTCAGAGAGAGAGAGAGAGAGAGAGAGAGAGAGTGTACAAGCAGGCAGAGTGGCAGGCAGAGGCAGAGAGAGAAGCAGGCTCCCTGCTGAGCAAGGAACCCAATGCAGGACTCAATCCCAGGATTCTGGGATCATGACCTGAGTTGAAGGTAGGGGCTTAACCACTGAGCCACCCAGGCATTCTTGGCTGCAGATTTTTACCATTCAGCATTTTGAGTAGAATATACTACTCCCTCCTGGCCTGCAAACTTTCTTCTGAAACACCTGCTGATAGCCTTAGGGGTTTTCTTTTTATGTAACTATCTTCTTTTCTCCTGAAAACTTAAAATTTTTTTTCTTTATCCTACTTTTTGCCATTTTAATTACTACTATTTGTCTTGGTGGACTTCCTTAGGTTGATTTTATTGGGGGAATCTCTGTGCCTCTGGATCTGAATTTCTGTTTCCTTCCCCCAATTCCAGAAGTTTTTCAGCTATTATTTCTTCAAATAAATTTCTGCCACCCTTTTTTCTTCTTCTGGGATCCCTATAATGGAAATCTTATTAGGCTTGATAGAGTCATGGAGTTCTCTAAATCTATTCTCATTTTGCTTAAATTTTTTCTCCTTTGCTCAGCTTGATTACTTTGCATTACTCTGTACTCTGGGTCAATAATTCATTCTTCTGCTTCTTTAGCTTGCTATTTATTACATGAGTGTATTTTTAATTTCAATCATTGTGTTCTTTATTTCTGATTAGTTCTTTTTTTTATCTCTTTGGTAGGGGTCTCACTGATGTCTGCACTCTTAAGAGAGTGTGTATCTTTATGCTTACTACTTTAAATTCTCTATCAGGCATATTATTTATCTCCATTTTGCTTATGTCTTTTGCTATGATTTTGTTCTGTTCTTTCATTTGGGACATATTCCTCTCTCTTCTCATTTTGTCTAACTCTCTCTGTCTGCTTCTCTGTGTTAGAAAGGAAAAGTCAGCTACATCTCTTGCTGTTAAAAGTAGTGGGCAGGGGGGCGCCTGGGTGGCTCAGTGGGTTAAGCCACTGCCTTTGGCTCAGGTCATGATCTCAGAGTCCTGGGATCGAGTCCCACATCGGGCTCTCTGCTCAGCAGAGAGCCTGCTTCCCTCTCTCTCTCTCTCTGGCTGCCTCTCCATCTACTTGTGATTTCTCTCTGTCAAATTAATAAATAAAATCTTTAAAAAAAAAAGTAGTGGGCAGGGCATGCACTTTTAATAAGGTGGCACAGGTTATTTTCAACAGGGAATGCACAGCCACTCCCAAGATGGGGGCAGGTTAGGGCCACTCCACAGAGTGCTCATGAGTAGGGCATGCAACTCTAACAAGGTGTGTGCATCCTCTGCCAGGGTCAACCAGCTGATGTTGCTACCCGTAATGAGGCCCTAAAAAATGCGTAGTTGAGACATGGTGTTGGCAAGTTTTGTACTAGTCTTCTGGCAGAGGACTAGCAGCACCAGAACTGAAGCAAGTGTTTTTCAAACTCCTGTTTCTATGCTGTATTTCAATGGGCTGGTTTTTGTGCTGTCTCTTTAAGGGCAGGGACTCATTTTCCTATCTTCCTGTGAGCTCTTCCAGAGCTGAGCCTGATGATTTGTAAAGTTTCAGGTTTTATGCCTGCTTGTTGTAAGAACTCATGAAATCCAGCCTCTCTGATTTTCAAAGCCAAATGTTATGAGGATTTGTCTTCTTCATGTGGGCTTCCCAGCATAATAGTCTGTTTCTCTCCCTTTTCCACACCTTTGGCTCCCTCCCTATGGTAGACAGACCCTGGGGTTTAGCTCCTGACGTCCTCTCTGCCCTTCCTACCCTCTTTGATGGGGCCTCTTCTCTACATTTAGTTGTTGCCACTCTTCAGGTCACTTTCTGTGTTATTTACATTGATGTGACTGTTATCTATAGTTCTATCCATGGGATGAGGTAAGTTTAGGGTCCTGCTACTCTACCATCTTTCCCAGAAGTCCTTAGGTAGAAATATTTATAAATGTCAATTTTAGCAAGTTAGTTGTTAATACTATTCTAGTTCTCTATATCATTACAGATTCTCTATATATTTTATTGATAATAAAAGAGATGTATTAAATTCTCCAAATATAATTATGGATTTTTCCTTATAATTCTACCAGTTTTTGCTTCATGCATTTTGAAGCTCTGTTATGAAACATATAAATATTTAGATTTGTTATGTCTTAGGATAAATTGATGCTTTTAGCAATATGACATGAATGCATGTGACCCTAGTAATACTCTTTGCCTTGAAATCTATTTTGTCTGATATTAATATAGCTAGTCCACCTTTCTTCAGATTAGTATTATATCTTTTGGTATATCTTTTTCAATCCTTTTTGTTTTGACTTGTGTCTTTAAATTTTAAAGTAAATCTCTTAGGCAGCATATGATTGGGGCCTGGTTTATTTTTATTCAACTTGATATCTTTGTACTTTTTAATTGGGTTACTTAGACTATTTGCATTTAATATGATTATTGATATGTTTGAATTTAAATCTATCATGACTGCTTACTTTCTATTTATCTTATCTGTTCTATGTTCCCTTTTGCTTTTTGGATTGAAAATTTTTTATGATTCCATTTTTCCTCCTTTTTTGGTTTTTAGCCATAACTCTTTGTTTTGTTATTTTAATAGTTGCTTTAGGGTTTTAGTATATATCTTTAATTTATTACACTCAACCTTCAAGTGATAATACAGGACTTTACATATAGTACAGGAACCTTACAAAGTATACTTCTGTTTCTTACCTCCCAGCTTTTGTACGATTGTTCTCATGCTCTTTACTTCTCCATGTATTATACAACCCATACTATGGTATTATCATTTTTATTTTAAACAATTATATTTTTAAAAGATTTAAATACTAAGAAAAAAATTTTTATATTCACCTATAAAATATGTATGTAGTTTTTATTTCTGATGCTTATTATGTTTTGTGTGGAACTAGATTCTTTTCTTTCTTTCTTTCTTTCTTTCTTTCTTTCTTTCTTTCTTTCTTTCTTTCTTTCTTTTCTCCTCCTCCTCCTCCTCCTTCTTCTTTTCAACTACTGAAAGACTTTCTCTACCATTTTAGTGACTAGAAGGAGCTGGAGTTGGATGTAGTTCTTCCTCTAAGTCAGTTATACTTTAATAAAACATCAAATAGGTTAATCTCTGGTAAAATAGTTTCTTTTGAGGGCAGAGCTTGTTGAACAAAATGCTCTGCTGTATTTCAAAATGGTTTCTTCCTCTTCTCCTGGTAGAAGCATGAGGGTATTTTTCTCTTTTTCTCTGATCTTCACTGTGAGCATTTGGTAAATCTCCTGGAGGTAAAACCTAAGTAAAGTAGATTACCCCCACAAGAGTAGTCCTACCTTGGGTCTTTAATTCTCAGAGTTGTGCACACTGAGCCTCCAGGATTTCATTAATTACAATTTGGGTTTTCCTAACCTCGTGCTTGTTCCCAAGGAAGTTTCTCCTTCTGGGCTTGTGCTGCAGCAAGCTGTGATACATAGTATCACCTGGAAATTATTTTAATTTTGGCTCCTACTTTCTAATCTTTTTCCTGATCATATTACCACAGCTAGAACTTTCAAAATAATATTAAATAACAGTGTTGGTAAAGGCCATCTTTTATCTCATATTTTATTTTCATAGGAATGTCTTTAATATTTATGTCATTTTTATAATGCCCACACTTTTGGGCAGAGATATTATTTATCATATTAAGATAATATTGTTAATCATTTTTTTAACCAGGTTTTTTTTTTTAAAGTTAGAAATTGATGTTGAATTCTGAAAATCCTGTCTGAAGAACCAGTAATATGTGTCATTTATTTTATTTATTTATATTATTATAATAATAGATTTTTAAAAGTTAGACCTTATACTTCTAGAATAACCTATATTTGGTCACCGTGTAATGGTTTTGCTGCCAGTTTCATTTGCAAAAGTTGTATTTGTACTTTGCATTTCTGTAAGTGAGATAATTTAATTTTTTAAAAAAGATTTTATTTATTTATTTGAGAGAGAGACAGTGAGAGAGAGCATGAGCAAGGAGAAGGTCAGAGAGAGAAGCAGACTCCCCGTGGAGCTGGGAGCCCGATGCAGGACGTGATCCTGGGACTCCAGGATCACGACCTGAGCCGAAGACAGCCGTCCAACCTAACTGAGCCACCCAGGCGTCCCTAATTTAAAATTTTTGTACATGATCTTTGAAACATTTTGATATTAGTGCTGTGATGCCTTCATTAAAAATGATTATCTTCTCATTTTTTATATGCTCTAACATATAAGTTGGCAAACTATGGCCCACAGGCTAAATCTGACCCCCACTTGTATTTGTAAATAAAATTTTATTGGGAGGCACTCATGACTATTGATGTGTGTCTTTGGCTGCTTTCTCACTAAATGGCTGAGCTGAGTTGTTGTAACAGAGACAGTATTTTCCACAAAGCTGAAAGTATTTACTCTCTGGCCCTTTATAGAAAAAGTTTGCTGCCCCTGGTCTAGAATAATTTAGGTAGTATAGAAATACTATCCATTTCTTGATAACCTAAAGGAACTTACTTGTGAAGTCCCAAAAGTTCATCTTTGCTTTTGTTTCCTTTGCCTTTGGAGACATATCTTGAAAGAAGTTGCTGTGGCTGATATCGAAGAGATTACTGCCTATGTTCTCCTCTAGGATTCTGATGGATTCCTGTCTCACGTTGAGGTCTTTTATCCATTTTGAGTTTATCTTTGTGTACGGTGTAAGAGAATGGTCGAGTTTCATTCTTCTACATATAGCTGCCCAGTCTTCCCAGCACCATTTATTGAAGAGACTGTCTTTTTTCCACTATATATTTTTTCCTGTTTTGTCAAAGATTATTTGCCCATAGAGTTGAGAGTCCATATCTGGGCTCTCTACTCTGTTCCCCTGGTCTATGTGTCTGTCTTTATGCCAGTACCATGCTGTCTTGGTGATCACAGCTTTGTAGTAAAGCTTGAAATCAGGTAACGTGATGCTCCCAGTTTTATTTTTGTTTTTCAACATTTCCTTAGCGATTCGGGGTCTCTTCTGATTCCATACAAATTTTAGGATTATTTGCTCCAGCTCTTTGAATAATGCTGGTGGAATTTTGATTGGAATAGCATTAAAAGTATAGATTGCTCTAGGCAGTATTCTCCTGAAGCTGTTTCAAAAAATTGAAGCAGAAGGAAAACTTCCTGACTCTTTCTATGAAGCCAGCATTACCCTGATCCCCAAACCAGGCAAAGACCCTATCAAAAAGGAGAATTTCAGACCAATATCACTGATGAATATGGATGCTAAGATTCTCAACAAGATCCTTGCAAACAGGATCCAACAGCACATTAAAAAGATTATCCACCATGACCAGGTGGGATTCATCCCTGGGCTACAAGGATGGTTCAACATTCGCAAATCAATCAATGTGATAGAACAAATTAATAAGAGAAGAGAGAAGAATCACATGGTCCTCTCAATTGATGCAGAAAAAGCATTTGACAAAATCCAGCATCTGTTCCTGATTAAAACGCTTCAAAGTATAGGGATAGAGGGAACATTCCTGAACTTCATCAAATCTATCTATGAAAGACCCACAGCAAATATCATCCTCAATGGGAACAAGCTTACGTCCTTCCCGTTGAGATCAGGAACACGACAAGGATGCCCACTCTCACCACTCTTGTTCAACATAGTATTAGAAGTCCTAGCAACAGCAATCAGACAACAAAAGGAAATAAAAGGTATCCAAATTGGTAATGAAGAAGTCAAATTCTCTCTCTTTGCAGATGACATGATTCTTTATATGGAAAACCCAAAAGACTCCACCCCCAAACTACTTTTCAGCAAGCCCCTTTCATAGGAAAACATTTGTTTTGAACTTTTAGATCTTCTTTCTTTAAACTTCTGTGATTTTGCATATATTCAGTGACTGTTTTCTATTCATGCTCTCAGGGGGATCTCTTTTCTCTCATTGCTGGAATTTTGCAAAGGTCCAAAAAAGTTTATTTGGGTTTTTCTTTAATATTTCAGGTGTGGACAAAGGGTAAAAGAAAGAATTTAGAGCAAAAACCAAGTTCAGTGTGACATTCACTATTGTTGAGTTCAGCTATGAAGCCTGAAGCTGCATCTGTCCAAACAAGTTTATTTTCTATGATTATTATTGGATTATAAGTTAGCCAAGCACTATCTTTTCTCCAGCCATCTACTTTACTGCATGATTTGGAGTCCTCAACCCCCAGGTAGTATAGGGCTGACATTTGCTCTCCTACTAATTGCTACATGGCCTTTCTTTTTCTCTAGCTTTTGCCTCTTGTTCAAGTTTGGCTCAGGGTCCCATCCACCTACTTTCCAGGTCAGCAATTCCTTTTTAGGTTATAATTCAGGGTCTGATAAACTCTTTTTAAAATTTGTTTTTGCATATAAAATATCTTTAAAATATTTTCAAAGTTATTGGAATCTATGTAGATGACATGTCCTTCTGTCCAGAACTGTCATAAATTCTCCACTTCTATCCATTTGAGTAGAAATAAGGGCTTGCTAATTGGGCAGCTAAGTTGATAACTTTAAATCAGATGTCAATTGATTTTCTTAGTTTTTAAAATTGTATTTAGGTAAAAGAGAAAATTTTCAATAAAATAATATGTATAACACCAAAGTTGATGTCTCTTAAATGCTCAGGCAATTGATAACTACATATTTATGTGATTTTTGTAAATCACTTGAGAAGATAATCATAAAGAAGATTTTTTTTTTTTAAGATTTTATTTATCTATTTGACAGAGCGAGAGATCACAAGTAGGCAGAGAGGCAGGCAGAAAAAGGGAGAAGTAGGCTCCCCACTGAGCAGAGAGCCCGATGTGGGGCTTGATCCCAGGACCCTGAGATCATGACCTGAGGTGAAGGCAGAGGCCTAACCCACCGAACCACCCAGGTACCCCATAAAGAAGAGTTCTTACTCCTGCATATGTCTTTACTTTGTGGTGGTTACCTCCCTGGCACTCATTTCACCAATAGCCATCAGATAGTTCCTTGAGGATCTGTCCCTCCTGCATTATCAGGATGTTGGGATTGGATTGTCTCTATACTCAAACCAAATAATGGACTCTCATTGACTTAAATTAACCAAAGTAAAACATTTTTCTGGTTCCAGTAATTGATTCAAGAGTAATTTAAACCCATCCAATCAGAGTGAACCCAGAGCTTTACAGTGACACAGAGACATCACTTCTCTTCTGAGTTTGTGGGTGTAGGGTAGAAAGCTTGGAGTCCTATCACCATTCCCCTACCACAAAGAAAAACTTTTTGAGTAGACAAACAAGCAGTATGAGGAGGAACATCTAAGAGAAGGAGCTTGGAGCCATCAACAAGGCCCAAATCAGACCTAAGGGTGGAGCCAGTGCCAACTTTTGAACTACCCCTTTTTGGTCATCTAAAAACAAACAGAACTGGATTACCTACCCATCGGCCATCTTTTTAAATTGAGCCAACATAGGTAAGGTTGGTTTGTTTCTGTTTACCTTTTCATTTTAATGTATTACAGGGCACTTAAGGGCATAGTAGTGCTCAATAAATGTGAAAAGATGGGAAGGAAGGAGAATTGTAGTTTTATTAGAGTATTTCATGCTTAGCTATGTGAATAGTGAAGCTTTGCTGTGATATTTTTAGATTTCAATACTTTTACATTTTATTTCTTGGCCTAAAGATGGAAAAAACCATGTCAATAAAAGAAGACTCACATAAGGAAAATCCTCAGGAATTCCTATTTTTTCACTAATTTTTTTCAAAGACCATACCTTTTTTTTTTTTTTTTTAAAGATTTTATTTATTTATTTCACAGAGGGAGCAGAAGAGAGAGCAAGAGTAGGGGGAGAGGGTGAAGCAGACTGACTGACATAGGGCTGGATTTCAGGACCCTGGGATCATGACCTGAGCCAAAGTCAGACACTTAACTGGCTGAGCCACCGAGACATGCCTCAAAGACCATATTAAAAGAAGTTTGCAGGACCTCATACTACCTGTCCCTGGAAAGGGCTGGAAATTAAGAAGTTCAAACTATGACTTAGGTGAAAGAAAGTATTAAATTGGCATTTTAAAGAATAAAGCTTCTGTTTTGTGCCAGTTATCTTCTGTTTGCTTCTCCGGACCTACTTTTCCACTTCTCCACTCTACTTTCTGCCCCAGGAAGCCAATCTGCATGGCTTACGTGGGAACCCCTACCATCTGGTTTGGCCCCACAGTGGGAAAGGAAAGTGAAGTTGGGAATTGACTCTGTGACCTTAGGCTGACTGTATGTCTCTGCCAGAGGTTTTAAGTTTTGGACAAGGAATTCATGAAGCCTTTCTTACATGACTCTCTGCAACCTGACTCTGGCCACTACTTCTTCCATTCGGCTGTTTATCTTGGGTACTGCAGTTTCTCCTGTCATTCTTCTACACCTGTGTAAATAAACCTGGTTTGACTTGACTAATTTGAGTGTGCCATCTCTTTTCTGTTGGGACCTCAAGTGATACATATTTATTTCAAAACTAAAAATATTAAACATCAACAATAGCACATTGATGCTGCTGCAGGAAACACTATCTTTTCAGACTGGTGGAAGAATAGAGTCCATGTAAGCTGTGCTCAAGAGAAAATGACTAAAAAGTCAACCCAGGAAGGGAAATGCTTAGAGAGGGCTTTCTTGGTTTAATTCAAACAAATCTTCCCATCGCATAACCCCAAAGGTGCCATTCACAGGATAATTGAGGCTAAATGTAGGAATGTTTGATAACCAGAACCATTTCTGCTTAGTAAGAAGGGAATGAGAGCAAATCAAGCAATTTTACTTGGGTGGAATTAGGCTAAAATTGGTATCAAGGAAAGCCACAGAAGATAAAAAAAGAAATTCCCAAACTAGTCAGCTTCTTTTGGCTTTGGAATTTACTCCTTTGATTCCAAAGGTCTAAAATAACATAGACTCAGAGTTGTATATCAGATCAAAGAGGAATAGTCAGCTTTGCCTTGGAGGTTTTGGTTTAGGTTAAAATATATAGTGGCTTCTGAGATTTTCATCTAATACCAGCTGGCAAAACTCCTAGTTTCCTTAGAATAGCCATGCTGAATCCTGTCCATTTCTTTGGTCAGGGTTGGTAGTGTCCCCACCTGCACCCTAAGTTGGGGAAGGGAGTTGATCATCATGACTTCCCATTCCTTAGGGTTGCCTCTTGTCCTGCTTGACTTTTGTAAGAGTTCCATTTTCCGAGAAGTGTTCTGAACTCCTCTCTGATGCCTGCCCTTGTCCATGTCTTCTCTCTTTTTCATGCCATGCTTCTTTCTGAGGACTTGCTTTCCATCCTGTAAACAGCGCTGCACCTTGTCTCTGCTTGGCTTTCTCTGAAGTGCAGCTGTAGCAATGTGGAGTTAAAAATAATGTCTTGAGAGACTAGAAGGGCTATGGACGGGGAAGTGGAAAGCACTTCATTAAGAGCTTTTGAATTTCTGAATGCCCCTTCTGAGTCATCTGACAACTCAGAGGGAGAGAGGTGTTCTTGTGTTGTACTCTGTGTGTGTTATGGGAGTTTATGTTAAGGAGGGGAGAAAAACACTTGCCCATGCTGGCGATGAACTGAACTCCATGCTGTGAGCAAACAGAACAAAATGTTAATTCTGTCCCTCTGTCAGCTATCTGAGGAGCTCGTGTCCTGACCACCTGCCCTTTTACCACAATGGATACTAATTAGCCAGCACTCTCACTATTTAGGGGCATGCGGTATACATAAGGCAAGCCAAAAGCTCCATACTAAAACCTAACTATTCATTCCAATTGGAAGTGATAACTAAAGAGACTTAACTAGAAACATCAGCTCTGGAATATTTATTTCAGGCATATAGTTTTCAAGATGACATTATAACAAAAACGTCCAATAGGCCAGTATTCTTCAGCTCTATCTTCATGGATAACTATCCATTGTTGTTCAGATATTCAGTATTCATGTATTCAGCTAAAAGAGGAATAGATTCTATGTTTTTTAAGCTTCTTCTTTTTTTTTTTTTTTAAAAAGAAGCAGTCAAGTAGAGAAGTACATTTGCTTACAATAACATTTAGAGGTCACAAATATCATAATCAGTGTGTGTATGGAACTAGTGTTATCTGAAGAAAACATAGTTTAGCTTGGTGGGAAGAGGGACAAAAGCCAGGGAAGGATTGTGGAAGAAAAGTGGAAATTGAGTTGGAGTTGGATTGGAATGGGCATTCTACGCAGAGCAAATAGCATGTGCAAAGGTACTGTGGCCGGAAAATAGACTGCATTTATGTTAATTGATGTTTGTTTGGGGTTTATCCAGAGTGGGGTATCTTTTGGGGAGAGGATCCTGAGGGGCTACTGCATATGTCAATGCTTATACACGCCAATACCCATATCAATAAACCTTACTATAAAACCATAGTCTTTGAGAATAAATACAATTGTGTAAATATTTCCGAAATATCAATGATAGATGCTATAGTTTTGATATTTTGTTCACATGCATATGTGTGTGTGTGTGTACACACCACACATCTTTTTTTTTTTTTTTAAGAGATTTTATTTATTTATTTGAGAGAGAGATGGTGAGAGTAGCATGAGAGAAGTTCAGAGGGGGAAGCAGACTCCCTGTGGAGCTGGGAGCCCGATGCGGGAGCCCGATCCTTGCACTCCAGGATCATAACCTGAGCCGAAGGCAGTTGCTCAACCAACTGATCCACCCAGGTGCCCTGGTTTTGATATTTTAGAAGAAACATAGATTCTGTGCATTTCAGTTCATACTGACACAGATTCCTTCTAGAATCTGGGTATATAAACACTCCATAGCAGGCCACGTATGTGAACAGAACACAAAATACCTGGAAAATTCCATCACAGCACAGAGGCATAAGGAAGCACATTGTGTGGGAGGCTTACAAATATGTTCATTATAGGTGTGTCAGCAAGCCTGCTAAATTAATTTCAAAGAGTTAATTCTCTTGTTAAGGTTAAACAACTCCAGCATCTTGTTCATATCATTCATCACATAGTAAATCTTATTTAAGAACAGTAAAAAGAAAAATTGTAGCTTAGAGCAAGTGATGGCAATCAGAATGAGCTAATTTCACACTAACAGATTCTATATTCCACATTACGGAAAATTTCTTTAAAAAGGGTCTTAAAAATGTCACCTTGCTGTTATTTCTTTAATACTAGGAATCATTAGAGGCGCCTGGGTGGCTCAGTGGGTTAAAGCCTCTGCCTTTGGCTCAGGTCGTGATCCCAGCGCTGTGGGATTGAGCCCCGCGTCAGGCTCTCTGCTCAGCCGGGAACCTGCCTCCCTTCCTCTCTCTCTGCCTGCCTCTCTGCCTGCTTGTGATCTCTGTCTGTCAAATAAATAAATAAAATCTTTAAAAAACAAAACAAAACCAAAAAACCAGGAATCGTTGGTAGATTGTGCCGATTTTCCCCTTTCCCCCGCAGGACATCTAATATGGTCTGGGCTCATCACGAACGCTCACTAAGCAACTGTCAAGTCATATCGGATTATTGACTTGGAAGGCAATGAAGCTTGGGCTGAGCCCCTGTTGGCAGGTGGGAGCGTGACCATTCAGAAGGGTGGCACGCTGACCAGGAGTGCCTCTGCTTGCTCTTACTTTGCTTTAGAACTTGGTCCTGCTCCAGGCAGACAGTTGTCCCTCCACCATACTTTGTGTTCATTTCACTTTTTCTGGAGTTTGGGATCAAGAACAGAATTCTGGCTAGATTTGGATGTGTGTAGATTTCATCCTTCATTTTCATGCTGTCCTGGATTACATTTGGCCCCCTCACCCCTCGCTCTCTCATGCAGTGAGTGGAATTGCCTTTGTGCTACAAAACGTTGGGGTAATTCCTCCCAGGTTCTGTCTGTGCTTTTTTGAGGTCTTAGGGCTAGAGGAAATGCAAGTTGTTTACCCAGATTGCACTAAAGAAAGCAGGAGGCTATTGTGCTGTAGTATTTATAAAATATTCACATCACGAATTCACCCACTCATCTGAAAGGCAGTTACTGATCACATTTTGTGCCAGGCTGCTAGGAGCCACCATACTAACGACAGTTGGACCCCACCCATCACCACACTGAATCTGGACACTTTCCTGAAGTAACAGGTGTTTAAATTCTGCAGCATGGGGACTGAAAGCCATGCCCTCTGATCCCAGACTCTGTGCTTTTTCTACTCCCCACAGTGCCTCTGTGAGTGGCTATGGACCAGCTCTGGGCAGGTCCCACATCTGGAGCTCATGTTCAGTCTTGCTCAACTACACCATGCCCTTCTGGAAATTTCCCTTCCATTTTCAAGTTCCCTTTATTTTTCATCTGCTCAGAGAGGACATGGGGTGGAGAAATGCGTGGGCGGGTACCTCCAAGTATGATTTTCTACAATGTTTGGTCCAGGAAGCAGGATTTAACAAATGCAGAGTGGAGATTTCAAAGGTTATTAAAAAAGAAATAAAAAATTCCTTTGTAAATGATAATGAAATATGAGCAGTCGGTAAGTATTTGATGTCCAACAAGGGGAGATCTGAGACGGTCCTCAGTGTGAGCGTAGGCACCAAGAAAAGGGGGTGGAGTGGGGTACATCTCTTGTTCATGCTGAGGACAATAGTCTAGATTAGACAGGGACAGGAATCAAATGATGGCATTGAAGTGGCACTTTTTATCACCTTATTCTGAGACTACAGATCAAAGGGAGAAAATGAGGAAAAGAGTCACAAAATGAATTACTGATTAGAAATTGTCTTCAAGGCTTGCTTACTGCCTGATGCTTTCCAGCAAATTATTACTTTCTGATTGGTTGAGTAATTATCTGCCATAATTAATATTTGGAATATGCAAACATGCATTATTTTTAGACATATGGTCAATACAGTGATTTCTGGGTAATCAGCAGTCACTTCTTCTAAGTATCATCAGAGGGTACAGCTAGATGCCTTTCAGGCCTAAAGTCATTGACTTAATTCTGAAATCACCCCCACCTCCCCCAACTTCATAGCCCCAGGTGCTATGCCAGTGCACACATACCGGGGGATCAATTAAGCGCTATTGTGAGAAAGGCAGCCAAAGGGCGCTTCACTATTTGTTATCATGTTATGTCCCCATGAAGGTCAAAAGAGATGATGCAGTAATGGAAAAATAAGTTCGTTTACTTACTCATGGCCAAAAGACTTGCTTACCTTGATGCTTCTCATCATTCTGTGGTAATTACTTAAAGGAAATGAACGACTCCAGGAAACGCAGGGATACGTATGGGTCTATGTGACAGTCCCAGATGGTGTCCAAGCATGTGGCAAGCTTCCCAGTGGAGTTTCTCATCAGAGATGTAGCAGGCTCGCAACAGTCATTCCCAGGAAGCTGCTGGGGGCGGGGGCTGGGGTGGGGTGGGGTGGGGTGGCGGGGAGGGGCGCGGGCTGGACTCAGAGGAAGAGGCTGAGCTCTCCGATGAAAATGGGAAAGGAAATCAAGCCAGAGAGGGTGGTGTGGCTGAGTATAGCTGCACAGAGAGCTTTGCCCTCCCGATTGCAGACACACAGGCATTTTGGTAGAGGACACCCTGTAGGGAAACTCCATGCCCCCTCAAACATGTTCTTGCAGAGAAGTGAGGACCTTCCCGGTTCCAGATCTGGTGGCAATGTATCCGGGAAAGGCAGATCGAGGAGAGGGAGTGATGTAAAGGCCACAGGCTCCTGCAGGGCTCGGGGAGAGGAGGGCTTCTGTGAGCCAAGAAAACAGTTCAAATCTTTCCCAGGGATCTTTTCATTTTGGTGATCTCCCTGGAAGCCTTGAAAATCTTCCACATATAATGGGATAGAGTTTTAGTGATGGTTTCAGGCAAATGGAAGATGGTGTAGGGATTTTTTTTATGAATAGAAGAGAAAATGTTGTTTCCCCTGTATCCAGCAGTCAACCGCTAGTTGGGAAGCCCCTACTGGACTTAGACAAAGGCCAAGTGTTAGGGATAGCTCCAGCTGAGCAGAAATGGGGGTATTTGAGGAGGTGACTGTCCAGTTGCTGGTGGGGTGTGGGGGGAATGTAGTGGCATCCAGAGAAGACAGATGACTGGAAATTCACACCCACCACCAGGTGCAAAAGATGATACTTGTTACCCGGAGAGTTTATTGCAAAGAAGTTTGATCAAGTCAGGAAGGGCCATGATGGGCTGAGATCTGAGGGCTAGGCACAGAGAAGAGGTGAGCATTCCAGGCAGGGGACAGCAGGGGTGCAGGCCTGGAACGGGAGGGTCTGGGAGGGTAGGTTTCTGCAAGTGTGTCATCCAGAGAGGCCAAGAGGGAAGGCAGTGAGAGGTGTCACCCACCCCGGTGAGAGATGAAAAAGGGCTAGGCCATGGGAGACTGGTGGGCAGTGTAGTCTTGTGACTATCAGCAGGGCAGTGGGGGAGCTGAGGGAGGCTTTTAAGAAGCAGTAAGTGGTGTTTGACAATAAAAACACTCTGCCTGCTGTTTATATAGACTGGATTTAGTGGGGTAAGTGGGGAAGCAGGGAGATCAGAGTGGATTTCAAAGCTACTTAGCATCTAAAATAAGTCTGATGTGGCGATGGACTGGCTGAGTGTTGGGTAGAGGGGCATGAGCTCTTTCACAATCCCAGGCCCATATTCTCATAGTTACTCAAATAAAATAGCTTAGAATCCTATCACTCTTCTTGCCATGGCATAGCCTCCTGTGTGATCACCAGAAGACCCTTCGAGGGAGACCACACGCCCACATCTCAGCATAGCCTCTGGGGAGGTGGTACATGGTGCATTTTCCCCCTTGCAGGCTGGGGCTTGTGGGGACAATCTTGCCACACGGGTTCGCCTTTGTTTAGGGAACTCTGATAATATGTAGTAAGCAGCACTCCTAATGTCTCCTCACCTGAGATAAAACATGGAAACTGCATTAAACACTGAAGTCCCCCAGCTTCCTGTCCTTGCTCCTGGTTTTGGAAGATGGAGAAATTTTGTTGGCTCAAAGCAGGTGGCTACCGGCCACCATGACCTCTGGGCAGGGTGTCCATCTAGACAATTCTGAGCCCAGCCACAGGTTGGCCAGACTCAGGAAACAGCCCTGCCGTGTTGTCAAGTAGTAGGAGAATGGGATGATTAAGAAGCATTCACAGCTCCATTGAAGCTAGACTCTAATTTCTTAAAAGCTCACATGTAGCCGTAGCTTCCTAGTGGATGTGAGAAATAAAGGTGGAAAAACTCATTCTTGTCACCCGGGGATAGTGGGATTGCTGTGTTTGCACCAAACACATCAGGCTGTTGCCCGCCAGTAGCAGGATCTTACAACCCAGTCTTTCGGGGTGGAAAGTCTTTGAAAATATCTGTTCCTTTAAAATCTGCCTCTGGAACTACTCTTTAAACCCATGACCTGTCAGTTAATTGTTTAAGAGACAATCATAATTATGGTAAGAGTGATCAAATTGTACTCGTGCTTTTTTCTGAGCACTCACTCTATGACAGTCATGGCACTGAACATGCCGCTTACACGATTTCATTCAGCCGTTACATGCTCTGTGAAGCCGAGGCTATCAGCCTGCTTTTGAGGTGAGAAGAGGGAGGCTATGGAAGTTAGGTGACCTGTAGAATGCAGGTCAGATATTGAATGGCAAAGGTGGGGATAAGCAGAACCCATGCCCTTGCCTCACACACTTACCAGGCATAAGTAGTGTAAAGTTGGTCAGTGGCCCCAATGAGGACTCAAGTCAATCGTTCTTTAATGACCACCTGCTGTGTGCTGTATAAGGCACACAAGATGGATAAATTGAGTTTTTCTTTTCACAGGGCTCAAAGTCTATTGGGAAGTTGAACCTAGATGTCCATATAACACAAGACATGTTATAGTAAACACTAAAGCCAAGGTCAGGCAAAGGTTATGGGAACACCGAGGTGACAGGCAAACTCTGACAGGGTAGGGAGGCCTAGGAAAAGTTTAGAAGAGGTGCTATCTTTTCAAGTGCAACTTGAAAGGCCACCAAGCCTTTGACAAGAAGTGGAGACTGCTGGGGGAGGTCATCTAGAGGACATGACCTCTGGCTGACCCTGGAGCTGAGGAGGGCAACTGGAGGCTCCTCCCCACTCCCCTGTTATTGGAATGTACGTTCTGCTAATTATTTGCAAGTGGGAACCATTTCAAGAACATGGCCTTGAGAGAGTAATGCGTTGTTGAGACCATCTGTATCCAGTTAAATCCTGATATAATCTAGGATTCCGTGGGGGCAGATGTGGACATTTACTCATCTTGTGTCTGCCCAAGGCAAATCTGATAAACACCCTGTTTTTTCAAATTACCACCTACCAATCTGGAGTTGTCTGCCACTTCCTTCAGCTTCTCTCCTTGCCCTCTATGTATGGGAGTCTATGAACCAACAGAGACATAAAGGACATTGCACGTGGATGGACCATCTTGATCAAAGGCCCTGAGGTGAGAGAGTGCTATGTGGCCATATTGGTGCTCAGAGACAAGCCATGGAGTCCACACAGACTCAGGGAGGAGGGAAGAGGAGAATCTGGGGGGAGGCCGAGAGAGGGATGAGAGTGACCTATGGTGCTGGCCAGGGGAGTATATGTGGAATGGGCAGCCACAGAAGTTTTTTCAAGGAAAGAGGTGATATGGTCACGTTTCTGTGGGAAAGCAAAGCACTCATGGTTTGTTGGCTGGTACTCTGTGAGGTACAGAAACTATGTAAAATGGCTGATATTTGACCATTTTGACCTACAAAAATGGTAATTTCCTATAGTACAACCTAATTTCAGGATTTTTCTTCTAGTTCTGGAAAAGCCTTTGCTTATAGTGTGTGGCTATAAATTTGGGGTTTCCTGGCTTTTGGAGGTCCTCAGAAGCACTAGCGGGGTTGAATGAGTATTTTCAATATCTTAGTTTAGCCAATAAAGTGATGAAATTAATGCAGTATGGGCTGGAATTTTATTAACTCAGGATAGTAACGGCAGCTACTTCATGGAGATCAGAGGCACTGATTGGGTATTGATGAAATCAGAAATTTCTAGTATCTCTGGGAAAGGGGGTAGTTGGGGAATGGAGATTAAAGAAGGTCGTTGACGGTAAGAACTACAGGTTGGTGTGCACTGCCACTGAGAGCTAGTGGGACTGTGGATCCCCCATGTTTCCAAGCAACCATAGGTGTCCTGGAACTCGTGTGTACATTTATTTCTTCATCAAATATTTTCGGAGCGTCTAAATGTTTCATGAGCAGTTCCAGGCACTGGGGATACAGTTAGATTGAAAACAGATATATTTGTGTATCTGGTTCTTAGATTTGGGAGCAGAAGTGGAATGAAAAACAGATGATTAAAGCTTTTGTTCAGAAGATTATCTTGTGTCAAGCCCATTGTTGAATGGGGCAGAGTAGTATTCTCTCTGTGTAGAGAGAAGGTGGGAGCAGGGAGAGTGTAACTTTTGCTCAAGGCCTATGTAGCACCAGACACTGGGCTTTTGGCTGATTATCTCCTTTTAATTCTTCTCACCTCTGGGCAAATTAGGTACTATTATCCCCTTTCAACAGAGGGGAAGATTGACTCTCAGGGAAATTGAGAAAATTGCTGGGGGTTGCACCCAGCTGGAAGGTGGTCAGAGCTAGGGTTTAAACTCACATCTGTTTGCCTTTGAGGCCTGAGTGCTTCCCATCAGCATCCTGAACAAGCAGTGAGCTGGGGTTTTGCATGACAACCAGAATAGTGTAATCATAACCATTTGTCGACAATGGCAATGCAGGCTGTGGAGACAGAATTAGAGTGTCGGGACCAAGCGAGCTGACATCTGCAGAAGGCATGAAAACATTTTCAACCCCGGGTAATGATGCAGCGGCCTTCCTATGAGTCAGATCCCGCAAGGATTGCTGTGTTACAAGAAAATATAAAGACGTCACTTAGAAACAATAAGTGTAAAGAGAACCGGTCCCAGTTTCGATGGATTTGTAAAAGTTGCATCCCAGAGTTTGCGGTATTAATTTGGGTGACATGGTTACTATTACCTTGGCTTCTCGATCCCAAATATGTGAAAACAGCAACAGAAAAATGTATACAGTTTAAAGCTTGTGTCACATTTGGTTTTGAGAGGGACCATCAGGAAACGGGAGTAAAATCGGCAAAGGCTTCCATTTTCAAAATGACTTTCTGCAGAGTTGAGTAGAAAGAACTTATCCCAAGGAGTGTCTCCATCCTGAAAAGGTTTTTGTTCTTTTTAAGTCATTGAATCTTCACCATAGTTTGGTGGGAACAAGAAAAACTAGCAACTCCTTCCTTAGTTGGGTGCTGGGATATAGAGCCTACAGGATGGAGACTCTGCTTCTCATTTTAAAAATGTAGGAGGTAACGTGATGCCCCCAGTTTTATTTTTGTTTTTCAACATTTCCTTAACGATTCGGGGTCTCTTCTGATTCCATACAAATTTTAGGATTATTTGCTCCAGCTCTTTGAAGAATACTGGTGGAATTTTGATTGGAATAGCATTAAAAGTATAGATTGCTCTAGGCAGTATAGACATTTTAACAATGTTTATTCTTCCGATCCAAGAGCATGGAATGGTCCATTTTGTGTCTTCTTTAATTTCTTTCATGAGTGTTCTATAGTTCCTCGAGTATAGATCCTTTACCTCTTTGGTTAGGTTTATTCCCAGGTATCTTATGGTTCTTGGTGCTATAGTAAATGGAATCGATTAAAACTGGGGGCATCAAGTTACCTGATTTCAAGCTTTACTACAAAGCTGTGATCACCAAGACAGCATGGTACTGGCATAAAAACAGACACATAGACTAGTGGAACAGAGTAGAGAGCCCAGATAAGGACCTTCAACTCTATGGTCAAATAATCTTCGACAAAATAGGAAAAAATATACAGTGGAAAAAAGACAGTCTCTTCAATAAATGGTGCTGGGAAGACTGGGCAGCTATATGTAGAAGAATGAAACTTGACCATTCTCTTACACCGTACACAAAGATAAACTCAAAATGGATAAAAGACCTCAACGTGAGACAGGAATCGATCAGAATTTTAGAGGAGAAGATAGGCAGTAATCTCTTCGATATCAGCCACAGCAACTTCTTTCAAGATATGTCTCCAAAGGCAAAGGAAACAAAAGCAAAGATGAACTTTTGGGACTTCATCAAAATCAAAAGCTTCTGCACAGCAAAGGAAACAGTCAAGAAAACAAAGAGGCAACCCACGGAATGGGAGAAGATATTTGCAAATGACAGTACAGACAAAAGGTTGATATCCAGGATCTATAATGAACTCCTCAAACTCAACACACACAAAACAGATAATCATATCAAAAAAATGGGCAGAAGATATGAACAGACATTTTTCCAATAAAGACATACAAATGGCTATCAGACACATGAAAAAATGTTCATCATCCCTAACCATCAGGGAGATGCAAATTAAAACTACATTGAGATATCACCTTACACCAGTTAGAATGGCCAAAATTAGCAAGACAGGAAACAACATGTGTTGGAGAGGATGTGGAGAAAGGGGAACCCTCTTACACTGTTGGTGGGAATGCAAGTTGGTGCAGCCTCTTTGGAGAACAGTGTGGAGATTCCTCAAGAAATTAAAAATAGAGCTTCCCTATGACCCTGCAATTGCACTCCTGGGTATTTACCCCAAAGATACAGATGTAGTGAAAAGAAGGGCCATCTGTACCCCAATGTTTATAGCAGCAATGGCCACGGTCGCCAAACTGTGGAAAGAACCAAGATGCCCTTCAACGGACAAATGGATAAGGAAGATGTGGTCCATGTACACTATGGAGTATTATGCCTCCATCAGAAAGGACAAATACCCAACTTTTGTAGCAACATGGATGGGACTGGAAGAGATTATGCTGAGTAAAATCAGTCAAGCAGAGAGAGTCAATTATCATATGGTTTCTCTTATTTGTGGAGCATAACAAATAGCATGGAGGACATGGGGAGATAGAGAGGAGAAGGGAGTTGGGGGAAATTGGAGGGGGAGGTGAACCATGAGAGACTATGGACTCTGAAAAACAATCTGAGGGTTTTGAAGGGGCGGGGGTGGGAGGTTGGGGTACCAGGTGGTGGGTATCATAGAGGGCATGGATTGCATGGAGCACAGGGTGTGGTGCAAAAATAATGAATACTGTTATGCTGAAAATAAAAAATAAATTAAAAAAAAATGTAGGAGGCCTGGGGGTGCCTGGGTGGCTCAGTGGGTTAAAGCTTCTGCCTTCGGCTCAGGTCATGATCCCAGAGTCCTGGGATCGAGCCCCACATCGGGCTCTCTGCTCAGCCGGGACCCTGCTTGCCTTACTCTCTCTGCCTGCCTCTCTGCCTACTTGTGATCTCTGTCAAATAAATAAATAAAATTTTCAAAAAAATGCAGGAGGCCTGGGGAGGCTTTGGTATTTATTATTGACATAAAATGGGAGCTCAATCTAATATGTGCGCTCCTTCCTCCAGGGGATCTGTCCCTGGAATGTAGCTCTGAAACAGGCTGGTCATAAGGTCTCATTAGATACGCATTTGGCGGGGAGTATGGGCCTCTAGCTGCCTAGGACTGGGACTCCAGGACCAGCTGTGGGAAAGTCTTATCTCCAAAAGCCTGTGAACAACCTTCCATGTTTGGGGGTGATCTTTTCATCCCAGATTCACGACATACCCTGTAGCCAAGCCTGACTGTCAGGCTCTCTTCCTTTCTCTTGTATAAGCAATAAGCACCATTCATAGTCTCTCTTGTCAGTTTTGATTAATTCCGTGCACAGCCATCAAGACGGTATTTTGACTGGGGGGCAAATGAAGCCATGGTGGGCACTGACAGAAGGGCTCAACTTTTCTTAAAAGAGAAAAACGCAGAGCCTGGGGCTGTGGGGATTTAATGGAAATAAAAGCACATAAACAAGGAGTTCCAGCTCTAGATTTTAAAAAAGCTACAGGGATCATCAAGTACTTTGGGGTTATCCTATTGTATTATTTCTTAATGGTTTCCAAACTCAGAGTAGTGCTTGGCTACAGTGTTGTTACAAAGAAATTATCCATTTGGTTTTTGTGCGAACAAGTGTAGGCCATTAATCCGCTTAATGCAAGAAAGATGTCTCTTTTATTCTTTTCCAGCGTGAACCTGTTTTGATTTAGTGCTGAACCGGTTGGCCATTTGTAAGAATATAACTAATTTCAAGGAAAATGGCAAAGAACATTGTTCTCCAAGGCATTTAATAGGCCCTAAAAGTTTGACTTAGAGGGGGCATAAAAAGTGCTTGGAATATATCCATATCAAGGATGCAGTTAAGTGTGACAATTCTGAGAGACTGGAAAAGGACGGTCTCTCTGATTTCAGTAAGGAGTCTTTTTTTTATAATACTGTTGGCCTAGAATGGGAATTATATATATATATTTGTATCTATAACATTCAACTTAGTATATGATTCTAGTTTGATTTAATGTTAGGTGAGGGAGGGAGGGTGGGTATTATCCAGCTTCCAGAAGGGATGAAAATGGGACCCAGAGAAGCTAAGAGACTTGCTTCTGGACATGCTATCGGTAAATAGAGATGCTCTTCATGAATCCTGGTCACTCTGACAGCAAAGGATTCTTCTCTTTATGCACTGTGAGCAGAGCTCCCATTAGCAAGCCCAGGGGGCTGTTCTTACCCCCTACCCAGCAGCACCCTTCCCAGATGCCTTGGTCTTTCAGCAAGCCGCATGTGAGGAGGCACCTCCTTGAACAGAGCGTTTCTTCTCGCACATGGCTTTGCCCTCCAGCCCTTCTGTCATGTCAATGGTTCGAGGTCTGAAAGACACACCAAGTCAGCAACAACATGGGAATCAACCGCCCACCGAGCAGCGGCATCCTGGAGACCTGGAAGAGGGGGCAGACAACTGGAGCACACAGTGTTACACTTCCCTCCTTGTTGCGTAAACTGAAGTTAAACATCAGAAAAATCCTCTCCCTTAAGGTTTGAGCAAAAATTTCCATACCACGACGGTTTGATTTGGTCCCTCTGTTCATTCATTAGCCCATTCCTCCCATCTTTATTGAGCACCAGCCGCTGGGCATTCCCTGAGCTGGTGAGAAGGCGGATGCCTGCCCTGGGGGCTGCATGGTCCTCCAGGGCCGGGATAGGAGAAAGACGCCAGTGCTGGTTGGGAGGTGGTAGGTGACTACAACCTTGTGATTCACAGAAATCCATACATCTCTTGCCCCTTGCTCTAGGATGCGCTTTGAACATGACCACAGCATCTGATGGTGTTGCCCCCTCCTCACTGTCATTGTTCTCTGGCATTTCTGGAAGATTCCACAAGTGTCTCATGTATGGTTGTAAACAAACCTGATGGCCTTCATGTAGCATCTGCTGTTCCTACCCTATTCTCCATGGCCTTTTCTGGGTTCTGTCCTGTCCCACCAGAAACCAGCGTAGATGTGCTAAGTCAGAAGGTGGGAAGTGGGGAGAGGGCCTCTCTCCTCTTCACATAGCTGTCTGTTGGGGTCTTTTGTGAAACTTAAACCAGTGCGTTCCACAGCCTGTAGCAGGCAGTCAGGGCCATGCCAAGCAGGTGCTGCACCTGCCCGGAGCTCAGGGAGAGGCGCCAGGGCTGGATCCAACAGTCACTCTTCCCCTTCCATGGGGCACCCAGGGGACCGAGTCCTGGACACAGCCTCTGTGAAGGAGAGGGTTGAACTCCTGTTAAATACAGAACAAGATTAGTTTTCTTTCAATGGTCAGATATAAAAGACCTGGTAGGATTATGTTGGCTGAATTCATGGAAAGGACAGAATTTACTCATCCTGAAATGTCCTCTGTGGAGGAGCAAAATGATGTCAGATCATTCCCTCATTTGCCAGAAAGATGGGGTGAAGAAAGCAGGAAGGCATTGGAGGCCTGAAATAAAGGGACATGTGGGTGACACAGGAGAAACCACGGAGGAAAGCAGACATGCAGCAGAGACCATCCCATTGGACAGTGCTGTCCCTGGTTTCCCTGACAGCTGGTCTGTGCCCAGAGGGTTTCATTTGGATGGGAGAATATTGCCAACCCTGCACTCTAGAACTTAAACAGTGAGTTTAAATACACACACACACACACACACACACACACACACACAAGCTGCTTATGTAGGAGGAATCTGATGTCCAAAAATGGGATAGTTGGTGTGACCTAGGAAAACCTTCCATCCAACAGTTAACACATATTTATTAAGGACTTAATTCTGTTTTAGGCATTGTACTGAACATTCATTCACCTTGTAAATAGAAAATCCCGGGTCTGTTTCTTATTATGTAAGCCTGACACCCAGAGAGCATAAATCAAAACAATTCCTAGAAAGCAGCAGCATGATTTGGATGTTAACTCAGAACTCATAACAGAATCTGTACCCTCACCCCAGGCCTAGAGAAGGGAACTTGGGGTGAGGGAAAGGGGAAGAAGAGTTTTTGTTTTGTTTTGTTTGCAATTTATCAACGTTTGATTATGCATACTTTGTTTTGTAATGTCAGACCTGGTGGAATGCTGTGATAATTTCATGTTCATCTGTCTGAGAGCAGACTCTGGAGGCAAGCTTGTGTCCCAGGAAAGCATTGGCCTGGAAGACGGGGGCCTGTGTCTGGATCCTTGCAAAATTTGAGATGAGGCACAAGCTTCAGAGGTTCCCTTCCGTGAGGTTTTAAGGTTCTCTGTGGCTCTGCCATTCCAACCTATTTAGGACCATGAGTTCATTTATTCCTGAATTTCTCAGGATTTATTGAGAGGTCCCCATGCGTAATCCACAGTACCATTGGGCATGTAGTGATAAAGACAAGGAGCTGACTTGTTTATAAAGGAGAGCGAGAACTCATGAACGAATAGAGTCAGCCTCGACATAGAGAAGCACACCTTGTGCTTCGAAACAAACATGTGGCACGATCAGATCAAGAATAATTCAGAATGTGTTCTCTGGGCTGTAAGACTTCTATGATTGTGCAGTCTTTATGTAATCTATCACAAAATTTGCTTTAACACAAAAGGCTGGGTTAAAATTGTGTGCACGTACTTTAGTTCTGTAGGTCTGCTGGGAGAAACTAGCTGTCTTGTCTCTGCCTCTCACTTCCCCATCTCCATGAGGCATTATTGCGTTCTACTCCTTGACTGGTGTGTTGTATTTCCTTGTGTTTATGGTTTGGGGTATTTGGTGGGGGTATTATAGCTTTCTTTTTTCCCCTGCCCCGAACACAGTGCACCTTTCCCATCCTCCTGATACAGATTTATATCCAGTTTGATTGGAGCAATACTCAACACTTGTGTTTTTGTAATACATTTTTTTTTGTTTCTTTCTTTACTTGGGAGAGAGAAAGTGAGTGAGAGAGCATGAGTGGGGGTGGCATGGATGGGTAGAAGGAGAAGGAGATCCCCACTGAGCAGGGAGACCGATGCAGGGCTCAATCCCAGGACCCTGGGATCATGACCTGAGCTGAAGGCAGAGGCTTAATCGACTGAGCCCCCCAGGTGCCCCAGCATAAACATCATTCATGGCTGAGCTGTGATCACTTGTAATCACTTTTTCTTTTCCTGCATAGTCTCTTGCTTTTCCTGAATTTAATAATTACCTTGCTTTTTATTTTTTTTATTTTTCAAAGAATTATTATCTTTGTGGGGGGGGCAGGGTAGAGAGAGGGGGAGAGAGAAAATCTCAAGCAGATTCCTCCTGAGCGTGGAGGCTGGACTTGGGGCTTGATTCCATGACCCTGAGATCATGACCTGAGCTGAAATTAAGAGTCAAATGCTTAACCAACTGAGCCAAGGATACCAGGTGCTCCTTATCTTTTTAAATGAAGCATTATTTCCCATGTATGTCTCCTTTACTCAACCTCAGATACTCCTCCATCTGTTGAAATATCAAAATAGCCATTCACCTTCCTGAAGAAGGCTCACCTGGATTCTTCCGAGCTGTTCCCTGTGAGGTTAGCCTCTGGGCCTGTAGCCCGACTCGCATTCCTCCGCTCCTGCCTTTGTTGGACGGGTTTCCTCCAGCCCATGTGTTTCCCTTTGTTGGTTTGATCCCTCCTTTTGTTGAGGCAGATCTTCTAATGGTTTCCTGGAAAAGAGTTCATGGAAAATCGAGTTACTGAGATTTCACTTGTCAGGTGGATCTTGATTCTTTCTTCCCACTTGCTTGATAATTTGGCAGTATAGAATTCTGGGTCCCAAATCCTTTGCCTTCAGAATTTGGAAGACATTGCCCTGTTGTCTCTACCTTCTTGAGTAGCTGTTGATCTGTCCAGAGCTATTTTGATTCTTTGTCCTTTTTATTTTTATTTTCTCTCTGGAGGCTTTTAAGATCTACTCTTTGGTCCTGGTAAACAGGTTTCCTACTGCGTGTAGCGTGGTGTGAATCAATTTTCGTCCATTGTATTGGGCATGATATGAGCCCTTTTAGCCTGAGTTCTGTCCTTTTTTCCAGAAAGTTTTCTTAAATTTTTCTACTGTTGATTTCTGTCCCTCTGTTTTGTTTCCTCTTCTCTCTTTCTGAAAGTCCTGTAATTGAAATCTGAGGCCTCCTGTCTGTGTAACATTCTGTCCTCCTCTCCCCTTTTTAGCATCTATTTGTCATTTTAGCTTTCTGGGAGATGCCCTCAATTTTATCGTCAAAAATTTTTATTGAGGGGCACCTGGGTGGTTGAATCTGTTCAGTGCCTGTTAAGTGTCTGCCTTTGGCTCAGGTCATGATCTCATGGTTCTTGGAGGGAGCCCCAAATCGGGCTCCCTGCTCTGGGGGGGGTCTGTTTCTCCCACTCCCTCTGCGTGTGCTCTCTCTCTCTCTCTGTCAAATAAATAAGATCTTTAAAGATTTATTAATTTTTTTTTCTCCTATGCTGTTTTCAATTTACAGAGTTCATTTTTGTTCTCTAGAGGTTCCTTAAAAGGAATCCTATTCTTCCTTCTCTTCATTTTCTCTTCTACCTATAAAACTGCTAGTGAGATTGTTCTGGTTTCTTCTTTGCATCGTTCTGTTTCTTTAAATAGTGCCCCTCCCCCTCCCCACCCCGGCCCCCCTTTCAAAGTTTGACTCTTTCTTATTAGTCTTTCATTAGGTAGGTGGTTAGTTTTGTTGTCCGCTCACATTTAAGAGTAGATGACCTAAAAGCTGACTGGAAACTTGGAGCATGTGGATGGGGCTTGTTAACTCTAAGCAGATCACAACAAAGGTGATTTGGTTGGGACTTTTTTGTTTGTTAGTTTTTTGGGGGAGAATCTCAATGTTCATGATTTTAGGCCTTTCCCCTCGACTGGTTACATTCCCTCATAAGTTTTTCCAGTTTCTTTCTGGAGAGTGAAGGCCTGAGAAAGAGGGCTGGGAGGTCTAACCGTACATTAAGTGTGATTTCATTTCCCCTCCTCTTCTGTGTTGTACCCTTGCCCTCAACTGTGTGTAGTGCTCCCTCATCCAGGGACCCCACATTTCATCCCTCTTAGAGATAAGCTCCCACTGGGACTGGGAGGGAGAGAGAGCAGCCGCCCACTCCGAGAGTAGGGGAGGGATTTTTTAAACAGCTTTGTACAGTGCTGCTTATTTTCTAGTGTTCATCCCACTCCCTACGATACCTAGTGCCACCATTTTATGAACCATTTTTGGGATTCTGTGGTGTAAATGAGGATGTTTCTTGGCCTTCCTCCACCAGTTTAGGAGACCTCATCCTCAAAACTGCTGACCTTTCTCACACTTTCTGAGCTTCCGAGTATCTAGCATTTTAGTGTTTTGGCTTCCTTTCTTTCTTGCCTTACCAATTTGGCTTTATGTCTTTTTGAAATCACTTTCCTATAGGTTGGGAGAACATAGGTTTTAAGCTGCCTTCTTTACCTGAATGTCCCCAGGTGAAGGTTTCAAGGCATGAATGTGACATGAGTTGACTTCTGTTTTAAAACAATCACTTCTTGGGGTGCCTGGGTGGCTCAGTGCGTTAAGCCTCTGCCTTCAACTCAGGTCATGATCTCAGGGTACTGGGATTGAACCCCGCATCAGGCTCTCCGCTCAGCAGGGAGCCTGCTCCCCCCCACCCCCCGCCTGCTTGTGATCTCTGTCTGCCAAATAAATAAATAAATACTTTTTTTTTTTTAAGATTTTTATTTATTTATTTGAGAGAGAGACAGTGAGAGAGAGCATGAATGAGAAGAAGGTCAGATGGAGAAGCAGACACCCCATGGAGCTGGGCCCCCGATGCGGGGACTCGATCCTGGGATTCCGGGATCATGACCTGAGCCGAAGGCAGTCGTCCAACCAACTGAGCCACCCAGGCATCCCTAAATAAATACTTAAAAAAAAAAAAAATCACTTTTTGGGACACCTGTGTGACTTAGTTGGTTAAGCAGCTGACTTTTGGTTTTGGCTTAGGTTATGATCTTGGGGTGGTGAGATCGAACCCTGGCATCAGGCTCTGAGCTCAGCTTGGAGTCTGCTGGAGACTCTCTCCCTCTCCCTCTGGAGGAACTCCTTCTCTCTCACTCTTGTTCGCTTGCTCTAAAATAAATAAAGAAATAAAAACAAAAATGGTCACTTCTCTGCTGGGTGGAGAATGGATTGGTGAAGAGCAAGGTGGGGTCCCTCACTGCAGTCTGTACTAGAAATGACAAGGATGGGCCAGGTAGGGGCAGAAGAGCTAGAAAGAAATGCATGGCTCCATGACGCAGTTTGTACGTACAAAGTGCTTACTGGAGTGGGTGGGGGCATGAGGAGGAGCAGGGCAAGGGTGAGGACTGCGGATTTTGTTAAAGCAACCCACGCACGATGGTGCTACCCACAAACAAGGGGAAAAGTTGGGAGAAAAAACATTTCACATTGGACACAAATATTCTATCATTTCAGGGCTATTCAGAGGCCTCTGTAGACCTGGACTCCAAAGACTATTGTATAATTGAGAAAACCATGTTTATATGATTTTGTTTCCTGGCTCTTTGTTTTCATGATGATCGCTTACAGGCGTGTAAATAGTGAAAGAGTAAAAACACTGTAGTGTTGGCACGTTGCCAATTGTTACTATAAGTGAATGTTCTTGTTTACTGTTTCTCCCCATGTGATGCTCTTTATTACAATAATATATGGGTTTTAATGATGAGCTAATCCAAGATATAACAGAATCTAAAGACATGCTCTCTGACTTCAGGAAGTACCCTTATGAATCTTAAAATTCCTAAGTATGGTTTTCTCCTTTTCTTTGTAATTTTTAGTATCATTTGACTTGGGTTTGTTAGTTTACTTCCTTAAGAGCAAATGAACTTGTTGATCCAACAAATAACTAATATTGTGAAGAAATTAAAGTTGCTGTATTTATTTGCTATTCAAAGTAGGTAATTTGGTAATAATTCTGTCATCTATGAGCAGAGTTATTTCATGGACAGAGGTAGTGATATATAAATAGTTATATGGATGAACACACTAAAAATACTTCTCTGCATCACTCAAAATTTTCCTTACCAATCTGCCTTATTATAGTGACCGACCTAGTGAACTCTTGAATTCAAAGTTCAGATGTCTAAACATTACCATGTTTTCACTGTTGTAGAGGGTTACATACTTGTAAAGAAATGACCTGGAGAGCTCTGTTTTAAAGTCATCGGGAGCACCTCTCTTACTGAAGTCTGGAAAGCTTATGGCCACAATACTCATTTGTAGGTTCCAAAAGATATATTCCTTACTGAGGAATTTTTTTTTTTTTTTACAATTAACAGAGGAGCGTTTGTCCCTAAGGTAGAATATGAATATGGGAATGTAAAATCAATTGCTGGAGAAGGTGTTGAGTGTGGGAAGGAGAAGGAAGTGCCAGATTTCCAAATATTAGATCATAGCTGTTTACTTATACTGTCATATAAGAAATGAAATGATTTCTAGCTCATAATCCAGTTACAAATGCGATGTTAAAGCATGTAGAAATCTGTCCATGGATTTTCTTAGAAGTTAATAGTAAACAAGAGTGCCCTGCAACTGTGAGATTAGATAGCTCATTTGCCTCCTAGGCCCTCCGCTCATCAAAGCTGTCACCTCCGTCTGTTAGGTGCAAATGTAGATTTGATTTACACAGGTGGTGAACCTATGCATGGAAAGTTAAAAATAGATAAAAGTATTCTGAATTCTGGCAAATGTAAATTTCCCTTTCAACAAAGAAATTCTTTGTAGGACTTCCATTTTGGGTCTCTGTGTCCAGGGAAGCTAGACTTTTTCAGAATGGCGATTACTCGCCTCTATTTCTGATGCTTTTGTGTAAAAAGTTTCTTTCTTTCCCTATAAGAATAAACCCAACTTCCCAACAGGGCCTGCAGTCCTTCTACACTTCAGCCTCAGCTAAGAGGGCAGGGACACGGCCAAGAAATTTTATAACTGACCAACAGACAGAAGACCACACAGGAAGAATGCACAGGATTCTTTTTCCCCATCTGTGCATGACCCCAGGAGGCAGAAATGCAAGGCTAAGTTTTCAGAGTGAGGCTGTATGATTTTTCCCAAGTGTATAGGAATTTTAATCTGGAACTATGAATTTTTAAAATAAAAATTTAACCATTACCAAAGGTTTAGAAACCATTTGGGGAGAACAAAGGATGGGTAGTAGAACGGAAATGCTGAGGTACCGAAGTCATCATTCTTTTTTTTTTTTTTTTTTTTAAAGATTTTATTTATTTATTTGACAGAGAGAAATTACAAGTACACTGAGAGGCAGGCAGAGAGAGAGAGAGAAGGAAGCAGGCTCCCTGCTGAGCAGAGAGCCCGATGCGGGACTCGATCCCAGGACCCCGAGATCATGACCTGAGCCGAAGGCAGCAGCTTAACCCACTGAGCCACCCAGGCGCCCCCGAAGTCATCATTCTAAAAATAAAATCATTATATTAGATTTTCAGAAAAACACAAAGGCTATTGAGAAAAAGTTTGCAATTCCTTTTCTCCCCTCCCCTCCTCTCCCCTCCTCTCCTCTTTTTTTCCTGGCTTGCTTGCTTTCTGACTTCCCTCCCTTGATCTAAGAGGCCTAGTGGGTTATGAAGCCTTGGGAGGTCATCTTTTCTACCCTCAGCAGAAGCCGGAAGTCTCACAGTTCAACTCTTACATTCATACAAAAAAATAATGATTTGATGCCAAAATCTATCAGGAACTGTTTTAGGAACCGTTTTGGGTGTAGGAGTGAGCGAAACAGCTAAGTATCTTTGCTTTTGTGGGGCTTATGTGTGTGACAAAGAATATGGAAAATAGTAATATTCAAACAGATCATATCTGTGCACCGTGGTAGGTGCTAAAGAGGAAAAGAAAGTTCTTTGTGCTGGAAAACTCTGTCATTCAGTAGGAGAGCAGCAGCTCTGGGTGCTGGCTGCCATTCAGCTCCCCCAGAGTCCCACTTCCAGGCACGTTGCTGAGCGAAGGCCCACCAACTTTGCTTCTCCAAAGCTCAGGCTCCCAAATCCAGCGGGGCCACCTGCGCAAGATTTGGAGGAACCCAGATTCTGGAGCTCTAAGCCAGCCTGGCTGAACTGTTGTTTCTGGGAGTAAAATGCAGAAATCTTTTTTTTTTAATTATTTTTTTAATTTTTTAAATCTTTTTTATCCCTAGAAAGTCCACAGATGACTGTAAGCATGATTCATGTTTGGGGACCACGAGTCTGTGACTGTGTTGGGAACGTCCCACATGCAGGTGTCCCTCACAGCCCTTTAGAGGTGTTCCAGGCATTGTCAGGTGGATGAAAACGCAGATTCGCCCTCAGATGACCCCTTTCCCTGCTTGTCCCACACCCGATAGTTTGTACGTATCCAAGATTCTCTTTAAGAAAACAGTTTCAGACTCGCCCCTTTCTCACCTCCACTCCCGGAACACTGCCCCCCCCCCACCCCCCGCCACCACTACCACAATCCTCACTGTCCTGTAGCCACTCCTGTGCTCTGTAATTGCTACGTCTGGTCACTGTACAGACCTGCCTGAGAACAGGAATGGCTTATTCTGCAGAATGACCTACGTACTCCATGAACTCAGGAGTCCAGCCTTTATCCTTCGGCATGTAGGACTTGTGAGGGGCTCACCAAAGGGCTCACCAGTTCCCGAACTGGGGCAAAAACCGAAGCAGGACCTGGTAAAAGACCGAGTTAGAAGACCATTTTTATGGCATTCGGTGCCATTATTCTCGAGGGTAGGTGATGAGCGGGGCCAGAGAGGGGCCAGAGCTCTTTGGGAGGTTGGCAGGTAGGCGGCCATTTGCCATCGATAAAATGCTGTTTGGAGAGGAAGCCTGAGCCAGCTTGAACGAGACTGGCTTGAATGGTTTCTTGGTTTTAAGCCCTTTGGTGGACTAGCCACTTTCTTTGAATTACTTCTAAATAATTTATTTTCATAGATGTTAGCAAGAGCAACTTCAGTCCAATGTGTGTGGAATTAGCTCAGATTTTGAATTTGAAAGTCTAAGGCTTACTAAATGGATTAAAAACGGTCACTTTCCTCTTTGAATTTATTATATTTATTGATCTTAAAATGGAACTTTAATGAGCAGTTGCTTTTTTTTTTATTAGCTAAGCAATTAATGTTAATTGTAGGATAATTTAAAATCACAGGAAATGTAAAGGGGAGAGTAAAAGGTGCCTGTATTTTTACCATGCAGAAAATGACCACTGATGTTTGGGGGAGCAGCCTTACACTTATTTATTTTTAATTTGAGAGAGAGTGTGTATAAGCACGTGTGTACTGGTAGGGCTGGGGCGGGGCATAGCATAGGGAGAGAGGGAGAATCTCAAGCAGATTCCATGCCCAGCCTGGAGCCTGATTCTGGGCTCTATCTCATGATCCTGAGGTCATGACCTGAGCTGAAACCAAGAGACTGATATTTAACTGACTAAGCCACCCAGTGCCCTGAACAGCCTTAAAGCCTTAAAATATCTACTCTCTCTCTCTCTCTCTCTCTCTAACTGTTATGTAACTTGTAAAAACAATGATTTTGGACACAGGACAATTTTTGCATCCAGCTCTGCCTGCAATGCTTTACCTCCTCCTGCGAAGTGGCTCTTTTCTTCTCCCCATTTAATGTTTCTGATCAAATGTCACCCCCTCAGAGGGGCCTTCCCTAACTACTCCGTCTAAAGCTGTACACATTCCCCAGTCATTCTCTGCCAAGTCACTTCCTCTCTCCCCTCCTTCAGAGTTAGGTTACTAATTTCCTGGCTCTCTTCTCTCCTGGGTGTGGCTGTCAGCCAGGGCCCTTTCTGTCCTATTCACTCTATTCCTATCTCCTAGACCCATGCCTAGCCCAGAAGAGGGGGTAGGCAGATCTTTGTAGACCAGATTAGGGGGTGACTGAGAGGGGGAACGAGTGAAAGAGACCATTAGCCTGGCAGGATGCAGGCACAGCTGCCCAGGTAAGCTGCGGATCCTGGTCAAGCAAATAGTCATGGAGTCCAGGAGATGGTTCTGAGGACCATACCATCCTTCCCAATGGCCCAGTGGGATCTTATGGGCATTGCTTGACCACTAACAAATGACAAGTAGTGGAAAGTCAAAAAAGTGTTAAGTCTCAATCCTGATTGAAGGTTTGGTAAGATTCAAACAATTCTACAGTTACCTTAGATTCATCACCTTTTAGTTTCATAACCTCATTTTTGGTTACAGTTTTGCCTTTTCCAGATTAATTGTCTAGACTGAAAATTTGTGGTTAGTCATCAACTTCCAGTAGTTGACTCTAGAAAAACAGGGGTAATTTTTTCAAGTGGCATTGCCTTTTGTGTCACTGATTTGGCTCACTGGAACATTCTTGCTTGTGATCTAAAATTATGAAAAATGAACAATATGTTGAGATATGAAATTATGCATGAACGCTCAGACTATAAACTAGCTGACAATGAGGCTACTGTGAAAAATGTCTAAATGATGCTTTACTTTCCTCTCACATAAGACCTTGGCTTGAGGCAGGCAGAAAATTAAAGGTTTCTTAATTTTTAACCCTTTTGTGGTGGGGTTGGGGAGAGCATGTTATTACTCCCATTTCAGAGATTAGAAAATTGAAAAATGAGTGTTTTTTTAAAATCAAATATTGGTGTGGGAATTATTACCATAGAATTACCATTCAATTCTCTCTAAAGCTCAAAGAAATATACTGGACTGCATGGGAAATATATAATGAATTTACACACAAAAGGACCCATTCTACTTTCCTGGGTATTTTGTAATCATCGGAGAAATACTTTTTATTGTCTTTTCTTTCAAGCTTAATGTAAAGCTAAAATGATAACTTTAGTATATGTGCTGCCGAAGCGAGCACTAAAATGATAACTTTAAAGGCAGTAGTTGGTACTAACAAATGAACAATAAGGAAGTCCATTTTGTTACTGTGATCAGAGTTTCTGGGTGCCGAGCTAGCAGAGTCAGTGCTGAGTGAAATGCTCTAGTAGTTAACCTTGGCCGTTCCTCTTTCCTGCCAAGCTGATTTCCTTCTCCCACCACTATTCCTCTGTGGTGGTCGTCACCTCTCTAAACACAGGTTTGTCCCTGGCTCTGGGCCAGGGCCTCTGGAATGCTCTTCCCCAGGCTTTTGCCAGTCCTCAGAGAGGCCACACCAGAGCCTTGTCTGAGTCCTTTGTGCTTGCTCTCGTTCTCAGCCCGCTCTTTCTTTCATTGCATTCATCATAATCGGCAAGTGCCTTTTTTTTTTTTTTTTAAGATTTTATTTATTTATTTGACAGAGATCACAAGTAGGCAGAGAGGCAGGCAGAGAGAGAGAGAGAGGAGGAAGCAGGCTCCCTGCTGAGCAGAGAGCCCGATGTGGGACTCGATCCCAGGACCCTGAGATCATGACCTGAGCTGAAGGCAGCAGCTTAACCCACTGAGCCACCCAGGCGCCCAAGTGCCTTGTTTTTTTATTTGCTCACAGTCCGTCTCCTCCAAAAGATGTAGGTCTCATAAAAGCAAGTACTCTGTCTTGCGCATCTTTCACATCCTCTGTGCTCCAAACCAAAGAGGAGGAGGCAAGTGTGTTCCCTCTTGTTGGGTATTTCTTCAGAAAGGGGATAAAAATGCCTTTGAAGGAATAGGGGGAAAACCAAGCTTCATGAGCCAGAGATGTTTTTCCTATAGTCATAGGAGTTTAAAAATTATCCTGAGGGAAACAAGGAAAGTGAATAAGAAACACACACACATGCAAGCTAATGAGTTTATTTATAACTTAAGTGAGTAATAGCAGGCATATTTCATTGTCTTAAAAATATCTCCTACAATAGACCTATTTTATGGCTTCATGGTTCTCCAAAATATATGTGCCTAGCTTTGGATTTAACACAAGCCTTGGGGTTAAGGAGTTCCAGTTCAGCTGAGGAAAGGCAGGTTCTGTCATAAAACATGTTGACATATCTCAGAGAGCTGGAGTCCTTTATCCTTGTCTTTTTAAAACTTCCTTCTTCATTTCCCCCTTTTATCCTTTCTTCATTCCTTTCTTATATGGATTAAGTTATATCAAAAAGTACATGCAAATAATAATGCTATTAAAAACAATAGTAAATTAGGGGTACCTAGATGGTTCTGTCGGTGAAGCATCCAACTCTTGATTTTGGCTCAGGTCATGATCTTGGGGTCATGGGGTGGAGCCCGAAGTAGGGATCCATACTCAGCAGGGGACTGCTTCTCTCCCTCTTCCTCGCTCTGCCCTTCCCCCTCTCATGCTCTCTCTCTCTAATAAATAAAACTTAAAAAAAGTACAGTACAATTAGAAAGTCAAATGGTATTAAAGGATTTAAGTCTCAATAGAAGACAATTTCTTGTCCCAAATGCTTTTTATTCCCCTAACTCCTAGGTCCCTGGAACAACCACTTTTGACTTTTTAAACTGTTCTTTCCTGAAGTTCTAAATCTTCATGCTTTTAAATAATATGTGAAAACTGTTCTCTTTTGGTTTATCAATCTGGGACCTAACCCACTGAGTGTCTAATATGGTAGAGGAAGACTTAACTCCCTTATATCACCATCCCCTCTGCTTCCCCTCCCCTATTCTCCTAATATAATTCAACTCCAATTTTGATTAAACCTATGTCCCTTGTTAACATTATTATGTCCGTGAGAATTTTGTTTCCTGAAATTTGTATTATCTCAGTTCTCCAGGGGAGACTCTGACTCAAGGATTTGGTACAGGAAGTTTACTAGGGAGGCACAGGGAACACCAATAGGGGAATAAGGAAGTGAACAAGAAAGGGAAGGAAGTAATAAAGGGTGTGTTGTTAAGTGCTTACCACTATGGGTAATTGGAGCTTAATCCAGTGAGAGGTACTCTGAGAAATGGTGTAGAATACACCACTCAGGGACACCTGGGTGGCTCAGTCAGTTAAGTGGCTGCCTTTGGCTCAGATCATGATCCCAGGGTCCTGGTATCAAGTCCTGCATCAGGCTCCCTGCTTCTCCTGCTCCCTCCCACCCCCGCTTGTGCTCTCTCTCTCTATCTCTCAAAATAAATAACATTTCTTAAAACAACAACAACAAAAAATCACACCATTCAGTGTCTTCCCACCTGGAGGGTGAGGGAGCTGGGGTATTTACATACCAGCTCCTATCAGTCCTTTGTGGATGGTTGCATCCAAGGATTATTAATTCCTCAGCACTATTAGCCTGCTGTGTGCAAATGCTGGCCCTTGAAAGTTGGCCAAGAACGCCAACTATATAGTTCATTATTGTTTTCATCTTTTGTTTTTTTTCCTGAAACTAATAATTGCCTTTTAAAATCTGCTAAATTTTCGGGGCGCCTGGGTGGCTCAGTAGGTTAAAGCCTCTGCCTTTGGCTCAGGTCATGATCTCGGGGTCCTGGGATCTAACCCGGCATCGGGCTCTCTGCTCAGCAGGGAGCCTGCTTCCTCCCCTCTCTCTCTCTCTCTGCCTGCCTCTCTGCCTACTTGTGATCTCTGTCTGTTAAATAAATAAATAAAATTTTAAAATAAATAAATAAAATCTGCTAAGTTTTCTTCATACCTATTATAAATTCTTCTCACACAGCTTCCAATAGTTTCTTAACACAGTAGTACACAGTTAATTATATCAGGTAATCAGTTCCAGTTTCTTTTTACTGGAGACTTTCCTGGAGGCCTCTATTATCCCCTGTGGACTGCACATTCTAAAGATCTTTGACATAGATGACATTGGGGGACTTCCAGTGCTGTTCTGCCAGGAATATGCTGTGTCCCCTGAGTTGGGCCCTTGCTTCCTGGTATAAGTGTATTTCTTCTTCTTGGTTTACTTCGTGGTGGAGCATGTTGTTCAGAGCATAGTTGGGTTAGGCAGCCATTTGGGGGAGAGTGTCTATCTCCTGTGTCATGTGCTCCCATCGGGCTGTTTGCCTCTCTGGTCTCCACATTGCTGACTTCTAGCATCTAACTTCTACTGTCAGGGACCATTCCTTCAACAAGATCCTGTGTTGGATCTCCTCTCTCTCTCTCTCTTTTTTTTTTTTTTTTTTGTATTCTATGTTCTATTTCTCATGGATCATTCCCTCGGGTTTATTCCTTCCAATGTCTTAGAAAAGATGCCTGGGAGGTGAATGCTTTGAACCTTGCATGTCTCAAAATATCTCTATTTTGCTTTTGATTGAGGGATTGCCTGGATAAAGAGTCCTCTGTTGGAAATAATTTACTTTCAAGGTTTGGAAGACATTTCTCTGTAGTCTTCTACCTTCTAATGGTGCCATGAAGAAATACAAATCAATTCTGACACATAAACCCTTGTATCTGGACTATTGTGGATGTTAATTCTAAACCTCTAGAAGCTTATAGAATCCCTTTGTTAGTACCCATATTCTGAAACTTTATGATGAAGTCATCTGGTGTGGGCTGATTTGTATTTACTGTGCTGTGTGCTCTGTGGGCCAGGTCTTTTTAATCTGGAAACTCATGTCCTCAGTTCTGGGAAAGGTTCCTGAATTACTTTGTTGATTTTATCCCCGCCCCCCATTTTCTCTGTTCTCTTTTTGGTGCTCCTGTTGTTCCGATGATGGAATGTCCGTTCTGGTTCATTGATCATTTTCTATTTTCTCTCTTACTTTCCATCTCTTTTTATATTCTTCTTTCTGAAAAACTTCCTAAACTTTCTTTTCAATCATTCCATTAGATTTTTTTTTTCATTTCAGATAGTATGTTTTAAGTTTTTGAGAACTTTTCTTAGTATCCTGAATGTTCACTTTTTAAAACATCCTGTTTAATAGTATTTCATGGATGCAATATTTTTCTCTTAGACTTTTTTTTTTTTAAAGAGCAAGTGTACAAGTGTGTGAATGGGGTGGGGAGGAGCAGAGGGAAAGGGAGGGAGAGAATCTTAAGCAGGTTCCATGTCCAGCATGGGGTCTGACACAGGACTCTCGAACTCATGACCCTGAGATCAAAATCAAAATTCAGATCCTTAACCAGATGAGCCACCCAGGTTCCCCTAGCCTTTTAAATAAACCACTAATTCCAGTTGTCATTGTTGTGTTATATTTTCTTCTCTGTGACTAGTCTTTTCTTCTTCTTCTAGTTGCTTTTTCTTTTCTAGTTGCTTTTTTCAGCTTTGATATTGATTGTCCTGTTTTGATGGCTTTTTTTCACATTTAAGGTTTTCCAAGGTGTTTGATAATCCTTGAATATCTGCTTATTTTGAAGAGTGTAAATTGAAACTTTTGAGTGGATGTTCCAAGCCTATGTGTGGGTTTGTTGACTTTGAGCTTTATTGAGCGGGGAGCTATCTGGACCCTTTGTAGGGAGACCTCCAAAGCTTGGGTGTGTTTTGTCATGTTGGCCTTACTGTTCCTATTTAAGACTGGGAATTACCTTTTCCAGATTCACCTTTCCCTTAGCTTGGGCTAAGAGGGAAACTTGCATAAAATATGAAAAGCAAAGGTAAGGTAGGAGCCATTATGCTCAGGAGTCTTGGTGATCAGAGATGTGACATACAGCCAAGGTGGGCTCCAGGCTTTCCTCCCTACTTCTGACCACACTGATAAGTGGCCCCAAGGCACCAAGTACTTGGCTGCAGTTTCCATAGAGGCTGTAGCCTTCCCAGACCTGCCTGCCATGGGCTCCCTCATTATGATTTCACTTGGCCAAACATGGAGTCATTCTGAAAATTTCCCCTATGTTCCACCCATGCCCAAACTTTAAGCTGTCTTGAATGTATTTATTCCCTATCACTGCTGTAACAAACTACAATAAATGTTGTGGTTTTAAAATAACACTCACAGTTCTAGAGGTCAGAAGTTTAAAATGAAGGTGTCTTCTGGCTTCAGGGAGAAATCCATTTCCTTGCCTTCCCCAGCTTCTAGAGACCAGCTACACTTGTTGGCTTCTGGCTCTTTCCTTGTCTTCAAGCTTCATTAAAACCTTTGGTTTTGTCTTCAAATCTCCTCTTTCTCACTTTGATCCTCCTGCCTCCATCTTATAAGGACTGCTATGATGACAGTAGGCCTGTCATCTGGATAATCCGGGTAATCTGGATAATCCAGGATGCTCTCCTCATACCAAGGTTCTTATCTTAATCACACCGGCAAAACTGCCCACTGACAGGTGAGCTAACAAGGCTCGTTGTTTAGCTCATTAGGTTGTAAAAAATATATATATTTTTAATATCTGCCTAGAGAAGCAATTTGCAACACAAAACTTGAATGAACAGAATTTTAGTCTCTGTTGTATTCTCTCTGTAGAGAGAGACAAGATCCTTGTGCATACTGAATTATAACTGATGGGCTAATAATAATGAGTTATAGTACTCAAGCTTGGACAAGAAAAGATTTATAGCATTTAAATTTTTGCATTCTTCTCTAGAAGAAGAAAATTGTATTTCTGATTTCTGCAGGGATAAAACATATCTTATAGGACACAGAGACCATGGGAGTCCTTGTTTGGACATGTGGCTGTATATGAATCCCATAAAGTCACTCTCAGTGGTTGGGGATTCAGATGATTCAATTGTCTCAATGGGCCACTCAGACTCCATTCAAGTAGTCCTGGAAAATTTTCAGTGTGTATTTACACTATGAGTTGGAAATAGGAATGGAGTCTGTGACCATCAAAACCAGGCAACACCTAAATTAATTCAAACTAAGCAGTAAAAGAAGCCCAATATTTTATGTTTAATCATTGATATATGCTGAAAATGTATTTAGGTGAGAAAAAGGAATACTACTTTTTCTGAATCTTCTTGGGCTTTCCAAAGGTTGTGTTTGGAAGAGAACTGTGGTTTCGTTGGTTGTGTTTCATCAGAAACAGGCAGCAGAGGTAAGGAACATGGTGGGCATTGCTGAACAGAAGGGATGACAAGAAATTTTTTACTCTGAAGTCTTTCTTTTAGATCTGTGATCTAATTAAGACACAGATCTTTTAGATCTGTGATCTGATTATGTTATGAGAACTGTACTGTGGAAGGACTCTCAGTGAAGTCGTGATGGTTTCAAAGAACTGAGGGAAATTCTGTGGCTGGCTAAGGACTACATTAAGTTAGGACTCTATTTATTTATTTCTCTTAACCCTGCTTAATAAGACTGTAAACTCAGGTTGGAAGGAGTTCCTTCCAACTTAGGTATAGAAGCTTAAGAGAGCATTCCAAAATCTAGAAGCTTCAAACAACGACCACTTACTGTGGCTCCTCAGTTGGTAGCTGACCGGGAGAAAAACTATTGATCTCGACCAGGTCAGGCTTATCCTGGCTGCACTCAGACCAGCATCTGTGGTCAGTTGACAGATTGGCTGGGCTGGCTGATTTGGGATGACTCTCTTGCATGGTTGCTCGTCCTACAGAAAGCTAACCTGGGCTTGCTTATGTGGTTGCCGGAGTCTGAGCGAGCACTGAAAATGTGCAAAGCCTCAGGGGCCTACGAGTATAACGGACACACCACCACTTTTGTTGAATTCTATTCTCCAGAGTAACTCATCAAGCCAATCAGCATCTAGGGCTGATCTCAATGGTTTAGAGAAAAATACTAAACTAATAACCCAATTAAAGTCTTCCATTGTTATTTTTTGTACTTGATGGGAATTTTTTCCCTTAAACTCCTGGCAGACCCCCTCTTTTTTTTTTTTTTTTTTTAAGATTTTATTTGTTTGACAGAGACAGTATGAGCACAATCATGGGGAGAGGCAGGCAGAGTGAGAGGGAGAAGCAGACTCCCCACAGAGTAGGGAATCAGATGCAACGATCGATCCCAGGACCCCAGGATCATGACCTGGGCTGAAGGCAGACAGTCATCCGACTGAACCACCCAGGTGCCTCCTGGAAAACTCTTTCTCCTCATTCAAGTCTCAGTTCAGGGAAGCTGCTGGGTGAGAAGGAGAACCGCTTGGGCTTTTCTCCCAGCAGCATGGACAAGCCTAGTTTGTGTCCCCACTAACTGTATTGCTATTGTCTGCTTATGATTCTCAGTGCGGTGAGGACAGGGACTTTTTCTAACCTTCATACCTCTAGTTCCCAGCATAGTACTTGGCCCAACAAATACTTTCTGATTAAAAGAGGTCGTGGCCATTTCTCAGTCGAGTCCCCGCGCCTATGTTGTCATGATGCTGTCTTCCCAAGGAGACTTTGTTTCCCCTCTTAATCTCTCTCCCATAATTTCTTTCCCTTAACAAAAAATTGCGCTATTTGATAGGTTGTAATCAATAGGACAATGATCCCCTATTCCTCTCTGTTTTGCAGTTAGTATTGTCAAGTGTACTAATCTTGTATTGTCAAGTGTACCCAACATTGGGGAATGTTGGGTCCCTCAATAATGGGTCTGTGATTAAAGGAGCAAGACTGATACAAAGCGAAGGTCAAGCAAAGCTTTATTTCGCGCCAAGCATCAAGAATCAAACTGAATGCTCAGGGCCATGCCTCTTACAGAGAGGGCGACCTCTCTCTGCTTCACAGACTAGCTTTTAAGGGCAAAGGCCATGTGGTTGGGCCTGGCTGTGCACAGGTGGTCAATGAAATTGTAACACACAGAGAAAGCTGCACAGTCATGCTAGGTCACACATAAGTAACCAATTGAATTACAATTTACCCTGTAATAGATATTTGAACTAGTCTATCACCTTGGTCAGAATTGGTACCCAAAAGGCGACCAGAGGGTGGGGTCCATACTCCTTGGTAACTAGGGAGACAGTATGTGCCCCACCACTGATTGGATGTCTCCACCTGGCCTGATCCACTCTTCTATTTGGGCTTTGTTACCTGGGACTGGTTTCTGGGACTTGTTTTTAAGTAAGTTCTTCTGGGGGGGCAGGGTCAATTTAATTTTTACTGCATAAACAACAAAATGGCAGTTCAACCGGGGTGGGGCCGCTCTGGCCAAATAGGCCCTAACACTAATTGTAATGTAGGATTTTTGCTCGAATTTTTCTGTTTGAGGTTGTTCTGTTCTATATCCTTTTTACAATACAGTTACAAGCACCCAGGTTCTTAGGATTTGCAAGCACAGAAATGTTTGTGGTCAAATGTTCAGAACTCCCGGGCAGTTGGGCAGGGTTTTTGAAAGTACTTTTTGAAAGTACTTTTATTTACTTGCAATTGTGGTACCAGGGGGGAGTTGTTATGTAGTTCTGGGGGCTTAGAATGACATTTCTCTTTTGTAACAAACCCCTCTGTTTCACAGCATTTGCCTTGCATAAAGGTATAAGCACTATACAAGGAGAGCCTGTAGTTAAGACTCCCTTTGGTTGAGAACGATCAAAGATAACCTGTAGTTCAAGAAACTCTTCTTTTATCTAAGTGACAACAGAGACCCACAGACCTAAAGTGACACACTCAAAGTTATGCCATGACTTCAGGGCTTTACAAACAGGATTTGTGCAGTTGGAATAATTCAGAAATGTCCCAGAGAAACCAGCTGCCCAGCCAGATGGTTCTTTCTCTCTAATTAAGCCAGGTGAAGTTCCACATGCTAAAGGTCCTCCCTTAACAGAGATCCCTCCTCCTTGAAAATGCATCATTTGTATCCTGGGGGCTGAACGTGGAGGGCAGCACCTTTTTGACTGGACCAGAAGTTCATGTGCGTGTCTGGAAGACCTAGCTGTGGAGCAGTCATCTGGTTCAATGCAGATTACTGAGCACCTTCCCAGACCTCCTGAGTTCCTGGGCTTTGGAGGCAGAAATCGGTATTTTTAGCAAGTGCCCAGGTGATTCTGATGTACTCTGGAGTCCGAAAATAAGGGAACATGATAGTGTCAGGCAATGGTAAGTGCTATGGGGAAAAATGGAGTGAGAGATGATGGAAGGTGTGTCCTTTGAAAGGGGAAGTTAGTGGGGAAGTCTCGGACAGAGATCCGGGATGATGAGAAGTAGCTGGCCAGGCAAAGATCTAGGACAAGAGGGACTGAGGAAGAGTAAATGCAGAGGGCCTGCCCAGGAACGAGCTTCACAGGTTCAAGGAGAAAAGAGACCTTGCTAAAAACTGTCCAATGACTTCCTATTGATCTTAGACTAAAATCTAAACTCTTTGCAAGTCCCTGTAAGACCTAATATGATCAGGTCCCTGTCTGTTGGCAAGAACTAGTCCCATAGCCACACAGGGCTGTGGGGCTGGTAAGAGTCCTTGGAGAACACGATCTCTAGTTCAGGCATCTCTCTGTGCTTGCCCCACCCTATGGAATGGGGAACACACATTTGGGGAGGATCAGCTTTAGGAAGATCGCAGTAGGATGAGCCGAAAGTGGACCACTAGATTCAGCAAAATGAAGATGGTTAATGACCTTGACAAAAGCTGTTTGAGTGAAGCCAGGGGAGACTTTGGTTGGGCTGGTAACTTTTTGAGGATTTCTATTCTCTGTGACTGAATAACATGGTGACTGGATGAATGTGGGGTCTGGGAGATCCTTTTTTTTTTTTTTTTTTTTTGATTGCAGGTTCTGTAGCATCTTTGAATGCTGTCAAGAATGATCCAGTCTGGAGGGAGAAACAGACAATGCAGAAGGGAAGCAAGATCAAACATTTTGAGAAGGGAGGAGAGGAAGGAATCCAATGCACCAGGGTGGTTGGTCCTAGAATGCAACTGGGACGGTTCTTTTAACAGAGGAAAAAGCATGTTCAAAGAGCTTACTAGTGGTGGAGTCAGGATCCAAGTCAGGCCTGTCTCAAAACCCATTTTATGAAGTTGCCCGAAGCCAGATTTTGCTCAGGCAAAAAGGATTTCATTTTTTCCTCATCTTTTTCTCTTCCTTCTATTGTGTGCCATATGGGCCTTTGCTCCCAGATACCACGGTTCCAGCTAATACCATTTATTCAATAAGCTTTTTGGGCACCCCTGTGCAAAGCGTGGCCTTCCCGATGGCATGGGATGGCATCTGGATAAAAACACTTAGCATCAGTGGGAAGCCTTTTTTTTCTTTTTTCTTCCTCCTGCCCTGGGATAGATTAGCTGCCAGTGCTCCCAGGAGAGCCTTTGGTGGTTTTCACCATCTGGCCACATTCCTGGGTCCGGACCTGGGAGGAGTGTCCTGCTTCATGAATGGGTGGCCTCATGAGCACCTGTCTGTCCTCTCAGCTAGATGAGCCAAAACACTCTGTGGATGAGTGGGTGACAACTGTCACAGTCGGACCTTGCTCGACACCCAAGCCATCTCCAGGTTATGTGCCTCATGTCATTTAGCTGGAATAGTCCTTGAAGAATGAGTTCTCAGGTTAGAAATGGAGAAGTGGTTTTGTGACTGTGTGAAGGCTGTTTATTTTAATATTGTCCTAGATCTGCACACCTTGTTCTCAAGACCATCTTGTTGCACGTCGTTCTTTGACACATAACTCAGAAGTTGTAAGGTGCTCATAGCAGGATCTTTATGAACAAGAGAAACTCAAATTTAGTCCCCTTGAAGAGGGACTTACCAGGCCCTAGTTAAAAGCTGGATGCTAGGGGATGCAATCAGTAGAGCGAACTCAAGTGTGCTTGCTGTGAAACAGACTTGTGGGAGACAGTCGTTAAGTAAATTTCTGTAGTAGAAGATGTTCCGAGTTCTAAGCAATGGACTTAAACCAGAGCTGTGCATTGCTAGAACAATTGAGACCACGCTCAGTTGTCTGGTTGTCCTTATTACTAGTATTTACAACAATTAGCAGAAATACATGAAGCATTCTGGGTGGAGAATAAGGCTAATAAGAACAGGACTGGGATTAACACTAGGGCTAGTCTTAATATGGAGAAAGGTACAACCAAAAGTTCTCTGTACTTGTGTGAGAAAACAAGTTAAACTTTGAGCTACTTGCTGGCCAGAGAAAAGTGGGAAACATGATCAATTCTAAGACTCCTAGTGTCCATAAAATGCAACCCCTTTGCAAACTAGAGGATTTAAACCCCATTAAGGGAAGGACTGTTTCTGAAACCGATCACAGCAGCCACAGCGGGAGGCCCAGGACCATCCGTACAGGCCTGTGGCCTGTCCTGGACACTGCCTGGGCCTCCCTGCTTCTTGGCTCACGTTTCTGTTCTTTCTTGGTTTGACCCGGCTGGTTTCCTAGTGCTCTGTTCTCTACTCTCTTTTTAGTGGCCCAGTGGCTGCCTCTTGGCTTCAGTCTGCGTGGTTTGGCTCTTTCGTCAGCCCCCTACCCATGTTTGCTGCCTTGTTCTGACTTCCAGGACATCACACCCTGGCCTGCTCTGAGCTGAAGCTGGTTTCCCCCTTCAAGCCCAGGCTCCTTCCCTTGCTCAGACCTCCAGTTTGAACAGGGATGCACAAGGAAAGAGTTGTCTGCTCTAAAATGCAGCTATTGGAAATAAATAGTATTCAAACTTTGCCTTATGGATGCATTTGAATAAATCATTTTTAATGAAATCTTATGCATTTGCAGATGTTTCCTTCATCATTTCTTCCTTCTAACTTGTGATTATCATTTTACAGTACAAAAATTTTTATTTGAAGTTCAGGCTAGGTCAGGGTGATGGCAAGCCCTCTAATTTGCATTTGACTTGCCATATCTAAGTTGAGATGATCCGTTCTGCTGTAGTCTTACATGATTTGGAAGAGGTAGGGAAGATGAAAGGGAAGGAGCAAGGATGTTCCAAGAATACAGTAATTATATTCAAAAAAATCTGGGTATAACTCACAATGCTGGCAGAGAGATGGAAACATGTTTGCCTCTGGATAGAGTTGCTGTCAGCATTCCTAGGAGAGTAGAGAGTTTTTGTCCATCTGGCCAGATTCCTGGGTCTGGGCCTGGGAGGAGTGTCCTCTCCCTGAATAGGTGACCTCAGAGGATGGTATAGTAGGGGATTCCCACCTAGTCAGTGGGTGGGTTTATATTGACAGAAAAAGAAAATCTACTCCTATGTTCTAAAATATAAATGTACAGTGGAACAGCAAGAGGGAGCCCCAAATTTCCATAGATGTGTTCCTGGAGAGGCAGTATTCTATGAAATTGAAATTGAGGTTGCTATCTGTACTTTTAAAACTGTCTGTAAAAATTTATAAAGTCTGCCTGACCTATTGGAGGTAAAAACCACACTGAGTATCACAGTCTTTCTCAGTCAAAGCTGTGCTGGAGACCAAGAGCTTGTATTTCTCATGCAGTCTTCTTTAGAAGAAAGCTTGACTCCTGGTCTTGACTACTCCAAGTATGTCTACCCTGGTCCACTCTGGTGACAATTCTGGATTCTTCACTGCTGACGAGTGGGGCCTTTTTCCTGGGCTGTGATGACTCCCAAGAAGTGGAAGGGTCTTACACATTTGGCATGGCAGGAGAGAAGCATTGAGACATCGCCTCAACATCTTCTATGAGGGAAACGTGTGCCCAGGCAAAGAATAATACACGCGTGGATCTGTCCCCTGGCAATGGAACAAAGCTTAGTATTATTCATATCAGAGCTTAGATCACTGGACTGAAAGTGGTGTCTTTTCTTTTACCTCTTATCAGTGTATTTTCCTCTTTGTTTTCCCACTGGGTAGAAAGCAGAGCCAAGTTTTGTACAGTAAATAAATCAACAAGTCAATGCTTTGATTGATTCTTTTGTTGTTCATTCTTTTGGTGTTTCAAATTCTGCCTAAATCTGCAGGAGAAAGGCACAGCTAATGGATTTGTCTTTGACAGCACTCTATTTCAAGCAGCTGATATCCTTTCGTTGAAAGACAGTATTAGTCTGGTATACCAAATATTTTCTCTTCCTTCAATATACGGAGTTCCTGAGGCTATCTTTAAAGAAACTCTTCTCCAGAATTGGTAAATAGATTAGAAGTGCCTCTTGGCTCACTTCAAATGTACGGGAAAAAATACCCAGGGTCCTGGAGATAAAGTGGTTGTGGAAAGCCAAAGGCCCAAGACGCATTACTTCTAATGCTTCCCATCCTAATCCCCAAAGGACTCAGGGAAGATTCCTATCTTCGTGCGGGAGCTTAGATGGGGATTTGGGGTAGAAGAGAAGTAATAGTTTCCAAATACACCTAGCTTTATAAGCTGTCATGTCCTGCCTATTGAGTTATCTGAATAGGCTCACCCATCCGTCCTCTCACATCCGAATTCTGCTAAATGACCCTAGGTATCCCTTCCTAACACAGCCTAAAACCTCAGCTAACAAGAACCAAAATTGTTCAGGGAGCAAGGCTTATCTTAGGAGCAGCAGCCAAGAAACGGTCAAATCAACAGATTATTGAGTGGTCTGTGCACTCACAGAGCACTATTGGCGCCGTGATTGTCGGGCCTGGCTCATAACATCGCTCTAATTAAATACTCGGGTGTTACTGCACATACTCAGAAGCTTGTTTATGAAGTCTGGCTTATTTCAGTTTAAAAGAGCACTTTAAGATCATGATTGTTTTATTTTTTTTATCATGTTATCTCCAAGAGTGCAGGTACTTTCCCGAAGACACTGAACTAGAACCAGATGCATAGCTGATGCTGTTTGTGGGGTGCGTTGGTGACTGTGTGCTCCCCACGGGCTGCTCTAGGCTCTGTCCTGTGCGGTGGGCCATTGGCCATTGCTGGTATCAGCTCTGCCTCAGTTCTAGCTGGGCTTGTTGGGAGCAGCGGTCAAGGGCTATTAACTGGGGGAGCAAGGAGCCAGAACCAACCTACATCATAAAACATGCCTCACTGTGAAGAAGTTCAGGTGTTAGCCGCTGGCTTCTAATTCCAAAGACTCGGAGGGTCACCATTCAATAGCAACATGCCCTTCTCCTTGTGGAGAGAACGTGACATGGTTGCTTTTCCTCCATAGAGCCATGTGTTTAAGGGGAGGCGCAGGGTGAAACTTCCTTTGTCTAAGTGGTATCCTCATGTAGGCTGGCAACATCAGCCTCAACCTGGGAACTTGCTGGAAATACACATTCTTAGGAGTCGCCTGGGTGGCTCAGTTGGATAAGCATCTGGCTTCAGTTCAGGTCATGATCTCAGGGTCCTGGGATGAGCCCCCGGGTTAGGCTCTGCCCTCCACGGGGAATCTGCTTCTCACTCTGCCCTTCCCCCTCCCTTCTCCTGCTCATGTGTGTGCATGTGAATTCTTTCTCTCTCCCTCTCAAATAAATAAAATCTTAAAAAAATAAATAAATTCTTGACCCCATTCCAGGCCTCCTGAATCAGAAATTCTGGGAAAGAGGGCCAGCAATCTGTTCGAACAAGACTTCTTGATGATTCTAACACCCTCTCCGGTTTGAGCCGCTGGTCTAAATCAAACATGGAGGCTTGTGCCCCTGGTCCTGTGGTGGGTTTAGGTGTGGGCATGTGATGGGTTCTATCCATAAGATGGAAGGGGCATATGAGGCTTCTTAAAGAGACAAAAGGCAGACACATTCCCCTATTTCCCTGCCTCTGAACAGGGATATGTAAGGATACAGTAGCATTTGTATCTGGTAAACTTGTGATGTTTGTGTAATGAGGCACTTATTATAAAGAGGTTTGACAGAAAAACCCCAAATATTAAAAATAAAAAGCAAGGTGGTGCTGAATGTAGTTGATGTAAGAATGTTTTTGGAATATTCTGGCCAAGTAAGACCTTACTCCACCACATGCCTGCAGCAGGGCCCCCTGTCGGTTGGCCTGGAGCTGGGCACACTGAGGTCTCCTCAGAGCACAGGCATCCGCGCCAGCCATGGGTCGTTAACACTGTGCAGATCCCTTACCAGACAGTCTGACTTTCCAGGAAAGCATGTTCCTGGGGCACGAGGCTGCCTACGTCGGGACATCACTGGGCTCACCCACAGGAAGGCAAAGAGGGCGCACAGAGCTGCCTTGGTAGCTGCTCAGTGGCCGCTGCTCCCGGGCGGGGCGGGGTGTTGCCTGGAGAGCAGTGTTTGCAGAGAAGAACCACTTCTCAAGGACTGTTTGCACTTCTTCCCCGGGCTCAGGTAAAGTCTCCGTGAGAACCCTGCACCGGGCGACCCAGTGGCTGTTCAGTCACAGAAGCGCACCACTGAAAACATGACCTTTCGTGGGGCTCTGTTTTCGTGAACTGAGCCCTAAAGCTGGTGAAGTATTAGTTGCTAAGAGCCTGGCTGGCTGGGGGTTTTGACTTCCTTTCCAGATCACAGGTAACTTTGCCACGGGTGCTAGGATTTCACACCACCTCCTCTCCCTTCTCTAGTGGTTTTGAACATCAAAATCCAAGGTGTTTCCCTATCTGGCCTCCGGGGTTAGGTCCTAGAGCCCTGTAAAGGAAGCAGACTGGATTTTTCCTTTGTTCTTTTTAATACCAATTGCCGTGGTAGGAAAAGAAACTGCAGTGAGTTACAATGGCAGAATGTGAAGATTAATTAGCAGTCTCCCTCTCTTTCCCCTGCCGACCTGACTGTGTGGGTGACACGCAGGCCCCCTTCTCTCTGCATTCACACTGATTTATGGAACATTCAACCGATTAGTTGGAGGGCCTTTTAGCAACGCGGCCTATCTGCTCCAGTAGGACTATTTATAGGCTACTTTGTTCCAACAAACCACTTTCATTCTAGCTTCTTCATCTGGTTGGTATTGAACTATTTCCATTAGCCATGGGGGTTGTTGTGCGCCAGATCTTATTTACAGTTTGAGGCCATTAATATAATTTTGGTTGCAGTGATTTAATGTGGCACAGAAGGGGTGAATGCACCTCAGATTTTATGGTTAGGGAAATAAATTGGGCACAGACAGGAGGCAGTAAGCACTGCTGTAGACCAGGATGCTCAAAATAAAAAATATATATGTAACACACAATATATATGTGTATTTGTATGAAATATATATTCCATAATATATGTGTACATACATGCATGTATATGTACACATGTGTACATATACACATGTGTAACACTCCTCCCAACCAGATATGGCACCCACTAGAGTTCCTATTACCGCCCGGATAGAGTTCAGTAAACTGGTATCTGAGCCTCTTGGTGCTTTGACCCCACCCCTCCGTCTTGCTCCCGCTGACTTCCAGGGTCATCCCCCCATGCAGCCATATGTCTACGTTTGCCCAATACCTGATGTGTCAGTGTCTCTGTGCAAGCTTGACCTTGACTGGAGGTATCTAACTGTGGGCTCCTATGTGCTCTCTAACATTATCCTGCTCATTTTTTTTTTTTTTTTTTAAAGCCCAGAGCTACCATTTGCCTCTTTCCTCAGCCTTCTGTGATTTCCCTCCCATCACAATGAATCTCTACTTAACACTTCCTCCCACCAAGGTCACCTGAGCTTCCTTTGACATGCCCTTCACCCTGCCCTGTGTTGTGGTTAGCTGTTTAGGTCTGCCCATCTTATTAGAACGTAAGCTGATTAAGGGAAGGACGGGTCTTGTTCATCTTAGACTATTCTTTCTGTTCTTAGCATCTAGATCAGTGCCCAGCATGTGGTAGGTGTTCAGGAAATATTTGCTTCATAAATGGGAGAGTTAATGTGATTTCTCTTCATATTAGGGTCTCCCTAGAAAAAAATAGGAAAAAGCAGTCTTAGTTGGATGGCTGAGTGAATACATTTTAGTGAATTTACTTGTGTCTTTAGGGTTTAGTGGATTAATTTTAAATTAAAAAGGAAAAGCGTTATGTTTTCAGTACATATTGTCTTCCTGTTTTAATCTTATGTGCAAGATAATGCTCCTGGAAACCTGACCTTTTCTATAATATTTTTCACTTCCTACATTTTAAATCTGGTATTTCCCCACATTTTAATTAAAATTAGGTATTTGACTGAAAGAATGGAAGTATTCTATTCCCATATCTCTTACAAAATGTCTGAAGAATGATGTGGCCGACCTTTATGACCATTTTATGCAGACCACTCTAGACTGTCGCCGTCTCCAGCGTCCCTGTGTTTCTTAACAGAGGGGATAGTCTCTTGTTTCACCGTACCCTCAGGCTGGGCCAGCTAGCCCGCCCGTGTGAGTGGTGAACGCTCACGGTCTGGTTGGACATCCTCTTTCATGCCAAAAGCAGCCCTCGATTGGCCAATATCCGTAAGACTTTGCAGCAGGCTATGATGTGTTGAAATGTTTTTGTCTGCTTAAAGGAAAATGTAACTTAAGTACTCCCCCCCCCCCCCCGCCAACTTGTGTTGAATAGTTTCCTTTTACTCCTCCATACCCACCTCTATCCTTTTCTGTTGTGCTTTGTACTTTTGGGAGCTTGCTGTGTTCCTGTGGCCTCTGGCTTCCGGTTGGGTTCAGCCAAATGGCAGGAGATTGGGAATGGGGCTGTATTTATTCCCTAAACTCCTTCCCCACGGGCTGGCTGTATCCCTTCCTCAAGGGTCACAGGTTCTGTCAGGTGTCGTCACTCAGCCCACTCTGTCTGGGTTCCCGTGGTCATTTCTTCCAGTCATCCCTTCAGGCCTAGGGATATAGGGTATCCTTCCCTTAAGGGATTTTTCTGTTATGCCTTATCAGTAATCTCTATTATGCTCTGTTCAGATCACCCATGACCCAACTGAGTCACCACGTTCTATTGGCAAGTCTGAGATGTCCCAGATTTGGGTTTTGTGGGGCATCGTGGCAAGGTGGGCTGGTGGCACTGGCAGTGAAAGAATGAAAGGTAGAACAAAAGAGAAATGTTTATTGAATACACCGCAAGGGAGCAGAGGGCATGACAGTGAAGGAGAGATAGGCTGCCGTGAGGCAATGGTGAGGGGCTGTCATTATAGGGTGGAGTGAGGAAGTGTGGAGATATATGGAGTTTTCCCCCATTTGGTAATCTTAGGTAATGTGCCTGGTTGTAGTTGGTCGGGGAGGGCCTAATGGATATTTCAAGGTGGGTCCCTCAATGAGCCTGTTTGTGTCAGTGCAGTAGTCACTATGGGCCCTGTTGCGTTGTTCAGGTTTCCATTATTCAAGCCTGTAACCTAAAATCAGCTTCCCCTTGTAAAAAACCTCATGACTAAGTCCTTGGCTGGACAAGTGCTGGGTAATAGGTGAGAGAAAGAGCAGAATGCCTGAGACTCTCTGCTTGGCAACTTCCTTCATCAATCCTATTGGAAAGATCACAACACTAATAAAAATTCAAAATAATTGGAAGAGAATCAAAAAGAAAAAGGGAGGGGTGCCTGGGTGGTTCAGTGGGTTAAAGCCTCTGCCTTCGGCTCAGGTCATGATCTCAGGGTCTTGGGATCGAGCCCCACATCGGGCTCTCTGCTCAGCGGGGAGCCTGCTTCCCCCTCTCTCTGCCTGCTTGTGATCTCTCTGTCAAATAAATAAATGAAGTTAAAAAAAAAAAAGAAAATGAGATTCTAGAAAACTAAAATTGGAAAGAACATTGACACTTGTTTGGGAATGGAATTGGGCCCACATTCTGAGGACAGCGTCCATATCTACACTATCATTACATAAAACAAGTTTGAAGTTCTGGTCTCTTTTAAGGACACTAATTCTATCATGGGAGTTCCACTCTTATGACCTTATCTAAACCTAATTACCCCCCAAAGACCCCACCTCCAAATACCATCACATTGGTGGCCAAGGCTTCAATATATGAGCTGGAGTGTGGTGGAGGGGGGCACAAATATTCGGTTTATAACAGTCCCTGACATAAAGACTGCCTTCCATTGCAGTTGAGTTTAAGAGCCATAGTTTACTTGGATATAGCACACAGATGGTGATTGGTTGATGTGGTCAGGTGCTTTCTCTTGGGGAATTTGAATAGGAGGTTTACAATTAGTCTGTAGTCCTAGAAGCAATAGGAGCTACCAAATCATGTAGCTGAGTCATGACCACATGGTGGATAAAGCACCAGAATAGGAAAGAGCAGATACCATCTGCTAAGGGAGGCCACTAGAGAAGATGGTCTCCTTAATGACCTTCCAGTTCATTCTCGAGCAGGTCCTTTCCTTGAAATAGCCTTAGATAGCTTTAGGCTTAACTAGCTACAAGTCCAGAAGAGTTTCTCTTCCAATAAAAGTCCTAGGATTGAGTATGATTGAACTGATGGGGTCACATGACCATCCTGAGTCCATCACTGTGCCCTGGGCAGTGGAACTCTCATTGACTGGGTCACGTGCCCTCGCCAGGAGCCCAGGGAATGGGGTCTATCCCACCTGAAGCATAGCATGCTATCATCAGAAGGGAGAAGAAATACCAAGCATGCCAGAAGAAGAAGCCCATGTCATCTAAGCAAAACTTAGTTTCTTACCATCTGAAAAAGTCCATGGAATGCAAGTACCATTCAGAGAAGTCAATACCCTGTTTTCTCTATCCTGTACTGACGTCTGGTTCCGCAGCCATAATTTGCATAGCCCCGGTGACAACAAACTTATCAGATCTCTAGGTGGCAACCTAAGGTACAGCTGAGCAGCCCACACTGTCAGCGGGTTCTTCTTTACAATGTCCCCAACCTGCCTGTTGCCAGTTCTTTTTGGTCCTGTTTCCGTCCTAATGTAACAACATTTCCAAATGGCTTCTCTTCTCCACATGACAGTCTTTTGAATTTCAGAAGATAGTGAACAATTAAGAATGATTACAGGGAAATTAAAATCATTCCCTGAAAGGGATGTATTTTCTCATTGAACCTACCCGTAACATTAAATAACTCACTCCTACTCCATTAAAAGAAACAAGCCCCAAACCAAAAACAATAGGAATCCAAATATCCCTTCTCCCCTTCCCCCACATGAAAGCTTTTATAACAGCCATATTGCTATAAATAATATGCCGTGCTGTTGAATGAGTGAGCCCCGGGCCTACATAATGATGTTAGCTGTGTAGAACAGCAGGTCCGCTTCTGGATGTGGGACACGACCGTGGTTTATATGGACAGGCCAAATCTGACTAGCAGGGAAATAGAATGAGGTTGCTTCCAATTGGTTTTGTTTAATGATATCTCACTTTTAAATGCCACTTAAAGAGTTACAAATGGTTAATTGATCTGCAAATGAGCCTAGAAGCACCTGGGATATACACCCAAGGGCGCTCTTGGGATCTAGTGACTCATTGTGCTTGTTGGATAATCAGATCCTTTCAGCACCCTGGCAGGGCCTCCTGTAGCTAGGGGTTCTGACTGAGGCTCAAAGTGAGAAGATTCCAGTGACAAGAAGATAGCGCTCCAGCTTTTATCTCTAGGCAGCTGGTCTATCGGCTCAGGCCCCCACAAGACCTGAGCTACCTGCCCCAAGAGAGGCAAAGAGACTTCCTAATCCAATATGGTGAGGCCTCTTTAAACCTGGAAGGGCTGGCTGTTGGGCAACAAAGGTTGTGCTTTCCAGCAGGTCATCCTGGGAAGCTTAAAGTCAAAGGTTGTCTTAGACCTTCAGCTAACGGGAGCCTTTTACATCTTGCAAATGTCCATCAGTGGACAGAAAAAGGAATTTTTATTGGCTGTTCTCATCTGGTTCTAAGGTCCCTAGTCCCACGAAAAGGAGAGAGCCTATAACTTGCCATTTCAAGGTAACTTATCCATTTCCCGAAGAGGAGTTTGGATCACTATTTAGTAATTTCAAAATTACAGCTTCTTATTAGAGGTGGTCTTCGTGCCATTCACCAGGTTCTTACTACTCTCCTCCAAGTTGTCCCTTGCCTACCAGCTGTGTCTCAAAGCTTTCCTGCCTGGGCTTTGGGGACAGTATCTCTGCTTGCAAACCTTGCACTGCCTCAGTATCCAGTCTGTGCCCTGTGACCTCCCATGTGCTGTGGAGACCCCGATGATCCTTGGCTGCACTGTTGTCTCACTCCATGATGTGACTCCACAAGGCTGCCTCTGGTACCACCCCTGGCCATTGCTGCTCTGTCATGCCTCCATGTTATCCCGGATCCACAGTGTGTTCAATGTGGAACTTGTTTGGGATGCCCTTGGACTCTCCTTCAACCTGGTTAGGGATTCTAGCACATCAGCCCTGTGACAGATGGAGCAGACGCTTCTGGAGAACCCCACAGCAACTAAACCCACTATTCTTTCTGAGCCTGTCTTGCAACTCCTCTCAGACTTCCCAGACCTCTGACCTCTTTCTGCTAAGGCTTGTCATAAATTCCATGTTCTGACCTCCACTCTTTGCTTCTGATTGGAAAGGGAACTCGGGTGCTTAAAAATAACAAAGTAATGTTTTTGCTTGTTTTTAACCACCAGTATTGTGTTTATTCTACATCATGGCATGACACTTTGTTTTTTTCTGTCTGAACAAATTTATCAGGTATAATTTATACACCATAATATTCACCCAAAATAATATGGAATTCAATGATTTTAGTAAATCTATAGAGCATTCCTATAACAACAACAACAAAAAAAACAAACCGCTTTTGTGCCTATTTGCAATTAATCCCTGTTCTCACTCCTAAACCCAGGTAACCTCTGATCTGTTTTCTCTCCATAAATGTGCCTTTCTAGACCTGTCCTCATCGCAGAATTATGTAATTTACAGCGTTTTTGTCTAGCTTCTTTTACTCCATGTGATGTTTTTGAGGCTGATTCACGTTCATCCGCTTAATTGCTGAATAGGATTCTATAAATAAAACAGTGTGTTTATCCACTTACCATTTGATGGACATTTGGATAAGTTTCTGGGTTTGGTTGTTATCAATAATGTTACAAACATTCATGTACATGTCTTTATGTAGTCATATGTTTTCATACCTAAAAGTGGAATTCCTTGGTCATATGGCAAATTTGCGCTTAACTTTTTTTTTTTTTTTAAGATTTTATTTATTTATTTGACAGACAGAGATCACAAGTAGGCAGACAGGCAGGCAGAGAGAGAGGAGGAAGCAGGCTCCCTGCTGAGCAGAGAGCCCGATGCGATGCGGGGCTCCATCCCAGGACACTGGGATCATGACCTGAGCCAAAGGCAGAGGCTTTAACCCACTGAGCCACCCAGGTGCTCCTGTGCTTAACTTTTAAAGAAACTATCAAACTATTTTCCATAGTGGAAAATCTGACACACTCACCAGCAGTGCATGAGTGTTTCAGTTTGCATTTCTCCACATCATCACTAACTGTTGGTTAAATTTTTTAAAAATTACAGCATTTTTAGTGGGTGTGCAGGTCTTATCGTGGTGTTTTGTGTATTCCCTCAATGACTAATGAGGTTGAACTTCTTTTTATGTGCTTGTTAGCCATTCATGTATCTCTCATATTTCATTGGTGAAATATCTATAAAATCTTTCATCCATTTTTTTAGCTGGTTATATATCTTTGTATTTATTTACGTTCGTCATCTTTATATATTCTGGATACAAGTTCTTTGCCATGGATATGATTTGCAGAATTTTTAAACTAGTCCATGTCTTGTCATATGATCTGTTCTTAAGTGGAATGGTTTTTTATTTTTGGGAAGTCCAATTTATCATTGTGTTTCTTTTATGGCTTGTACTTTTGGTGTCCTATCTATCTTTTCCAAACCTAAGTTCATGAGGATTTCTCCTGTTTTCTCCTAGGCGGTTTAGAGTCTTAACTCTTTTTTTTTTTTTTTTTTTTAAGATTTTATTTATTTATTTGACAGAGAGAGACAGCCAGAAAGGGAACACAAGCAGGGGGAGTGGGAGAGGAAGAAGCAGGCTTCACACTGAGCAGAGAGCCCGATGTGGGGCTCAATCCCAGGACCCTGGGATCACGACCAGAGCTGAAGGCAGATGCCTGACGACTGAGCCACCCAAGCGCCCCTAGAGTCTTAACTCTTAAATGTAAGTCTATGATCCATTTTCAGTTGATATTTGTGTAGGATGTGGGATAGGGTGTATGGTCTTTCTTGTTTTTCTGCGTGGAGATAGTCTATTATTATACTAGCAACATTTTTTGAAAACAACATCATTTCCAATTGAATTGTGTCGGGTGCCATTGCTGAAAGTTGATTGTCCACAAATGTAAGGGCTTACTTCTGAAGTCTCAATTCTCTTCATTAATCTGTATACCTACCCTTTGCTAATACCACACTCTCTTGGTTAATATAGCTTTGTAGAAAGTTTTGAAATCACATAGTTTAAGTCACCTAATATAGCTCTTTTCAAAATTATTTTGGCTATTTAAGTTTATTGCATTTCCATATAAATTTTGGAATCAGCTTGTCAAGTTTTACAAAATCCTGCTGAATTTTGATAGCGTATATTGAATTTCTAAATCCATTTGGGGAGAAATGCCATCTCAACAATGCTAACTATTCCAATCTGTGACCATTCACATTATTTAGATCTTCTTTAATTTCCCAGTAATATTTTGTGATAATTTAGTTTGGAAGACCTGGATTTCTTCAGTTTATTTCTAAGTATTTTCTTTTCTTCAATTTTGCAAAAAAAAAAAAAATTGTTTTACTAATTTTGGATTGTTCGTTGCTAGTATAAAAATAAAATTGATTTTTGCATATTGATCTTATATTCTGTGACTGTGCTGAATTTATTTAGTAGTTTTAGTCAACTTTTACTTTTTGGCTGATGACCTTCTTGTCTGTTAAATATTTTTATTCCTTTGTTGATTTGAGAAACTATTTGAGTTGTTTTCTCTAATGATTATATTATATATTTATCACAATCTACTTCAGAATAAAATTAATTCTCTTAAAATGTAGAAATTTTGCTCCACTATAGTTCTATGCTCCATTCATCCTCCCTTGTGCTACCATATATACATATATATACATACATACATATATATACACATATGTACATACATTATGTACTATTATATACTATATACTAGTACTATATGTATTATTATATACATATACATCTTTCCATTTTATAAACTCGACAGTGTTTAAAATTGATTTATATAGTATTAATGTCTTTTAATATTAAACCAAAGTACTTTCATTTCTCATAAATCTTCATTAGTAATAAGTTCTTACAATCTTGATTTATGGAGTATAAAAAGTATTTTGGTTTAATACTTTTCAGAATTATGCTTCCATTTTAGACACTGGCCACTTTGACCTCAGTGGCCACTCTGCTGAACTGATCCTTGACTACTGTCTTCTATCATCTGGATTCCAAGCTTCTTTTTAAATAAGAAGTGCCTAGTCCTTTTAGATTTAGTGTTCTTCCCTGTTCCTTGTCATCATCATAAGTCCCATGATTCGAATCTTCTGTTCTCACACTGAGTCTGGAACTCGAGATCCAGCTGATTCTTGAGCTGCTATAGTCCTGCACTACGTGATGCTATGACTGCCAGATTCTAATATCTACCTCTGCTGACGTGACAGCTCAAGCTTTTACCAAACAGAAAGGCATCCATTAAAAAAACCTGGGGGTACTTTTGATCAGAAAAATGATAAAATTAATAACCAACCAATGATGGTTCTATCAATGCTTTGCTGTCTCTTCCATAGCTTGCATGCCGCCTAGCTTCTGTTGTGCTGTGTCTTTGGTATTTCTACCTCCCAAGTAGTCCATGTACCATTCTCTTTCCACCTCTGGGCCAATGCTTCTCCCAGAGCAGCTCTGTGGTTTGGTTACTGATGATCCTTTAATGTGGATCCTTTCATGTGTGGTCTCTGTATACCTGATCCAGTACTGTTATCTCTAGGGCATGGGAAGGCCCACCTGCCCTTATTTGGCCTATGAGGATTCTTCTTGTTTCTCTTTGTTTTCACCCTATCACAGAAACCTCCTTCAGATGGGAGTTTTGTACTCTGAATGAGTTTTCATCTCCATTTAGTCTTGGACTGTTTTGTTGTATCTTCCATTTTACTCTCTTTTCAGGACAGAAACAAGTCTGATTCTGCTGCTGCTTCTCTCCATTTTTTCCCCATCCCCCTCCCATTTAACACATACCTTCCCTAAACTGACACTGGTTGGCTGAATAGTAAACCCTACCCCCACCAATATGTTCATGTCCTAATCCCTAAAACCCGTGAATGTGACCTTATTTGGAAAAAGGATCTTTGCAGTTGTAATAAAAATCTTGAGATGAGATCAACCTAGATGGGCCCAAAGTCCAGTGATAAGTGTCCTTATAGGAGACAGAAGAAAAGACAAACACATATGGAGGAGAAGGCCATTTGAAGGTGGAGTCAGAGATTGGAGGGCTAAAGTCACAAAGTACACTGATGAGCCACCTGAAGCTGAAAGAAACAAGAACTAAATTGCCTCCTAGAGCCTTTGTGGGGAGCACAGCCCTTCTCACACCTTGATTTCAGAGTTCTGGCCTCCAGAATTGTGAGAATACATTTCTGTTGTCTTAAGTCACCACATTTGTGATAATCTTTGACAGCAGCCCAAGGAAACTAAGACACTGATCTTTTCCCAAAACTGACTAACCACCTCCCCATGGAATTCAGTTAGCAAGCAGATTAAGCTCAAGCTTTGTGTCTCTTCAAATCTTGCCCTACATTTGCTTTTGGCTAAAATTCTTTTCTTTCTTAGTCCCCTCCTCATTCCTATTCCTTTGTCAATACTTCCTAACATCTATACAAGTACCATATTGCACTATTCCTTCATTCTCTATTTTATCGCCATAGAACTATGTAAAAAACAAGTAGGAGGGGGGGGGGCAAAGGACAAATACTATATACTGGGGACCAGTCACAATTATTAGAGAGATATCCAAAATTTCAGCAGAGTGGTTTGATTTCTGTATAGGTATATTTCCACTCAGTTCTGGCATTATCCCAGAGCTTGGTATAAATTCACTTACACGGCCAATGGGAATTAATAAAGCACCTGTCTACATGGCTGTCTGAGAGATTGAGACCTGCCCTTTTCCTCTAAGAGGCTCAGCTCACTTAATTTGATTAACTATGAACCTACATAGGTTCTCTTCCCTTCCCTAGAGGTCAACTCTAAGGAGGATCAATCAGGATTAGGTTGGTAGAATTTGTAGTTATTGCCAAAAATTACCCCCCCCCCTTTTTAAGATTTTATTTATTTATTTGACACAGGCTTCCTGCTGAGCAGAGAGCCTGATGAGGGGCTCGATCCTAGGACCCTGAGATCATGACCTGAGCCAAAGGCAGACACTTAACCCACTGAACCACCCAGGTGCCCCCAAAAATTTCTGTTATGATGTCCTTAGGGGATCAGACCACTCCTCACCTGTCTCCCTAACAGGAATCCATATCAGATCTATAGCATTACAATGATTTAATAAATTCCCTTCCATATCAGTTAACATAGCTTAATGATCATGTCCTGGATACTTGTTAAAACATAAACTGAAGGGCGCCTGGGTGGCTCAGTGGGTTAAGCCTCTGCCTTCAGCTCAGGTCGTGATCTCAGGGTCCTGAGATCGAGCCCCGCATTGGGCTCTCTGCTTAGTGGGGAGCCTGCTTTCCCCCCTCTCTCTACCTGCCTCTCTGCCTACTGGTGCTCTCTCTTTAAAAACAACAACAAAAAACCCATAAACTGAGTCAGCTTAGTGCCATTTATCTCACAGTACTGGGTGCTGTGAAATAAAAAAGAAAAGGTTCTTGTCTTCTGCCCATGATAAGTATACGTTCCTGATGGCTTCAAGCATCATTTCTTTTTCTCTGGATTTCACTTTTCTTTTTTGCTCCATAATAAAAAAGTAATATATACTACAGCAAAAAATAATATGCTATCAAAATTAGGGAAATAAAACATCACCCATACTTCCAGCATGTGTAAGTAACTACTGATAATATTTGGGTATCTTAAATATGCCAAATTGGGTATATTCTTTGATTTCTCTGCAGAGGTGGATAATTTTTGCTTCTGTCAAAATAGGCTCATACTGTACGTATTATTTTGTGAACTGTTTTTTGAGTGCATGGTGCATTGTTGAACATTTTTCCATAGTCTGTTAGAACTGGCAAGAAGATGTACCATTCTTTTGACAGCAAGGTTTGTTTACCTTAACAGCCGGCTGATTCTAGCAGTCTCCTACTGGACCATGCTGTTGACTTGCAGAGGGATCTTCCAAAAACACTGCTTATACTCCTAACCCCAGAGCTGAGTCCTTGATAAGCGTTCTACCTTCAGCATCCCTGCAATGCCCTAAGCCAGGAGCCTTCACGAGACTTTCGTTCCAGGCTGTCCTCAGCAGACTCTGGTTAATTTATACATATTTGATTTGCATCATTTCTCACATAAATCCTTTTTGCAAATAAGGTTCCGTCCAGAGTGCTTTGCTCATTGTTCCCTAAGAGGCCCCTCAACCTCCCCATCTTTGCTAAGAAATATTTCCTCTGCCCACGTAGCGTCCCTCACCTACTTTCGTTCCTTGCCTGGGTTCTTCTCTGTCCTTAATGCCCAAATCTTTTCTGACACTACCATAGTCTCTTTAAAGGCCCTGGCCTCCAGGATCTCTTCCTCTAGAGTGTGTATCCGCTAGATCACTCATTCTGTTGTAGAGGATATGTGGCTAGCAGTCCATGAATTTCTGCACACTCCCCAGCCAGGAAGGGAGCTCTACTGGGGGGGTGGGTGGAGTAAGGTGGGGGGCTGAGTCCTTCATCTCTTTGCTTCATCAGGATATAGAAATTACCAACTGGACAATGAAAGACACCTATTGACACGGTGATCAATGCATAATGATGACAGAGAATTGACCTATGGGCAGATAATGTAAGAAAATGAAAAGACCATGGAACAAATCCAAAATGACAGCATGAGGTAATTTCACATAATTGAAACAATAGCAGCAACATTAATAACAACAACCATGCAACTATGCATGGAAAATAAAAATGTGCAAACCAAGCAGATATTGACAAAAATGTTAAAAATTGGAAGCCTGAATTAATGTGACTTTTTCCTTCATGCTTTCATGTATCCATCTTTATTTTTAAATGATGTGGTGATACTGTTATGGTAGAAAAAAATTTTAAATGTATTTTATTTGCAAGAGTAACGCGTGTGCATCGTGTGCATCGTAAAAACTTCAGACAATATAGTACTTGAAAGAGTACAGAGTGAGAGCTTGATCCTTATAACCCCCAGATGAGTTTTATTTTTAAATGTGATGAAAGCCTAAGGAGTCTCCTACAGTAACTTTCAGCAATCTGTCAAAAGGAAGCACTTAAATGAGAAGGAATCTCATAGGATCTAAGATCTGTTCTTTACAACACCTCTGTTTTGAAAATGAATGGAACAAAGAAGTGAGAGCACACATCTTTTATAAAGATACATTAGATATGAGGTAGAATGACAATAGCTTTCTTACCCTAAGAAGACCAGCACATTTGAACTGAAACAAGGAAGTTTTAACCCATTAATGTATGTTTAGAAAGACCTTCAGGTTGCTTATTTTTCTCAGCCCCATTGGGTAAGGGTGACCTTATGTGGAAAGCCCTTCTGAAGTGTGATTTAGATTTAATTTTGCAAGGGTGAAGATGAATGGTTCTGTAAGTCCAATTAATTTAGAAGTTTAATGAGGGCAGATTCTTTTCTCCCTTTCCTCTGGAATAAGATAGTGACTAGAGAAGCTTTTGACACAATGCCTGGTGCTGAAAAATTTCCCCTTCCTTCCTATAATATTTTCAGTTTAAATGGCCGTGAAATAAGAGTTTGAAATATACTATCTTAGAAATAATTATAGTTCACCAATTCTCTGCAGCACATGGGATTTCTTTGGTGAAATTGTGACATGATCTCCCATTGCACTGGCTAGGTGACTGTCATGATGTGGCCGTCAGTGCCTGTGAGTGTGCATCACAACTTTCAGACTGGGGGTCAACAACTTAGGAGAAAAAAATCCCAGAGACAGTAGTTGAGTGAGTGTGTGTGTCTGTGTGTGTGTGTGCATTGATTTAGGTATAATTAATATACAGTGTTATTAGTTTCATGATTCCACAGTTCTATTACCTTCTTAGTGCTCTTCAAGATAAGTGTACTCTAAATCCCCTTTATTTCACCCATCTCCCCTCTGACAACTACTAGCTCTCTGTATTTAAGAGTCTGCTTTTCCCCCCTCTTTTTTCATTTGTTCATTTTTTAAAAATTCCACATTTAAGTGACATGAAGTAATATTTGTCTTTCTCTGACTTATTTCACTTAGTATTATACTCTCTAGGTCCATCCATATTGTTGCAAATGGCAAGGTTTAATTCCTTTTAATGGCTGAATAATATTCCAGTTTTTATGTATACCACCTCTTTATCCATTTATCAGTCAGTGGACATTTGGGTTGGTTCCATATCTTCACTATTGTAAATAGTGCTGCAATAAACATTGGGGTGCATATATCTTTGGAAATTCTTGTTTTCATTTTTTTGGATAAATACCTAGTAGTGGAATTACTGGATCATATGGTAATTCAATTTGTAAGTTTTCTGAGGAATCTCTAGACATTGTCCACAGTAGCTACACCAATTTGTAAGTGCACGAATGTTTTGTTTTTCTCCACATCCTCACCAACACTTGTTATTTCTTGTGTTTTTTATTTTTGCAGTTCTCACAGGTGTAAAGTGATTTCATTGTGGCTTTAATTTGCATTTCCCTGATGATGAGTGATGTTGAGCATCTTTTCGTATGTCTCTTGGTCATCTTCATGTCTTCTCTGGAAAATGTCTATTAAAGTCCTCTGCCCATTTTTAATTGGATTATTTAGGGTGGTTTTGTGTGTGTGTGTTGAGTTGTATAAGTTCATTATATATTCTGGGTACTAACCCTTTATTGGATATGTTATTTGTAAATATCTTCTCTCATTCAGTAGGTTGTCTTTTGTTCTGTTGGTGGTTTCCTTTGCTGTATAGAAGCTTTTTATTTTGGTATAGTCCCAACAGTTTAATTTTGCTCTTATTTCCCTTGCCTCAGGAGACCTATCCATAAAGATATAACCAAAGCCAATGTCCAAGAGATTGTCCATGCTTTCCCTTGGGAACCTTATGACTTCAGGTCTCAAGCTTAGGTTTTTAACCCATTTTGAGTATTTTTTGAATATGGTGAAAGAAAATGGCTTAGTTTCCTTCTTTTGCATGTAGCTATCTAGTTTTCCCAGCACCACTTGTCAAAGAAACCTTTTTCCCATTGCATATTTTTGCCTTGTTTTTTACAGATTGGTTGACCGTATAAGCATGGGTTTACTCCTGGACTTCATTCTATTCCATTGACCTCTATGTCTATTTTTTTGTGCCAGTGCCACACTGTTTGGATTATTATAGCTTTGTAGTATATCTTAAAATCTGAAATTGTGATACTAACAAATTTTTTCTTTCTTAAGATTGTTTTGGCTATTCAGATTCTGAGGAGTATGTGTCTGAAAAATTACCATTTTACCAACACACAGAATGACTGTGTGGAAAGATGTGGATGTTGATGCCTGAGTAAAATATCCAGAAGCATCAAATTCTGAATGTGAATACATTTGGGGAATACCTTAACTGATTTCTCTTATATTTTTCCTTTCATGCATATACAAGAGTGAAATTTGGGGCACAGAAGTCCAACTAAGTCAAACGACTCTTTTAAAATAAAAAAGTTTAAGGGATAAAAAAAATCATTGTGTCCTAACAATTGACCATAGTTTTTATTTTAGTGGTATACAAAGTAATAATGCATCTTAAGCTTAACGATATCTTAGACTGACAAATATTTCTGACCAACCTGTTCTATTATAAGGCAATGGCAGAAATCATACCAGTGGTTACTAAGTGAAGAGGAATTAATGACATTTGTAAGGATAAATAAATAAACTGACCACATGTCCCCATTTCCCCCCAGTTTTATGTCCGAGTTCTAGGTGAGTTTCTGAGAATTTACGTACCATGAAGAGGCCTGAGAAAAATAATCTGAATTGTGAATTTCCTGTTTTTCTATATCTGCTTCCTATAGTTATAACACCTTGTGTTGAACATATAGAGTGAAGGATAAATAAGGATATCTTGCTGATATATCTGATATGTCACAAGTTTCTAATTAAGGAAATATCTTATCAGTGGCTATGGGTATAGTTCAAGTATTAATTGAAAAGCTTAACTGTCCTAATTATGTTTTCATTTTGGACATGTGGCCAGTGTTGTGAAAAAATTTGTCTTGAGTTTGTCCTCAGAGTTCCCTAGTAGGGGTTCTCTGGTGAAACTCCCTCCAGGGAAGCAGAAGCGTCTCTATCTGGAATTTTCTTCTATTCAGCAGAGCTCAAATATTTCCAATTTGGCCTCTCAATTTTACTTTCTCTGTTATTCCAAGACCTGTGCCCATGCAAATGTAGGCCCATTGTTACTTTGATGGCTGGTTCAATTTGTCAGAATATAATAAATTTTTCTCCAAACCCAGATGTTAAGAATTTCTGATAAATAGCAAACTCTCATCTTAACAATTTCTCTTTTAACCACAAATAATAATAAGCACATAGAGTGGATTGCCATCTGTACACTTGCATGTTTAAAATTCTTCAGATAGTAGCAGATTCTTTTCTGTTTTGAATGAATCTGGTTTTGCCTGGCTGCATAATTGAATGTTTCCTGGCCCCCACTGGCTCTGATTTCCAATGGCAAAGAAGCCATAAATCCCAAGTGGACTCAGCACAAAGCATTGGTTTTGACTTGACTTGTAGGAAATTGAGTTAGTCAGACATGTGCCAGGTAATTTGGAAAAACATGTTTTCTTGAGCAAGAAGAATAAAGTATTATGAAATATTTTAAAAGGTTGATGGAAAGAATCCCTCAAAGCTACCTAGCATGGATGATTTAATTGTCTGAAATGTCGAGACTTTTAATGTTGAATTTCCCCTCTCCCTCATAATAAAAATAAGGCTTTTAAAAAATGATATTCATAAAATGGCACTGTTGAATGCCCTTCTCCTACAAGGTTCTTGTAGTGAGGAGCGGTGTGCAAAGGGATTGTGAACAGGTCTTGGAGGCGGGCTCACCTCAAGTAAACCCCAGTTCTGTGTTACCTTGGGCAAGCTATTTCACTTCTCTGTGTCTCATGTTTCATCATCTCTGTAGGTGTCAAAACATACTACCTCCCCATGGGATTGTGTGCAGATTAAATGAGTTAATAATATATAGAGAGTGTTGCTGAGAGTTCCTAGGATACAGGAAATGCAGTGTAAGTCTTAGCACTGTTAGCTGAGGTCCCCTGGTAGAGGCTGTTGGAAAAACTGACTTCCTAACTGCCCTGCTTTTAATAAACGGAGATGGAGACTTAGCAGTTACAAAGTGCCTACTCTGCAATTCCTACAACCATCCAGAGAGGCACCTTCTTGCGCCATTTTGGGGAGGCTGCTGAGGCACAGGGAGGGTGAGAGTCCTGCTCTGTGGTGTGCAGGAAGGAAGGGGCATGGCAGAGGCGGGGTTTATCCCCAGCTCCCGCTAACAAGGCGCTCCACAGTCCTTCTGCATTGCCATGAAGATTCTACAATGAGCATGAGAAGATAGGGTGCGGGTTCAGTAGCCTGTGCTCTGTTTCTAACCAGCTCTGTCACTGCGACTCAATGATCCTTTGATGTTAATGCCAAGGAATTCCAAATATCAGGTAATGAATCGAGACCAGTTGAGACCCAGGTGAAACTGCAGAGTAAGTGACAGTTCAGCACTCTGCGATCTCATCTCGTAACCTCCACAGCTCTCTGTGAATGCACCCTGCTGAATCTACAGGCATCCCTCTTGTCGGTCAGCTGAGAACAGCAGCATGGAGATTTATAATGACACCCGAGGTCACAGGAAGGGGACAGAACTGGGTTTGGAACCCAGGCCTTTGCTGGCTATAGCAGGCCTCTGGCCACCACCTCCTGACCTGTCTGAGGTTGCTGGTTATACAAGGCCCAGGATAGAGCAAGCCCTTGCAAGGAAAAACTGGCAGAATGAGATCACTAAGAACGAGGGAGGGGTGCCCAAGTGGCTGAGTCATTTAGGTGTCTGCCTCTTGATTTTGGCTCAGGTCATGATCTCCAGGTCGCGGGGGTCCAGCCCGGTGTTGGGCTCTGTGCTCAGCAGGGAGTCTGCTTGGGATTCTCTCTCTTCCTCTCCCCCTGTGTGTGCACACACACACTCTCTCAAATAAATTAAAAACAAACAAAAATGAATAAGGGAAAGTACTAGAAACACCTTGAAAACTACCACCCTTAGCACATAGAGGCTTCTACGACTGTGGAAAGGAACAAAGGAGTTCTATTTGGAGGTCTTCTTTGCTGCACATTTCTAACACCAGCTCAGGATGTAGAAGGGGCACAATAATGATACCACCGTGGTCTCATGAAGACTTCCAGGAGCACCTTCTTTAGAGTGTTCCAGAAGATACGTATTAAAATAAAGAACAGTATCTGTACCTGTGCTGTTGTGTGAGGACTGCTGCCATGATGAAATACTATAGATTGAGGGGCTGAAACAATAGACATTTATATTCTCATGACTCTGGGGACTGGAAGTCGAAGGTCGGGGAGGGGAATCATAGGGTCCATTTTTCTTGCAGCCTCTCTCCTTGGCTTGCAGATGGCTGTCCTCACCCTGTGTCTTCACAGGATCTTCCTTCCATGTGTACCAGCGTCCTCCTCTCCTCTTCTTATAAAGACCCCAGTCCTATTGATTAGGGCCTGCTTTAATGACCTCCTTTTACCTCAATTACCTCTTTAACCCCTGTCTCCCTGTATTTCTGTCATACACGTAATCCAGCCACATTCTGAGGTACTTACTGAGACTAAGGACCTCAACATGTGAATCGGGGTGGGGGTGGGGGACAAAATTCCACCCATTACTACATCTCTGTCTACATTTATATCTCCATCTTCACTGATACATCATCTGTGGGTCTTACTTGAATCTGAAATAATAATAACTCTTCCAAGTCTTACTGTATGACAATAACAGGATTCCTATCTAATTTCCCACCTTAATTAGCATGTAGCCTGTTAGCACAAATTTATTGGGCATGAGCCAACCATGAGTCGATTCCCGGACACCTGCGGACTGTCGCTCCATTGATGCTGGGAAGGGTGAGCGCAGCTGAGTGAGTCCCCGATCTTCCAGCAGGCTGTCAGAGCCTGTGCGGCGTCCGATCAGAAAAGGCCCATGGCAGGCCGCACGAAAGGGGCTTGCTCGGTCAAGTCTCCCTCTGGTCCATTCTTCTGTTCTTTGAGAGCCGGGCTGAAGGCAGACCCTTGTCAGTACACGAGAGGTGCAGATGTGAATGTGGGACAATGACTTGCTCCTTTGAAAGCAGCAGCCTGGGTGAAAACTAGACTGTGCAGGATTTTCTTTTCTTGTCTTTTTTCTTCGTTTTAAGGAATCCAGTTTATCCAAGAATCTGGCATCTTCCCATACATCTCCCTTCCTCCCTCCCTCCTCCTTCTTTCCTTTGCTTCCTGTCTCCTTCTCTCAATTATTCATACAGTGAGGGCCTGCTCTGTATAAGGCACTCTGCTTGGTCCTGTGGGGGATAGAACGGTGACTCAGAGGTGCTCTGCCTCGCATGTTTTGTTCTGTTAACTGCATCCCCAGTCTGGTTCGGGTTATGCTTTCAGAGAAGCCTGAAAGCCATATTGGCTAACAGTGTGCTGATTTCCGCGCCCCCCTCTGCTTCCCCACCCCTGTGAAATTGGCAAGACTCTTAGGTCAGCCCCTAGCCGCCTTTCCCCTCAGCCAGTGCCCAGGGAAGCTCCGGACCCCCTGGGCCTGTGGTGATCACCACGCTCTGTCTTGCCTACCAGGCTGCTTTATTTCCCTTTCTTTGAGCTGTTCCTTTGGATTCCTCCCACTTCTTCCTCTTCTTATTTTGACTCTTTTCTTGATACACATTGATCATCTCCGATGAGCCAGCTTCGTGTGAAAACATGAAGGTTCTAATGATCTGCTTCCTCTCTGCCCACTGCTGTTTATTCCAGGGAACACAGACATCTTCAAGAACTCCCTCCTGGGAGCCCAGGGTAAGAAGAAGGCCTCATTTGTCCCTTTCCGCAACCCTCACCCCCCTCTGAAAGTTATTTCTCAACCACTGAACAGTAGGTAGTAGACTTATTTTCTAAAATCAAGAGTGGGAAGGTCATGAAGGGTCAAGGATGAGCTTCCACAATGTGGAATGCAGGTTAGAAAATGTTGAGATTCATCTCTGGAGTAGAATCCAAAATAAGCTCATATTCTACTGAAAAATTTTCATTCCTATGACCTAATTTAGCTGGAAAGAAGTGGTCAGATCTGCTTTTTTTTTTTTTTTTTTTTTTAAACACAGAGCTACAGCCAGAAAGTGTGTTCTCCCCACACTTGCCAACCCCTGGGAAGATGACCTTCCCTCTCCTGTTCATCAGATACACGCCTCAGGTGAAGTCCTACTCCTTGATGAGGGCTGCCTGGGCATACTTTGAGCTCCTTGAGGTCCAGCCTTTGCCTAAGCCAACTTTGTAGCCCAGCAACAAATGGAGACCAGTATCTGTTAGGGACTCCATAGAAATGTGGGGAATGAATCCAAGAACCTTCTCTAGCCTTCTGCAATTCCTCTCCTGCTTAACACTAGCACATTTAGTGTCTGAACCCCTCATTGGAGCACTGATGCACCTCTGACTTGTTAATTAGCCCCTTTAAGACTGAGTGCCTTGTCCTTCCCACACATTGCCAGTTCCTTGAGGAGAGGGACAGTGCATCATTTCCTCCTGTATTTCTATTGCCTAGTACGGAGACGGTGCTCACAGATATTGTTGATTGAAGCACTGTTCCTTTTTGCCTGGCAGCAATGTCTGTTGGAAACCACAGTTAGAAAACTGATTTTGCAGAAGCCACGCTTTTATTGTAAGTACATCTACAAAAGGGGTCTGGCTTCTGTGTATTTCAAATGGAGAGACCAAGCGTTACCGGCCCATTGGTGCTTTGCTGTGTTCAATCACATTTCTTGAGCAGTTGCTTGGCACCTGACACTGAACCACACAGTGTTTCTGCCTCATGGGGGTTCAAAGTCAAGAGGGGTGTTTTGCTGTCCAGCCCTGACCAGGGATTAGTGTTTGTCAGCACCAGCTGGCCCCAGATGACTGGCGGGCACTGTACATGGTTCCAGACACCTGGCCTGGACCTTCTGGGTTGTGACATGCCCCTGCGCTTACCTAGCGTAGCCCGCGCTCTGGCTGGTGCCCAATAGCTGTCTCTTCCCCTATCCTTGGTCCTCCTCTGAGACCCAGAATAGATTTTCCAGCAAGTTAGCTGTCTTGACTCGAAAAACTCTGCACCGTGTTTTCTCTGGAAACTTCAAACTTAGCGTCTCAAGGAATAACGGCAAAGGGGAAATGAACTCTGACAAGGCTAATAACAGGGATTTCAAGTAGCGTTTTAGGAAGCCAGTCGCAGAGTATTCACGTGTTAATTCACTGGCGTGTTCTGTGGCAGGAGCACCCCCACTCTGCCCTCCCCCAGTTCCAACTGTTGTGCTGCAGCGGGATTTGGTGTGAGTCTGGGCAGAGCCCCCCCTGCCCCCCTTTTACGAGCTGCCCTCCCGATTCTGTTACAGGCAGAGTCTGGTGAAAGTGATCCTTGCCTACCAGTCGCACAAAGGCGAGGAGCTCTACCAGCCTGCTCCTCCGTGCAGCTGCAAACCGGTGCCAGTGCGGGCTGTGCGCGCCGGCTTTTCACCTGAAAATGAGTGGGGAGGGGTCTTGACGAGTCCCGGACACCTCCGGGAGTGGGGCGGGGAGGGAGCTGACAGCCGGAGGGGCTGGAGACCGCTGGTCCCCAGGGATCAGCTTGCCATTAGCTGCTTCTTGGAGGCTCCGCGTACCAGTCGAGCATCCTATCCTGCCTGTGGTCCAGAGGGTTCTGGCGGCGCATCTTGCGGTATGCCTGCGTGGATTTGAGCCATCGCCCAGAGGCGAGCCCGCATTCAGACACGGTGCACCAGCTGGGGCAGGGCTGCGTGCAGTCAGTGCGAGCGCTCCGCTTTCGGCGTCTGCAGAAGCCTCCCGACTGCATGGATTTGGCTGGCTGATTCGCCGAGGTGACTGCCCAGGAAGACTGGCGAGCCTGATCCTCACTCCAGCTGCTGTGACAACTTCGGGGCTGGCTGTTTACTTCTCTGGGGGCCCGGGACTCTGTTGGGCACCGCAGTCGCTCCTGCCACTGGCCGGGCTCTGAAGTCGGCCGCGAGGACTCCTCTGACGGCATCCCCAGGAAAGGGGAGGGGGGGAGCGAGGAGGGGTTAAAAGACAGCAGAAACCCCCCCAGCTGCTCAGCCTCCCGTGACTGCCTGTGTTCTGGGGTTCTGAGAGGGACCGCGCGCTGCCCGGGGAAGCAATGCAAGTCTCCATAGCCTGCACAGAGCACAATTTGAAGAGCCGGAATGGTGAGGACCGACTTCTGAGCAAGCAGAGCTCCACCGCCCCCAATGTGGTGAACGCAGCCCGGGCCAAATTCCGCACGGTTGCTATCATCGCGCGCAGCCTGGGGACCTTCACCCCTCAGCATCACATTTCTCTCAAAGAGTCCACCGCAAAGCAGACTGGCATGAAATATAGGTATGGATGTCAGATTCCCTCTCCCCGGGCTTTTTGTGTGCTATACAGGGGCAGTGGGGGGCAGTTCATGCGTTTTGAAAAGTGTGACTTAGCCACGGGCCGGTTGCCTAATTTAGAATTCTCCCGTGTCTTGAAAAAAGCTCCTTAGGAGAGGGGAAGCCCGAAGTGGCTGTGCTGTGAGTGTATAGTATTTTTTTTTTTTTAAGGCAGCCTATTTTGTACATTCTCAGGTGCTGGGAACACCTTAGGGGCTGTATGAATTCCTGTCTGCACAGAGGAACACAACTGCTGGAAGCTGTATTGAGATCAGGGTAGTTTTTCAACTGCCAGTGTGATGGTCCTATTTTATGGCGTAGACTGTAGTTTCTGTGATTTTACTACTCAAATTAGTTTCCCATCTAGTACTGCATACTGATTTATCTTTCAAAAGACCAAGACAATAAATGCTATGCAAACCCTTAAGGAAGTTTTGTTGCAGGAAGAAACGCCCATTAATGTAAATTACATTGAACACTGATGTCTTTGAATCCAAATTACTACTTGAAATAAAATGGAGAACTTCTTGTGAACTAGGAAGAAAAAGTTAATTGTTGTAATGTGAGTTTCCTCATACATTTTGAGCTCCCTCTTCCTCTAGGTTGTTTTCCGTAGTTGGCAACCTTCCTGGTAATAGTTAATGTTCTCCTTAATAAAGAATGACTTAAATTTGATAAGTAGAAAATTTCATTATTCAATTAGGTGACTTCTGCCATCTCATTCTATCTGCTTTGCACTCAGCCTTCCTGGCTTTATTTCTTTAAACCTACTGCACTTTTGTCTCAAAGTCTTTACAGATGTAGAGGAGAGAAGCAAGTTGCGCATCTTCCAAAAGGCTTTGGTTATTCTAGCGTGCAGATAGGATTTTTGTCAATTATTTACATTGGAAATAATGTAATTATTGTTATTAATGTAATTTTTGTTAGGAACCCAGTTTTAGGATGGAAAGAACTCAATGTGATTAAAATAATGCACACCTGAGACCTCCCATGTGGGGCTTCTGAAAGAGGCATTTAAATCAATTTCTATAAAAGTTACTCTTGTGATTCTTTGTGGAGTTACAGGAGGGCTTCTCATTGCAAAGGCACAGAACACTCTTGTTTTGATATATTTCTGAGCCATTAAGAAAGCAAGCCATGGGTGTGGATTGGGGGGGAGGGGGTACCTAAAGCTTTTTGCCCCAACTGCAGTAGGATGTTAGCAGCCTGACTTCGGGCAACTCTGCTTTCCCCAGTATTGCCATGGTGGCGAGTGGGGCCCTACAAGGACAGTTTGCTAACCGAGGCTGCAGTCTCCGGTGCACTGGCATTTTGGATGGCTGCTTGTGTGGTCCGTGCCCAGCCTTGCCCCACAGACACTGAGCTGCTCTGCACGCAGCTGGGGTGCTGCGAAGGGAACAAGCTGCCGCCTTCATCAGCAGGGCCAAGAGGAAGGCGCCACCCGGAGATAAGGCAGATTCCAGAGGTGACCTGAAGTGTGGCCGCCAGCATTTTAGCAGCACCTTGAGCTTTGAGCTTGGGCACCTTGAGAAGAAATAAAAAGTAACACCCTTCGTCTCTTGTGGCAGAGTTTCATAGATGTTCATGCAGCATTGTGTTGGAAGAGTTTGCTTTTACGAAGGCAGGACATTTCCATTAAGGTTTTTCTGGTAATATTCACAGCTGAGCTCAGGCTGGAGGATAATTGCCTGGCTTTACAAAAGCTCAGTGTGCGAGTAAGATTCACTTGGGCATCTTCCATTACTGGCAACTAAGGACAGCTCTTTTCTGACAAAAAAAGTTAGCCATCTGTGGTTTTTCAGTTTTCTTTGAGTCATTTGTTGTTTATGGTGACTGGACAAGTTTCTCCACTCCTCTCTTATCCAGAACCATTTTACCTATGGTTTTGTTGTGTGTGAGTAGGACTTAACCCCTCTCTCCTTCAAATTCCACTCAGAGTGCCTTTAGGTAAGAGATTATAAGATTGCGTCAAATGTACACTAAGACTTTCTTAGGGTTGGTGAGAAACGGAGGAGGGAGAGAAGGATTAGCTCTGTAGTTCATAAAATATGATAGAAATATTTTTGTTAGCTGAATTGTCCTTTTCGTTGACCTTAATGTCACTAAAATATCATGTGTGGTTGATAACAAATAGCAAAAATTAAAAAGTGGCTAATCGTGTTTACAATACCTTTCTCATCTTTAAATAGTTTCTCTAAGCATAGCTTAATCTGGGATCCATGAAGTCTATAGAAGATTTAAAACAACAACAGGGTCTTTTCATACATCTTTTTCCCAAGGGGAGGGCTCCTAGCTTTCATCAGAATCTGAAAATGTCTACTACTCACTTTTCCTTTTTGACAAAAAACAGTGTTAGAGTGTAGAATTTTAGTCAATAAATATTTATTGAGCATCTATTCTGTACAAGGAACTCTACTAGAACTGGTTTCACAAAGGTGCAGAAAGCAGACTAGATTTGGGGCTTATATTCAGGTTGGGGAAGCAGACCACAGATAAGAAAATAAAAAGTAATGCTCTATTAGGAGAGATTCTTTGGAAGGCTATATTTGGAGAGGGTCATGGTCATGCCTGGGCTACCTCAGCTTCTTTATTTTGAGGCTACCATCTCTGCTTCAGTTTCAGAATTATGGTTGCCTCTTGGAGCATGAGGAATGGTGCCCAGATTGGCCACCTATTTGCCAACCCAAGGACTTTTTTTTTTTAAGACTCCAACCCTGCTGCATAAGGTGCTACAACCCTGGCAAATGAGTAGAATGCTTTTCACTCATTTAATGCCTTATCATTTTTAAAGCCCCACTCCTATTCTAGCCTGCGATTACCATCCATCAATTAAGAGCTCATGAACTTGGGATTTTAGAAGGAATTAATGTACACTTATGTGAAGCATCTGAATTTTGCAAGAATAAAATACTCAAAGCCACTGTTACCTTCACATTGCCATTGTGCAAAAATCTCACATAAAGTTAGCTTTTGTTTCAAGGCTAAGGATGAAAAAAAAAGTCCACTAGAGAGATCTGCTATTTAAATGCTACTTTCAGCCTGAAAGAACAAGATTCCACCTAACATTTATCCTGGGGACTATTCTGTTTGTAAATAAGACTATTTCATTTCTTATAGTTTTTACATTTGTGCTTTGTTAATACATGAGAGTTTATTTTAGTTTTGTGTGTTTTTAATTCATCACACTGTGTTAGAGTTTGCTGTATACTCTGATATATGTAGACACATACACACTTTTCATCCTGTGAAAGCTAAATCATTGAGAATAGAAATTAAATCAGATTTGTTTTGTTGTTGTTGCTTATTTGGTTGGTTGGGTGTCTTTTTTTTTTTTTTTTAAAGATTTTATTTATTTATTTGACAGCCACAAGCCCGGGGAGCAACAGGCAGAGGGTGAGGGAGAAGCAGATTCCCTGCTGAGCAGGGAGACTGACCCAGGGCTCAATCCCAGCACCGTGGGATCATGACCTGAGCTGAAGGAAGATGCTTAACTGACTGAGCCACCCCGTCACGCCTGGTGTCTTTTTTTAAAATAACATTTTAAAAGGATCCTCCTGGCATTCACATGGTCTCAGAGCTTTTGCCATTCAGAATTGAGCACATTTGTACTGATAAGCTACCCACCCCCATTCTAAAATTGTTACTTTAGTCCTAGAACAATTTGAATATTGATGGACCCAATTTCATCTAGAAAAATCTTACCTGTAACCTATATACCCATGTCAGTAAAACATTGTGCTATAATGTCACATATAACAGGCTTTGAAATTCTTACAAGAATCAATTTTGTTGAGCAATAATCTTTAAACCCCACTTTAGAAAGTTATTTTTTCCAGTTTTTTTAGGTTAATCATATTAAGCCATTTTTTGTCACTTTAAATTTTTTTTGAAATATTTACAGATTCACAGGAATTTGAAAAATGTAGAAAATTTCTGTGCACCCTTAATCCACTTTTCTCTAGGGGTAACATCTTCTGTAACTCTAGCACAATATCAAAACTAGTAAATTGACATGGTACTATCCACAGAATTTATTCAGATTTTACCAGTTACACATGTATTCATATGTGTGTATGCTTATATGTCTACGTGTTTTTTTTATCACATGTGGAAGTTTGTGTAACCAGTACAGTGAAGAGTCCAAACTATTGTATCACCATGAAGCTCCCTCAGCTACCCCTTTATAACCACATCATATACCCCTCTAATCCCTAGTCTTAGGCAACCACCACTCTCTGATCTAGCTCCATAATTTTCTTGTTTCAAGAGCATTTATATAAATGGAATCCTATAGTTTATAATTTTTTGGGATTTTTTTTTCACTCCGTGTACTTCTCTTCGGACCTGTCCAAATTGTTGCAATGGTCTCAATGGTTCATTCTTTTTTTTTTTTTTTTTTTTTTTTTTTGCTGAGTAGTAGTCCATGGTATGGATATTTTGGTTTTCCTTTGGTGGATGATTTGTTTAAAAAAATCAGGTCATTGTCATTCTTATTTTTAGCATGCATTAGATAACTTCAGTTTACAGCATTATCCTCAAATTCCTTCCATGCCTTTCAGTAGCTCAGGGAATACAATCCAAACTACCTAACATGGTGCCTGAGCTTGTTCATGGTGTGGCTTCCATCAGTTTTTCCCAGTTGCCATTCTGTTCTCATCTTTCCTCTGATGACCACATGCTTCATCAGAAGGAGGACTCCTCATAGTACCCTGAACCTTCTTGTTTTCTTATGCTTCTGTATCCTTTTCTATTCTCATCCTTCTACTCTAGAATTTTCCTATCTCACTTGGTCAGGCAAACTCCTATGCATCCTCTAAGACCCTAGCATCACCTTCTCAGTGAAACCTTTCCCGTCTCCACTCCATGTAGCATTACGTAAGTGCTCTTTACTGTCTCTGCTGCAACGAATTATTTCTTTTATGGAAAGTATTGATTGCATAGTGTTGCTATTATCTATTGCATCAGTATCTATTTAATCTTCCCCATTAGTCTCTGAGCGGCTTGAGTTTTGGAGTTCATTCATCACTATAACCCCAGAGTCTAACCTGGCCCTTGGTATGTGATAACAAGTCAAGAAATGCTTAGAAAATGAACGGTGACACCTGTGGGACACAATGTTAAATGCTGGTCATATGAAGTGGGAGGGTTGTCTCTTGAGTATTTACAGTTTGGTGTGACTAGAGATCTACCCAAGAAGGCTTGCATATGTTAGTGATACAAAGAATAATTGTTGCTGTAGTTTGAGGAGACTTCATTCAGCAGGGGCACTAGGAGTCAGGGAACGGTCCCATGAGAAAAGCCAGCGAAGCTTGGTATTGAGGAAGGAGAAGCATCAAGATGAGCAGAGAGGAGGAGGAGAAGTGCAGGTCGCCGTAGGGGTGGGCAGCATGTCCCAAAGACAGTGCATGTACTGGTGAGAAGTGCAGTGTTCGTGCAGGGAAGCGGGGGAGAGAGCATCTTGTAGAGGTGAAGAGAGTCAGGTTGTGGCACTTGGGAGGCTAGGGCAACTCATTTAGACATCAGGTGAACTTTAGCATTGGAGGTTGCTGATTTTCGAACAGCTTGTCTAGTTAAAGCTCTGTTAAGAAAGGATTAACCTGGCATTTCCAAAGGGGGCGGGGGGAATGGAGGGGTTATAAATGTGAGGTAAAGAATTTGCTTAATTCTATAGCATTCTCTGTTTTCCTGCCGAGGATCAAGACTATAGTGAAGACTCAGACCAGACGTCTTTCCCATGCCATTCCTTTCACAGCCCCTTCATTAAAGCACACGTGTCCTCTACCGTTCTTTACCTCCCACGAATGGTGGGCAGATTCTGAATCAAAGCAATTGAAGGGAAAGATCAATCTTGTCAGCCCATTACGTAAAAGGCAGTGAGCGTGTGTGTGCGCGTGCGCGCGCGCGCACGCGCACACATATAGGGAAAAGTGGGAGGAAATAGGTGGGCTGAAGAGGGTGGAAGAGAAGAGCCAGCTCTGTGGCTGTGTTTCAAATAGAAATAATTTGATTTCAGTCCAGAAAAGAGAGCAGCTTGTTATTTAGAAAGCCAGTATATATTTATACATATATATGAAGAATGATTTTATATATATATGAAGAGTACCATTGTCATTTCCACGGATACACATGGATGTGGGCTTTCCTCTCTTCCCCAAAGCAAAATGGTGAGAATGGGGAGGTGGAGAAACCTTCCTGAAAATTAGTTGCTGATTCAGTCTCATAGAGTTTATTCCACCTCTGCAAGGCAGCAGTCAGAAGTCTGGCATCCATGGGATGGTGAGAAAATGGTAGGAGGGGAGGCAGCCTCCCGGAAGTTGTTAGGCAAATGCTGTTCCAGTTCCATAGCTCTGTGTGTGTGTGCATGTGTGTGTGTTTTGCGTGTGCATGCATATGCAGCCCATGCAAGGGAAGCAATCTTTCCAAAGTGTTTCCAGAAACAGTTTTACCTTCCATCTGTAATCTTCAGTTGGGTTGTTGCAGATGAAGTGTCTAACCTCAGTCCACTCACTGCCCCTCTTTGGAAGTACGTTCATTTTCTAGAAATCCTTTCTCTATAAAAAAAAGTTCTGCAAATACTTGAACTTGTAGTAATTGGAGAAATGTCTGAGAAGGGGAAAAACTCCCCTGCAAAAGAGAGATCAGATTCATAAATTTGACTTTGGATTTTCAAATTCATTTCTTCAAACTTATAATTTGTCAGTATATTCACAAACAGAATGGGATTTAGGTTCAGTGAATCAAATCAAAATATAGAACTCTTGTTTTTTGTTTGTTTGTTTTTTTAAATTCAAAATTTCCCTTAGGAGAGAAACCCTTGCATGAGAAGAATTGAAATCGTAAGCATTGCCTCCTACCTTTCTTTTTTTTTTTTTAATTTTTTTATTTTTTATAATCATATATTTTTATCCCCAGGGGTACAGGTCTGTGAATCACCAGGTTTACACACTTCACAGCACTCACCAAAGCACATACCCTCCCCAATGTCCATAATCCCACCCCCTTCTCCCAAACCCCCTCCCCCCAGCAACCCTCAGTTTGTTTTGTGAGATTAAGAGTCACTTATGGTTTGTCTCCCTCCCAATCCCATCTTGTTTCATTTATTCTTCTCCTACCCACTTAAGCCTCCTACCTTTCTTTATAGGAATATCAAAGCCATTCTGATAGTCCTCAGACATGATTTAAAAAAAAAAAAAAAGGATTCTGTGCTGGAAATTGGTCATTTCATGTTTAAAAAATATTTGGTCACCAGTTTTCCACTGTTTTCAGAACTGAAAAGTAAAGAGTGATAGAGATTAAAGAACTTTAGGCAAAAGTCTTACAAATTTCCATTTCAGTATTGAGAATTTTTAATCCCATGTGATCACTGGAAATAAGGGAGTTAGCAGTGCAAGAACTTGAGATGCCATCTAGTTCAGTCCTATTATTTATAACTGCAAGAACTTGAGATGCCATCTATTTAGTCCTATTATTTTATTTTATTAAAGATTTTTATTATTTGCCAGAGAGAAAGCACAAGCAGACAGAGCAGCAGGCAGAGAGAGAGGGAGAAGCCAACTCCCCGCTGAGCAGGGAGCCCGATACTGGCTTTGATCCCAGGACCCTGGGATCATGACCCGAGCCCAAGGCAGCCGCTTAGCCAACTGAGCCACCCAGGCGCCCCCAGTCCTGTTATTTTATACAGAATGGCCAGTTCCTTGGTCAGAGTTACTCAAGGAGCTGATGGGAGGGCCAAGGCCAAATGCAGGTCTTCTGACTTTAGGAGCAAGATTCCTTACACTCCTTCAGCGTCTACCCAGCAGCTGCCGGATATGCCCCATTTTTCAACTTGGAAAGAAGCACAGTACATAAAATGCTTCCAGAAAGGACAATTCTCTCCTATACATATGCATACTTTGCAGTTGAAACTTTCCTCTAGAAGAAGCAAAGCCCTGCCAGACCAGCTCTTTTCATCTTACAGAGTTGTGAGGACCCCAGAGGGGCCCTGTGGTATGTGTTCTGAAGCTGGACAGAAATTCAGTTGCAGGTGGTAGTGTGCTTAGTGTCAGAGTTTTTAAAGAACTGACATCTCTGAAAACGATCTACAAAGCATGGGTACAGATGATAGGACCGTGCTCCATGTCAACCCCGGACGTGAAATTCTCATTTGGACATTCAGTGCTGAATACACTTGACTCCCCGCCATGCTTTTTGAGATTGCTTTGGAAGCCTGTTCCTGAGAGTCAATATCAAAATACATTTAAAAATCCTCATTGCAGGATGATTTTCAGTTACTCAGATTGGAAACCAAAACAGAAGCCCAGCAGCAATTCTTTTTCTTGGAATCGGCAACCAGGGAGGACTCTGATAGCACGCGCACAGGCCATCTGGTCCAGCCCTCATGAGAAATCTGTCCTGTTTTTCCAATTTGTGCTGTGCAGCAGCTACTTGTAAGGGCCCCTAAAGAAATATTGTGTAATCTCCTTTCACGGCAGTCATGAAAAAAATTTGGCTCTTCTTTCTAAGAATTAGAATCATTCATTGAGGTCTGAAATCTTCCAAGGAAGCAATAGAGTGAGGGTTTTGAGAACTCTTGTCTGTTGTCTGGACCCTAACCATCCAGTCCAGCTGGGAAATGAAGACTGAATGAGGAGCAGGGTAGCAAGGTGGAGTGGTGAGGCAAGCAGAGGTGCCCAGGGGCCTGCTGGATGATCCCAGGCTCCTACTGACACCAGGAGAGGGCAGGGATTCCCCCCATTCCGGGCCAGCACCTGCTTGCCTGGCTTGACTGTTCTACTGCTCGATCATCCAAGAGTCAAAAAAAACATTTGACCTGACAAAACTCCTTCTTGCATTCGATCTGGCTCCATTCCTGATACACTGGAAGCTTCTTGGCCTGTCCTCTATTGAACAGAAAATGAGCTAGCTATAATTTCCTGTTTCATATGTCCTCCCTGTTCTTAAAAGCCATTCCTGGGGTGCCTGGGTGGCTCAGTCAGCTAAGCGTCTGCCTTCAGCTCAGGTCATGATCCCGGGGCCCTGGGATCCAGTCCTGCTGAGCAGGGAGCCTTCTTCTCCCTCTTCCTTTGCCCTTCCCCACTGCTTTTGCTCATGCTCCCACTTTCTCAAATAAATAAATGAAATCACAAAAAAAAAATATAGAAAAAGAAAAGAGAAACCATTATTAACACTCAGCCATCTAATTTTCAGGATGGTTCTAGTTTTTTCCTCCAAGATTTCATTTTCTGAATCTTTACCATGATTATGACTCTTATTGCTATAGCCTCTGTACAATGACTGCCTCTCCTTGAAGTCATCCAGAGCTGGAGGCAATTCCAAGTAGAGGCTTAGACTTTTCAGGGCAGAATAGCAAGGTCACCTGATAAGAAAAACCTGCTCTGTCCCCTTCTTTGCATTTGACGGCCATGCTTACTGTTTTTAGGCAGGAAAAAAAAAAAATCATTTTTAGCATTTTGAACTCATCTTTGAAAAAACTGCTGTGAAACAGATTTTTAAAATTCTAACCCATTAGAATCATGGAGGGTGCCGGGGCTGATAGGTAGCAACTCTTACAAGAACATCAGCTCTAAAGGTAACAGTGCTAACTTAAGTATGAAAAGGGCCAATTTGCTCTACAGGTTTCAGTGGTAGTTGGGTATCCAAATAGGAAAACAGCTTATAAGTAGGACTAATGTGCCTTTTGATATATACTCTTATGGAGAAGGTTTTGGGGTTTTGTTTTGTTTTTTAATCTTGCAGGTTTAAAGATCAAGGCAAGTATACAGGACTATTATTATTAAGCAGAAAAATTTTTTACTGGTAATTAACGTCTTTCCAAGAGAGTGTCCCTGAAGGGATTCAGCCACAGGAAATTCCAAGCACAGTGTTCTCCATGATGATTTCGTATCTACTAGAAGGCCCATCTGGTTGAACAGAGCTCTTATATAAGAAAAGCAAGCTTTTTCCTGAAGAACATATGCTAATAAAACACACTCTTTTTCATTTCTTTGAAATTAATTCCACTTTAAACTTGGTTTTTTTGTTACTGGGTTTTTGTTGCTAGAATCTTTGGCCTGAGACCACAACAACAAGCTGGTTTATAAAAATCAAGTGTGTAAATAACATGGCTTTACCGAATGCCACTCTTCTCTCAACTCAGAAACCAGCAAAGAATTCCTCTGAGGCATTTTGATGGAAATAGGCCTTTTGACTCACCATTACTCCATTTCCGAACTCCACATGCCCAAGCACCATTATGGAGTCTTTGCATTTACCGAAAAGACTGGAAATGCTCAGAAAAAGTCTGTCTGATTTCGGAGGGTTTTCTTCTTGCTGCAGAACATATTTGTCAGTTTTAAAAGAATATCTAGGAACTACTTAAATAGTGGGAGTGGGGAAATTTGTGGTCTGATGTACAACTTCTCTCTCAACAATGTCTTCTTTTTCATTTGCAGAGCAGTTTCAGATTTCAGTTTCCCTCAAATATGGTTTCTTCAAAAGCCATCTTCTGAAATCAGGAAGCTCGGATCTTAGTTTCCAAAAGCACAGACTTACTCCTTACCCAGAGAAGAAAGTGTATGCTTGCCTGAGGCTTCAGATTCCAGCAGCTTTTCCCCACAGACTTAACAAGACCTCTGTGGTCCTGTTTCCAAAAGAATGGTAACCTTGAAGGGAAACAATATGTATACTTAGGAAGCAAAGCTGGACACTTCCTCATACATTCATTTCCTATTGCCACTGCAACAAATGACCACAGAGTTGGTATTTGCCCACACAGATTTATTCCCCCACAGTTCTGGGAATCAGAAGTCCAAGACCAAGATCAAGGTGTCAGGAGGGCCATGTTCCTTCTGGAGGCTTCAAGGTAGAAATTCATTCCTTTGCCTTCTCTGGCTTTTTGAAAAACCTTGTATTTCGTACTTTGCAGCTCCTTCCTTTGTGTTCAAAGCACATCTTTCCACTTCCGGTTCTGTTCCCACATCTCCCTTTTTCTCACTTTGATCCTCTTGCCTTCTTCCTGTAAGGACGACTTTGATAATGCTGGGTCCACCCAGCAAATCCAGGATAATCTCTCCATCTCAAAATCTTGAACTTAATCACCTCTGCGAGGTCCCTTTTATGACCTAGAGTAGCCTATTTGTGGGTTTCAGAAATTAGGGCCTTGAACCCCTTTCAGGGGCTGTTGCATGGCCTGCCATACCTGATGCTCCTAAGTTATGTCAGAGAGGGGAGAGTTAAAGGAGCCCAAAGCATCAGGCATTACATCCTCTCCACTTTCTCTAGCATCTAAGACTGAAGCAAGACAGTGACAGGAATAATGAGGTCATTGAAAATGCAGGGCACTGGGGATTTTCTCTGTATAAGGCTACAGCTTAGGCTTTTAATCAGAATAAAAATTCTATTCGCAGAGTAGAGATCCAGTGTGAAAAAAAAGTTTAAACCCTCTTATCTCAGCCTAAGCATTTACTATCTTGGCCATTATTGCTCAAGTCTGCCCTGCCTGTTGGGCCCCTCAAGGTAGCACCTACTGGAAATAAACCTTTTTGCCTTTACTTTTTTTTTTTTTTTTTCCTTCTGAGATCTAAGTATAAGTTAGAAGACTTGGTGGCAGACACTGATAGAAAAATCAATGGATGGCCATAAAGATGAAGCTGTAATTAAAATCACTGTGGCTCAAAAAAAATATATTATCTGCATCCAGATTTCTTAACTAAGCCATGAGCTGTGAATCTTAATCCATCCTAGTACCTGGGGTGGCGGGAGCTATAGCCTTGAGCCTTTCTTCTTGATGGGCCAGTGTACCTCTGACGCTTTGTGTGTGCCCTTTAACAGTATTTGAGCTTTAACTTAACTCTTTCATAAAACTCAGGCTGATTCTGCCTCTTGAATGTTGTTGCAGCCGTGTTGTGGGGGAGGATAGGAGAGCTTTCTTGCAGGGATGTGAAATTCTTCTTCTGAACCCTTCTATGAAATATTATTCTCTCGAAGCCATTAGGTTGGCCAGTCATTTTAATTGAGTCTTTCATGGTCAGACAGTGTGTTTCCCGGAGGCTGCAAGGGAAGCCATGCTCAAGTAAGTGGGAAGTGAGGAAGTGACCCCTTGGGGACCTTGCTGGTCGGGGACTGCGCCACAGCCCTGACCTCTAGAGCTGGCTACAAGGCACGCATTAGAATGCTGTGCTGGAGGAGGAATGGGAAGGTACTGCTGTAGAATCCCTCCTGGGGCTGGACAACTCCACGTGCACGTTCAACCTCATGCTATCACCTTTCTGTAGATGTGAGCGTGTACTTAGAGCCCCCAGTGAACACCCAGCCCCACTAGTAGTACACAAGAGCAGGAGGGGGAAGAGGCTGACCTATCTTAGCTGTCCCCCAGATTATCACCAACTCTTATTCTAACCTGAAGAAAAACTTTTCCTAATACAAATAGAATAATGACAACATTGGTGAATGTTGACTGAAGAAATGAAAACTAAAACAAGTTGAAGTCTGTATATTTATTCCACTAATGAATTCTGCCTGGTTCCAGGTCATCAATGGCCCCTACGGAAGCAAATATGAGTTTAACAAGTGTATTGCTTCAGCTTCATTTCTTCTTGGCAGGGAGGCAAGGCTGTCGCCTGATAAGACCATGGCTCAAAGTATTTGACCTTTAATGATGATTAGTTTTAGCTATAGAAATATTCATAAAAAGTTTATAGCTTTTCTTGTTGTTTATTTCTGCTAAGGATATTAGCAGAACGTAATCACTTGATAGTTTGAGATGGAAATGTTTTGGGGACAGGGTTTGACAGAGACAAATACTGATCATTATCAGAATGCCCGAATAACACTCTATGTCACTAAAATCTTTGTTGATTGTCTCATGTAAACATTTTAACCAAGGGGTTAGGTTAACATTATTTATTATCTTCGAGGAAAAGTTTGAAGCGGGTGAGAGGTGGTGTTATGCCCTTTTTCAATTACAGCAACTGAGGCACAAAAACAAAACCTAATGATGCATTGTGTCATCTGAAATATCAGACTTTTGGTTTCAATGTTAAGTTCAGACAGCTTCTGGCCAATTTTTCCTTTTACTGACCCGCATATATTTATGCCAATGTTGACTCAGAACAAAAAGAAACCTAACATTGGCAAGTGACATTTCTGGACAAGGCCCTGTTTTCCCTTGTTGGCAAGAGGCCGTGGAAGGGTCCAGGTTCTGGGTAGCCTCCATTGTTACTCTGCCCAGAAAACCAGGGCAGAGACAGAGCTAGAGTAGTACAGTGATACTAAGAGTGTCTACTCAAGGTCAGGGATGATCCCAGAATCCATAGGTTGATGGGAAGTTCAGAGATTATATGGAGTTTTTTTATTTTGGCATATCATGCTATTAGAAATCTGTCTTGAGTGGTAATGAGTACATCTTCAGGTATTAGTAGGTAAAGTTATATGTGGCTCAAGAAGGAAACAGATATTTTCTAGTTGATTTCTTTGATAGATATTTGTCATACATATTCAGCCCAGCAAGGGGTGTGCACAAACACAAAACATGGATAGTAGAAATGAATGGTTTCATGGTATTGTAGTGAAGGCTTCTATAACACTCGTTTATGCAGCCTTGTCTTCACTAGCAAATTACTTAAATTCTCTGTGCCCCAGTATCTGTAAGATGGACCTGGTAATCCTTTATGGGGGGTCTTTGAAGGACTAAGATGGATACCCATTATTATCCATCATAAATTGTCAATATCACTAACACAATAGATGAAGCCCTAAAGCACATGATGATATCATTGCAATAGGTCCTTTTTTTTTTTTAAGATTTTATTTATTTATTTGACAGAGAGAGATCGCAAGTAGGCAGAGGCAGGCAGAGAGAGAGGAAGGGAAGCAGTCTCCCTGTTGAGCAGAGAGCCCAATGCTGGACTCCATCCCAGGACCCTGAGATCATGACCTGAGCCGAAGACAGCGGCTTAACCCACTGAGCCACCCAGGCGCCCCGCAATAGGTCTTTTTTAAAAGTTCATTTGTTTTTGCTTTGGAACGTTCATATTTTAACCCTCCCCAGTGCTAGCACAATGTCTGGCTTGTTGTAGGTGAGCAATGAGAACTTGTTGGATGGGTGATTGGGTGCATGAATAATTCAGTTTTCATAAGCTTCAAAGGTATCCATGGAATTGTATGATAATATAACCCTCTTGGCTTCCAGTGCAGGATTCATTCTTTACCAGACTTGTCCTCTTCACAGTCCTGATGAGTTTTCTTTCCTTTGGTGGCAAGAATTCTTCCTGTCTGCTTTCGACCTTGGCTGCTGAAAAGTCTGACCTATGTTTGCTGGTTTCTGTTATATCTACTTACACCCAGCCTCATGCAGAAAAGAAAGTGAGGTGATTCCCCAAACTGCATGGATTACAGGAAAGAAAACTAAAAAGACAGGGTTAAGACAGGAAATGACATTTGTTTCATCCAGACCTTAAAGCGTACACACAGCCTTGAGAAGCATCTGTTGCCCATTCACTGTGTTGTTCTAAAAGACAAAAGTGTGGCTGCGTGCAGGGTCCTGGGGAGGATGGTGCCAGGACTGCCCGAGTTTTTGTTTTTGTTGCTTTTCTGCTTAGAATGTGGGTCTGTGTAAGATGGTCATTCTTGAGTTATCACTTGATCCTTTCCAAAGAAGGGGGAATTGAAAATGAGATGGTTTATAAAACTCTATTCCTTATGGTAGGAAACAGTTGAAGTCATAAAAAGAGAATACCTGCATGCAAACTGTACTTTGGAAGCAAATTATTTTTATTCATAAATAATACAGCTTCATATTGCTCAATTAAAGTTGGTGATATAACGATTCCCAAACTCCTTCCGTGACTTGGGTTTTGAACAGAACATGATGTGCAAATGGAGCTGGTGGAGTTTCCTCCTTGAGGAACATCTGGTCACTCTGGCCTTTTCTCAATGGCTGCAGGGAGCCGGGGGTCTGAATTCCCCAAGGACCCAGGCAGCAGGGCAACTTGATACCCCAAGTCCAGACCTGGTCCCTCCAGCCCACACTGAGCTACATAGAGAAGGGATCTTCTGGTGTGGTGGCCATGGGGGCAGCTGAGGAGAGACCATTTAAAAATATCAATATATGTGGTTTCTCCCTGCACCTCTGCAGTGTTTTCTTTGTTCAAGCAAGTAGCTTATGCTTTCTTATTTGCAGAAAGTATGTTTTTTGTTTTCAAAAGCTCAGGCTGGTTGAGGAGAGGCAGGTCTGAGAGAAAAGGCTTTTCCCAGATTAAGCTGAGATTCTGCTGGATGGGAGAGTTAGTGGAAGGTCTGTGGCCCCATGAGCCTTGGCCCTGATAGCATCCAAAGAATATGATAGGATTTCACAGGGAATGGTATCAGAGAGCCTGGATGCCCAGCCAGGGGATCTCTGAAACTCCCTGTGTTGCTTGAAGGTAGCTTAACCAACTGTCATGTAGTCTGGGACAAAGGCTGTCTCTGGGGTAAAGTGGACAGATAAGCAATAGCGGGGTGATTCCTTGGTGCCCTGGGGGCATAAGACCATGGGACTGATGGCAACCCCAGCAGCATGGAGGAGACAAAGAGAGGCAGTATTGTCTGAAAGTTAAATTTTTGGTCAGCAGGCGGGAGGGCTCCCTGAGTTGAAATTAATTTATAGAAAAATTTTGATATGCTTTATTTCTTGAATACTTGAGTTTATGGCCTGGACTTCTTACCTGCTTCCTGTGCATTTTGGAAGGTTTACAAGTTGGGGAGGAAGGGCGCTCTAGGCATCATTTCAAAATGGGAAACCAGCCAACCAAAGAGGGATGAAGAAGAGGATAAATGCTTCATGCTAAAGAGACAGGAGTCCCCAGGCTTAGCCATGCAGAGACTACATATATTTGTCTTAAGAACAAGAGAAGTTATTTTTACAGAAATGGGAGACTTTATTTGAATTTTCTCATCATTTCTTTTTGTTCTACCTTCACAACAATAGAAATTATTTATTTGGTTAAAACTTCCTCTTACCAGCACACTTATTCCTCAAAAGGGTGATTAAATGCTCTCTACTTTGATTTAGAACAAGAGAGAATGCGATTAAAATTGAAGCTGAGTTTTGTAGTGCATAGCTGAGTATAAAGAGGAAATTAAAGGCTCTGAAGTCATCCTGAACTGAGGCCAAGGAAAGTGCAGACATATAAGTAAGACAAGGCAACCCCATCTTAAGGAGCCTGTTGACTGACCACAGCAACGCCATCTTGGGGAGCCTGTTGACTGACCACATTATTAAACCCTCATGCAGTATTCTAACCACAATGTAGCAGGAGTTCATGGGCATATCTGTCTCATTATTAAACTATTGCCTTTAAAGCTTTTTCGCATTTAATTACGGTTATTCAGAATGGAGTAGGGGTTGTACAGAATAAATCCTAGCAGAGCATCATGCTCATTTATATGGCTTCTTAACTATCAAGGTTGATAGGATTTCTAAGGAATGGATTCATTCAACAAACACTTCCTGAGCACCCACTCTGGGCCAGGCACCATTCTGAGTGTTGAGCATCAAGGGGTGAATAAAACAGTCTTTGCCTTTAAAAAGCTTATATTTTAGAATAGGGAAAGAGGGAAACAAACAAAAATGTTTAGCAGATCCGGAGAAGATACCTGCTGTGAAGATAAGCAGGGCAAGGGACAGAAAGTCCTGGAGAGTGCTATTGAAAGAGAGGGACAGGGATGTTTTTTGAAAACTTTTGATTGTGGGCTGGAAGAGGGTGAGAGAGCAAGCCTTCTGAGTATTTGGGGGAAGATCAATCCAGACAGAGGAAACAGCAAGTTCAAAGGCCCTGGGTGTACTTTGCATCTGAAAACAGTTATGAGTCCAGTGAGGTTGGGATGGGGCCAAGGAGGGAGAACAGCAGCCAGGAACCAGATCTTGAGGATCTTGTAGGCTCTGGTGAGGGTGTTGGTTTAATTCTGAGTGGGATGGAGCCACTGTAGGATCTTGAGCTGAGGAGTGACAAAATCTGTTGCAGGCTTTGTAGGGATTGCTCAGACACCTCACCACAGGCATACACATGCAAGTCAAAGGGCCAATGAGATGGTATAGTCAGGAGAAGGTGACTTGAACTGGGGAGACAGTGATAGAAGTGGTGAGAAATGGTCAGATCTCGTGTAGACAGGTCTGTGGTGTTAATGACGAAGTTCTTGCCTGTGGAGCTTCTAAGCTGGGGCTGTTTGCTCTTGTGGCTAGCCTTGTTTGAATCCAGTGCTGCCACTTAACCTTGTCCTTGATGCTGGGTTAAATTTTCATCAGTAAAATGTAGCTGGTGATGGAATCTGTCTTCAAGGTTGTCAAGAAGATTAAATAAAGGGCCCAGAACACTGGTCTTAACAGCTCAACATCTTAATTCCATCATGTTCATGTTAGGAAACGTCTTAAGATCAACATCAAGAGTTACTCGAGTCTTGTTTCTTTGTTCTGAATAGCTATTACTAAACAGATGGTACGTTTTCAATTGATAATTTAGGATATACTGTATATCAATGTGAAAAATGAGAATGTGCGTATATCCTGAGGATTTATTGGTAGTAGCTTTCAGGTTTTTTATTAAAAGATGTTTCTCCCTCTTAGAGATCCATTTCTTATTTTTCCTTTTTTTCCCTTTCAAAGAGGAAAAAAAAAAATGCCCACCAAATTCCCCTTCGTTCGAATTTCAGACGCGAAATTTCTATCATTTCAAACATTTCTTCTGGAATGCTGACAACTTACTTTCTCCTTGCATTACTAATTCTCTCTGGCCCAATACTGAGTCAGAAATAATAAGTCATTTTTAAAATAAAAAGCAAGAATTCAATCATTATGAATGTTTTGTTTTCTTGATACTAGAAATCTGGATTATCATTCTGGATTGCTTGGAGTTTTGATGGATGGAAACTATTTTGAGTGTCATATGGACACACATTTTAGGCCAGAATGAGGCCACAGTACTCTTCACCACCGAGGAACTGGCCTCTCTGGTTCAATGTAGCAGTGGCAGCTGCCTCAGATTGCCATAGTACAGGCTCCTGGGGTCTGTCACTCATGTTGTCCTCCATCAAGTCAACAAACCTTTATTTAGTCCCTGTCTATTATGTGCAGAGCCCCCTGGTAGAGTCTGTGCATAAAGCAGAAGAAATATTGAATACTATACAGTGAATTGAGAATAATGGAAGTAATATAAAATAGATTGCTCAGTAGAATTATAGAATTATATCAGGTTGAATGCTATTAACTGTGGATCCCAACTCACCCCATCCTTACAGTCAGCATCAGAGAAGGAAGAGGTAGCTGACTTGTGCTCACAAGAAGAGAGCAAGGAGAAGCCTGGCAGCCCCTGAGTCTTCCTCCTGTTTTTGTGGTTAACCTGATTATCAAGGTCACAAGCCAGGGAAAGCAGGGGCCGAAGTCTAGGGCCTTCCAATTCCAGGAGCTAGCAAGAAAGCCAGGTGTCTAATGAAAAGTTTCCCATTGCTTAGGGAATGAGACTAGTCCTATACAGATAACTGCCCAGTACCACTTCCCACAGGGCATGCTAAGAGCTGGATTTCAGCAGAACCAGCCCTGACACTGTCTCTATTACCCACTCCCCCCAAATGAATAGGGGGAGGCTCAGTGGGGAGACAATGAAAGGTCTCCTTGTGGAGTAGAGCAGTGTTCTTCCCCCTTTCACCAATCCTCTACCTGGAAATGAGGTACGTCTCCTCCCAGCCCAAAAACAAGAGTGAGACTCCAGGAAAATCGCTCATAATTCTGTCATAACTGTCCATCATCCCCAAAGCCAAGGTGAGGGATGCCATCCTGATAGTTCTTAAGCCACTGGCAACTGCCAGTGCGTGGAGGAAGAGTCTGGTGAGAAGATGGCTGGTGCCACATGGGGCAAGGGCATAAGGAAGTATGAAGAGGTAGAAGGCAAAAATCTAGTTCGTTCTACAGGCCCTGGAAATTGAGGCCAAATAGAGGAGACTGCAGGCTTTAGAGTTCTGGGTGGCGTCAGGGATAAATACCAGGGGACGTGGTAAGATGCTATCAGATGAGAGTTGACACACTAATTTCATAATGGACCACACATTCTGAGCACCAAGAACACAAGCGAGGACAGCAGTTAGGCCCCAGATTTGGAATGGACCAGAACTCTCCATAAAGGAGAAGAGCAAGGAGATATCTCTCTCTCTTTTTCCCTCATTTTCCCGGACCAACACCAGAGGAAACATGTAATGAATAGAGGGAGAGGTGTCTGAGGGTCAGGAGGCCCTGTCTTCCTTCATTCTCATGTGCAAGTAGTATCTCGACTAGGGTAGTCAGGGATGGGAAGAGAAGAGAGATGTGAATTAGATATGAGGTTGACATTTAAAAAGGAAGAGGGCTCGGTCTGACAAGGTGTTTTAAGAAAAGCAAATGAAAAGGAGTGCAATGGAAGCAACATCGCCATAGTGGAAGACTTCATCTGGTGGGAAAGGGAGGTTCAAGTAGTAGCGTTGACAGCAGTGAGTGGGAAAAAATCAAACTGACCAGTGTTTATAATCCAGTGAGGTGAGGTAAGGGTCTAAAATGTAGGCAGGAAGGGAAGGGAAAGGTCAGTTCAACCAGAGTGTTAGCAACATGGCGTCGAAGGTGGAGTTTAAATCCTGCTGTTGAAAGCTGAGCCGCAGATGAGTACACGGGGAGAGCTGGTGAGCCTCGCAGGAGCTGAGGGGCCCAGCCTGGAGGGCGTCCAGCCCTGGAGACGGCGACTAGCCAGCACATGCGCAGGGGACCTGGTGCAGCGGCGTCCCTAGCTTCCGGATGAGGAGCTGGCGTATGGCCGGAAAGACAGCCAGTGGTCATTGCATTTCCTTTTGCACTAAGTAATGTCACCGGAAGGGTGCACTGGGAAGAAGACTGGTCCGTGCAAGAGAGAAGATGAAAAGATGCTCCTTGGGAAGTTATTCCAACCCTGTGGGTGAGGCAGAGGGACTCAGAAGTACCACCCTCCCTTGTTATACCCGTGCTGTCATTCAGTTCCTTTTATTGACTATAAATTATGCAGTTGTGCCCTGAGTCCCTTCCTCGTAAGCATTTAAGGGCTCGCTGGGTAAAGAGCTGAGGACTTGAAGCTCTGCAGCCTGTTTATAGTGACCCATTCAGAAGCTGAGGCTCCGTGTCCTCACATGTGCAGTACTCCGCCTTGGAGCACCCCGCCCATCACGCGGTTTATTTATGCTACCTGCTTTTCTCCTGTTAATCTGTAATTTTAAAGGGCTCTATGCTCCGCCCCCCCCACCTTGAAATGCATTAGTAACTATGGCAACATGATGCTATTAGAATGGGCAGAGCTTAGTGACATGCACAATTGGAGCATTCAAGTGGTTTTATGTGACAGCTGGCAGTGTGGATTTGTTTGTTGAGGAGGGTTGGTGACAGATATTGTGACCCCATACATGTAGAACACCACCTCTGCTAGCCTGTGGGCATATTACACTTAAACAGAAGATAGGCCTTCCTTGTCCCTTTGAAGACCAGTTCCCAGAGGTCTCAAATACCATGGAAAGGGCACTATTGAGAGGAACAGAAAGAAGGAAACTTTTACTATGCTAAAACAGATAAAATGCCCCCAAAGCGTGTGTGTTGCGGAAATATCTAAAGGGAGTGTGTTGCGTATCTAAAAGGGAGCAGAGGTCTATGTTTATCTGACGCAGACTCGAAGGAAATAGGATGATTATTGCGAGCTCAGGGGGTGAGGATGACGGCTCACTTGTCTGTCTCCTAACGGTTTGTGGAAATTTCTCTCAGGGAAGGGGAATGTCAGCAGCTGCCTTTTCTGACAGAAATGGCCACCAGCCTGGCTCCAGCCAGAATGAGCCCTGAAGCCTTCACTCACATTGTGACCATTCCTCTCCCTGCCCCCAGGTCTCCTTAAGCATTCGCCCTACCCAATACCTCTGACTAGCCTCTTTTGCTTCATGTTTCTATTTCTTAGGAAATATTGACTCTTTTCCACTTCCACAGCATCAGTTGCAAACAACATTAGCTCAAATCCATGTGTTCAAATGTAATTCAATAGAAGATGTTAAGCAAATTCTGATTAATGGTCGACAAGTGTGACAAGGGTATGTGTCTTACTGATTTATGGACTACATTTGCTGGATTCAACATTAAGATGTACTGGGAAAAATCCATGTGTTTGCTAAGGCACTTTCTCTCTCCCCTATTTTATTGGCTATGGCAGTAAGCTGAATATGGGCCCCCAAAATACCCGATCCTAATCGCTAGAACCTGTGAATGTTACCTTATATGGCAAAAAGGACTACAGATGTGAGTAAATTAAGGATCTTGAGGTGGGTAGATTATCCAGGATTATCTGAGTGGGTCTTACATGTAATCACAAGTATCCTCACCAGGGAGTGGCACAGAAGGGTCAGGCAGAAGGCAGTCCGTGACAGAGAAGATAGGAGAGTGGAAATGTTATGTTGCCGACCTTGGAACTGGAGGACAGGGCAGAGAGCCAATGAATGAAAGAAACCACGGAAGCCAGAAAAGGCAAGGAGTTAGATTCTGTCCTAGAGCTTCCAGAAGGGACCAGCTCTGTCTGAACCTTGACTTTTGCTCAGTGAAACTGATTTGGCACTTCTGACTTCCAGCAGTACATGAGAATAAGTTTATGTCATTTCTGGACAGTAAGATTGTGGTAATTTATGACAGCAGCAATAGGAAATTAATACCACTTCCTACTAAGCTAAAACCAGGAAAATGGAGAGGAATCATCCGTTTCAGCGACCAGAGTATGCAAACAGTGTTCTCTGTGAGCATTGCCTGACTGAAGGGGTAACGATTTAAGCTCCAAGCCCCCTTCTTCAAAAAGCCTTTGTTTCCCATCTGTTCAGAAGGGTTCTCACTTTCTTTCCTCTGTGTGTACAGTTTACATGCCACTTACCTTCTGCCCAGCATAATTACTAGCTATCTGATGGGTGAATGTCTTATCTGGTAACTCGATAGTCATTTTCTGGAAGGTAGGCACACCATCTTGTATTTTTCCTTGACTGACTCACCCAACATTTATTGAGCACCTGCTGTATACTAGGCAGAGTTCAGAGCACTGGAAGGACAGAGTGGGAGGAAGAGGTGAAAAGACAAAAACGTAAGTAAATTTGGTAATATATGAAATGCTATGTCAATAATGTACGGGGGGCCATTAGATCCATTAGGTTCTTATTATGTGTAGGCATGCTGCTGAGTGGTTACACTTAGTCTATTTGAAACTCTTAACATCCCTATAAGGTGATGCTATGATCTTCATTTTATAGGTGAGTAAACCGAGGCTTAGAGGGGAAATCAATCCAAGGTTACCCAACCTGCCTGACTCCAGAGGCCAGCCTCTTAACCATTCTGCATTATTTCCTCGCTGTGCTTACACAGCTAGAAAGTGGCTTGAGCATGATCTTTGGTGATGAGTAGCCACCACAGCCCTGAGTCAGAATCTTGAACATCAAAGACACTAACTGCCCAGTGCCTATTGTCTAATTAAAAGCTGGTCACAGATGAGAAGCATATGACAAGTGCATAGACAATTCCAGCTCAAAATACAAAGAATTAATTGCCCTTCATTTTTTTGTTGCAATGTCTTCTTGGATTTCTAAAAAGTCTTCAACAATCTTGTGAGCAAGAGGCAGAAAGCTGGTATATACTATGTCGACAGAAAAATTGAGGCGGCAAACAATTGGATGATATTCGCAATAGCAGAATGTTGGCCAAAGGACAGAGAGGCTTATGTCAGTGGTGCTGAATAAGTGCCTCTTTTTTAAGATTTTATTTATTTATTTCAGAGAGCATAAGCACAAGCAGAGGGAAAAAGAGAAGCAGACTCCCCACTGAGCAGGGAGCCTAATGCGGGACTCAATCCCAGGACCATGGGATCATGACCTGAGCCCAAGGCAGACATTTAACTGACTGAGCCACCCAGGTGCCCCAATAATTCTTTCTCTTTAAAATGACTGAATGTAAATATGGGATCCTAATAGTTAGAACATGTGCAGATTTGAACAGTGTACAAAGAGTTCATATCATGGAAGAGCAATGGTATTTTAACCTACACAATGGAGACATAAATTCCACACGTGTGCATGTACACACACACACACACACACACACACACAAATATCTAGAGAGATCTACATCTTAATACTGTTACAAATTGTGTAACCCCAAAATAAATAACTTACCCTTACCAAGCACTCGCATCATTTTCCGGTGCTCTCCCATCTGTTACCTCAAAGCCTGAGCAGTAAGTGGATCAAGTCTTTCCCCCATGTTGTAGAGGAGACCAAGGCACAGAGAAGCCAAGTGTCTTTAGAAAACCATGACCCAGCTCAATAGTGCTAAAGTAAAGCCAGCCCCTCTTCTTGGGCTTGACGTCCAGATCCTTGTCTGGTAATCTGTGTGGAAAACCAATACAAGGGGATTCTGTTCCAGACCCCAGGTACCAGATTGGGTAAGAGCCTCAGCTGAGACCTCAGTTTAAATCTTGACTCTAGTGTTGACTCGCTATGCTGTCTTGGCTGAGTCACATAACTTGTCAAAGCCTCAATTTTTTTTTTCAATCTATAAAAGGGAAATGATAGTACTACATTATTCAGAGTCCAGAAAATAGATGGTGCACTCAAAGTAATCAAGAGCATTTACTAAGGGCCTAACGACGAGAGTGTAGGCAGAATTAAGAGCACTCAACAAAGGACAGTAAAGAATCCTGGGGATAGCAAAGCAGCTCCATGTCTGAGGGGCTGAGGGGGAGGGGGAGGCTCCTGGAAGCTGATCAGAGTGTGGTGCCTAAGGAGAGGGTCCTGATAGGAGCTGGGGTTATTGAAAAATAATAATAACACTGGACCCCAAAGAACAGAGCTGGGAGAATAAATACCCAGACTTCCCTCTCATCCCACTCTGGGAACTCAACAGAAGGCAGAAGGCATGGGAACTCCAAAGATGACATCCATAAAGTTCAGCACCATGGTGCAGGACAGACTAGCGGAAGATGGAGAATGGACCTGGCGGGGGGCAGGGGGTGCAAATGAAAAGTAAGAAGGGCCATGTCATAGGGTAGTCAGGGGGATTATACGAGCTCACCTGCTTAGCACACTGCCTAGAACCTAACAAGTTCTCAATAAATGCTAGTTGTTGACATTATTTTTTGTTATCATTAGTACTGGGTGGTATTTTTCAGTGGCAGGGAGCTGTTTCTAGAAACTTGCCTGAAAAGAACCTCCTTTGATCTGGAACCTAGAATAATAATTCTGCTTTGAGGTGGGATAGGAGTGTCACATATTGGAAATATAATTCTAGACACAGCCAGAGGACTAATTCCCAGGATTAAAAAGGAACACTTATGCATACATTTTAACATTGTGTCTGGTGACAGTGTAATGAAGGTGGTGGCAGGGTTTCCATTGTGTCATGCTATTTTTCAAGCGTTTATAACTTGGTTATAAAATTTTGCTCTGGTGGAAATTTGGCTTAGCTCTTAGATGAAAATTTTTGCAGAGAAAAATGACCTTTTAATTGTCTTTCACTCAGGTAATGGAATATATGTGTGCGTAGCTACCCATTAACGCATGTGGTAATGGCTTTGCTGTTCTGTCTTCCCTCTTCCCTATCTTGATGCCATTAACCCTGCTGCTTAATAAGGAGATTACTCAAAAAGATGACTCATCTGCAATCCCACCTAAGGAAGAGGGAAGAAAGAAAGCAAAAGAACAAGAAAAGAAAGGAGGAGGGAAGAGAATGGTTTTGGTACAGATGACTTATAATAACCTTGCAAATAATTTTTTAGTGCCTACCCGCCCACATATTTTTCACAAAGTCTGTTCCCATTGGAGCTGAAACACAGAACCGCGCCTCGGCACCCACATCCCTTCTTGGATGCACTGCCAAGGAGAACGACAATGCAGCTAGTAAATAACGTTATATGGCAAACAGCGGGCTTTCCAGAATCTTGTTAAAGTGATACGCTAATTTCCATCTGACTGCTGAACTACAGTTTCCGACAGGTAGCTCAATTTTTAAGATACCACAGGTATATGCACCCCTGGTTATTTACAAAGCTAATTTGCATCCGGAATGAAAAGCCTGCCGGGAGAGCTGTGACTGAGGGAGGGGAGGCAGGGAGCAGGATGGAGACCAAGGAGATGGGGAGTGGGCTGCGTGTATTTCTTTCTTCCTACAAGAGTCCACCCCGTGAGAGATAGTGGGGCTGAGAGCAAGAGAGGGCGGAGGCTATTTTCTGTTTTACATATATTCACAGCCCTGCTTAGAGAAATCTGTAACAGTATTAAGATGTAGATTTTCTGTCATACACTTAGAAATACTGTTTTTATATTCTATGGCATAGACTTTACAATCATGGCTGTTAGGAACAAAGGGTTCTGAGAGGTCACGGGGTCCGAGCCTCCAATCACAGTCGCCTGCAGGTGTGTATGGGGAAGCGGAGCCCCTGGCTGGGCTCTCCCCAAGCCTGCAGAGGCAGGACCCAGTGCCCAGTCTGAAGATACAGCCACCCTGCAGCTTCACAAAAGTCCATGCTGTGTTGAAACAGGCCTGGTGTTGCTGGATCTTCCAGGGATGAGAAGCTGAGAATCTTCCAGAAGGTCAGCGAGGGGTGGAGGGAGTGGGGGATGGATTTTTCGCCCGTTTTGTGTGTAACTATAAATCCAGGGCTTAGAAGCGTAAATGGCACACAATGAGCACTCAACAAATATTTGTTGAGTGAGTGTATGTGAAAAAGCAGGGAGCAAATAGGTTTTTATGTTTCTGGGGTTTAATGGAAAGGGGGGACAGGGGAACCCACCCCTATGTAGACCAATCAAAACCTATCTCAGAGCTAGGTATAACCCATCCTGGGATGCTACTTTGCCATCTGAGGTCTAATCCAAGTTGTCTATGCTTCTTGCAGGAAACTGAGGTCCCAAAACATTAATGCTCTGTTAACCTACAGCTGGTTAACGGCAGAGTCAGCAAACCAGTAGAAAAACTTCCATCTTTGAATTCCCCTTCTAGAGCTTTTCCCCCTCCTTCGTAACTTGCCCCTGCTTCAAAAACCAAATCAAAATCAACAACAGCAACAACAAATAAATTATGTTTCCTTATAAGAGGCCAAAAGATACCCAAGAGCTTTGAGACTAAAATGTAAATTACAAGGGGACAATAGAGTGATTTGGAGAACCCTTCCCACGGTTCCTCCGAGCTCCACCTGGCAGTGAAACAGTCTCCTGGCCCACGTTTTATCTGTCAGAACCTAGAGTCTGGGTTTCGCTGCAGGTGCAGACAGCTCCAAGTCTTAGCACACATTGCATTTGCTCACTACACATTTCTTCCTGTGTCAGCTGGGGGTTCACTTGGTGCAGGGAAAGATCCTTACCCTGGGGCCCCAAGCTAACAAGCTGCCATCTCTGGGACCCTGTCCATAGCCATGGCAAACTAGTAGAGTGTGGCAAATGGCAAAGTGGCTCTGAGAGGTCCTGCCCAGAGTGATGCCTGTCACCTTTACTCACTTGCCCTTGGCCATGTAAGTCACATGGCCACACCCAACTTTAAAAAGGGCAAGAAAGAACAATCTGATTGATCATCTTTTTTTTTTTTTTTTAAAGATTTTATTTATTTACTTGACAGAGAGCACAAGTAGGCAGACAGGCAGGCAGAGAGAGGAGGATGCAGGCTCCCTGCCGAGCAGAGAGCCCGATGCGGGGCTTGATCCCAGGACCCTGGGATCATGACCTTAGCCAAAGGAAGAGGCTTAACCCACTGAGCTACCCAGGCGCCCCCTGACTGATCATCTTAATAATGCCTGGAATGCAGCGGTCAGAACTTCTGGTGAACAGCCTACAACTTCACTGAGCACAACTTAGAGCCCTGAGGACAGGCACCCCCTCAAACTGACTTATGCCTATGTGTTTATTTCTCACACACAGGCTAGTGCAAGGAAAACGAAATGTTCTACCCAGCAATGTCTCCTATTGCATATTCTCCTATAATCTGTTTCTACTTTTTTACTTTTTTTTTTTTTTTTTTAGATCTGTGTATTTATTTTAGACAGAAAGAGAACAAGCAGAGAGAGGGGCAGAGGGAGAGAAATCCTCAGGCAGACTCCCCGCAGAGCACGGAGCCCAATGTGGGGCTTGATGGCAACACGCTGAGATCATGACCTGAGCCGAAATCAAGAGTCAGTTGCTCCACCAACTAAGCCACGTGGGTGTCCCAGAGGCTTTTTTTTTTTTCAAGTTTTCCAAATGCCCTGGTAATCAAGTGCTTACTTTAGTAGAAGGAGAAACCAAGCTTTGAAACACGGCTTAACTGTTAGTACTGTGTGTTCTAGATTTCTAAATAAGTACACATTCTCTTTTGATGAAGTAGTTTGGATGTGGATCATAAAGGCTCTTCCCAACTCTGTGAGCTTCCTTATACCTATACGTGACCAGCATCCTCACTCAGGGCAGGAGCAGAGCTAATGAAAATTGTGTTTGGAGACCCCAAATGCCCTGTCTAGGTACTCCGAGGAGTCTCCATGCCGACTGTCGGCACTGTGCATGGAGAGGGCCAGGGAGCCGCGCTTTGTAAACTGCAGGCTTCTTTGCTGTGTCCCAGTTGCACAAAAAAGCAGCGCTTTGGTTTGTGGGCACCTGAGGACAAGTAAGGCTACCCTTAATCTAGGCTAACTGTTTGCTCCCCTTGCTCTAAACTGCGAGCTCCTTGAGGGCAGGAAATTTCCCTTAAACAAAAACAAATAGGGACGCCTGGGTGGCTCAGTGGGTTAAGCCGCTGCCGTCGGCTCAGGTCATGATCCCAGCGTCCTGGGATCGAGTCCCACATCGGGCTCCTTGCTTGGCAGGGAGCCTGCTTCTCCCTCTGCCTCTGTCTGCCGTTCTGTCCGCCGTTCTGTCCGTCTGTGCTCGCTCTCTCTCCCTCTCTCTCTGACAAATAAATAAATAAAAAATATTAAAAACAAACAAACAAACAAACAAAGAGGGGCACCTGGGTGGCTCAGTGGGTTAAGCTGCTGCCTTCAGCTCAGGTCATGATCTCAGGGTCCTGGAATCGAGTCCCGCATCTGGGCTCTCTGCTCAGCAGGGAGCCTGTTTCCCTTCCTCTCTCTCTGCTTGCCTCTCCGCTTCCTTGTGATCTCTCTCTGTCAAATAAATAAATAAAATCTTAAAAAAAAAAAAGAAACAGAAGGTTTATTTTTCTCTCTTTTTGGATATTAAAAACTTTATAGTAATCATTCCATCATGAGCCTGACTTTACATCCAAACATAGGATGGCCATTGCACTTAAGATTAACTCCTTAAAAATATCTAAATATCCTATTATAAATATGTACTGTCTGAAATTCTAAAAGGTATTCTTAAAATCTAACATAAGCCTAAACACTAAAGATGTATTGAATAAGTGAATGGATGGACAGATGGATGGATGGATAGATGGATGGTGCAAGCAGTTGATATGTGCTTTAATGCATGGAAAGAGATCAGGAAATATGTTTTATCAGAGGATGCCTTTCTTGAGATTGAGAAAGTGGTGAGGGGCCACCCAAGATTCTGGGTGTTCTTGCCTGTGTATAACCTGCAGTCTTTCAACATTCTCCCACAGAGAATGTTTGAGAGCTCACAGAGAAGATCTAGAAGGTGGGAGACTACCCAGTAGGACTGTGTGTGGAGACTGAGTGCATGTGGGGAGGCAGGGCCGAGGGGCGAGCCCCAGATAGTAGCTGGAGGAGTTCTCATATGTTCCTCTGTCCTCTCTGCTCAGGTTCTGCTCTGAAAACACAGCTCCATGAGGTTTGCCCAGTGGGCTTTGGGAAGTCTTCCAGAAGTTTCCTCCCTCTCAACAACACATCCTCCTTGCTTTCTGCTACAGATACTCTGGACTGGAAGGGAAGAGAATAGGGTCAGCACAGTGACTGGCCAAAGAAAAAAGTGGGTGCAGGAGCATTCCCCAAGCTTCCTTCCCTTCAGCACACCTCTCTCCTTGTCTTCCTTTCAAGTTCAAGCAAATACTCATTTGAGTAAATGTTTTTGTACTGGGCAAGGTTTGGTTAAGATTACTGAATTCCCCGCTCTGGAATGGCAGGTGACTGGAGAGGCACAGGTCTTGGAAATGCTGTAGTGTGTGAGCAGGAAAAACATGTGAGCAAACACAGAGCCCCTTTTCTGTGCATCACGACTTATATTGGCTGATTTTATGCTCACACCTACCTCTGAGGGAAACCTTCTATTAGTCCCACTTTATAGACAAGCAAACTGAGACCCAGGGAGATTAACTTGGTCAAGGCCAAAAGCTAACAAGTGGTTGTATTCAGACACAGAGAGCCTGGTGCATGTGCTCTTAGTTGTTATACTTCTCTATATGTCTCTCTATATGTATAGTCACTATACGTCTCTATATCCTTTTTACCCTTTCCTTCTAGTTTTCCTTTGCAAATGTATAAATCTCAGAACAAAGATGTATGTAAGCTATTCTGGGAGCCCACATACCTTTTGTACCATTTATAACATTTGTTTTTATAGCAAAATGCATTCTGAGTTCCAAACAGCTAGGTTGCAAATAAACTTTTGAGCCTCACTCTATTTATAAGCTGGATATTTTTTGAATTTTGTTTTAAATTTCAGGTAGTGAAAACAATTTTAAAGGGGCTAGGAAGTCTGGTTCCAGAAAGACAAGGTCCTCCAACATCTCCTAACATTAGAAATAGTGGCGGTACATCTTATATGTCAGTTATGTTCCAAAGTTAGCAGGCAAGGAGAAAGCCAGGTGTAGTCGAAGTTGCCCTTGAAAATCCTTTAGGAACGTTCCACGTTGGAGGCCACCATACCGTCCCCCAACCCCCTTTTTCCTCCAGTACTGTAGACCCTCAGGTGAAGATGTCAGCCTGTGTTTAGGGCCTGAACTTGAGGATCTCATAAGCTCAATGAAGTGCTCACTGTGCCTAAGACACAAAAGAATGGGTCCCACTGATGGGACACCAGCTTCTTCCACATTATCTCATCCTGGAACAGCCCTCAGATGAGGGAAATCCCCAGCAGAACACTTGAGTTACTTCTCTTTTCACTTCTCGGACTCCATGCCTTTTACTGAAATGGAGTATGTTAAATGAGTATTTGCTGTGACGGAACTCAAAACATGTATAGTAAGGCAGGATGCTGAAATACTTAGGAAGGCAGGGTGATCTTTAAAGCTTCACGTAAGCATTCTCCCTCACCTCTGAGGAACACTTTAATATGTAACAGAACCACAGGTTTCTGAGGGAATGTCCACCAGATACACAATATTCAGGAACAGGAATTACTGGACAACTCAAAGGGCTTCTGAGGTCCCCAGTCTCTTAGTTCCTGCACCTGGTGTCTTAGTTCACGTCAGGCCCAACGTATTTGAGGGGGACATTATAGTGTAGAGGAACTGCTTGGATTATGACCTGTCAGCTCTCCTTTTAGTAAAAGATGATGCTATGATGTGCCCAGAGGAAGCCCATATTTTCTGTTGTTTTTCCAAGAGGGTGAATCAGCATTCATTAGCCGTGCCTACTTACTGGCCACCCCTTGTACCCTGGTCAGCAGGTCCCTGAGCTGTCTGGCTGACTTACCCTGCATGGTTTGACTCCTAGATCCTTAATTTTTTCAAGATTTGGGAATCACATAGAACCCGACCTCTTCCGACCCCACATTGTCATATGTGTATTAAGTGACTTGTTGCCAGGAAGATTCTTTAAGTAAAATGGCAGATATATAGAGAGAGAGAGATATTTATTTATTTATTTATTTGACAGAGATCACAAGTTGTCAGAGAGGCAGGCAGAGAGAAAGGAGGAAACAGGCTCCTTGCTGAGCAGAGAGCCAGATGTGGGGCTTGATCCCAGGACCCTGGGATCATGACCTGAGCGAAGGCAGAGGCTTTAACCCACTGAGCCACCCAGGCGCCCTAAAATGGCAGATCTTAAGGACAAAGACTGGAGTGGGTTGGAATCACCTAAAACTGTAATGCTTCTATTCCATTGGTCTTTGGGGGTGAAATGACACTCACCTTCATCAAATCCCTTCTCTAACCAATGTACACAGATATGTATTTATTTCCATCATTACCGTAGAACATCAAGGCATTGTTTTAAATGATAAAACTGCTAACATGGACAACCATCATTCATCCACTTGGTTCATCTTTATTCAGTCTATAGTGACCACCTTCCTTCCTAAATCTCTTTCTCAGCCATTCAAAATAGCATTAGGGAAGTATTTTTAAAACCAATCCCTTGATCCCGTGTGAGATTTGTGTCATTCTGAAGAAAGAATTTGAGGTGTTTCTTTTGTGTGGTTGGAGGTTAAGTTGCCATGGTAATGGCTTATTGTGAAATACCCAGAGAAGTGCATTAGGAACATTGTGTGCAGCAACTCCACGTTGGTTTCTGTGATAATAGCCCAGGCAGACCTTGACTTTCTTGGTCCCAAACAATCTTTCCATACTTTTGTAATAACGGGAATTTGCATTTCTACCCCAAGGCTGCCTTTTTCATACTTCATGCTGCTTTTAGGACAACCAGAAAGAGGATCATTATGGAAATGGCTTTGTATCCGGTGTTACAAAGAAGCAAAGTTCTCGTGATTTTTACAGACTTTCAAACATGTCGAGCACTTTCTTTTCAATTACTTCTCTTACCCATTATCTCTGCTTCTTAAAGCCAGGGAACCTCCCAGAGAACAATTGTGAAAAGCTGGAACAATTTATTTTGCATTTTTTAACATTCGCTCTCAGGGTAACACATATGTTTTATGAAAATACATGAAGAATTGGATGTGCTTTCAGGGTCTTGTCAGAAATGTGAGTCAGAATTAGTAGGAGAATAAAAGCCAAAATCTAGATGCTGCTCAGTCAGCATCTTTTTGAGCTGAATGGAGAGACAAGTATTTTCATTTAAATAATGCAAGTTCATCCTGTCCTTGGCAACCATTTGGCTCCCTCAAGCTTTTGGTAGGCCAAGCCATATTTTCTAAATTGATCTATATTCCAAGGCACTTTAATTAGGAAGCAAAATAGATAAGTACAAAGCGATTTCATTTAAGACTGTTCTATAATTTCTATCCATCTATAACATCCACGAATGTTGCCCATATCTGTTTCCCAGGAATCAGTGACATTTTAGTGATTTTGGTGAGCAGGTTTTTCAGAGGATGACGTATTTGTTCATGCGTTCATTGTTCAGAAGGCATTATTGAGCACCTGCTTTGTGCCAAGGATGATAATTTGATGCCATTCAGTCACCTGGCTGACAGCTCTCCCCGTGGTACCAAATGGGAGTCAGCTGTCCAAGGCCACCCCTGTTCCCTGGCGCTTTGCTAGTTTGGGGACTTTGCTCCAGACCCTCACAGCCACAGCCATTTTCTTATGGCTCTTCATTGCAATATTATTCATTCATTCATCCAACTGACATTTATTTATTTATTTAAAAGATTTTGTTTATTTGATCACAAGTAGGCAGAGAGGCAGGCAGAGGGTGGGGGCGGGGAAGCAGGCTCCCCACTGAGCAGAGACCCTGTTGCGGGGCTCAATCCCAGGACCCTGCACTCATGAACTGAGCTGAAGGCAGAGGCTTAACCTACTGAGCCATCCAGGCACCCCTCACTGACATTTATTTGGCCAAGCTTTCTACCCACGCACATGGGATATAAAGGCAAGAGTGGTCCCTGCCCTAAGAGGCTTAGTCCAGACCCTTCTGTAATCCTGTCCTTGAGAGTGAAATCCAGAGGGGTTTGTTTTCTTATTGACCCCACTTAGAATTCTACTTAGACTTTCTTCAAACTCTTTCTTCTCCGCATTTTTCTCCTCCCCTTTCTCCTCCAAGCAAGGGGTAAGGAGGCTGCAATCCTAACATCATGGCACTGAGCTCCTTTTGCTGGGTGAGCCCAGCCATGCAAGGGATGACAGTTTTCATTCATTGAGGATGCATTCTGTGCTACATGTGCTATGAAGCACTATACGCATATTGTTTCGTTTAAAACTCACAAAGCCATATGAGGTAGGTACTATCATTGCTGTCTTATGGATGAGGAAGCTGAGGCTCAGAGGAGCTATTCTGACATCTTTGAGGTATATTAAGAGGAAAATCTAAGACCGAAGCCCAGTCTGGTGCCTGGGCTTTTAAATGTTTCAGTGCATCGATAATTACCCTAGAGCAAGTCGTGAGTCTATCTCTAGTTAGTGTCCATTCTTATTTATAAACTGCAATATACATACCACTATTTTTATTGTTAGACTTTATTGAGAAACATACGTCTTTTACAAGCCTCTTTCAAAGTAAATGTGACTCATAGACCAAGAAGAAATGGATTCTATTATTTAATGCATTTCAGAAGGATTTAGAAATTAAATAAAGAAAATAAGTTCTTGGTTTCCTTTGAATACTTGTTTCATGTTAAAAAAATTTCTATATTAAGAAATGCAAATTTCGTTTTTTATAATAGTGCTCTTTCTACATTAAGGAATATAAAGTCTTCAGTATAACATGAAAGTCTAAGATGTGTCATGTGTCTTTGGCCACATTCAAGTTTCTCCTTTATCTTTGGTTTTTAGCAGTTTGGTTATAATATACCTCATTATATGATTTTGATAATCATATTATCAAATGATTTTCTTTGTATTTATCTTGCTTGGAGTTTGCTGACCTTCTTGAATCAGTATCTTCACCAAATTAAAATTATAAAAGCAACTCCTCAAGTTGGTAAGCACTGAGCAGGGCCTGAATTTTATTAGTAACTTTGACCTAATTAGGTTTTTTAATTGCACAAAACAAAGGCCCCCTTGCTTTGCCTCAAGTAAGATGAGGTTTACTGTTCAGATACCCATAATGTAATAGACCATGCATGACCAGTCTCATAGGACTCCAAGGAAAAGAACCATACAACAGCCAGTTCTCCCCTGAGGTGGATGTCAGGTATCTCTAGAAACCTCAGAAACAGGAGCTGGTGCGTCATCCACCAGTGATGGGATTTCTCCAAAAGTCAGACTTAGTTACTTTCTGGGTGTCTGCTCCCTACTTCTATATCTCCAACTTTATTTATTTCTACTTGTGTGTGTGTGTGTGTGTGTGTGTGTGTGTTTCCACTTAGCAGGCTGGATCTGCCTATTCATAACATATAACTCATAACTCTCTTTGCCATGACATTTCTATACATCTTTGCAGCTCCATTACTGCCTGCTAACAATCTTGTGTTCTCAGGATCTCCTAGCTAAAAGGTTCATGAGAGAACTTTAGATAGGTCCAACTTATGGCCATTAGGTCCATTCTGGCAGAGTCCTTGACACCAAGAAGAAATGGGTACTCTATGTCACAGAACACTGGCAAGAATATAGATCTCTTGATACCTGGGGGGAGGAACCCATTCCAGGGCCAGCAAGCTTTCAGTGCATGAGGGTGGTAACAGCAGGGAAGGGGGTTCTCATGATGTTGATTTTCTCAGCGTTTCTTCAGTGACATCATGAAAGGGAACTAGAGGCATGGTTGGTATCATGATGGACTTGTCTAATTTATTCTGGACATTTATTTCTATATGTGAAATTTCAAAGAGGTGCCCAGAACACTGTCAGTGAGAGTTGTATAGGTTGGACTTTCTAACTGGGGGCCTTCAGTGTAAACTAGGATATTTTTTTATTAGCATATAATGTATTATTTGCCCCAGGGGTACAGTTCTATGAATCATCAGGCTTATATATTTCACAGCTCTCACCACAGCACATACCCTCCCCAATGTCCATAACCCAGCCACCCTATCCCTACCCTCCCACCACCCAGGAACGCTCAGTTTGTTTCATGAGATTAAGAGTCTCTTATGGTTTGTCTCCCTCCTGATCCCATCTTGTTTCATCTTCTTCCCTCTCTAACCTCCATGACCCTCCACCCTGCCTCTCAAATTCCTCATATCAGAGAGATCATATGATAATTTAGACTAGGGTATTTTTAACTGATACTTTTTGGTCTGACTGTTCTAGTAGTTGCTGAAAGTAGTATGGCTTATTTCTTCAATTTTCAGTTGTCACATTTTGAAATAGACCATTTTGAAGGTCTATTAGTAAATGTATGTATTTATCACTATTATGTCTTCCTGATGAATTAACCTCTTTATCATTATAAAATGTGTTACTTTATTTCTGATAATACTCTTGGTCTCAAAGTCTACTTTATCTTGTATTAATATATATTAATGTCATCTCCCCAGCCACCTCCTTCTCACTGTTAGCATTGTGTAGCTTTTGCCATCCATTTACTATCTACCTACTTTCATATATAAAGTACATCTTTTGGAGACAGCATATGTTTGGATCCTGTTCTTCATTCATTCTAACAAACTCTGCCTTTTAGTCAGAGTGTTTAGTGCATTAACATTTAATGTAATTGTTGATAATGTTCAATTTATGTTTGGATTATATTTTCTACTTACCTCTATGCTTTTTAAAAAGATTTTATTTATTATTTGACAGAGAGATCACAAGCAGGCAGAGAAACAGGCAGAGAGGGGGAAGCAGGCGAGCAGAGAGCCCAACATGGGGCTTGATCCCAGCACCCTGGGATCACAACCTGAGTTACAGGCAGAGGCTTTAATCCACTGAGCCACCCAGGCACCCCTACCTATTGTCTTTTTAGTTACATGACTTTATGTTAGCTATAATAATGGTTTCTCTAGGAAGTATAATATACATTCCTTAACTTTTTATGGTCTATTTAGAGTTAAATTTTAACATATATAATATATGTTAAATATATATATGTATAAAACCACCACACACCATTTATATTACATATATATTAAGCCCTTAAGATGTTGTTACAACTTTTACTTCATAGAGTCCAATGATTTTAAAGAAATTCAGAAAAAAATAATCTTTTCTATTTACCCACATATTTATCATTTCTAGCACTCTTCATTCTTTCCTAATAATTTTCTGTCATTACTTTCTACCTAAAATGCTACTCCTTTAGCACTTTTTATATTAAAGATCTGATGGGAATAAATTTTGTTTTCTTTTATTTGAAAATGTTTTTATTTCATCTTTGTTTTTGCAGCATATAGAATTCTGTATCAAATTTCTTCTCCCAGTAGTTTGAAGAGCTTATACTACTGGTCTCTGACCTCTACAGTTTCTATTGAAAAATTAGATTTCACCCTTTTGAATGTGTCATGTGTCTGGCTGCATTCAAGTTTTTTCCCTATACCTTTGCCTTTTAGCACTTTGACTATAAAATGTGCCTAGGGATGGTTTTCTTTATATTTATTGTATTTAGGGTTTTCTGACCTTCTTGAATCTATAAATTAATGTCTCCACCAAATGTGGGAAATTTTCAATAATTACTTTTTATTTATTTTTTAAAAGATTTTATTTATTTATTTGACAGATAGAGATCACAAGTAGGCAGAGAGGCAGGCAGAGGGGCGGGGGTTGGGTGGGTGGGGAGGAAGCAGGTTCCCTTCTGAGCAGAGAGCCTGATGTGGGACTTGATCCCAGGACCCTAGGATCATGACCTGAGCTGAAGGCAGAGGCTGTAACCCACTGAGCCACCCAGGTGCCCCAATAATTACTTTTTAAATTATTTTTTCTTTCACATTCAATTACATATAAGTTAGACCTTTGAATATTATCCCTTAATAACTCCTGGAGGGTCTGATTAGTGGTTAAAATCTGTTTTCCTCTTTTATTTTAATTGGGCAATTTCTACTTATGTGGTTCCAATTTTATTTTTTCTTCTATCTCCACTCTTATGTTGAACACCTCTAATGATTATTTTTTCATAGATTATATTGCTTAATTCTGGAATTAGCATCTTTTAAAAAACACACAGCTATTTGCAAACTGAAATTTCCATTTTATTCATGATAAGCATATTTTCCTTTCCATCCTTGAGCAGAGATACAGTTGCTGCTACAAAATCTTTGCCAGCTAATTCCAATGTCTGAGTCATCTCAGGGTCATTCAAAAAAACCTGTTTGGTTTTTTTTGTTTGTTTGTTTGCCTTTTTAAATCTTGAGAATGGGTCATATTTTCTTGTTTCTTTGTATGTCGAGTAACTTTGGATTATATTCTGGACATTTTAAGTGTTGTGCTGTGGGAGATTCTGGATACTATGTTATTTCTCCAAAGAGTTGTTGCTGTTATTACAGCAGGCCCTTAGCATGATTGAATTCAGAGTACAAACTCTGTCTCCTGGGCAGAAGCTGCAATCTCATTTCTGAAAGTTTAGTCTCTCCTGGGCCGTCTGGAGTCTGCCTTGCCAATGCATGGTTCGGAGGTCAGCCAGACATGTGGGCAGAATTAATAGACAGAATTTATGGTTCCTCCCTCTGGCTTTCATTTCTGTGATTGCCCTCTTGCTTTCTGCAGGGTGTGGTTGCCCCAAACTTTGCCCTCTGATTCTTTAGCCTAGAAAGACTGCAAGCTTTCTAGCAGAGTCTTAGCCACTCCATATGACAGAGACTGAAAACCTGCTGTCAGGCCAGAAGTCTTGAAAATGGGAGATCTATCCAGTGCCGTTCTCTTCTTTCAAGTGTCAACTCCTTCTGTCAAGATCTGAGATGTTATTTTACCCTACCTACCAGCTGATAAATAAGCCTGTCACTATTTCATGGGTCAGAAAGAAAGGCTTTATTACTCCTGGCATACCAAGCATCATCAGTATCCACATCTTGGCGTTGATTTCCCCTTGCCCCCAAGTCCCACACTGATGACTCCATGGGCCCAGATGGCTGCATGCACACACAGTGGGTTGTGTTACAGGATAGGAGCACTAGTTTGAGGAATCTAATTCTTCTATGTTAAAGTAGTTGAAACCTATTCTTTGTCTTAAGAGACCTTATATAATCCCTCTTTTGTCTCTTTGTCTCCCTCTTTGTCTCTTAAGAGACCTTATATAATTCCTCTTTTGCTCACTATGGATTCAGTGCTGAGTCATGGCCCAGGTTACAAGTGGTCGGGGCCTTACGTCCTAGGCATAACCACAAAGAACACACTGGGGCATTTAGGGTCTCTGGCAGACTGTTTCTCCTGACACTGAATATGTCTTGTTTGGATTGATCTTCAGTGCCTTCAGTTGTTGTTTTATATATTTTCTTCAAAGTTTATGGTTATTATCTTCAGGAGGATTATTCTGACAGGAGCTTATTTGACCGTTATAGGAAGTAGAATAGACCACTGTGCTTTTGTAGACCACATTTGCAAATGGTTTGGGAAGAGCCCCACCCAGCACTAGTCAGCTCCCCAGCCTTATAGTAGGTGGATCTTGTTTGGACATCATAAAGTTAGTCATGAGTGAAAAATCAGGCAAAGGACAAGGCCCTTGGGTCCACAGACATGGTCTTTCTGGCCCTTTTCTTCCACAAAGCAGTGAATCAGCGGATCTGAAACACTTTCATCTTGGATTTGGTTTAATAAACTGAGTTCCCAGGAAAGAAAATGTCAGGCTGCTCAGGAACTCATAAACTGTATCAACAGAAAAGCTCTGAGCCTGATAACCAGGGTCTTCCATCGACTTGAGCTAATATGAGAGAAGTGTCAGCCCCTTGAGGAAATCCCAGACCAGGGTGCAAAGAATGAGAAGACAGAAAGTTCTGCCTTCTTTGCTGACACCAGCAGATGGGGACTTGCTATCATCATGGAGTTCCTCAAAAGGCAATCCTCCCGGAGGGTAGAAACTTGGGCAGGTAGATTTGCAGAGGAGAGAGTCTTCCTACAACAAAGATAAGAAAGCAGCTGATGCATACTGGATTCCTCAATCCTGCCATCTTCCTTACCATCTACCCACATCTGGCTTTTACTACTCTCCCTTTCTCAGCAGCTGGAGTGACCCTTTTAAAAATTCAAATCACACTGTGTCACAGGCTGTTCAAGCCCCATCACACTAAGAATAAAATCTGAAATTCTACTTTTGATTCTGTAAGATCTGGCCTCTAGCACTTTCTCCAACCTCAGTTCTTATCTCCCCATTCACCAGGCTGATAGTGATATGGTCTCTCCTTTCCTCAAACACCCAAGCATGTTCCTGCCTCAGGGCTTTTGCACTTGCTGTTTCCTCCACCTAGAATGCTCTCATCCCAGAAATTAGCACAACTCCCATCCTCCTCCCTCACTTCATTCAGTTCTTTGCTCAAATATTACTTCCCCTTTGAGACCTTGTCTGGACAGACTATCTAAAATAATAATCACTGCCATTCTTTATCCTCCTTACCCAATTTATTTTTCTTTATAGCGTATCACTATTTGGTATGATATTGTATATTTATTTGTTGGGGGTTTTTTTCCTTGTTCTTCATATGAGAACATAAAGTCCTTGAGGGCAGGGTGTTTTCAACTCTATTACTTGATGTATTCCCAGCACCTCAAATTGTCTCTAATACATACTGGGTTTTGATATCAACTGGTATTTATAGAATAAAGGAAGGTGTAATCTTGTTAGCATTAAGAGTAGAAAGAATATCATACTGTAGCTCAGACTCCATGCTCTGAAAAGCAGATAAGAAATAATTGACAAGAATGGTGGCCCATGAGCCTCTCTGTGAATAAGTAAGGTAGACTACTCTCCTACCAAATTAAACATAAATACGCTAAAGGCAAATGTGACAGCAATAATAAAAGAGCACACTTCTAGGTTAGGGATTCAGTCCAGTCACATATTCAGAATTTGAAGAACAGTGGAAATGTTTTGTGTTAAAATTGAGTACTTTATTTCCTTCCCAGTAGAAGACTTACAATTCACCTAAGTAAGTGTTAAGAGGTCATGAGTGTTCATGATGACACTGTATGATCCAAATGCCTTTTAGGAGATATGGCTAACTCAGAATATGGATTTAGAAGCATTTTCTACTATGTAATGTTTTTTTTTTTAAGTTGTTTCTCTGACAATGAGACAGATTAGGATACACTGACTCTTCAATGCTAATATTGGCATGCTTGAGAAATATGGTTTTCAGGCAGGATTTAACAAGATGGAAAACACCATCTTAAATGCATATATATACAATATGTGTATATAGAAATGTTAGTGTATATGTGTGTCTATGTGGATATAGTGGTTGTGGGCTATGTGCCAGATACTGTGGTACAGATATAGTACTGGGGCTAGACCCTGGGATTACATAGGTAAATCACAGCCCCATCCTCCAGCAAGTGCTCAGCCTGACATGAGAATTGGAAATATAAACAAATAATTAAAAATCTGGGTCATATGGATCTAATAGAAAAACATTCAAAGTATATAGTTGCCACAGCAAAGGGAGTGGTCAGCTCTGTCTTGGAGTCAGGAGAGCTGGAGAAGATAAAGTCTAAAAAGTTTTGGGGAGATGATTAAGACAGCAGAGGTGGCAGTACAGTTGGTTAAGCATCTGACTCTGGGTTTCGGCACAGGTCATGATCTCAGGCTTCTGGGACTGAGCCCTGGCATCGGGCTCTGCACTCAGCATGGAGTCTACTTGGGATTCTCTCTCCCTCTCCCTTTGCCCCTCCTGTTTGTGCTATATTTCTCTCCAAAACTAAAAATAAATCTTAAAAAAAAAAAAATAGCAAAGGTGACAGGCAATCCAGGTGGTGGCTCTCTTTCTTCCCACTCTCTTTTCGAATTCTTGCCTCTTTCCCATAACTTTGGTGTTTCCTTTTGGCGCCTACTGAGCACCAGGCTTCCCCAGTTTTGCATAATTCTTGTCTTTGCCTGGTACTTCATCTGGGTTCTTAAGCTGTCTAGCTGCTGACTCCATGGAATTCTATTGCCTGCACCTATCCACCACCCCAAAGCTCTGGCCTAACACTCAGCATCCCTTCTTATCCACACTTTCCCCCACCTTCTTGAAGAGGTGAAAATTTAGACAAGGCTAACCTGGACAAAGTAACAAAGGCCCAAAAATGCATGTGGAAGGAGTCACCTGAAGTTTGGAATGGGACAACAGGCAAGAGACAAAAACAATGATCTGTGAGGCCAGATATCTGTGTCAGGTCACGAAAGGCATGGTACGCCATGGAAAGAGTTTGAGCTTTGTTGTGGGGGCAGTGAAGGGCTATGGTTTGCTGGAAACTATACCACTTGGAGGTTGGATTGAAGGAAGATGCAGTTTTCTAGGACAAACTACAATAAGACTAATACTTCTGTGGACACTAATCTTCTCTTAACACACCCACATCCACTAGACTTCCCAACTGTCATCTCTCACTCTTGGCACATATTTCTATTATGGTTATGTCTTCTAGGATATGAATTTGGTGCCCCTATACCATTTATCTGGGCCACCTCTGTCTTGTAGCTGTGACATTATTATATTAAATGTAACTAGAAGATATAGTTAGTATCGAGTTTCATCAAGTTAGTTTCAGCCCATTGCTGTGGCCAATCTGTCCTTCCTCACTGTGGGCCAACTACAGATTCAGGAAACATGTCTTCTGGTCTCAGCAAAATCATTTATGGAGTTGTTGAACGGAATGCAGTACAGTGCAAAACTGTGTTGCACAGCATTAATGATCTCCTTCCAGAGAGAAATATATCTGTAATCTGAGACGTTTCCAGCTAGATGTTCAGTCAGCTACAAAATCACTTGACCCCACAGCCCATCTGGTGCATCTCTGCCTTGTTGGGATAGAGGTGTTTGATATTTATACCATTTTTCTAGTCTCCCAATCTAGACATCTAGTCTATCTAGAATAGTAGTATCTAAATGGTGAGTGAAACTCCCTTCTAAAGAGAATTGGATACTGGAGGTAGGGAGTTAAGTCCCTTGTTAACAGTCATAGGTCAAGTCAGGAAGGGGATGGAGATAATTGAATGGTAAGAGTAGAGGGAACCAGGGACCTGCTGTCCAGCTGGAGCCCTGGAAGAAAGCTGCTTTTCAGAGAGACTATATGCATCAGGGGCATGATAGGAGGGTAGTGTGGGCACACAGAGCCTTTGTAGCCCCAAGGAGAGGGAGAGAGCAGCTGAACACTCTCAGTGTCCCACGTCAAGTGGGAAGTTAGCTGAGAAAGAGCATCAAAGGGTGAAGTCATCTTACTTTTGTTAATGGAATACCATAGAAGAGAACAGCAAAGACCACCCAACAGAAGACAGTAGAAGAACCAGACCATAGACTCTTAGCAGATGGGGACATAGAGGCCTTTAATTATCTTAAGTCTATTCGACATTCAAGGGAGCCCAGACCAGGCTATATTAAGATGGAGAGGTAAATACCTTTCTTCATTCAACAATGACATTTGCATAAACCTAGAGCTTATAATTCACCCCAAGGGAAGGGAAGGGAAAGGAAGCCTTAATGAGACCAAGTTTTAATTGCAAAATGTCTTTGAAATCTTAGACATTTCATTGACTTTCCCCAAATATAATTAGATGAAGTTTTCTGAAAATGAGTCCCTGAGATAGTTAATGGGAAAAATTTAAGACCTGTTTTCTTGCAAACCATGTCCCATCTGCCTCAGTTTCATAGTAAAACAATAAGTGAGAAAATAGGACTGGCTTTGTCTGCTTACCCATGCTAGCAGCTGAATTCGAGTTTTCACCTCTGTCGCTGCTAAGTGCGTATCACTGGCCCTGAATCCACATTAGACTTACCAGTATAAAGTTTCCAGGGCTTATTTCTTCTCATTTTAAGAAATCAACATTTGTCTGTCTCTGCCCTTCAGGTAGTTTTGTTCATTATAATTTCTCCTAGACCCTTGGTGGGTCTCAGTTCTCCTTTGAGACATTTCTGCTTTTTTAATTGAGAAGGTTGTCCTTCCTGGAGGAAGATGGGCTCAAAAGCGAAGCTAACTTTTTCTTCCAGTCATCACCAGCTACAATACCTCACCTGCCCTCCCAGTTCTTTCATCGATCCCCTAAGACTGTGCCTGACCCAAGGAAGATCTCTGTTGAGTGAATGAGTGCTCACAGCATCTTCTTCTGTGATCCCTGAGGATGCTGAGTGGTCCTTCAGTGCTTTTGGTAAACTTCAGTTCACTGACTTCCGGCCCCCCAGGCTACACTACAGGCCTTCCCAGAGCATGCTGGATTTACTGGCTACTGGTTCGTTACTTTGTAGCAAACCCCCCCTAGCATCCCCACTTCTAGGTTATTACTTTGGTGCTCCTCCTCTAGATGGTGCCTCTTATCTCTTACTCAAGCTCTGCTTTCAAGAAAGGGGTAAGGAGACTGAACCCCTTCCTCATCTTGAGTAGAGCCGATCCTTCTGCCCAGGAAGGGTTCTCGTGGGTATGGAGGTGGCTATGGCCCCAGGGCACTGCAGGACAGGATCTCCTTGTCCACTGTCAATGCTCAGCCCCTGGAAACCTGCTTCTAGAAGACCTGAAGAGATTGATGTAGCTTTGCAAACAAAGATTTTTCAAGCTGTTCTTTATAATGCTCCCAAGATTCTTTTCTGAAGGCTTTGTCTCCTTTGTCCCATAGATGGTCTCCTCATGGGTGAGACAGTCCTGCGTGGGCCTGGTATTCAGAGGCTGCTGGAAAAGAGTCAGGGTCAAGCTGAGGAAATGCAGAACCAGGGCTAGAGTCCTGTAGATCAGCGGGGTTCCCCACTGACAACAGAGGTTCGGGGCTGGCCCAGGAACAGCTTTCCAGGGTACATGGCAGGAGAAGGAAAAACTAGTACAGAGCCAAGTTTTCTTTAAAGCTAACCATTCCATTTAGAAGAATCGCTTGTAGGGGTACTTGGGTGGCTCAGTCGGTTAAGATTCCAACTCTTGATTTTGGGTCAGGTCATGATCTCTGAGTCCTGGGATTGAGCCCCTCCACCCCCACCCCAGCTCCGTGCTCAGCACAGAGTCTGCCTGAGTCTTCCTCCCCGCCCTTGCACACACTCTGACGCTCTCTCAAATAAATAAATAAAAAATAAAAGAACCCCTTTTAATTCCTTCTTAAGATAATTTTAAAAAAATATATTTTTAAGTATAGACACTTGCTTAATTTATATAGGAGAGTGTATACCTGATTTTTAAAGCAAAATTTAATTTATAAAGGAGAGTGTATACATGATTTTTAAAGCAAAATTTAAAACTATTTTCTTTCACTTTTTTGTGGTATTGAAAGGTATTTTTTAATTTCTGAAACCCTGGTGATAGCAGATGGTGGTAGGCATTTCTTTTGCATGTCTGTTAATGTCCTAATGTGGCAAAATAAAAGTTAGCAACCTTATGTCCAATCCCCAAATTGTTTTAGAATGTTTACTTGCACTTGAGATCTGGGCATCTAGAAACCCCTAGTGTGATGAATTCCCTGTGGACCAAGTTTTGGCGGCAAGGAGTTGAATTTTGCCCAACAGTCTTTTGTCCTAAGACCCACTGGGGTAAGCCAAACAGCCATTAAAAGGGGGGGGGGTGAGGGAAGTGTCTACACCAGTGGAGATGTCCACAGGGATCTGGAGATTCTCTCTGCTCTGCTCCTCTCAGAACGTGCCTGAGCTCAGGGCTCTAAGGCTGGAATGGAATAGGACTTCCCGATAGCTTTTCTCTAATTTGCTGTATGTAAATATGTCCTCTAGCCTGGCATGGTCCTGAACACTTCACAACTCTTGACAAATTGTATTAAAAAAGTAAACCTTGGGGTGCCTGGGTGGCTCAGTGGCTTAAGCCTCTGCCTTCAGCTCAGGTCATGATCCCAGGGTCCTGGGACCGAGCCCCACATCGGGCTCTCCGCTCAGTGGGGAGCCTGCTTTCTCCCCTCTCAATGCCTCTCTGCCTACTTGTGATCTCTGCCTGTCAAATAAATAAATAAAATCTTAAAAAGAAAAATAAGCCTTGAGTAGTATATGAGTTTTTAGATTCAAATGAATTGGTGTTTTTTGTTTGTTGGGGTTTTTTTTTTTAGGTTATTTCTGTATATTTTTTAAATATTTTTTAAAGGTTATTTCTGTATATTTTTAAAATATTTTTTAAAGGTTATTTCTGTATATTTTTTGTATATTTGCATTCTTGATTAGAGATTGTGGACATTTCTTTATTTGAGTGGTATATTTTAAAAGAGGAAGTTTATATACGAGTAAAACGGTCAGACATAAGTAATTTGATGCCAACCTTTTAGCTTTCACACAAGGATCCCACTCCTTCACTTTTCACCAAGTTTAGTCATCCAATTTCTTTTCTTGAAGTGGGTCCTTTATACCCTTTCCCTTTAACCTGCTCAATTATACTGTATTTACTGATGTACCTGTGCATTGCATTCCCTTGGCCCCGTCTGTCTGGAATGAGTTAGTGCGCCCCCTAGTGTGTGGGTTAGTTCCAACTGGTATCTGTCCTGGTTCATTGCGGTACAAGCACAGCTTTTCCACGAGGAATGTTGGCGTCAAAGTGAAGAATGTCTGCCCCCAAGAGGTGGTGTGGAGGCCTCCATAGGCCGTACACGTCCACCCTCCCTGGAAATGCAGTGATTTCCACCCTGTGCTCAAACCACTGTCACACCAGGAGGCTTGAGTTTTCTTTCAGAAAATATGGCCATTGTGACACAAACTGATTTGGTAAAACATAAAAGTAATAAGGAAGTAATATAATACAGAAAGTGTTTGGAAGTGTTTGATTCTTATGAAAAGCGTTTTATCCTTACATTAAGCAAAATAAAAGTCATGCGTATGATTTGTGACTTCTTCTGGGGAGACGAGTTTCACCCCTGGATTTTATGATTAATTGTTCATTTCTAAGTTTAGATAACTAAGTTTGGTCAGAAACCTACCTGCAAAACAGTTCTCAAAATCCTTATCCTTTCCTTGGTCCCTTAGCCAACCCTTTATGGTGTTGGCCTTCCCAGTGTAAAACCTCACAGAGCCTTGAAGCTGGCCCAAGACAAAATGGGAACAGAGCTAAAATCTGTTTTGGTCATGTTCCTGCACTTCTCTCCCTCATATGCATCATTTTTTACTCTCTTTGCCCTTCTTTCCCCTACTCCTTTTATTCTGGAAAAAGAAATACATACACATGGTGAAAAGTTGTTCAGACAATAGAGAAGTGTACAGAGCAACAAGTAAATCTCCCTCAGCTGCTCTTGGTTTCTCTACCCTGGACATGTCAGGTATGTTCCTTGCATCATAATAGTCTATGAATACATAGGTATACACATGCACACATGCATATACATCATACAGTGCATATATGTGTGTATGCACCTTTTTTCCTTAAAAAATAGTGATATACTATGCTCGTTGTTCTTCATCTGGCTTTTTTCCCTTGAAAATAGATCTTGGAGATCAAATCACATCAGTGTATACCTGCGTCATTCATTTCCGTAGAATATTCCATGGGTGGTCCTTGGGTAGCTGTACTATAGGTGGCATAAAAGGGTCCCTATCAATGAATGAATTGTTCCTAGTCCTTTTCTGACCACAGACACATGCACGTACATATAGACACAATAGCTACACTAAAAAACAAGATACGTCCATTTTTGGTACAGGTAAAGTGTATCCATAGAAATGACTAGAAGTGAAATTGCATGATCAAATGTAATGTCCACTGAAACTTCTCATGCATGTTAGCAAACTGGTCTGTTAAAAGATAGCTTCTCCTATCTGGGATAATGTTTGAGAATGCTGATTTCCCATGCCCAATAATGAATAATACTATCAAAATTTTTTAGCTTTGCTAATCTGATAGGTAAAAAAAAAAATGGTATCAACATGAAGTTTTAATCTGCATCTTTTCACACATTCAAAATTCACTTGTGTCTCTTTTAGTCAGCTTTCTGTGAATGTGTTCACTTTGCAGTTGGGTTATTGGTCTTTTTCCCCCGAAATATTTAGTTTTTTTATTGTCAAATGATCAGGCTTTGGAGTTTGTGTCATGCTTTGAAAGTACTCCCAGACAATTTTTGAAATCCCAAATTTTCTTCTAAACCTTTAGGTTTCTTTTTCTTTTTTCTTTTTATTTTCTTTACATTTCAATCCTTGATCTTTCTGGAATTGATTTTGGTGTAGTGAGTGTGTCCCCTTCTTTATCTTAGGGGAAAAAAAAAAGAACACCCCCAGTTGTAGCAACATGGGCTCAGGGAAATAAAGACAAGTCAAGTGGACCAGCTACACCATCAATGAGCCTCCTTTGCTGACCCATACATTCTCCCCTCTGGCTCTGAGCTTTTTGACAAATGCGTGATACCTTGATGAAATGATGTGATTGGTGTCTCAATGCTAAGACCCATGGAAGGGCCTTCTTTTTTGTATCTCATTTGCAGCATGAGTTCAGAGTTACACAAACCTGGCAACAAAACTCTGCTTTGCCCTTGTGAATTGTGAAATTTTAGACAAGTTATCTGAGTTCATCTTCTGCATCTGTGAAACTACGGACCACAGTCCCAGCACAGGGTAGATATTGCAAGGGTTCTGACATGAAAGGGGAACAGTGTTGCCTGGCCCAGTGCCTAGCACCTAAAAGCTGCCCAATAAGTGTTAGTTGAATCCTTGGTTTCCCTCTGGATTTTTTTTTTTTTTTCATTTAAATTTGTTTTTGTTCTCATATAAATAGAAGTCAACCCTAGTAGAAAATCATGGTCTCTAGTTTCCCATTTGGGTCACCTCCTCACAACCCACCTACGTTTTTCCCTGTACCAACTCTTACCTGGGACTCTCCCTATGACACCTGTCAGAACTCACTGATCACATGTATTTACTGTGAACTTCTAAGCCCAAACCTGGAATGCCATCTGCATTCCCCCAACTTTCAGACTTTCTTACCTCAGGTCTGGGATCATAGAGTTTCCTCCTGATCATTCCCCTGACACTTGGTCATTTCCCTGACAGCAGCCTTGCCCTTCTCCAAATCCATGCTTAAGCCTGCTGCTCAATTACTACATTTTTCTTCTAGAAACAAATCCAATCACATTACTTCCCTGCTTAAAGGGTAAAACCCCCGGCGGCTCTGCATGACAGACAAAGGTCTCTGTGAGCTCATTCCTGCTGGTGTCTGGGGCCTTCTCTTGAGATGCTTATAGAGTCCCCAAACACACTGTTCTCTTCCATACTTCTGTGACTTTGCCCTTGCTGTCCCGTCATCCCAGAATGCTCTTTCCCTTATTCTTTCACCTAGAAAACTCTTGCCATAGCTCAGGTCTGTGTTCCTGCTTCCCCCTCCTCCTCTCTGCAAGTTTACTCACCTCTCCTGCTCACCTCTCTCACTACTTTGCCTCTGCCTTTGCCCGAGGAGAGTGGCTTTGAGTCATCACTTTATATACACATTGACTATAACACTTATCACATGACACTCCATTATCCTCACATGGTGTTGAATTATTCATATCCACGCCTGCTTTTCCCTAGATTGTGAGTTCCCTACAGATGACGGTTACAGCTCTGTTTACCCCTAGCATGTCACCTAGTACATAGTACATTTTCAAAATGAGGTGTTAAAAATAAAATATTAGACCATAAATATCCAGACACTTTCTGGGCCTCTGGGTAAGGAATAATTGAGGTAGGATTTCTAGGCTTTGGGACATAAAAGCCTTTTTTTTTTTGCATTTAAGAAGTTCTGGTATAATTAACATACAGTATCGTATTAGTGTCAGGTGTATAATACAGTGATTCAGAAATTCCATATATTACTCAGTAGTCATCACAATAAGTGTCCTCTAAATCCCCTTCACCTCTTCCTCCCATCCCCCACCCACCTCCCCTCTGTTCATCATCATTTTTCTATAGTTAAGAGTCTGTTCTTTGTCTCATTATCTTTTTGTTTGTTTTGTTTCTTAAAATCCATGTATGAATGAAATCATATGGTATTTGACTTATTTCACTTATTACACCCTGTGCCTCTACCCATGTTGTTGGCAAATGGCAAGATTTCATTTTTTATGACTCCGGAATGTTCCAGTGTGTATATGTACTACCTCTTCTTTATTCATCTGCTGATGGACACTTAGGGTATTTTCATATCTTGGCTCTTGTAAATAATCCACTAAACATAAGGGTGCATATATCTTCTTGAATTAGTGTTTTTGTTTTCTTTGCGTAAATACCCAGTAGTGGAATTAGTGGATCATATGGTAGTTCTATTTTTAAATCCTTCAGGAATCTTCATACTGACTTTCACAGTGGCTGCACCATTCTGTAGGCATTCAAGGAACTATGACTCTTTGTCTAATTTTTGTTATCAAGAGTATATTTAAGATCAACAATACTGCTAACTGTAGTGCTGAAGGCTGTTACTGAACTAGTTTCATAATTGATGGGGAGAAAGGACCAAAATTCTTTTAAGCTCATCTACAGACTAAAATTTTGATCGGCAACTTGAAGATAATTTAACTCTTATACCTCTGATGATCCTTGGATTTTACCTGCTCGGGATGGCAAGGATTAAGGAAGTTTGGTTGTTGATGATTATAGTGATGAAAAACAAGAATAAGTTTATACACCTAGTGTACCAAGGCCTATAAGCAAGATTCATGTGATGATATTCAAGGACCATAATTTCAAAACTAAAAGATTTGTGATACATGCAGAGGAAAATGGAGTGATGGGTTTATGGCCTCTGGTACTATCAGGACTGGGCACAGGAGCCAGCGAGAATGCTACTGCAGTAAAAATCAGTGTCTGACCTCTCTCTCTTTTTTTTTTTTTTTTTGGTCTTTGCCAACAAATTTACTAAATCTAACTAAGTCACATGGCATTTAGAGGTAAAGAAATTATTCAAATTGTCTACTTCTTCTTCTTTTTTATGATTTTATTTATTTACATGAGAGAGAGTAAGAGAGAAAGAGAGAGCACAAGCAGGGCAAGGGGCAGAGGGAGAAGCCAATTCCCCGCTGAGCAAGGACACTGACTTGGGACTTGATCCCAGGATCATGACTTGAGCTGAAGGCAGACGCTTAACTGACAGAGACACCCAGGTGCCCTCAAATTGTCTACTTCTGCCATAAGAAGCCAAGACTCCTCCTCTAGAGATAAAATTTCATTCTATATACATGAGATAAGTTGGGAATAAATCATCAATTGGGGGCACTCTAATTGTGGGCTGTGGGGAGAGGAAGCTGCTGTTTTGAAAAGTAAGGGTTGGTGGCTTTAGAGCTGTTCGCAGGGAGACACTAGAGCATTTCTTACTGGAGTCAGAGAGCCTGTAATAATAGTTCGACTTGGGGTGCCTGGGTGGCTCAGTTGGTTGAGTGTCGAAGTCTTGATTTCAGCTCAAGTCATGATCTCACGGCCCTGGGATCAAAGTGTAGTCTATTTCCCTGTCTGAAACACTGTGTGCTATGACCTAAGAGCAGATCCAATCCTCAGGAAGTTTATAATCTGGTTGGGAGGATAGTGTTTGTAACAGCAATGATGGTGCACGTCACTGGGTGACACATCCTGGTGTGCTGCTGGCCTCCAGAAAGCATGGAAGGTCTGTCTCTCAGCACCCCTCCCCTCACTGCCTGCTGCCCAGGGAGGGAGTCACAAAGCTGATTGGTCAAGTTCCAGGACACACGATTTGGGTCAGTTCTGTGGGTTTGCTAGTGGGCAGGATCACTGTGTGTTCTAAGGTTGTGCGTGTGGGCACGGAACTCTCTTTAGTTCCTTTTAGTTTGAAAAACGATGGCCCACTTTCACTTGGGAAGCCAGTAATGTTACTTTTGTTGGCATCTCTACTCCTTTCATGTTATTAAGCTTCCTAGAGTGTGATACATTTCAGGTTTAAGCTTAAGGTAGAGAAAACAAACCTTCTACATCTTTCTCTTCATCCATGTCCCAGCTGCCAGTCTCCATGATTGTGCTTCGGGACTTGCAGTGGACCCACAGCCTGAAGTAGGTGGGCAGCGTGCTCATTGCTATGTTAGTCCATCCTCGTACTTTGCTTGTATCTCCCTTGCATCTCACGGATTCATGGGGATGGGCAGGCAATGTGCCACAGGGCAGGATCGGGCCCTCCTAGGTCACCCCTAAGACCCCATTGACACTTCTGATCATGCTTTTAAGAAGATTTAGTCAGAATATATGGAAATTCCCAGAAGAGGAAAATTATTTCCTACAAGGACATGCTGAAGGATGTAAGGGCAGGCAGGAACGTGGCCTGGGTCGAGGACATGAACGATCCAGGGGGCTGGTTTACAATAAATGATTGTGAAGTTTTGCCCAAGAAAGCAAGAATGTGGGTCTCAGTATTATAGCCCAAGTATAGGCATGGCATCTGCATTTGATCAAATACTTCATAATATTTTATTCCATAACCATTCTTTTTTGACATTAGGAACATAAGGACTGTTTAATTTACTTTTCATAATAAAGTGTGGGGTAACAGGGTCTATTTCAAGTATAGTATGCCCCAGTGGGGGCCTAAGATAATAATAAAACCTTTCTTCCCCACCCCCCAATTATTTAAGTGCCTGCTATGTGCAAATTTCTGATTTTTACAATGACCCTGAATGTGGACTGTCCCATTTTACAGAAGAAAAGTTGAGGCTCAGAGAGGTGGAGTGAGTGCCCAAAGCCTCCTGGGTAATAAGTGGCAGAGCTGTTATTTGAACTTCCCATCTGTGGCTCGGTGTTTGTGGTATTGTGGTCTCTGCCCACGATTCTGCTTACTTCAAGGCAGCCCAAAGGACTGTCTCTTAGTTACAATAACACCTGTGTCTGTCCTGGGCTGATCATTTACCCAGACAGTGGTGGGACATGGGCTACTGAGTGTACCAGTGACAGTGGCAGACTTACCCCAGTGTGGGTGCCTTCTCCTGCCTTTGCACCCCTGGTGCAGGGTGGGGAGCTCACAGCCCACCAGGGATAATGAGCCCCACTCCTGGGTTCATCACTGCTTCTCCTCTCTCTGTGTGGGGTCGTAGAAAGAGGCATTGCTGGAAGACAGTATAATTGGATTCATTTAGTCTTTTTTGCTACCTGGCGACATGAGGGAGATTCCTATCAAGGTTCTGTGTCTCCGTTCTCTCATCTGTAATGGTAGATGACACTATCTGTTCGATTTCTCTCTGCAAGTTGTCATAAACATCAAATATGATTATGGATGGAAACACAATTTCTGACGGTAGAGTGACATATGTTATCATTGTTTGTATCAAAGGGAAATTAAGGAATGCATTCTTTCTCAGTATTAGCAGCAGAGGCATTTCTGAGGGGTTCACCTAAGAAACCTACACATCGTGTTGCCCAGATGTAAGTGCGGCTCCACAGTATCCTTCACCACAGCCCAGTGGAAAAGTCCATCTTGACTAGCATCCAGTTCAAGTGAAAGGAAAAATCCATTGGGAACTGGCTTCTGGATAAGCTACAAAATTAAAATCCCTGACATTCTTAGCAATGATTCAGGATTCCTTCTGAAAGGGGAGAAATCTGTTAACCACATGACCCCTCTTTCAGAGTTTGGGGGCTCACAGCCCTCCTGCACCATCCCTTTCAGGAAGATCCTTTTCCGAGGGTTCCAGGCAGCTCCTTCACGTTTTCAGCCGGCATGTCCTCCCTGTCCTCAGACAAGGCTCTCCGAGATAAGCAGCCAATTCAGAGACCTTGCAGGCAGAACCACCACCTGCACCTTCAACGGGCCTGTGACCATCTCACCTGTTGGTCCAAGTCAGCGAGGGTGAGGAGAGGAAATGGGTTTTATCAGTTAGGTGTCTGCCCAGACCTTTATTGCTGTTTCTTCATTGGCTAGCTCTGCTGCCAAGATGGCAGTTGTATCGTTTGCATATATGATAACTGGATATTCAACTTCCGTTATTGTTTCTTACTGGGAGAATTGGAATCCCCTGAGTCCACACTCCCCACCCCCCAAATTAAGGTGAATAACTAGAGAAATCTTGGTTTTATCAAATAATCATTAATGAAAAGAGACACTCCTCCCTTAACGCAGTACACCAGTCTGAAAAAGGTGGCATATTTCTACATTGAAGCCTGTTTACGGTAAACTTAATTACAGGAAATGCACTCATAAACTCAATGACTTTTCAGAAATACAAAAATGTCTTTTGTAATATAAAGTGACAACTTACAGATATACACCTGTAGTAGATAGTAATACTGGTTTCCCTTGGAGTAGCATACCTACTTTTGTGGCTAATTCATGGGGCTGAAAACTGGTAGAAAGTTGTCAACTTTCAACAAAGGAAACTTCTAAAAACCAGTTCTAGACAGTGGGTCAAGTTCTTTTGACACATAAACCCGTCAGATTGTGTCTAAATTTGGGGTGAGTACCAAGAAAATGGAAGCTCAGTTCTCACCATCTTAATGACAGTGCTGTTGTCTGAGTCCATGGTTCAGGCCTGCCCCAGGCCCCTGAACTTCTGTACACCTTTTGTTAGAACTTCTTCCCCTCCTCTGCCTGTTCCCACAGTCTGAGCTCTGTCAGGCTGAGATTGAGGCTTATCTTCCCTATGGCCTGTCCCATAGCACCACAGACCGCTGTACCCACAGACTGTGTCCAGGAAAATTTATTTTTTATTTGGCAGCTAAGAAATGCAATTCAGTGGTCCTCAAATGCTTTGACCATAACCATAGAAAGAGGTACATTTTCCATTGTAAACCAGTGCACATACACAGATAATTGCACACTATACGTCAAAGTTTAAAAAAAAAAATCATTATCCTTACATATGGGATGGATTGTGAGCTCTGATAGTTTCTATTCTATTCCATGCCATTTTACCCAGCTTAAAAAGACTGGATGTGACCTTTAAAATAGATTTCATGACAAACCAATGGGTCACAGCCATCAACTTGACGAACACTACCTAGTGTATGCTGGGAAAGGTTTATTCCACACCCACATCACAGCCATCCCTGACATCGGTTCCTTGAACTCCCACCCCACCCCGTTGTTCCCAGTGGAGCCAGAGACACCGCCAGGCATGCCTGGCCAAGGCTCCCCGATGATACACTATTTTCAACAAACACATGAATTTCAAAGAAAGTGCGAATGTGAGGGAAGCCAAACTTCATTTTGCATCTTTCTTTCTTTCTTTTCCCCTCTATACTGCCAAAACCACAGGTGGTGTTAAGGTAGACCATTCCAGGTTTGGAGAGACCTAAAAAGAATGAAAATGTTCAGTTGGAAAAGTTGATGACTGGAAACTGCATTGCTTATCTTCTTAATGGAAGGGAAAGCACCCAAAGACATTGAGGTCTTTGAATGGGGTCTCCTTGAGGATAAAGCCCAGTGTCTAGCTGTCTTCCCCTGTCCCTAAGTCTCCCTAGCTTCTCCTGTCCCTACACTGTGGACCTACATCTCCTGGGATTGCTTGAGGAACACATGGAAATGCCACTTTCACACACACTCTCTGACACACTATTCATTTCTTAATTCTGCGTTAGCCTGCCTTGCATACCCAAGAATTTTTAAGAATAGCTCTGCACAGGACCTCATACCCAGAAATTCCCATGTAACTGGTCTGAGGTGGGGCTGGGTATTGGTGTTTTTGAGTGCTTCCAGGTGTTTCGGATGAACAGTCAGGGCTGAGTAACCCTGGGATGGGCCAACCCTCCTGGGGGACTTCAGGAGTCATGTGGGTTTGGGGGATGGTGTCCAGGTTTGGTTCTCTTCCAGAGGCTCTCCCTACTGTCAGAAGCACAAGGAGGATTTCTCCTGATACCATAGCTGGGAGCTACTTCTCCTAAAGATACATCATTAATTGTTAGAGTCAGTGCCACTTACATACACACGAAGGAAGAAAAGCAGCATAAGCTTCACAGACTCTGACTGTTAGGAAGAATGGTGTCTGCCTCCCTCCCCCACCCTGTCAGTCAGTGTCTACCTGCCAGGCTATGAACTTAGATCTTCTGCATAAAATGGGCTCCAAATAGGGAGCTCTCTAGATGCCACAGCTTCATCTTTCTTAAGTTTAAGGATTAAGATTTAATCCTTAAGCTTAAAGATTCTGGGTAAAATTCAGTTGGCCTACAGAGGGGCCTCAGATTCTGCATTCCTAACAAGCTTTCAGCTTATGCGGATGCTGCCTAGGCCTTAGAACAGATCAGCTTCTGGTCAGAGATCCCCCTTGTGACCCTGTAAGTGGGCGAGCAGCCACGTGGGAGTTCATGATGATGCCGGGAAGATTCCTCAGAGACCTGGGATCAGAAGAAGAAAGGGTGTTGCCAAGTCTCTCTAGCTATAGAGAAGATTCTTTCAGCGAATTGACCTCCTGGGTCAGGGCCTTTTCCATGTCCTTAGCCGACAGGAGAGCACTGAGCTTTTTGGCAAATTCCTGGTGGGTTCATACTCCGGTTGAGACCTTTCCTTCTTGGCCTTCTTGGCTGACTAAGAAGCTGATTCTGAGGACATCAAAAGCACTGTGGTTTGGGCTCCAGTGTAGTTAGGAGACTTTAATAAGCCCAGGGAACAGACACCAGTCACTGTACAAAAAGGCTACTTATTTAGAGTGACACCGTAAAGGCTAATTTACCGAAATATGTAAGTCAAGAAATACTAAGTCAAAGAAAACTATACGAAGTCAAAGAAAACTAAGAACTTGTGAGTGGAAAATCTTAGCTGCCTCCTCTTACTGGAGAGTGGAGATCTGCTTCGGCATGTTTGGCTTCCTCTAGATGTTTCTAAGAGTTAATGCCCTGGCTGAGCTACTACACGATCACTTTTTTCTATTCAGCAATTCACTAGCACTTTAGGGGCTTGGATCTACGTGATCTTCTTTGATAGGCAATCAGGTCCTCTTCTAGAATGGCCTGGAGAAACACTCTCTTTGGAACACACAGCTCCTTTTCCCTTTTTGTTGTTTTCAGTGGATCTTGTCTTGGCCAGAGACACCCAAAGCTTCTTTTTCTTAGAAAAATCTGTATCTTGGTTCTTTCCACAGTTTGGCGACCGTGGCCATTGCTGCCATAAACATTGGGGTGCAGATGGCCCTTCTTTTCACTACATCTGTATCTTTGGGGTAAAAACCCAGTAGTGCAATGGCAGGGTCATAGGGAAGTTCTATTTTTAATTTCTTGAGGAATCTCCACACTGTTCTCCAAAGAGGCTGCACCAACTTGCATTCCCACCAACAGTGTAAGAGGGTTCCCCTTTCTCCACATCCCCTCCAAGACAGGGAACAACATGTGTTGTTCCCTGTCTTGCTAATTTTGGCCATTCTAACTGGTGTAAGGTGATACCTCAATGTAGTTTTATGGAGTATTATGCCTCCATCAGTAAGGACAAATACCCAACTTTTGTAGCAACATGGACGGGACTGGAAGAGATTATGCTGAGTGAAATAAGTCAAGCAGAGAGAGTCAATTATCATATGGTTTCACTTATTTGTGGAGCATAACAAATAGCATGGAGGACATGGGGAGATAGAGAGGAGAAGGGAGTTGGGGGAAATTGGAGGGGGAGGTGAACCATGAGAGACTATGGACTTTGAAAAACAATCTGAGGGTTTTGAAGGGGTGGGGGGTGGGAGGTCAGGGTACCAGGTGGTGGGTATTATAGAGGGCACGGATTGTATGGAGCACTGGGTGTGGTGCAAAAATAATGAATACTGTTATAATGAAAATAAAAAATAAATTTAAAAAAATCTGTATCATTTCCTCTTGAGTGTATTTCTCTCTGGTTAACTTTTTAAAGGAGTCTTTTATGTGAAACACAAAAATACAGGATTGTAAAGACAAGGACCACTTCCCTTAATGAAATCAAACTCCTCTCAGGTTGGAAAGAGGGCAATCTACCTCAAAGAGAAGGACTGCTCTACTTCCCAGCCCAGATTCCTCCTTGCTCTGGTTCTGTCCTTCCCTGCCAAGAGCAACTTTCTCCTTCTGGAAACTACCACTAGTTGCCATTGGCCATCCACCCCTTGCCCACAGGTCTTAGGTGTTGGGTGTTTCTTCTTAAAATTCTTGTCACACGTGTAACATGAGTGTACTTGTGATCTGCTCAGAGGAATGGCTGAAAAGATGGGAATATTAAAATAAGGCTTTACCAAAGACTGGGGCAGTGAATCTCAAATTGGAAGGCCCATTTAATATCTGATAACAAAGCCCCAAAGATCCTGTTTTACTATATCCAGGATGAGTCTGGTCTGGCCAAAGACTACACTTTGTAAAACACTAGCTAAGAGATTAAAAAAAAGAATAATTGGAGAGAATAGCATACAGCTAAACAGGATCAGGTAGTAAATTTGTGCTCTAAAAACCCATCATGTCTGTGTCCAGGTCTAGCTCTCTGCTTACTGCTAATTCTAGAACCAGATGGTAAGGTCTTCCTTGCTCCCTCCTGTGCAAGTTTAGTTGTCCAGGTTCTGAAACTTGGCCTCTTTCTGATAAGTGGTAATAATGTCCTCTGTTTCTTCAAAGGCCTCACCTTCCACCAGAAGGGTGTTCCATATCCCATAGAGTCAAAGCGACAGTCACATCCAGATCCAACATGATATGCCTAATACCTGTTCAAGAAAGAAACAGAAACATACAGTGTCCATTAATGGGGGATAAGGGTGCCCATAGGTCATTGAAGGTCATAAAAAAAGCTGACAAGTTCACACTACTACTGAATGGTAAACCAAAAGATTTCTTTGGTATGAATTTTTGCTTCTTCCACCTTATTTTACTGATCAACCCAAATACTTCCTGTTCTTCATTGTGAAAATGGAAAATTTAATTTTGGTGCACCCATAGATGGCACCCCAAAAGTATGGCCTCTTCTTCCCAGAGTTCACATTCTAAACAGGCCGAACAAACTAAAATCACATTGTTCCTACCCATTCTGCCCTATAATAAACAACAGGCCGCCTAAAATCTTTCCAGAGTGAAAAGAATGAGCAAATACATGGCATAATTTGTTTTATTTATTTGTACTTTAATTGTACACTGTGCTCAGCAGGCAGGGAATCAGATTCTGAAGGCGCTGTGATTCTTCTTTTCCTGGTGACAAAGGGGGAAAATGAATTACTCCATTAATAATGTTTGCTTTGGGGAGAAAGAAGTGGATCAAGGTTTTAAAAATGAATGTACCAGTTTTAAAGTTCAGTTTTAATTGCGTTACTTGTTTTTATGATGATTCCCTAATTCTCAACGTTTATTATATAATTGAAAATAAATACCCTATCTTTGATCACATGTTGTGTTAACATGAAAAAAAAATTGAAGTTCATAGAGATTCGAGAGCTCTGGAATTTGAGATTATGGAACTTGAATTTAAAACAGATTTATGGATTTGGGAACCCATTATGGTCTACGAAGCAAACAAACAAAAATTCAGTTTGAGAATATTCCATTTGAGATCTTTGGGCCCAAGGTAATAGAAATGTGAAAAGTCATTTACGTTATTACATTTTGCTGCAACAAATGCTAAGAGAAGCAGGGCTGATAAGTTGGTCCTTGTGCTGGAGCAGGGTTGTAGCCATTTAGTTGCTGGATAGTGGGGACAGGGAGAGGGGCAGGGTAATAGCTGGGATGTGGCCATTGGGGCACCTGGGGCGGTGCTTGAGGGAGCTTGAGGCAAGGATTCCTACTGACTAACTGCGAAGGTCAGTGTTGAAATATTCTCTACCCATCCTCATTTGAACAAGAAACAGAAGAGTAATTACCAACTTTCGCCTGTGTATGAAAGAAATGAAGGAAAATGGAAATGACAGAGAAAGAAGGAGAGGAAAATAAATCAATGAGGCTGTCTGGTGCTGGACTGCTGGGCGGCATCTCACCACAGGGCTAACTGAATTAAATCCAGTTTTGCTAAGCTGGATTTTTACAGCCATCTCATTGTTCTGAAGGAACAAATGGGGGAGTGCACGCTTCAGTTAAATGGACATTAAGTACTCACCCTCCCTGGAACAAAAGTGATGTATTTGCCCCTGTTATAGTCCGATACATCCCTTTCCCACGTTCATATGGTTAATGATATGGTCTGGAGTAGTTGTTAGCGAAGAGCTCTTCTAGTCAACACCTGAAGGGAAATAAAGCAAATCAGCTATAGTTTAACCTCTCCATTTTGTTATTTTTGAACTGGTAGGAGAGAAGCTTAGAGGAAATCTTGTAATTTATAGTATACAAAGTGCTGATATATACGTGCTCCATGAAAAGCTACGGTCACGTTAGAGTCTGTGAAGAAATAAATTAGCGGGAGCATCATATCATCTCTCCCAAGTAAGGAACAGCGACACTTCACTAAGGAGAGTCGTGCCCAGTGGAAAAAGCACGGCATTTGTAGTCAGCCAAGATTTAAGTTCCAGTCATGACATCTCTTAAATGCTTTATAATCAGAAGAAATCTCAGTACCTTTTTTTTTTTTCTCCTAAAAAAATAGGTATGCTAAGCGCCGGGGTTGGTATGAGAATTAAATGAAATAACATATGTAAATTATCTTAATCATACTGTGATTATCTAATGCTAGCTCTGACAATCATCAAAAATGAAGAAGTCAAATGTAGAGGCATCTAAGAAAAAGGCAGAAGTTGATTCATGTTATGGAGACATTTTTTTCCCCTAATATAGCCTTTACATTAATTCATCAGATGAATTTTCAGACTTCTTACCACCTGGTTCTGTTTTGTTAGCCTGCCACAGTCTTAAAATTTAAGAGTAGAATGATCAGAGTGATAGAATAAAGCCAGCTCTCCTACTGAGATATGAGAGAGATGAAAGGACCAAGATGACATTATTTTCTCTTCTGAGTACATTTCTTATAAGGTATTCCAAGTCTATGTGGCATAAATCTGTAAAGATCCTGGGAAAAATCCTGAGACAGGAAATATTTATTATGTTTTATTGGTCAGATTAAAAAAAAAAAGGTGACACAAATTCTAATAAAAGGTGTGATCCAGTGTTTGAAATGTGACAAAGAAAGCAAGGGAGACAAGAAAAACGGGACTGAAATAATCCCAGGACAAATGAGACCATTAGCACCATCTATCTCAGCCAGAATGGGGCTTTTATCCCCTGTGAATCAGCTCCCAAGTGGGGATAGGACACCACTGCTTGCTGTTGGAGGAGAAGGTCAAGTCTCTGTAGGCTCCTAACGCTCAGAGATTCCTTGGTATCTCGTAGATTTGTCAGGCCAAGGTCCCGATTTCATTGAGGAGAATTGGAGAACCAGTAGAACTGGGTTAGTTTGGTTTCATATAAGAAACTCATCCACAGTGTGTTATGTACAGAAGTGTATCCGCTATAGCATTTTATTGTCTGTGGAAAGATCAGTCAAAACAGCACTTAAGAAATCTGAAAATTTCAAGTCCTCAAGTCCCTTCACAGATTCATGTAACAACCAATTTAGAGAGCTTGTACATCATTTCTGAGTGATACTTTTCCTTCAAATATTAATTTCTAGTTCTCCAAAGTTTTGACCTTTAAATTGTTTCACAATTCCTGTATCTTCATATACTTTAAACTAACATGGTGCTTCTGTGAGATTTCCAGGGGAAATTCTCAATGTGTACAGTATGGATCCAGTAGGGCAGTGTCAGTGAAACCAGAAAGAGAGGGATTGGGGGGGGATTCTGGTCCATTCTTCTCTTCCTCCTCTTCTTCCTCTTCCTTCTCCTCATTCTCTTCTTCTTCCTCGTCCTCCTCCTCCTCTCTGTCTCTCTCTTTTTCTATTCAGGAAATATATCAGGACCATCTATTTACCAGAGACAGACATTTTTCTAGGCTCTGGAGAGACAGAAAAGGGTACACAGGGCCCCTGTTCTCAAGGTATAAGGAAGCAAAAACAAATACATTAATAAAAGAATGTAAAGAGTAGTAAGAACTATGACAGAAAACAAAACATAAGGGGCAGAGAGAAAAAGTCACAGGAGGAGACTTAATTTTAAGCGAGGGTGCTCAGGGTGGGCTTTTTGAAGCTGTGACATTTAAACTGAGGTCTAAAAATGAGATGGCAAGAGTGGGCGGAAGAACATCCAGAGAGTAGAAACGGTACATGCAAAGGTCACGAGTGGAGGAAGCAGTTCGCTTGGGAAAATGGCTTGGAGGGGCGCAGGAGGAAAAGCAGACCAGACGAGGGACTATTGCTGCAGTCCAGGCAAGAGATACGCGTGATTAGATGAGGGTGGCGACAGCAGAGGTTCAGGGCAGCTGTTAGAACTGAGACTCAGATCAGAGATGGAATGACATTTCCTGCTGGCCAGTTGGCCATGAGATAGTCTTCCCTGCTTTCTGGTCTGAGTAGCTACGAGGATGATGGTGTCACTTACTGAGGAACAGGGTTTTTTTGTTGTTGTTGTTAAAGATTTTATTTATTTATTTGAGAGACAGAGATCACAAGTAGGCCGAGAGGCAGGCAGAGAGAGAGAAGGGAAGCAGGCTCCCCGCGGAGCAAAGAGCCTATGGGGGGCTCGATCCCAGGACCCTGGGATCATGACCTGAGCCAAAGGCAGAAGCTCTAACCCACTGAGCCACCCAGGCGCCCCTGAGGAACAGGTTTTAAGGGAAAAAGATTAAAAGTTACCTTTTGGACATGTGAGGTGGAGAAATCTGCCTGACGAGTGGAACTGTGGGGAAACGATACACTTGTGTCTGAAGCTCAGAGGAGGGCTCTGATTTGATGAAATGTCTTCGGGAGTCATCAACATAAATTCAATATTATGATGGAATTCACGGGAATGGATGTGATTCCCTACGAGGCATGTAATTAGATTGGGGCCTCCACTGAGTGAAGGTAAAGGAGCTTCCTTTTATGGTATTCATCTGTGATGAGTCTCTCCACTTCCAAAGCTCAGCTTAAAAATTAGTATTTATGGAGAGTCTTTTTATGCCCCAAAGCTATCCTCCAAAGCTCTCCTCTGGACTAAAGCAGAATGACTTTTACTAGATGATACTATCAGCCTATACTGAAGCACTTTGTGAGAAACCATACCAGGAATTCATCCTGGGGTTCACCATAAAGATGTTGTGGAGGGTCTCCTTGATTCTATCACAGCAGGGGCATATGCTAGCATCCAGACTTAAGATCCATTTTATTTTGGCAAGCAGAGGGATTTTAAATATTTTAATTATATTATCTATACTAGATAAGCATGTGTTCTGTAAATAGCCACAGTCATCTCTACTCCCTATTACATACCTGGCTGCTTTTCTCAGTTTTGTTTCCTCCCGGGCCCCGGGGAAGCAGCATTTGAGTTTGCTGCCCCAGCCTTTGCACACGGTAGGTAAGGTGACAAGGATGATGTTGGTGGTGATTTTGATGACAGCATGGTGAAGATGGTGGCAATGATGACCGTCTCCATGTCTTGAGCACCCTGTATGTCAGATGTTGTCCTGAGCTCTCCATGTCTACTCAGAAGGACCCAATGACCCTATGAGATAGCTGCTATTTTCCCCATTCACAGATGAGGAAATTGAGGCACAGGGAGGTCAAGTTCCCTGTGCTTGGTTATACAGCTCCAGAACTCTTAAACATTTCATTAGCCTACATTGATTAATGGAAATGGTAATCCGTTCTAGAGGTACAAATCTGTCATGGTGAGATTATCGGGGGGCAAGTGGAAGAAAAACAAAAGCAGAGAAATCCTGAAGCAGTATACTCATGTCCTGTTGTAGCCCACGGTGGGACCGCAACAGAAGCTACCTTTGCTGTCTCTAGTCCAGCGCTGTATGGACCACCACCAACCCATGAGTGGTCCCCACTGAAACCACACAAAAGGTCAGAGTGAATTCTCCTGTTCAAACAGCTATTGGTTTCACAAGTAATTTCTAAAGAGGAGAAGATAATCAGTGGCGTTGAGGGAGTTGGTGACCCTCTACCCCACTACTGCTCTGCGTTCTCCAGCTGCCTTTCCTTCCTTAATTTTTAGTTCCTACTGAGTTCTTTCCTCTTCTCTACAACTTCATCGCCTCCTGTTATTTCCTACATAGACTAAGCCCTACTGCAGTCAGCTAAACAATTTCTGAGCTCATTAAGGCAGAGATCCCTTGCGACGTTGTTTATCTTTTTCAAACTATTTTGAAAACGCAGAGCTGAATGTTCTAGTCGACTTGGGCCAACATTTGGATCTTATCTTGTTATTTGTATGTTAATGTTACCTGTGTCTGCCATCACTTTGTTCTAAAAGGCCTTAGTAGACAGCGCCCTTGTCAGCCTAATTAAACTTTGGTTCCTTCTTAGTGCACAGGAATGCAAGTTCGTTTGTTTTTCATTTTAAATAAATGAGATAAAAAGGTGAATTCATCAAACAGATCAGTTAAGAAAGGTGACTTTCTTCACAGGGAAAATTTCTTCCAGGGGAAGGATTGTTCTCAATACATTTAGGTTTTTGTTTATATAGCATTTTACTTGGAGATTGAGTGTGGGGGGGGGAAGACCTGGAATTCTAAATTTCTTCATAGCTGTTGCCTCCTGACGATGAGCAAAGAATAAAAAACAAAGCATTTCAGAAGTGAAGACATAAGCCCACAAAGGTTCCCCAGGAAAACGTGATGTGTGTAGTGCCAGAAAGCCTAAACCACAAATTCTACTGCAGTGATCAGTAAGACCTGGCTGAATTAGAGAATTCCTCTTCCCTGCTGTGTCCTTGGCATTAGGTCAGGGAAGGGAGTAGGTGTTGACAGACGCAGCCCCTGCCCTCCCCCAGCAGAGGGGAGCAGGCCAGGGGACTCCGCAGTCGGAACACTGTGTGTTAAAGGTTCTGTGAGCGACACGCATGGGGTGCCAAAGCAGGCACTCAGCGAAGGAATGGAATCGCACGGATGGATAGTGGTTGGGTCGGAGAACAGCTTAGTTTTTAAATCATGTAGCATGGAAAGGAAATGAAAAACCTGAACTAATCTGGAAGCTCTCCTAAGAAACCTCTTTGAGGTTTCTCGAGAAATCTCAGAGCAGACACAACAGCACTGTCGTTCCCTCCTGGTTGGCAAGAATGAGCCATCCTGTGCTGCGTGAGTGGGGAAAGGTGAGCGGACAACGCAAACAGACTCCTCCGGCACAGAAGAGTCAGGGTGAGGCAGACAGCTCTGGGATAACAAAGGAAAGCTCTGCGTCACGGGAGTGTGTGGGATTCTGAGGACGAGGTGTGCCTGAACAGAGGCAGGCTTTCTGTCACGCTGTGTGGGGTGCTGGGCTCCGTCCACCATCTCTCGGCATCCACCTGACGTCATTCATTAAATTCCACCTTATCTGTCATCCAGCACTTACTGGCCTGTTGTTCACTGCCCCCCGCCCCCCCCCCCCCCCGTTTCCTTTTCCTTGTTAATCCTCATCCAGTGTTTCACTGGCGATACAAACTTCTGGGCCCACACAGAGAATTTCCTCTAGCCTGTTCAAAGGTGGAGGGGCCCGGGGACATAGGTCATGGCCAGAAGCTCCCCTCATTCCATAAATTCTCTGATCTGCCCTCCCAATAAATGGAAGGCTCTTAGGGGAGGGGGTTACCCTGTCAATGAAGCTGTGTGAGGTCTGTGACATTCCTGACTTCTCTGTAACTGTGCTTCATTCTGTTGATTTTTGTCCCTCATCCCTGTGTGTGTGTTTGTGTGTGTGAGTGTGTGTGTGTGTACAAAGCAATCTCAGGCAAGTTAGGGTCTCTTCCTGCTTTTCTTCTGGGACTGTGCCCTGTTCTGGGGAACAGGCACAGTGTCAAGGAGAGCATGCGCTGGGACTAGAGTCTCCAGCCACTGAGGAGCTCTGTGAGGTGGCTTGGGCTTATCTGTCCAGGCTTCGTAGCAGCCACCCCAGCTCAAGTCCATAGAGAGGCCCAGGGAATGGGGGTAGGGGAGGGGGGTGCTCTTCTCTCCTCACACTCACCATCATCCCGACCTGTCTCAGTATCTGCCAATAACACTTCTCCTGAGGGCTCCTCTGGACAACCCACATCAATGTCTAGGTCTCTTCCTTCCCTCTTCAGAGACTGTTGTTGTCCACAGGCTGGGAGGATATGAGCTATGCCTCATCATAGATTCTTCCAAAGCTTTATCTTGCCCAGAGTTTTTCTGCATCTCCTCTGGAGATGAATGTCTGTGTTCTGTGGTATCACAGTCACAGTAAATACTGTAGCTCCAGCTTCTAAAGTCGGATGGTCATGGGAGAGGCAGGGGGTTGAGCTA